>NC_091987.1:109523973-110205044 GCF_044704955.1 Pristiophorus japonicus
ATGGGGAAGGGGGAGTGACGTGACAGCTGAGCTTGTTTCTGGTCTCACCTCACACACGTATCCGTGAGCTTTTCAGCATGAGTACAAGTACCCTGATTCTTCCCTCCTTAGTGCAGAAGTACTTAGACCAACTGCACATATCAAACCAGCTGAAACTGGCTTAATTAAGTACCGAAGAGAGATCACCTCTGGGGTATTCTTGGTCTGCACAGCTCAGTGATATACTAGATGGTGCATGTTCAAGCCAGCTTATGGTGAAACACTAAGACTTGTGTGGTTCATATATCAGCAAGTAAATGTCAGTTGTTAAAATGTAAAAATCTTTACTGCAAATTAATAAAATTGCATGCGTCAATTTATTTTGCATACTGGCAGTTGGGATGTGGCTCCTTGTGGGGCCTGAAAAGAATGTTGAATCATTCATCCATGCATTTAACTTTTAAGCCTTAATGTATTTTCAAATGTAAAGAAAGACTTGCATCTTTCACGACCCCAGGATGTCCCAAAACACTTTAGAGCCAATGAATAACTTTTTTTGAAGTGTATCCATTGTTGTAATGTAGCAAACGCAGCTGCCAATTTGCACACAGCTAGCTGATGTTGGTTGAGGGATAAATATTGGCCAGGACACTGGGGAGAACTCCCCGCTCTTCTTCGAATAGTGCTGCAGGATTTTTTAATGTCCATCTGAGAGGGCAGACGGGTCCTCAGTTTAGCAACTCATCTGAAAGGTGGCACCTCTGACAGTGCAGCAATATTGCGCTGAAGTATCAGCATAGATTATGTGGTCAGGTCTCATCGAGTAGGACTTGAACCCACAACCTTCTGACTCAGCGGCAGGAGTGGTCCTACTGAGCCGAGGCTAACACCTGTAGTTTTGTGAGTTAAGTGAAATCATACTAGTGTTCGCATACTGCTGAAGATCACCAGCATTATGCAGACTGGAACATTTTCACTGGGTGAAAATATTTCTGATTTTATAACTCACATAAATTAAGTCAGTCAGCTGCTCCTAATGTTCCTTTACCTAATGCATTATTTTGATGCAAGCAAGGCTTAAAATAAAATGGAAGATCTGGTGGTTGGAGGGCAAGGCAAAGTCGAATTATAGATATACCATGAAAAAGCAATTTTCACAGAAAATTATTATATTCCAGAAACTGAATCAATAGTTTTTTCTATAAAAAATAACTTACATTCAAATATCATAATAATCATTCTGTTCTCCTTTTTACAGCATTGCCCCTGCTTTATCCCCATAATATTCACTGGAGAGATCAATATCCTATGTTACTGACATCAGTATACACCACCGTCGCTGCTCTCCATTACACGAGAGAAACAAACAGACAGCTCTCGATAGATCACCACTGACAGCCCAACACTGCATGTTAACAGTTTACAAAAACGGACTACAAATGTAGCTAAGAACTAGTGAACCGGTGTCAGGAAAATGAGGGCGGGGGTGGTGTGAGAATGAGGGAGAGAGCTTGAAGATCTGGTTATAGCACCACACTAATTATAACATAAAAATTTAACAGAGGCAGAGTGTACAATACCAGTGATAAACAAGCACTGTATTACAAACCTATTATTTTCCAGATGACAGCTTAAAGTTGGGAAAGGAATTCAAATCTCTAAGATACTATGAGGGGAATTTTTACTTCCTGATACACAGGGAGTAGGAGGCTCTGATAGCGCGTGAGAAACCCGTAAGTCTGGGTTTCCCCGCATGCTGTGGAGATTTAACTCCACAGCGTGTGCCTTACGTCATTGACAGGTTCCGTCCCTGGAAGTCAGTCTGATTGACAGGCTTGGCCTTCAGACAGGTGGGGAACACTCCAGAGGAGGCTACAGGACTAGGCAGGTCTGACCCCGACCCAGGTAGGGCACGGAGCGGGGGCGCGGAGCGGAGGCGGGAGTGGTGGAAGAACCAATTCCCTGACACCAGGATGGGGTGGGGAGAGGGGTCGATCCAGGAAAGGGTCCGATTCTTGACCTGGGGAGTGTTCGATCCCAGCATGGGGTCTGATGGTGGGGGAGCCTGGGAGAAGCACTCCTGCTCCTCCTGGTCCACAAGGAGGGCTGTCCGAGGCTGTCCTCACCTTGTTGCAGCTGCCGGGTTTTCCGAGGTCCGGGTTTCCAGAGGCCCGGGATACCCGGTCGGCCACTGTAAGACCAGCAAAGCTGGTTAAACCTGAGGCGGGTTGGAGCCGGCTTCCCGACATTTAAACCCCCACCCACACCCACTCCTACCTGCTCACCCATGTTAAAATTCCCCCTATAATGTTATTAAGACTATTACTGTTTGCTATGAACTTTTAATGATGAAGCTGTCTGTAGTTTTGTGGTAGTTTTTATCTAAATTGTTCATTGTTACTAAGGTACAGCATCAAAAATTGCGACTTCAGCAGTTCCGATTTCACTAGTTCGATTGAAAAGCAAAGAAACTCCCCTTCGTAGTGTATCATTGCACCATCTACTACACAGGGAAGGATTCTGAATAAACAGACCATTAATCAAAGTTTTTTTTGCAGTGGGACTTTGTGGATTCTTGTCAATTTGGCGTTCATTATAGTGAGGGACGAGCAGGCTCCATCGATTTTGCTCTCTACACTCACAATAGCATCAAACATTCACTCCTACATCTCACGCAGAATTGCCCTGAAATGTGCCCTGATAGAACAATTCTATTTTCACTTAATGGCAATTTATAGTTTAATATTAATTACAGATCATCAGGACATATTAAGGGCAGTGCTATAACGCAGACATGCATAGCTGCGAGTCACAGGGGATCCTCCCTCTACTATTTTTTCTGGAATTAAATCAGCTTTGAAAGTGGTGCAGATTTGTACCTTGTTACTACAGTATTTCAATGATTCTACACTCACATGTGAATCACATGAATATACTATCCTTCTTGCTACAAAGGTTGCATCTAAAGACATAACTATTGGCGACGAGATTCCGGACTTTCACGCGAAAATGGCTAACCTTGGTACGTTACAGCAGTTCGCCGATGGCGATGATTGGGATGCCTTTGTGGAGAAGCTCGACCATTTCTTCACAGCAAACGACCTGGCAGGCGACAATCCGGCCACACTGGCTGATAAGCGCAGAGCTATCCTGCTAACCAGTTGTGGGCCCACGGTTTATGGCCTCGTCAGGGACTTGCTGGCACCAGCGAATACAACAACCAAGACATACGAGGAGCTTGTAACGCTGATCCAAGAACAACTGAAGCCCAACGAGAGCATCCTCACAGCCAGACACCGGTTTTATACCCACCGACGGCCCGAATCAGCAATTTTACATCCCTGTCTGGAGTAAAAATAAAACGGGGGAGGTGGCTCAACCGTGGCTAACAAGGGAAATAAAGGATAGTGTTAAAACCAAGGAAGAGGCATATAAATTGACCATAAAAAGCAACAAACCTGAGGACTGGAAGAAATTTAGAATTCAACAGAGGAGGACAAAGGGTTTAATTAAGAGGGGGAAAATAGAGTACGAGAGGAAGCTTGCAGGGAACATAAAAACTAACTGCAAAAGCTTCTATAAATATGTGAAGAGAAAAAGATTAGTGAAGACAAATGTCGATCCCTTGTAGTCGGATTCAGGTGAATTTATAATGGGGAACAAAGAAGTGGCAGACCAATTGAACAAATACTTCGGTTCTGTCTTCACGAAGGAAGACACAAATAACCTTCCGAATGTACTAGGGGACAGTGGGTCAGGTGAGAAGGAGGAACTGAAGGATATCCTTATTAGGCGGAAAATTGTGTTCGGGAAATTGATGGGATTGAAGGCCGGTAAATCCCCGGGGCCTGATAGTCTGCATCCCAGAGTACTTAAGGAAGTGGCTCTAGAAATAGTGGATGCATTGGTGATCATTTTCCAACAGTCTATCAACTCTGGGTCAGTTCCTATGGACTGGCAGATAGGTAACGTAACACCACTTTTCAAAAAGGGAGGGAGAGAGAAAACGGGTAATTATAGACCGGTTAGCCTGACATCAATAGTGGGGAAAATGTTGGAATCAATCATTAAGGATGAAATAGCAGCGCATTTGGAAAGCAGTGACAGGATCAGTCCAAGTCAGCATGGATTTATGAAAGGGAAATCATGCTTGACGAATCTTCTGGAATTTTTTGAGGGTGTAACCAGCAGAGTCGACTAGGGAGAACCAGTGGATGTGGTGTATTTGGACTTTCAAAAGGCTTTTGACAAGGTCCCACACAAGAGATTGGTGTGCAAAATCGAAGTGCATGGTATTGGGGGTAATGTACTGACGTGGATAGAGAACTGGTTGGCAGACAGGAAGCAGAGAGTCGGGATAAACGGGTCCTTTTCAGAATGGCAGGCAGTGACTAGTGGAGTGCCGCAGGGCTCAGTGCTGGGACCCCAGCTCTTTACAATATACATTAACGATTTAGATGAAGGAATTGAGTGTAATATCTCCAAGTTTGCAGATGACACTAAACTGGGTGGCAGTGTGAGCTGTGAGGAGGACGCTAAGAGGCTGCAGGGTGACTTGGACAGGTTAGGTGAGTGGGCAAATACATGGCAGATGCAGTATAATGTGGATAAATGTGAGATTATTCATTTTGGTGGCAAAAACAGGAAGACAGAATATTATCTGAATGGTGGCAGATTAGGAAAAGGGGGGTGCAACGAGACCTGGGTGTCATGGTTCATCAGTCATTCAAAGTTGGTAAGCAGGTACAGCAGGTGTTGAAGGCGGCAAATGGTATGTTGGCCTTCATAGCTCGGGGATTTGAGTATAGGAGCAGGGAGGTCTTACTGCAGTTGTACAGGGCCTTAGTGAGGCCTCACCTGGAATATTGTGTTCAGTTTTGGTCTCCTAATCTGAGGAAGGACGTTCTTGCTATTGAGGGAGTGCAGCGAAGGTTCACCAGACTGATTCCAGGGATGGCTGGACTGTAATATGAGGAGAGACTGGATCAACTGGGCCTTTAACTCACTGGAGTTTAGAAGGATGAGAGGGGATCTCACAGAAACGTATAAGATTCTGACGGGACTGGACAGGTTAGATGCGAGAAGAATGTTCCCGATGTTGGGGAAGTCTAGAACCAGGGGACATAGGCTTAGGATAAGAGGTAGGCTATTTAGGACTGAGATGAGGAGAAACTTCTTCACTCAGAGAGTTGTTAACCTGTGGAATTCCCTGCCGCAGAGAGTTGTTGATGCCAGTTCATTGGATATATTCAAGAGGGAGTTAGATATGGCCCTTACAGCTAAGGAAATCAAGGGGTATGGAGAGAAAGCAGGAAAGGGGTACTGAGGGAATGATCAGCCATGATCTTATTGAATGGTGGTGCAGGCTCGAAGGGCCGAATGGCCTACTCTTGCCCCTATTTTCTATGTTTCTATGTTTCTATGTAAGCTTAGGATCTCAGAGCTTCCTGATGTATGGCAAAGAGCTGTACAAGCATAAAACCATCGTTTGTACCCCTCTTTTCACCCCAAAATAGGCCAATGCGGTAACAAGCCCTAGTAAGGGTTAACAGGTGAATATTCTACCATCAATTATGTTCACACAATGCTTCCTTTTTCAGGTATACAAGCACATTATTTGTATCCTGTGAAACAACAATGCAACGTGGAATAGGAATTTTACAAGACGTTGCCGTCATGCATTACTGATATTTTTAAAAAACATTAAATTATGTCTTCTAGTTTCAAACTTTGAGTAATTATTTTGAACACTAGATCAATCAATTATTCTGAGAGTCAGATATAAGTAACTGAATACTGGGGGGTCTTGTGCTGGAATTATGCGTCCTTTGAATTATACAGGTCACGATGGCTCCAGGCTCGATCCATGGTCTGTGCTGAATTGCTGATTTCAGCTACGTGAGCAGGGCACACAGCAATTCGGCTAAGTGCCCTGAGTTGAGTGAGCAACAAAAACAAGGCTTCTGTGTCTGATTTCTAAACAGTTGCTCTTGCTAGAAAGTGTGTTCATATGGATACTGGGCAAGGTCAGGCTTGGTTGTAATATTCCTCAGAGTTAAATAGTCCATCAAAATTCACTGTTGAGATTCACACACTGTTGAAAGAGGCAGCGGAGGGCTATTGGTGCCCATGGAATCATACCCTAGTGTAAGTCACAATCTTTAAGAAAGAGATGATAAAATGAGAAAAATTGAGGGGATTGCACCAGTTTCAGGAGGGAGGGTGAGCATTGGGTGGGGGGGGGGGGGGGGGTGGGGGGAGGGGGGGGATTTAACCCCCCAAATATGGGTGGATTTGGGTTGGGTGGCATGTAAAAAATTTGAAATACGACCTCAAACGCCCACTTTCAGGCAACCAACCTGTTCGCAGAAGGCAGGTTGGTCATTTAAATATTATAATGCGGCTGCATGCCTCAGAATTAACCAGCATTTTAAATTTAACCCTGGCCAGCCGAGCTTTCTGGGCCTTTGGAAACCCGTCGACTAAAGGAGGCAAGGACTGCTGTATCCAGGAGGTAAGTGCCTTTCCAATTACCTGCTGGATCCAGTTTAGCTGCTTCATGTACCCCCTGCAATTGCCCCCCTCCCCCCACCGACTCTTCCAGTGTCCCCCCAACCCTTCCATCTCACCCGCCGACCCTTCCAATCTCTCCACCTCCCCGACCCTACCGATCTCCCTCCTGAGGTCCTTCTGATCTCTTCCCGAGACTGATCAGTACTCCCCCTGAGGCCCTTCCGATCTCCCTCCACCACTGACCCATCACCGACCCTTCCAATTACCCCCTACCCCCGATCCCGAGGCCTCCGATCTCCACCAATGACCCTTCCGGTCTCCAATCTCACCCTCCCTCCTCTCTGCTCCCTGGCTGCGGCCTGATGCCGAAGGCCTACCTACCAGACAGCCTCTCAATCTGGCTGTGGCTGAGAAATGGAAATAAAAAATGTTAATTAGGCTCTGCCATTAAATTCAGCAGGATCTGAGGGAAACCCATTCTTCTGGGTTTCCCCATTTCAAAACAAACCCCTCTCCTTCCCCACCTTTGAGCTAGTATCGGGGCCCAAGTTGCTGTTCCATTCAGAAGCATGTTTGATCTGTCTTAGTGCAACAGCCTCTCGTTGTGTTAGGTGAGTTATAGAGGTAACAGGAGGCAAATCACAGTGGGAGAAAAAGGCAGAAGGGGTGATTTTAACCCTACCTGCCCGGCTAAAATTTCCCAAGTTAAATAGCTGCCCTTGAGCAACCAACTGAGATTTTTATGTAAGTTTTTAAAGGGGTGGCTAATACACTCGCACAAAGCCAGCAAGATTCCTCTTTAAATATGCAGATTGGGGTCCATCAGGCCCTGACTGCAATTTTAACTCGGGCCTCAGCGGAGAAGCCACTAGGCTAACAAAAACTGGGATGTGCCGGGAAGATGAAGAGGCCCAAACAGGTACGTTTTTAAACTTCCCATTATGGGACCAGGAGGAACACGAGTGCTACTTTGGGCACTATAAGGAAAGCTTAAACCTCCCCTGCCTCAAACACCCATCCCTTCCCTCCCATATGACCCTCACGGAAGCCCCTTCTCCACACTTACCCGAGTGCCGGGCAGGAAGCGATCGTTAATGAAGCCAGGAGTTTAAATCTCCCGGGCCGGAGTTCTGCAGTAGCGGGTGATGTTTCCAGCTCACAACCGGCCCAAATTTACAATCAAGGTCCAAGACATATTTGCTTGAGCTCGGCTGTTAATTAGCATGGATTGAGGAGCACACAGTGGAATTTATATTACAAGTGTGGTAAGAATGTTCATGGGGGAGGGGGTTGATTTATTTAGGTAAGTAAACTGTACCTGCACTTTTAATTTTATTTCCCCCCGCCCCCACACCCCCCCACCCCCTCTCGTGAGTGTGCTGATCCTTGCTGTGAAACAGTTTCATGAACATTTGCATCCTTCTGGCATTTCACTCAAGTGAGACGAGACGGAGTCTCAGCAGGCTATTTTATCGTGAAGAGCATTTTGTTGAAGCTTGATCCTATCCAAACATACATAAGTCCAGGAGGGTTACCCGAATAGAAATCAGGAGTGGGAACCATGGTGACTTTCCCCCTCCCTGGTCCAGAGGTGTTCAGGCAAACTGCTGCACTCCAATTGTTGCCCTGCTGGAAACCTAATTCAACACATTTTCAGGAATTGAACCCTGGACCTTCTAGCCTGTATGGACGAGAGCTATAATGGGGTGCATGAGTTTCTATCTCAAGTTCTTATTCAAACTTCGATTCTGCCTGGAGGAACACGCATCATCCAGAGGGTATTATTATATGATTTTTATCATTTTTCACAGTGGTTACCACACTAAATGATTCCATTTATGCAAAAAACATCATCATCATAGGCAGTCCCTCGGAATCGAGAAAGACTTGCTTCCACTCCTGAAGTGAGTTCTTTGGTGGCTGAACAGTCCATTACGAGAGCCACAGACTCTGTCACAGGTGGGACAGATAGTCGTTGAGGGAAGGGATGGGTGGGACTGGTTTGCCGCACGCTCTTTCCGCTGCCTGCGCTTGATTTCTGCATGCTCGCGGCGTTGAGACGCAAAGTGCTCAGTGCACTCCCGGATGCACTTTCTCCACTTAGGGCAGTCTTTGGCCAGGGACTCCCAGGTGTCAGTGGGGATGTCGCATTTTATCAGGGAGGCTTTGCGGGTGTCCTTGTAACATTTCCGCTGCTCACCTTTGGCTCGTTTGCCGTGAAGGAACTCCGCATAAAGCACTTGCTTTGGGAGTCTCGTGTCTGGCATGCGAACTATGTGGCTGCCCAGCGGAGATGATTGAAGCACTGACCACACTCAATGCTGGGGATGTTAGCCTGGACAGGGACGCTGATGTTGGTGCACCTGTCCTCCCAGGGGATTTGTAGGATCTTGCGGAGACATCGTTGGTGATATTTCTCCAGCAACTTGAGGTGTTTACTGTACATGGTCCACGTCTCTGAGACATACAGGAGGGCGGGTATTACTACAGCCCTGTAGACCATGAGCTTGGTGGTAGATTTGAGGGCCTCGTCTTCGAACACTCTTTTCCTCAGGCGGCCGAAGGCTGCACTGGCGCACTGGAGGCGGTGTTGAATCTCCTCATCAATGTCTGCTTTTGTTGATAAGAGGCTCCCAAGATATGGGAAATGGTCCACAGTGTCGAGGGCCGCGTCGTGGATCTTGATGACTGGGGGGCAGTGCTGTGCAGCGAGGACAGGCTGGTGGAGGACCTTTGTCTTACAGACGCTTAGCGTAAGGCCCATGCTTTTGTATGCCTCAGTAAATACGTCGACTACATCCTGGAGTTCAGCCTCAGAATGTGTGCAGACGCAGGCGTCGTCCGCGTACTGTAGCTCGACAACAGAGGTTGGGGTGATCTTGGACCTAGCCTGGAGGCGGCGAAGATTAAACAGCTTCCCACTGGTTCTGTAGTTTAGTTCCACTCCAGCGGGGAGCTTGTTGACTGTGAGGTGGAGCATGGCAGCGAGGAAGATTGAGAAGAGGGTTGGAGCGATGACGCAGCACTGTTCGACCCTGGTCCGGACGTGGATTGGGTCTGTAATGGATCCGTTGGGTAAGGATCACGGCCTGAATGTTATTGTGGAGCAGGCGAAGGATGTTGACAAACTTTTGGGGGCATCTGAAATGCAGGAGGATGCTCCATAGACCCCCGCGGTTGACAGTGTCAAAGGCATTTGTAAGGTCGAAAAAGGCCATGTATGTGGGCTGACGCTGCTCCCTGCATTTTTCCTGCAGTTGTCGCGCTGCAAAGATCATGTCCGTTGTGCCCCGTAGGGGACGAAATCTGCACTGTATCCACGTCAACAGTGCCTCTCCGCCAGACTTTAGCGCCTCAGCAGGGATTCCATCCGCTCCCGTAGCCTTGTTGTTCTTGAGCTGTCTTATGGCTTTTCCTACCTCGTGTAATGTTGGGGTTTCACTGAGGCGGTGGCGGGTCGCATGCTGCGGGATGGAGTCGAGAACACTCGAGTCAAAGGCTGCTGGCCAAGAACGGGGAAACACTCATCAAGGACACCGAGGCAGTCAGGGCCTGCTGGAAGGAGCACTTCGAAGATCTCCTCAAAAACATAGCATTAATTGTTAAGTGGAAAAACACAATTCGATGATTAGTTTGGCTATCATAGCCAAATATGACTCGGTGATTTTTTTGTTGCAGAAAACCAAACAGCTAAATTAAAAGATTTGTATTGTTCTGTACCGTATTTGCGGATTTCTGACTAAGAATGAATACTGTCTTTCTTTGGTCTAAATTGAGATCATGATTTTAATTTGGGAATAAATTGTAGCAAATCAAAAGAAAAAACATAAGCCTCAGCAAATACACTTCCCCAACAGCCAAGTAACTGTTCATGTACATAAAAGATTGTGTTGGTATATAACATCACCCATTTTATTGTTTGGAATGCCCTGCAGTAAGCTAGACTTATAGCAGAGTGGCATTTTCTTTTAAAGGTACTAAATATGTGTAACTGAGTATTTGGAATGTTTCTCATAGTCTGTATTAAGAAAGCCTAATTACCTCAAACTGATGTTCATATTGGAGGTGAGGTCCCTATTCTATACGCAAATATATTTACTTAAAAGTTGTTTATCTCTAGTATTTTCCAATTCTGATGAAAGGTCGTCAATCCGAAACGTTAACTCTGTTTCGCTCTCTAAAGATGCTGCCTGACCTACTGAGTGTTCCAGCGTTTTCTGTTTTTATTACAGATTTCCAGTCGCTGCAGTATATATGGTGCTAAGGGCCCCTTAGTAATTGCATTGCCCAATGTACATCAGAGCCTTACCAACCAGAAAGATCCCCAGGTGTGATCCACGATTGTTATGAGTTGGTTGAGTGTAGCTAGGGCAGCTGCAGAAGTAATACAAAACAAAAAACTACTCTTAAATGTGATCCAGTGATTCCTGCTGGAACAGTCGTATTTTGGACTTTGGGTATTGACGACATGATTGGGTTGAGCTTCGATATCCCTTTCCCAATGATTGAATAGTCTACCAATACTCACTCATAGGCACACCTATGAAGAATGGGCAAAGTACTGGAGGGCCGATTGCACTATTGTAACAGTGCCCAACATGAGTCAGTGCTTAAAAAGAGGCGAGGAAACTGGCTGAAAAAAGAAACAAATGTGTTGCATTTATATGCTCCCAGCACCATTGTAAACAATTTATGTTTGCACTGGGGATCAAAATAGAAAATTCTTCTTCCTCAAAGGCAAGTCATAAGTTTAAGATATGCCATGCAAATCACTTGCTTTGTGCTAGCAGCTTGAACAGAGTCTGATCCAGATTTCTCACTGGATAGATTCAGTGCAAAGGCAAGCACTTAAATTGTTTTTTTTTTTAAATGCATGAAAACCAAGCTATTTAATAAGGGCTCCTCCTACACACAGGACAGTATCAGTTCATTATTTCATATGATTTAGATTTTATGAAGAAACACCGTCTCAAAATCAACTTAGATGACCTGTTGCTGTTTTCTCTGAATAGCTTCCGTGCTAGGTCCCTCGACTTGCGATCATTAAAAATGGCATTGATGTAGAATCTGGAACAAATACACGGTTATTCTGGGGTCTAAATTATCTTGTGCAACTGCAGCTATTCTCAATCAATACCTCCTAGTGGCTGAAAATAGAATTCAGTGATCCTATGCCTCCAGTGGGAATCAAATTAGAAAGGAGTGTGGGTTGGAAAATGGGTACAGTGCAGTGCCAGTACGCAAAGGTGTTTCTGATGATTCGAACACAGGGGACCGAGCATTGTAGCTATTCACAGAGAAGATATGAACAGGTCATCTAACTTGCTGATTTTATGTAATAGAATTGTTATTAGCTTTTAAAAAAAAGAACAAATATTATCCTCTGTTCAGAAGGAGCCCTTTTTAAATAGCCAGGTATTTATTTGTTTTAAAAATTGATTTTGTACTTGCCTTTGAGCGAGACTTACTGGTGTGAGTGTGGGATCAGTGAATTTATTCAAGTGTAACAAAGATACAGAGCCAATTGCCTGCCTGAACTCTTGGGGATAGCAGTAGAACGGCTTCCAAGGATGAAACATTTTCTGGTGATGGTTGAATGAAAAGATAAATACTAATCAGTACCAATTCAAAAATTTTGGGTTTGATTAAAATCTGGTGAAGTAAATTAACAAGTTGCTGATCACAGATGGAGTTCTAAACATCCCCTTCTTCCAATGAAACAATAGAATTAAGAAAGGCTGAAAAATGTTAAGAAAACAGCGGGCTCTGAATACTTAGTGGCTAATGCATTTTAACTAGACCGTACAGGTAATGAACTGCTGTCAGATTCAAATAAGCTCTATAAAAAGAATTTCAAAATGCCTACAAACACTTTAAAAAAAAGTACAAAAAACAGTTACTGAAAATGAATCAACTTTCTTAACAATTTTACTTAAACCGCAAAATTATTAACCAGTCAATCCTTCTATCACCCTCCACGTAATTAGTTGACAGTTCTCACAACACATTTGTAATGGAGTTTGGAGCGAATGGAACACATGAGCTAAAATTAGGACTACTGTACCTCTTATCGGAGTGAATTAGTAAAGAAAATATGTGTAGAGTATAGATTATGAGTTCAAGCTTGCTACCCAATTTCTATAAATTAAAAATTGCATAGCACCTAAAAATTCAGTATTTGTGATAATCCATGTCATGCTGCTTAAGATCTAAAACATTGCATTTGCTTGTCAGCATACAATTCTGGACAACTTTAAAAAAAACTACAAAGATAAAACTAAACAAATGTATGAGATAATTTTGTCATGTTTGTGAAAGCTTCAGATAAAGAAAAAGGAAATAAAAATTCTGCAGCTGAAAGAACATTAGAGCATCTAATTGTTAAATGATTCCATGGTTTTGCCTCCACTACTCTATCAAGATGTCAACTGCATGTATTCCTGATATCAGTTCTAATTTGAACCTTGTCCTACTCTTGCAATTTAGTTTGAAGTGATTTTCCAGATTTACCTTTTATTTACCATTTACTATCTTACATACCTCAATAACACACCTCTCAGATATATTTTGGATACTGTTGGGGGAGATGACTTACCAGGGGAAGGCACTAGCAGCCAGGTTCATGGCACCGTGGATGGCTCTGCTGCACAGAAGGGTGGGAAAAAGAGTGGGAGAGCTATAGTGATAGGGGACTCTATTGTAAGGGGAATAGCTAGGAGTTTCTGCGGCCGCAACCGAGACTCCTGGATGGTATGTTGCCTCCCTGGTGCAAGGGTCAAGGATGTCTCGGAGCGGCTGCAGAGCATTCTGGAGAGGGAGGGTGAACAGCCAGTTATCGTGGTACATGTAGGTACCAACGATATAGGTAAGAAGCGGGAAGAGGTCCTACAAGCTGAATTTAGGGAGCTAGGAGTTAAATTAAAAAGTAGGACCTCAAAGGTAGTAATCTCTGGATTGCTACCAGTGCCATGTGCTAATCAGAGTAGAGGGAGTAGGATAGTTAGAATAAATATGTGGCTTGAGCAGTGGTGCAAGAGGGAGGGATTCAAATTCCTGGGACATTGGAACCAGTTCTGGGGGAAGTGGGACCTGTACAAAAGGGACGGTCTGCACTTGGGCAGGACTGGAACTGATGTCCTGGGGGTAACATTTGCTAATGCAGTTCGGGAGTGTTTAAACTAATATGGCAGGGGGATGGGAACCTATGCAGCGAGATAGGGCGAAGTAATATGGAGTCAGAAACAGATGGTAGAAAGGTAAAAAGCAATAGTGGAAGGCCGAGTAAACAAAGGCAAAAAACAAAAACATACAAACATAGAAAATAGGTGCAGGAGTAGGCCATTCAGCCCTTCTAGCCTGCACCGCCATTCAATGAGTTCATGGCTGAACATGCACTTCAGTACCCCCTTCCTGCTTTCTCGCCATACCCCTTGATCCCCCGAGTAGTAAGGACTTCATCTAACTCCCTTTTGAATATATTTAGTGAATTGGCCTCAACTACTTTCTGTGGTAGAGAATTCCACAGGTTCACCACTCTCTGGGTGAAGAAGTTTCTCCTCATCTCGGTCCTAAATGGCTTACCCCTTATCCTTAGATTGTGACCCCTGGTTCTGGACTTCCCCAACATTGGGAACATTCTTCCTGCATCTAACCTGTCTCAACCCGTCAGAATTTTAAACATTTCTATGAGGTCCCCTCTCATTCTTCTGAACTCCAGTGAATACAAGCCCAGTTGATCCAGTCTTTCTTGATAGGTCAGTCCCACCATCCCGGGAATCAGTCTGATGAATCTTCGCTGCACTCCCTCAATAGCAAGAATGTCCTTCCTCAAGTTAGGAGACCAAAACTGTACACAATACTCCAGGTGTGGCCTCACCAAGGCCCTGTACAACTGTAGCAACACCTCCCTGCCCCTGTACTCAAATCCCCTCGCTATGAAGGCTAACATGCCATTTGCTTTCTTAACCGCCTGCTGTACCTGCATGCCAACCTTCAATGACTGATGTACCATGACACCCAGGTCTCGTTGCACCTCCCATTTCCTAATCTGTCACCATTCAGATAATAGTCTGTCTCTCTGTTTTTACCACCAAAGTGGATAACCTCACATTTATCCACATCATACTTCATCTGCCATGCATTTGCCCACTCACCTAACCTATCCAAGTCACTCTGCAGCCTCATAGCATCCTCCTCGCAGCTCACACTGCCACCCAACTTAGTGTCATCCGCAAATTTGGAGATACTACATTTAATCACCTCGTCTAAATCATTAATGTACAATGTAAACAGCCACACTACATCATAATTCTAAAAGGACAAAAGGTGTTAACAAAACAAGCCTGAAGGCTTTGTGTCTTAATGCAAGGAGTATCCATAATAAGGTGGATGAATTAACTGTGCAAATAGATGTTAACAGATATGATGTCATTGGGATTACAGAGACGTGGCTCCAGGATGATCAGGGCTGGGAACTCAACATCCAGGGGTATTCAACATTCAGGAAGGATAGAATAAAAGGAAAAGGAGGTGGTGTAGCATTGCTGGTTAAAGAGGAGATTAATGCAATAGTTAGGAAAGACATTAGCTTGGATGATGTGGAATCTATATGGGTAGAGCTGCAGAACACCAAAGGGCAAAAAACGTTAGTGAGAGTTGTGTACAGACCTCCAAACAGTAGTAGTGATGTTGGGGAGGGCATCAAACAGGAAATTAGGGGTGCATGCAATAAAGGTGCTGCAGTTATCATGGGTGACTTTAATATGCATATAGATTGGGCAAACCAAACTGGAAGCAATACGGTGGAGGAGGATTTCTGGAGTGCATAAGGGATGGTTTTCCAGATCAATATGTCAAGGAACCAACAAGGGGTGGGCCATCTTAGACTGGATGTTGTGTAATGAGAGAGGATTAATTAGCAATCTCGTTGTGCGAGGCCCCTTGGGAAAGAGTGACCATAATATGGTGGAATTCTACATTAGGATGGAGAATGAAACAGTTAATTCAGAGACCATGGTCCAGAACTTAGAGAAGGGTAACTTTGAAGGTATGAGGCGTGAATTGTCTCGGATAGATTGGCGAATGATACTTAAGGGGTTGATTGTGGATGGGCAATGGCAGACATTTAGAGACCGATTGGATGAACTACAACAATTGTACATCCCTGTCTGGCGTAAAAATAAAAAAGGGAAGGTGGCTCAACCGTGGCTATCAAGGGAAATCGTGGATAGTATTAAAGCCAAGGAAATGGCATACAAATTGGCCGGAAATAGCAGCGAACCCGAGGACTGGGAGACATTTCGAACTCAGCAGAGGAGGACAAAGGGTTTGATTAGGGCAGGGAAAATAGAGTACAAAAGGAAGCTTGCAGGGTACATTAAGACGGACTGCAAAAGTTTCTATAGATATGTAAAGAGAAAAAGGTTAGTAAACGTAGGTCCCCTGCAGTCAGAATCAGGGGAAGTCATAACGGGGAACAAAGAAATGGCAGACCAATTGAACAATTACTTTGGTTCGGTATTCAATAAGGAGGACACAAACAACCTTCCGGATATAAAAGGGGTCAGAGGGTCTAGTAAGAAGGAGGAACTGAGGGAAATCCTTATTAGCCAGGAAATTGTGTTGGGGAAATTGATGGGATTGAAGGCCAATAAATCCCCAGGGCCTGATCGACTGCATCCTAGAGTACTTCAGGAGATGGCCTTGGAAATAGCGGATGCATTGACAGTCATTTTCCAACATTCCATAGACTCTGGATCAGTTCCTATGGAGTGTAGAGTAGCCAATGTAACCCCACTTTTTAAAAAAGGAGGGAGAGAGAAAACGGAATTATAGACTGGTCAGCCTGACATCGGTAGTGGGTAAAATGGTGGAATCAATTATTAAGGATGTCATAGCAGCGCATTTGGAAAGATGTGACATGATAGGTCCATGTCAGCATGGATTTGTGAAAGGGAAATCATGCTTGACAAATCTTCTGGAATTTTTTGAGGATGTTTCCAGTAGAGTGGACAGGGGAGAACCAGTTGATGTGGTGTATTTAGACTTTCAGAAGGCTTTCGACAAGGTCCCACACAAGAGATTAATGTGCAAAGTTAAAGCACATGGGATTGGGGTAGTGTGCTGACGTGGATTGAGAACTGGTTGGCAGACAGGAAGCAAAGAGTAGGAGTAAATGGGTACTTTTCAGAATGGCAGGCAGTGACTAGTGGGGTACCACAAGATTCTGGTTACATTGTACATTAATGATTTAGACGAGGGTATTAAATGTAGTATCTCCAAATTTGCGGATGACACTAAGTTGGGTGGCAGTGTGAGCTGCGAGGAGGATGCTATGAGGCTGCAGAGTAACTTGGATAGGTTAGGTGAGTGGGCAAATGCATGGCAGATGAAGTATAATGTGGATAAATGTGAGGTTATCCACTTTGGTGGTAAAAACAGAGAGACAGACTATTATCTGAATGGTGACAGATGAGGAAAAGGGGAGGTACAACGAGACCTGGTTGTCATGGTACATCAGTCATTGAAGGTTGGCATGCAGGTACAGCAGGCGGTTAAGAAAGCAAATGACATGTTGGCCTTCATAGCGAGGGGATTTGAGTACAGGGGCAAGGAGGTGTTGCTACAGTTGTACAGGGCCTTGGTGAGGCCACACCTGGAGTATTGTGTACAGTTTTGGTCTCCTATCTTGAGGAAGGACATTTTTGCTATTGAGGGAGTGCAGCGAAGGTTCACCAGACTGATTCCCGGGATGCCGGGACTGACCTATCAAGAAAGACTGGATCAACTGGGCTTGTATTCACTGGAGTTCAGAAGAATGCGAGGGGATCTCATAGAAACGTTAAAAATTCTGATGGGTTTAGACAGGTTAGATGCAGGAAGAATGTTCCCAATGTTGGGGAAGTCCAGAACCAGGGGTCACAGTCTAAGGATAAGGGGTAAGCCATTTAGGACCGAGATGAGGAGAAACTTCTTCACCCAGAGAGTGGTGAACCTGTGGAATTCTCTACCACAGAAAGTTGTTGAGGCCAATTCACTAAATATATTCAAAAAGGAGTTAGATGTAGTCCTTACTACTCGGGGGATCAAGGAGTATGGCGAGAAAGCAGGAATGGGGTACTGAAGTGGCATGTTCAGCCATGAACTCATTGAATGGCGGTGCAGGCTTGAAGGGCCGAATGGCCTACTCCTGCACCTATTTTCTATGTTTCTATCCTTTCAAGGCTGAAAAGACCAATGTTTTCCAGTTATTCCTCATAACTCAGACCACTAACATGAGCAATTATGCTCATGACTCCATTCTGCACTGCCTCCAGTAGTTGAAGATCGCCCTTGTGTCTCAGTAATCAGAACTTGACATCGTACTTAAGGTGTAGTCTTCCCAGACTATACACTTTTATCATTACTTCTATTGACTTGTATTCTACTGTTTTTGCTGTGTTTGTTGATTGCTGCTCTGCATTAACAGGACATTACCAAGTCCCGTTCACTCTGTGCTCACTGACCTACATTGGCTCCTGGTCCTGCAACGCCTCGATTTAAAAATTCTGATCCTTGTATTCATATCTCTGCATGGCCTCGCTCCTTCCTATCTCTGTAACCTCTTCCAGCCCTACTCCCTCTGAGATTTCTGCACTCCTCCAAGTCTGGCCTCTTATGCAACCCCAATTTTAATCGCTCCACCATTGCCAAGGGCCTAAGTTCTGGAATTCCCTCCCTAAACCTCTCTGCCTCGCTCTCCTGCTTTAAGATGCTCCATAAAACTTACCCTGTCTTAATATTTCTTTATGTGGTTCGGTGTCAAAATTTGTTGGACAACGCTCCAATGAAGTGCCTTGGGGCGTTTTATTACATTAAAGGCTCCTCATATATGCAAGTTGTTATTGTTGTAGTCGTAATTTACGAATGTCTATGTTAAATTTCACCTTTCTATGGGCTGGAATTTATGAACCAGTGGCAGGCGACGTCAGTGGCAGGTCCCAGCCCCAGCCCGCTGTACAGAATGAATTTACCGTGATTGGGCTTGGAACGCCCGCCCAGCGCATTTCCCTGCCAATTAGAGGAAGCAGGTCTGGTGATGTCAGTTGATGATGCGTCATCAGCCAGTTTCCTTAAAGGGACCATGGCCACCTTTAATTTTACATTTGTGCTGTCAGTGTTCTGCAGCATTGAGGTGCTGCAAACACCGACAATGGCTGCACCCAGGCTTTCCCATAACTCCCTCCATATGATGAGAGTCACAGCATGCAGGGAGGTCCTCCTCCCTTCCAATGGGCGGAAGTGACCTCTTCAGGAGATCAACACAGCCCAGTTACACAGGAGGACACAAGTAGGAATGCGCTCAGGAGGACCTGGGTGCAGTGTCGCAAATGTTTCAATGATCTCAATAGATCACAAAAAGTTAGTACAAAGCTATACTCAACCTCATCCTGCTGTGCCTCTCATCACATCCCCATCATTCTGCCTTCTCTACCCTACCCATTCACATCCTTACTCACACCTCCACCCATCCCTCTCTATCTGCATTATTACATCTCCATCTCACTAGTCATCCCTTGCACACACCCTCATCCGAATGCAATCATGCCAACTAACAACACACAAGGTTAGGCACTTGGGTGTTTTATCCAACGTTCATGTAAAGTATGTGTTGTCAAACATTGAAACCTTTATTTTCAACACTTTGTGATCTAGGACAGATTTGTGGGCACCTTTGGAAGTGGCTGAGTGAGTTGCAGTAACGTTACCCCTACAATGGTCATGACGGTGAAAGGAGTGGCTTGGGCATTTCTCGGAATGCTTTATGTTGCTGGGTGGTGCCAACCTGGTGCATCATGTTGCAACCAGGGCATACAGCGTCTAGTGAAGTAAATCATCCTTGGCCTCCCGGGCAGCAATGCGGTCAGGTGCTGATGCCCTGTATCCTGTGCAACATCAGTTGATTGTGGGGAAGGTTGTTGTTGTTGATGCTGGTGTTGGGGCTGATCATGGTGGGCTTATGAGCACCAAAGTAAGAGAGTTTCAAGGGCACCAATGCTGATGGAATAGATGACAGGTGAAGGAGAGATGACAGAAGCAATCTGTCAATGGTGAAAGAGGTAATGAGGTCAGAATGGATGGAGACTTAAGTAAAGGCCTGCAGCATTCTGAATCTGTAGTGGAAATGCAGTTTAAAGAAGCTAGTGGCTAATGGAACATTTCTCAATCAGCTGGGAGCTTTGACTTGACATTTAAAGCTGTCAACTCATCGGCTGAAACAATGGCAAGTGACCTCCTGCTTCAGCTTCACATACGAGGTCTGGACACAGCAGGAAAACAGTGGGTGAGCTGTCAAATTCAAAAAGCTGGGGAAAAAGCATTGATAAGTGGCTGTAAACAAGCCAATAATGACCTGAATTGTCTTCCATGCCGCTGCATCTGGCAGACCCGACATTTGGTAAAGGCACGTGATGGTGGGGACCCTAATGCTGTTAAAAGAAATGCCTTTTACCAGGCACAAGATTTTCATGGGCATTCACTGGGCAGTAGTTGGGCAAACAGCTCAGCCAGCGAGTGTTCATTTCCCGGGGATGCGGTAGATCTGTCAAGTTGAAACTTGACAAATCGCATGTTCCAGGTTTATGTGCAGCGCATGCGTAAACCCAGAACTTGCGAGGCACTTACGGCCGCGTACGCTGGTCATAGGCTCCAGAAAGTCTGGGCCAATAGTGTGCTAACACTGATCCCTGAAACACTCCACTCAGCACATCCTCCACCTTGACAAAGCTCAACTACCTATTATTTTCTATCTTTCACCCAATTCCTTATCCAGCCCCAAGATTTTTATCTGAATTCTAACAACTTTACTTTAACTAATAGCCTTTTCTGCGGAAATTTTCGAATGACTTTCATTCGTCTAGATACGTCACATAGTCAGGCTTCCACAGTTCACTTGGAATGATATTTCCTCATAAAAGTCAAGAAGATTGGTTAGGCAGGATCTTCCCAAGCTGAATTCATATTGATTGCGGTTTACTAAGATGATATTAGACAGAAAAATCCTCAAGTTTACTTCTGATAATGGATTCAATTATTTTACATGGGATCAAAGAAAGATTGATGGTTCTGTAGTTGCCCACATCCGTTTTGTCACCCTTCTTTAAAAAGGAGCACCAAATTGACTTGTTTCAAATCTACTACCACCTCCTCAATGTCCAGTGACTCTTTCATAATGAACTGGATGTTCCTGTTAGCAGCGAAGGACTGCGCTTGTCGTTCACCTCACTGACGAGCTTTAGAGCAGAGACATCCTGTCATGGGGCGTCAGTTCCAGCATGGCGTCATCTCCAGGAAAAAGAGGCATGATAACTGTGTGGCTGCAGTGAAAATATGCCTTCATGGTACTGTTACATTCAAGAATCGTCTATGTTTGCCAGCTTTTCTAAAGTGATCATATTGATCAAGGCATGCACAAGACAATGAAGTTATATAAACAAATGAGTGAGCAATATTATTTTCTCCCCTCAAGTCTCACCGAACCAATTCTAGCCATAGAAGTGCTTACTTTTTGGATTAGTCCCTGATACACACAAAGGGGCTGAAATTCAATAGCGCAAGAAAGCTGGTCCACCTATGATTTTTTTCTATGTTCTTACCACAGGGATCCATGATTGATTTTCAGGACTTTGAAATTTTTTCATAGTCCCAAAGGAAATTGGTCATAGTGAGGGCGGGAGATCGATAGGAAGTCAGGCTGAGGGGCTGAATTTGGGTCAGGACCGGGACTCCGCTGCTGTCATTCAGCGGTGGAGTAGTGATGATGTCACAGCGCGTGTGCGTCACCACGCTCTCTCCCTTCCGTTAAAGGGGAGAGAATTGGGCATTTTAAATCTTCGCCCACTGGGCCACCAGGGAGGGTTTCGGCCAGGCCAGCGGTTTGGCACCCAAGAGGGGATACCAGGCTGCCCATTGGTGGCCCGGCCGAACCCGTGGGCACTATCTTGCTGGACGATCGAGAAGTCAGCCGGCAAAAATAAATACATGGCGGCCGCGGCAGTGGGCCCTCCTCTAGGAAGTCAGAAGGTGCACCGACAGAGAAACCCATCGGGGGCACTGCACGGCAGGGTTACGATTTTTCAACCTGAATTTTGGTCGGTGCATTTTTAAGGTGAGGGAAAACGGCACTGCGCATTCTGATGATGCGCTTGCGGCGGTCATCAGCATCGGGTGGCATTGAGTCTGGGCCAAAAAGTCCCCGACCTGAATTTGGGTCGGGTTAGCCATTTGACAACAAAGCCACAGGATTCCACATGTCCGCAAACGGACAGTAACGGGTCTTTCGGAGACCCTGAATTTCAGCCCCAAAGTGTTAAGGAAATGAATGAAAATCTATAAATTATTTTTTATAAGTCAACTGTATGCATGTATCTACTGCAGCTGCTGTTGAGATGCTGAGTTTATTGTCTAGACTGTGATGAAAGTAATTATTTCTGTGTACCCACTGTTGTCTGCTGTACCTCATATTAGCCAGCAGCACCTGAAGACGACTCCATAGAGGAACACTTTCTTTGTGGGTTATGTCTAGCTAAATTGTAAACCTGTTACGAAGAAGGGGCTTACAATTTTTTTTAAAGCACATCTGTGCGCACAGAGGAAATAATCCACTCCATGTGTTTTTTTTTACTAAATCCAATGGAATTTCAATTCTGAATTTAATCTATCAGTTTCTTTAACCACTATACTCTGGTAGAAACTTCCATTGTTTAAAATCATGTAAGTTTTAAAATGGAAAATTGCAATTGAAATTCAAGGAATTGTACTTTTTTTATTTGAGCTGTGAAGGATGGCATATGCGCCTTACCTTTTTCCTCTTGCTTTTCTTCTTTAATGTCTTGTTTCTGAACCAGTTCGGCCTGAGCTCCAAGGGCACAGATTGAAGAACTCTGACAGGAATGACTGAATGCACCATCTCGAGGTAGTGTGAAACTGCGCGGTTTACCTCCTCCACCATTTATTCCTGGCCATCGTTCGCCCTCTGCTAATGGGAAAGGTCCATAGTGGTCCTGGATCTGACACCTCTGAGCTGGTAAAGTTGACTGTCTCCGATGTTCTGGTGTTGGTAAGCCTGCTTCACAAAACACAGAATCCTCAAGAGGAAGAGTCTGGAGATAGTGCAGCCCTGAACTGGTCAGCGGAGTCTCTATTAGATCCTGCCATGAACGTCGTTCCCAAGCCCCGGGCTTACGAACGGGTGACTCAGTACCTCCTGATTGTTCTGGCCGGGATTCTTCATGGGACGAATGAGAATGTGAGGTCTCCGTAGAGGACAGTCTGTTATGCTTAGGTTCAAGGTACGGACTAGCACAGTTCACCTTAAAGTAATAATATAATGATCAATAAGTAAATATAAACATTGATTGTGTTTTGCACATGATGAAAATATTAATAATAAGGCCACATCATTCATTTCTCAATACGGTTTTCACTTTCCAAAGAGTATTATCATTGTAGCCTAATTAAATGAAGACGGTTTTAATGCTAATAACTATCAATTATTGAGTGTTTTGAGGAATTCTGAAATACTTCCACTTGTGCAATTCTTTCACAATGTTAGAGTATTGTAAGGATTCTAATCGAGACTGGTAGCAGATTGAAGATTACAAGGTGGGTGCGGAACAAGATTTTGTAGTCATTTTTTTTACAAAATTTAATTTGCTGTGAATTGATCCCCTATTACCAAGTAGTTTTTGTGGTTTACAAAACTAGAAATTAATCTGATACACAGTTTGAAACACAGGAGATTAAGTGGTTGTTAGTCCTGCATTTAGCTATGATGGCCAATTTGTATTTGGTCAGCAGAACCCTTCTGGTTTGATACTGAAAAACACGTCAAAGGTTCATCTAGTCTTGGACCAAGTTATTCTTTGGTTCTTCACCATTTTATTGATTGATCTTGGAGCTCATTTTTAATTAAATAGCAAATTTCACGGTTGCTCCCATCTGCAAAATGGTCAATGGGAAACATAAATCAGAATGCAAAATATTTAAAATTTAGGAGAAAAAATTAAATAAAGATTAAATAGCTAGAATATACTTTATTTTCATAGGGTCCATTAGTTGGAAAAGAGGGTAAAAATACAGTAAAAATATGTAGAAAAATGAGCCAAGCATTTAAATGTTTTAAAAACTGTATTTAATGTATATTGGGGCCTAAATTGACGGCCTTACTGCCCACTGCTGCCGAGATCCGGTGACATTCTTCTCCGGGTTGCACCAGTGCCAGTTTGCACTTGGGCTGGAGCGGGCAGGAGGGGAGAATCGCCGGGAACTGCCCGCTGATGTCAGCGGACGGCCAAGTGGGACATGTGACCTCCCGCCCACCAAGATGCCAGATTGGTGTGGGCGGAAGTCGGTGTCAGCAGGGGGAAGGACCACCATGAGGAGTCTGGTTTAACCCCCGAGGTAAGTTTAAAAACTGAAAAAAAAGATTAATGAGTTCCCCTGAAGGTCTTCCGGGTAATTTTTTTTTTCCAATCATTTTTATTTTTAGGTCTTTGACCCTCCGTAGGCCAGATTCCATCCTCCGCAGCACTTCGGCAGCAAGAGCCCTTGCCGCCGAGATTGGGAGCTCCCGCCTGCTCCCGTCCAGTTTGACGACGTACGTCGCTCGCTGCCGCCGGCCCAACTTATAAATTATTTTTCATCAATTTCCCGCCCAAAGTGCCACCCAGTCTCTCGGCAGCCATCGGCGGCCTTTTGGGCGGCACTTGGCCTTCATTAAGTTCGGCCCCTTGAATTTGAAGGTTGCAGTTTTAAAGCAATTCCTGATGTTTTAATACATGGATTATAGTAATATTAGCATTTTTTTTCCATGTCAAGGTGCATGAATTGAACTTAGTCGATTTAAGAGAGGGAAGAATTTTCCTGGACCAGCCATCAGGATATGGGCTACAGAACATTAATATACATTCATTCACAAATCTATGTAAATGGCTGTGAAGTGAGCATTCTAACTATGATATTAGCAGGCTGCCAAACCAAAAATATTCCTAAATTTTACATCTGCCTTCATCTGCAACAGTTTGATCAATTTCAGCCATGAACTCATTGAATGGCGGTGCAGGCTCGAAGGGCCGAATGGCCTACTCCTGCACCTATTTTCTATGTCGATGTTTCTATTAAATGTGCACAGTCCAGTTAAATCCACTCATCAACTGTTAACTAAAGCCCAAATTATTATTTTGGGTCCTACAGACAGCGAACATGCAAATAAATAGAAAATTACCATTTAACTTGCTCATATTTTTTGTACTTTCTATTCTTGGTGACATGATCAAGTTTATTTGATATCTCTGATATGAGTGCAGGGACTTGTAATTAACTGATACTATCAACCAGGAAGTTCGCAGAAGCAACAGATATCATTTTTCCTACTACAACACAAACCAAAGCTACAAAACAAAACTCACTGAAGGTGGCCGAGGGTAGGTGTCATAGGGAGGCGGTGGACTCTCTTGCTTGGGTGTTGATGGAGTGTCTGCATCATCTTGTTCACTTTCACTCCAATAATCTACCATGTTAAAAAAAAATTGCTAAATAATAACACAGTGACATTTAGAATTATTCATATACTTTATATGCTTTCTGCTTAAGTTTATTTCACCAAAGCTCAAAATGTTTTACACATTCATTTCCAAGAAAACCCATTAATTCTAGTGCATGTAAATTTGTTTTTTCCGGCTATGTACATAATACAACAGTAACCATGCACATTGTTTATATTGGTCACAGATCAGACCTAAGCATCTGTTGTGTACATGGCGTTAAGTTCTGCACCCACATAGTTTGCAGTAATGTGTTGGGAATTCACTATTCTTAATCCGTGCACCATACACAAAAAAAAGAGAAAAGAAAGCACTGAGCAGTTACAGCACCATGACATAGGTTTTGAATTATTGAAGATGTTTGCAATGGCAACTGACTGGTGTCATTTCCAGACTTATATTGTATTTCTTCTGGACACATGTCAGGTATGTTTTTTATGAGGAGGTCACTAACATGGTAGATAGGGGAGTGTCTAGAGATGCTGTCAATATGCACTTCCAGAAGGCATTTGACAAGGTTCCACACAAGAGATTATTAGCAACAATAAAATCCCACGGAATTGGAGATAACCTTGTGACATGGGTCGCTAATTGGTTGGGAGGTAGGAGACAGAGAGTAAGGATAAAGGGTTCATTTTTTGACTGGCGGAACGTGACAAGTAATGTTCTCCCGGGATCTGTACTGGTGCCTTAGCTTTTCCCAATATAAATGAAGGAAGAGATAGTTGTATATCCATGTTTGCAGACGACATTAAGCTAAGAAGCACGGTAAGTTGTGCGGGCGAGAGCAGAAAGTTATAAAAGGACATAGACAGACGAACAGAGTGAGCAAAGCTGTGGCAGTTGGAGTTCAATGTAGCAAAGTGTGAGGTCATCGACTTTGGATCCAAGAAAGACAAATTGGAATATTTTCTTTATGGAGAGACACTAGGAACTGTGGAGGAGCAGAGAGATTTGGGCATCCAGGAACAAAAATCACTAACTAGCACATAGGTACAATAAATAATCAAAAAGGCTAGTGGAAAGTTGGCCTTTATCTCAAGGGGTTGGAATACAAAGTGAGCAAGTTATGCTTCAGTTATAGACCCTTAGTCAGAACCCATCTGGAGTAGTGTGTTCAGTTTGGGGCACCACACCTCAGGAAGGATATACTGGGCTTGGAAGGGGTACAGTGCAGATTCACCAGAATGATATCCAGGCTTCAAGGGTTAAATTCTGAGGACAGGATACATAAACTTGGCTTGTATTCCCTTGAGTTCAGAAGATTGAGAGATGATTTAATTGAGGTGTTTAAAATGATAAAGGGATTAGATAGAGTAGAAACAGATTATCTATTTTCTCTTGGGGAGGGCGGGGGGGGGGGAAATCCAGAACAAGGGGACACAATCTTAAAATTAGAACCAGGCCATTTAGGACTTTTTCACACCAAGGGTAGTGGAATTATGGAATTCACTTGCCCAGAAGGCTGTGGATGCTGGGACAATTGAACATTTTAAGACCAAGATTGACGAATCTTCATTAGGTAAGGGATCAAAGGTGGGTAAATGGAGTTGAGGTACAGATCAGCCATGATTTAATAGAATGGTAGAACAAGCTGAAATGCTGAGTGGCCTACTCCAGTTCTTATGTTCCTATGGTGCAATTCACCACGGGTTACAGTGGCAAAAGAATTCTGGACCTATTCTGGTTTTAATGGGCCCAAATTTGGCCGGGAGTTGCTCCATTTTTTTTGGAGCAACTTGATTTTTCTGGAGTATCTTAAAAATCCCCATTCTGTACATTTAATTTGCGCCAGTGTAAGTGAGTTAGTTAGAATTTTTTTTTATTTAGTTTTTTTTTTGAAAAGGGGGCGTTACCAGCCACCTATGCCTGTTTTGCCCATTTAAGCCAGCTTGGACAGCTAATAGTTGCTCCAAACTAACTTAGGCCAGCGTATGTGGCCTCTTGTGCCTGCACAGAAAATCCTTGCGGAGTTAAGAAATCAGCGCAGATAGCCAGAAATAGGGGGCGGAAGGGAAGCACAGAGGACCTTGCAAAGCACTAAATACCTTCACAACAACATAAAAACCACCAATAATAAATAATAAATAAATAAATAATAAAACTTAAATCCTACCTTCCTAACTCAGCCCCCGAGGGACTTGACTTCTCTCCGAGGGACTGGACATCTCTCCAGGGAAAACTTAATCAGTGTTGGGTCATAACGATTTAACATGTGCCCACACAAAATGCAACATTCTCTTCACACTGCTGCCTGCTGGCGTATGTTTTATCGGGAGGTGCTGGTGAAGATTATCGGGTCGCCCTTCGGCCAGGGATAGGGGCAGCAACCATCGGGTCGTCCCTTCAGCCAGGGATGGGGCGGCGAGCATCGGGTCCGGCTCACAGCCTGCAGGACGTGCTGGGAGGGCGAGGAGCTACTGTGCATGCGCGCAGCTGCCGGCACTGTTTTCAGCGCAGGGCTGTAGACGGCCCCCCCACTCCACGAGAAACGCCGCGCCAGGACCCGGGACACACAGCAGAGTGGCCAGAATCGTTAGTAAGTTTTTTAGTGCCGTTTTGAGCTCACAAAGTCGCCGCATCTCGGGAGTGCGTGCCGGAAAAAGGGGTTGGGAAAATTTGGGCCCAGAGAAGTGGAACAAACAAGTCACTATATTGGCTCTTGCAGTATAGTATATACTAAGTCCCGTTATGTTCTGTTTTCAGACCAAATGTTAGTCCTTTTATTGTTCCTCTAATTGGGTTAATTTAACACCTCATTGTTCACCAATCACCACTGTTAACATCCAATTAGGCTTTTTAGTATTATAGTACAAGAATTTACATTTAAATAGTAGTACTTACGAGTGTTTTACGAAGGGAGAAAGGTGGGTACGGAGGAAGAAGAGGAGTGGAGGATGGTTGGAGGGGGTAAGGCACAGTCATTGGGACCAATTAGTACAATGAAATACATCAGTATTACAGTATTGTATCCCACATTGTCTCATTTCCATTCTGAATCATAATCCTCATCTGATATTACCGCAAATTGATTTCTGATGTTTAAAACAAAACGCATGAACTTCTGGCAAAATTTTAAAATTTTTTGTACAAATAGAACACAGGACAGGCGAGTAGATTGGGAGCACAGTGTAAACAAACTTTTTGTACAACAGAACACAGAACAGAAGAGGGAATTGGGGAGCACAGTGGATCAGAACACTCACCATTCAGGTGGGGCTTACATTTAAATTAGCCCAAACTGATGTAATGACACCAGTGTTCTGAGCCTGGGCAATCCCCTGTTCTGTGCAACTCATTACCAGCCTCAAAGTGCTCCTTACATGCTCAATGCAAGTCCAATTTTGGCATGAATTTAATGAGTTCAACATTTCTCTCATGTGTAAAATCTAGTGTAGTGAAGTACACATCTCTCATCTTCATAGGGACTTTTATGACCTGAGAACCCATCATTAACCTCTCTGTCCTCGCGAACTACCATCCCTCCTCCAACCTCCATTTCTGCTCCAAACCCCTTGAATTTGTTGTTACCGCCAACATTAATGCCCACCTCTGTCGTAACTCCCATTTTGTATCCATCAGCTTTCTGCCTCTCCCAAACCATTGAAACAGCCCCAACTGATATCACAAATGCCAATTGTTATGCCTATTTCTATCTCCATAACATCACCTGCCTTAGTCCTAATCACAGTCCAGCTACCACTGAAGAATTTCCAAAAATATCCTATTTGCACTGGTGCTTAATTTCAGATCAAAAATAATAAGAAGGGAAACACACAACGAGGCAAATTATATGTGTCTCAGGAAACGTGGCAGCTGAAGGGAGGTGAGACAGCTGTGAGGAAAAGGTAAGTGCTTTTACAGCACTGCTTTTGGGCTAGGAGGAGCAGGAGTGCATCCTCCCAGCCCCCCCAAGCTTATGCTCATGCCTTGCATTGGATTCCCCATACAATGAACCCTGGGATCGTGGATTAACTCCTCCACCCCCCCCTCCTCCTACCTCACCCACGCTCCCAGGTTTCCCATCAGAAACTTTGCCCACCCCCCCACCCGCCCCTGTTAATATCAGGGCCATAATTTCAGATAAGAACATAAGAAATAGGAGCAGGAGTAGGCCATTTGACCTCTCGAGCCTGCTCCATCATTTAATAAGATCGTGGCTGATCTGATTATGAACTCAGCTCCACTTCCCTGCCCGCTCCCCATAACCCTTTATTCCCTTACAGCTCAAAAATATGTCTATCTCCACCTTAAATATATTCAATGACCCAGCCTCCACAGTTCTCTGGAGCAGAGAATTCCTCAGATTTACAACCCTACGAGAGAAAAAATCCTCCTCATCTCAGTTTTAAATGGGCGGCCCCTTATTCTGAGACTATGCTCCCTGGTTTTAGTTTCCCCTGAGTGGAAATATCCTCTCTATGTCCACTTTGTCGAGCCCTCTCATTATCTTACATGTTTCGTTAAGATTACCTCTCATTCTTTTAAACCCTAATGAGTATAGGCACAACCTATCTTCATAAGTCACACCCCTCATCTCCGGAATCAACCTAGTGAACCTTCTCTGAACAGCTTCCAATGCAAGTATATCCTTCCTTAAATACAGAGACCAAAACTGTACGCAGAACTCAAGGTGTGGCCTCACCAATACCCTGTACAGTTGTAGCAGGACTTCTCTGCTTTTATACTCTATCCCCCTTGCAATAAAAGCCAACATTCCTTTTGCCTTCCTGATTACTTGCTGTACCTGCAAACTAACTTTTTGTGCTCCATGCACAAGGGTCCCCAGGTCCCTCAGTAGTGCAGCACTTTGCAATTTTTCTCCATTTAAATTATAATTTGCTTTTCTATTTTTTCTGCGAAAGTGGATAACCTCACATTTTCCCACATTGTACTCCATCTGCCAAATTTTTGCCCACTCACTTAGCTTGTCTATCTCCCTTTGCAGATTTTTTGTGTCTTCCTCACAATTTGCTTTCCGACCCATCTTTGTATCATCAGCAAACTTGGCTACATTACACTTGGTCCCTTCATCCAAGTCATTAATATAGATTGTAAATAGTTGAGGCCCTGGCACCGATCCCTGTGGCACCCCACTACTTACTGTTTTCCAACCGGAAAATTACCTGTTTATCCCGACTCTCTGTTTTCTGTTAGTTAGCCAATTCTCTATCCATGCTAATATATTACCCCCAAACCTGTGAACTTTTATCTTATGCAGTAACCTTTTAAGTGGCACATCATCGAATGCGTTCTGCAAATCTAAATACACCACATGCACTGGTTCCCCCTTATCAATCCTGCTCGTTACATCCTCAAAGAACTTCAGCAAATTTGTCAAACACGATTTCCCTTTCATAAAATCATGCTGACTCTGCTTGATTAAATTATACTTTTCCAAATGGCCTGCTTCCTTAATAATGGACTCTAACATTTTCCCAACGATAGATGTTCGGCTAACCAGTCTATAGTGTCCTGCTTTCTGACTGCCTTCTTTTTTAAATAGGGGTGTTACATTTGCAGTTTTCCAATCCGCTGGGACTTCCCCAGAATCCAGGGAATTTTGGTAGAGTACAACCAATGCATCCACTATCTCTGCAGCCACTTCTTTTAGGACCCTAGAATGCAAGACATCAGGTCCAGGGGACTTGTCCGCCTTTAGTCCCATTATTTTACCGAGTACTACTTCTTTAGTGATAGTGATTGTATTTAGTTCCTCCTTCCCTATAGCCCCTTGATCATCCACTATTGGGATGTTTTTAGTGTCTTCTACTGTGAAGACCGATACAAAATATTTGTTCAAAGTCTCTGCCATTTCCCTGTTCCCCATTATTAATTCCCCAGTCTCATCCTCTAAGGGACCAACATTTACTTTAGCCACTCTTACTATCTGTTTTTATATTTTGTGCTAGTTTACTTTCATAATCTATCTTCCCTCTCTTTATTATTTTTTTAGTCGTTCTTTGCTGGCTTTTAAAAGTTTCCCAATTCTCTGGCCTCCCACTAGTCTTGGCTACATTGTATGCCCTGGTTTTCAATTTGATACCATCCCTTATTTCCCTGGTTAGCCACGGATGGTTATTCCTTCTTTTACAGTCTTTCCTTCTCATTGGGATATATTTTTGTTGAGAGTTATGAAATATCTCCTTAAATGTTTGCCACTGCTCATCAACCGTCCCACACTTTAATATATTTTCACAGTCCACTTTAGCCAACTGTGCCCTCATACCTTTGTAGTCTCCTTTATTTCAGCTGAAGACACTAGTTTGAGACCCAACTTTCTCACCCTCCAATTGAATTTGAAATTCCTCCATGTTATGGTCAGTGTTTCCAAGAGGATCCTTTACTAGGAAATCGTTTATTAATCCTGTCTCATTACACAGTACCAGATCGAAGATAGCCTACTCCCTGATTGGTTCCGCAATGTACTGTTTGAGGAATCTATCCCGGATACACTCTATGAACTCTTCCTCAAAGCTACCCTGGCCAATTTGTTTTGTCCAATCAATATGAAGGTTAAAATCGCCCCTGATTATTGCCGTTCCTTTTTTTACAAGCCTCCAATATTTCTTGATTTATACTCCGTCCAACAGTGTAGCTACTGTTAGGGGGCCGATAGACTACTCCCACCAGCGACTTTTTCCCCTTATTATTCCTTATCTCCACCCAAACTGATTCAACATCTTCTGAGCCAATATCGTTTCTCACTAACACACTGATCTCATCCTTTATTAACAGAGCTACCCCACCTCCTTTTCCTTTCTGTTTGCTCTTCCGAATTGTCAAATACCCCAGAATATTTAGTTCCCAGCCTTCATCACCTTGCAACCACGTCTCTGTAATGGCTATCAGATCATACCCATTTGTATCTATTTGTGCTGTTAATTCATCTATTTTGTTATGAATGCTGCGAGCATTCAGATAAAGAGCTGTTAAATGTGTTTTTTTAACCATTTTTTCCTGCTTTGACCCCACTTTCTGATTCACTTTTATGTTAATACATTTTGTCCCTTCCTGCCACACTCTGGTTTTCATTTCCCCCAGTGCTACCCTGCTCTTTTGTCTTCTCATTATTTGACTTTTTAAATTTTCGCTCACCTGAACCCAATGAGATCAATGCAATCGACCCAAAAAAAAAGAGAAGCACACAAGGAGGCAAATTATGTGCACCAAAATTGCGTTACTTTTAAATTCTCCTCGGGATTGGATTTTATGCTGCTGCCAATATAGTTATAGGCTAATATAGGCTATAAATGGACTGACTCTTGAGTTATTTCAATTTTCTATATTTCTGCCCACAGTATTGCTGCGCATGATGTCCTTACATCATCCCACAGAATAATACTGGCAAACAAGTAAAAAAAACAAAATCTTCCATAGACACCACACCATATGGATGCAGCATCGAAATGGCTAAATCGACTGCTTCTGTCATTGCTGATTTGAGTGCTAAACTTGATTATAGCATCAAATCCTGATATAATTGTAGTTTTGAATGTATTGCAACTCATTTTATCTGTATTAACGTGTACATCTATACAAATACAGAAAATCAATTGCCCTTAGTGCACTAAATAGAGTTTTTGTGAATCACACAATAGTAGAAAATAGCACATTCTATTGTACTGCTGCAATTGAATTCCATCCAACCTGTATGCTTCATAGCTTATTGACAGAAATGGTCAGCTTTTTCTCGTCCTCACACTGCTAAGAGCATTGGGAACAATTTTGAAATATGATACATTGAAGTGATATTTTCTTCTGAACAATAAACGTGTAAAAACTTTTCTATACTTTATACATTTATGTTTGAAATGTTTACATTTATTTTACTACGTTTATTTTATTTTTTGAGGGAACGCTTAGTTTCCAGTTGTTTTAACACTTCTCATAAGTCAAGTGGTGGATCATGCTATGTATTTCATGTACAGCCAAATTCTGATCATTCAAAATTACTACCTTCATAGCTTTTTATTGCAAAAACCATACTTTGAATTAGCAATAGAGTGTAATGCCATAATAAGCGTGCAAACATATAAGGGGGTCATTTTAATCTAAACCGTCTGGTGGGAAGCTGACGGGATCAGATCGGACCCAAGTTTACTTTCAATTATGAGGAAGTAAGATTGGGCAGAGTGTAAAACAGGCGACCGATCCAATCCCATCAGTTTTCCTGGATGAGTTACAACAACGTTACATTTATGTAACACCTTTAACATAGTAAAACATCCCAAGGTGCTTCATTGGAGTGCTATCAAACAACATTTGGCAACGAGCCACATAAAGAGATATTAGGATAGGTCAATGATGTAGGCTTTAAGGAGCGTCTTAAAGAAGGAGAGAGAGGTAGGAAGGCAGAGAGGTTTAGGGAGGGTATTCCAGAGCTTAGGGCCTAGGCAACTGAAGGCACGGCCGCTAATGGTGGAGTGATGAAAATCAGGGATGTGCAAGGGGCTAGAATTGGCAGCCCGCTGAGATGCCGGAGGGTTGTAGGCTGCAGGAGGTTACCAAGATAGGGAAGGGCAAGGCCATGGAGGGATTTGAATACAAGGATGAGTATTGCAAAATGAAGGTGTTGCGGGACCAGTAGCCAATGTATGTCAGCGAGCACAAGGGTGATGGATGAACGGTTAGGTTACAATTACTGCCATAATGTCACACATAAAATCTATGTTGAAAGGTACATTCATATTTAGTATATAATTATTGTACATAGTTACATCAGTTACTGTACCTTGATCTTGTCTGAGTCGTTGTTCTTTTTCTGCATATCCCACTGTAGCTAAGCCAAGTCTACTCAGCCACCTGTTAATAAGTAAAAGGCAGGGGTCTCGTGATTAATTAACCCTTTGAAGGTGGTACAACATTTCTAAGGGGTACTTTTAAAAAAAAGATGAAAGAACAAATAGGTAGTTTGGCTCCTCTGCACTTTGGTTTCAAGATTTACTTGCAAGATGAAATAATTAATGGCACTGTCAGTTGCGGTGATGTACTTTGTGGCTTTTAAAAAAGGTGCATCTGTCAAGTACACAGTTTTAGATGCTTTTACCTGTCAACTGCTTGGACCAAATGGATATAGTTTACAGTAACTGCAATAGACATGTCAAATATTTGCCATCCTGCATCTACAGTGCTATCCTTGAAATGTACCAAATGGAAATAGATCTTGCACCCTTGAGGTCACACAATCTTATGCTGCATTTATATTACAGAAGTGCTTGCTGTTTCAAGTATGATAAACTCCGATATTCGAGATGCTCTGGAATCATCTCATTTATTTCGCATGGTGCATTTCACAGCTCCAGACTATCACAACAGCTATGGATGTGCAAGTCTCATATCAAGCCTTTACTTTCCGGTTCCCGTGACCTTCCTTGATGGTGGGGGAAATATCGACTGGTTGGTCAGGGAAGACGCTTTGTTGGACTATATGGCCGGGCTCAACTGTTCAGTCTCCCAGTGGGCAGAAAAGATAGCGACATCCCCAACTTTTATATTGCCATTAGGACATTGCCAGAGGAGGCAATATAGCTTCAGTTACTGTAATGCATTATTGCTGAAGTCAGGGCTGCACATGATGAGCTTAGACGGAAATGGAAAGGAGGAATGTAATACTTTCATACTGAATATACAACAATTTGTACTTCACTACAAGATATGTCATTAGTTAGTACAGAGCTGTAGAACTATGCTAATTTAACTTTTAAAAAAAATGACCACAGATGGCAATGTTAATTATTACTGAGACTAAGGGGGTAATTTTAACCCCCGGGTGAGATGTAAAAATGTTTTAAATCTCAAACCCGACCCCAACTTATGGGTTTAACGGAGGCGGGACAGGGGGCAGTCGACCAACCCGCACCCAGGAGGCGGGTTGTTCATTTAAATATTATAATGAGGCTGCGTGTCTCAGACTTACCCTATCTTCCAGGTTTAACCCCGGCTGGCTGGGTTTCCTAGGCTTGGGGAAACCCAGCAGATAAAGGGAGGTGAGGAGAGCTTTGGGGAGAAGTTAAGTGCCTTTACAGCACTGCTTGTGAGTCAGGAGCAGCAAGAGTTCTTCCCCCGGCCCCAAAGCTTATGTTCTTCCCCCGGCCCCCAAGCTTACGTTCTTCCCAGTCATTCCGCCTGGGATCGGCGATTGGACATCCCCAGAATCGGGGAAAGGATTCCCCCCCACCGCCCCACTAACGCAGCTGCAGGCTCCCTACTTGCTCCTGCAGCTGCGGCATTCTCCAAAGCCTTCCCCGCTCGATAATCGGGATGAATTCCGGGCGGGGATACTGTTTAAAAAAATCCCGCACACTGTGGTGTTCAAACTCCACATGATGCAGGGAAACCCAGTACTTCCGGGATTTACGACCAAAACTCCTTGCCCCTGCTTATGCAACCTGTCCCAATCAATATCGGAGCCTAATACTTTCAGCTAAAGAGGAAACTGAAATATTAAGAGTTTATACAGATGAAAAAGATTTCTATTATGAAAATAACTTATTAATGAACGACTGACAATCAGCTGGCTTTACCAGAAATAGTTATTTTTTTTTTTAGTAGCTGGTTTGTTGTTGGTTTAAGCAGCATTTACTTTCATTCATATAATTAACTGCAATCCCATATCAAATGTACATGGTTACTCAAGGAACTGTAGCACTTAGATTCATATTCAGGACTGCACTGCCGAATAAAATAACTAAACTCTATTCCGTTTGTCTAATGCGCAGGGAAAATGTATGATATGTGATGTTCAAAGAGAAGAAAGATCACTCATCTAGAATGGAGTAATCTTAATTCCTCAGATTTATACGAAATGTCATGGGTAGTCTTTTGTCCACAACTTAGGGAAGGAACTATGTGCATGTTTCCTTAAAAATCTTACTCAATCACTCTCGTTAACTCTCATAAATCTCATCGTAGGCAATTCATATAAAACATACCGGGGTAGACTTTCCACTTGGGTTCTCCCACTGGAATTTTAGCTAAAGTCCTGGAGAAATGGCGTAAATGGATATTTACATGATTTCTCTGGGATGTCTGCTGATTTTACACCAAAGTGACAGTGGGAGATTGCGACAACTCCCAGGAGATTTCGAGGTGACCTGGTTTTGTTTTGGTCTAATTTATGTGGTAATGCTTATTAAAACTTAATTTAATAGTACTTTATTATACTGTCTAAGCTGGAACCTCATCATCATTGGCAGTCCCTCGGAATCGAGGAAGACTTGCTTCCACTCTTAGCATGAGTTCTTAGGTGGCTGTACAGTTCAATACGAGAACCACAGTCTCTGTCACAGGTGGGAGAGACAGTGGTTGAGGGAAAGGGTGGGAGGGGAGTCTGGTTTGCAGCACACTCCTTCCACTGCCTGCGCTTGATTTTTGCATGCTGTTGGCGACGAGACTCGAGGAGCTCAGCGCCCTCCCAGATGCACTTCCTCCACTTAGGGCGGTCTTTGGCCAGGGATTCTCAGGTGTCAGCGGGGATGTTGCACTTTATCAGGGAGGCTTTGAGGGTGTGTCCTTGTAACGTTTCCGCTGCTCACTTTTGGCTCGTTTGCCATGGACGAGTTCCGAGTAGAGCGCTTGCTTTGGGAGTCTCGAGTCTAGCGTGCGAACAATGTGGCCTGCCCAGCGGAGCTGATCAAGTGTGGTCAGTGCTTCAATGCTGGGGATGTTGGCCTGGATGAGGACGCTAATGTTAGTGAGTCTGTCCTCCCAGGGGATTTGTAGGATCTTGTGGACATCGTTGGTGGTATCGTGAGGTGTCTATTGTACATGGTTCATGTCTCTGAGCCATACAGGAGGGTGGGTATTACTACGGCCCTATAGACCATGAGCTTGGTGACAGTTTTGAGGGCCTGGTCTTCGAACACTTCTTTGACCATACAAAGGCCTTTGACACTGTCAATCGCGAGGGTCTATGGAGCATCTTCCTCCGTTTCGGATGCCCCCAAAAATACGTCACCATCCCCCGCCTGCTCCACGACGACATGCAGGCCATGATCTTTACCAACGGATCCATCACAGACCCAATCCACGTCCGGACCGGGATTAAGCAGGGCTGCATCATCGCCCCAACCCTCTTCTCAATCTTCCTCGCTGCCATGTTCCACCTCACAATTGACAAGCTCCCCGCTGTAGTGGAACTAAATATTAGAACCAGTGGGAAGCTGTTCAACCTTCGCCGTCTCCAAGCTGGAACCACGATAGTAATGCTAATATGACAGCCTTACTTAACTTGGATATTAACCAACCAGTTAGACCAAAGATTTCAAATGAAAAATCAGCAGTTTTGTTTATTATTACTCAAGAATGAACTAGTAACCCTGGCGAATGAAGTATCCTATGTATTATATATAATCAATCCCACTTTTATACAATTTTGGTTTACAATTAAAAAAAACTTAAACAGGTATAGAGTTGCATGTAGGGTTTTGATGAAAAGTCATCGACCTGAAATGTTAACTCTGTTTCTCTCTCCACAGAATGTTGCCTGACCTGCTGAGATTGTCTGATGTGTCTTATCTAGAAATATGAAATTGTTTGGTAAAACTTCATGACCGTGAAATTAAACTGCAGAATCCTGACACTTAAAGGAATTTGTCTGAATTCCTCTCTTTGGGAATGTTGTCTATATATTGTGTAATGCGGCAGTCAGACTGTGCCATATGTGCCTATGGATGATTTCCATTTGTGATGTTTGTCCTACTGTACATGGTACTGCATGCAGGTAGAGGGAATTCATCCTTGTGTTCTGCAGATACCTGTATTTCAAACATTTTATACATCGTGGCCTCTACCTGGGTCATCAATGCTGTCCATTTAAAATATTTCTGTTGGCAGTTTACAGACATTCCTGAAGTGAAGACTGAGATTGTACCTTAGGTCTCAGAGGGTTAATTTCTTTTCACTACATGCACAAATCTTTAAAATATCACTTGAGCAGACACTTCAACATAAGCAAGATTCCTGAAAACTGTTGAAAATAAGGACGCCATGATACTGCAATACCTATCTTAGGGTTACAACGATCTTTCAAGTCAAACTTTAGATATGTAAGCAGATCTTACCTTCTACATTATGTTATCATTAGCCATACGTTTTCTCCCTTACCCTCTTCTCTGGAAGTTGGTGACTTGTGATGGGTACAGTTTCAAAGGCACTGGCAGGTCCAAAATATCTTGCCCAAATGTGAGAATTTAGATAGCAAGTATCAGCCAATATTTGAATATGAGAGGGAGGGGGCAGCTCAGCCAAACAAGATCCAGTTTTATCGACACACACACACAGTGCATGTTTTAAAAAAAAAACGGATTCCCTGCCCAAAAGCTGGTTTGATTGACAGGCTTGGCTCCCTGTCAGTGTACAGTGTGTTTTGGAGTGTTGGGGGGTGATTGCGGGGGGTCGGAGCGAGATTGGGAGAGGGGAAAAAAAAGACTTGCATTTATATAGCGCTTTTCATGACCACCGGATGTCTCAAAGTGCTTTATAGCCAATGAAGTACTTATGGAGTGTAGTCACTGTTGTAATGTGGGAAATGCGGCAGCCAATTTGCACACAGCAAGCAATGTGATAATGATCAGATAATCCGTTTTTATTATGTTGATTGAGGGATAAATATTTGCCAGGACACTGGGGATAACTCCCCTGCTCTTCTTCAAAATAGTGCCATGGGATCTTTTATGACCATCTGAGAGAACAGACGGGAGCTCAGAGAATAGATGGAGAGTTTTAGAGAGGGAATTCCATAGCTTAGGCTCTAGACGATTGTATCAAATCAAAACAATAAATGAGTGATCGCTCACTGAATTTCCTGCAGCATTAGTGATGTATATAAATGCAATGGTCTCAAACAGCAAACTATCATTTTGAAGTTTTCACATTAAGTATATCACGCAAAACAAAGAAATCCCGGGGCATGCAAATGCCATCTGAACTTCACTGCTGAATTACAGCTTTATAACTGTCTCTCATCTATTATTTTACATATCAGTAACAGATACCTTAGACTATGGAAATACCTGGAGATTTATGACTACAAGACTTTTCTTGCAAAGTAAATGTAGTTACTGTTTGTCAACTGTGAGGCAGTTTTATATTTAATATGTTGTTCCACAGGCTAGTTGATTGAATCTTTTTTCCTTTATTTGAATCCTACTGGGAGATAAGCAATACCCCTGTATTATGAAATCTACATTACCATATAACAGCTCTGGCACTTTTCTAACATTGATGAATGTAAGTACTTTACTTCTGCTCCTCAAAAACAGTCTCTGTTAATTGTCTCATTAAAATAATTTGTCAGGTAATTGCTCTGTTTGCCATTCAGAATATAATCCATATTTCTGATGTTTCCACTGTTCACTTGGCTTGACCAAGAATAAATTCCACTTGAAGGTACAGTCGACACCTAAGCACCATGCCTTCACCCCCCCTCCCCCCACCCGCCCCCACAAAAGGAGAGGAGCCTATAGGGAGCAGGTGTCTTTTCCTGTAATTTGCATGATTGCTCACCATTTTGTATTTTGCAGCTATTCTTCATTATATGGGCAGCCTAAACACAACTGTAAGGTAACTGTATGATACTCCACGACTATGCAAGAAGTTACACCAGCACAAAAAAAACTTTAGGCTACATGATTTTCTGCCAATTTTAGCTTTCCTCTTGTGTTTCTTCAGTGTTTGGGGCTGAAATTCACCGTCCCCGAAGGGTGGTCAACTGAAAAAAATTGATCAGCTGCCGCGGTTGGGTACTTTTCCCACCCCGAGCCATATTCAGTTCGGGGGGGATTTGAGCGGCGTGCACTTCTGCCTGAAACGGTGCGGTGAAGCCACTGTAAAGGAGACATTCCTACGGTGAACCCAGCAGCGTGCAGGCTGCTGGAAAGCGGCAATGACACGGATTTTCAGCTGTTAAAAGGTAAGACTTTTCCCAGCAGTGTCCCCGCGAGTCGGTGCTCGAATGGGACACCGTTGGAGTGTTGCTGCGATCGGGGCCCTTTGGTCGGGAAAGTTTTATTAATTTTAGTATTTTTATTTAAGATTACAGCATCCACTATATTTATTTTTTTCATTGTTTTATTAATTGTTTTGGCTCCATTCAACCTGCTGAGTGCTGCTCAGAGGTTTGCATATACTTTTGTACAACTTTCAGGCCTGACTCTTTAGTGGAGGCCTGTGGGCTGCAGAGACCTGCTTGGCAGTGTTCCCCCTGTGTTGGGAGGGCGACACCTGCACATCTGCTCAGAAGCAGGGCGGCACACAGGAGAAGGAGTCGCCATCAGCACTGTGCAGACAGGCAGCGGGCAAGGGAGGCAGCAGCCATGATTCGTTCATTCTGCGCCAGACCGGTGTACCCGCCGTCATCACTGGCCCGAATCAGGATTGCGGTTGGCTGCTTGAGGACAAGGGATATCCCCCGTCCACTTGGCTGCTCCCTCCACTGTGGAACCCCAGGACAGTGCCAGAGCATGCATACAATGACACTCATTGTACCACCAGGTGCTTCATCGAGCAGTGCATAGGCATCCTCAAGCAGAGGTTCCGGTGCCTGGACCGCTCTGGTAGCACCCTGCAGTACTCTCCTCAATGGGTCTCCATAATGGTCATGGTCTGCTGCATGCTGCACAGCCTGGCCATCATGAGGGGACAACCGCTGGAGGTCGAGCCAGCAGTACCACCTGAGGAGGAGGAGGAGGCGCAGGAGGAGGAGGATTCCCATCACCCCAGAGCTAGGAGACGTCAACCCATCGCCATCCTGGAAGGGCCAGGTAGGTGCGCCCTCACATATATGGAGGTGCCCGACACCTCCCCTGCAATCTCCCTCCATGCATTATGTACTGGCGGTCTGCCAGGTCTCCCCACGTCAGGAAACAGTATTCTTCTTCTGTTCTCCACGTCGTCCATCAGTGTCCCCAGCTCCATATCAGTGAACCTGTTGGCTCTCCTTGCACCTCTTACACCAGCCATCCTTCCAACCTCCTTCCCCCCTCAGGGCCTTGCTGCAAACCCTGCCCTTTAAAAAGGCCAGGAAGCAGCTGGCTCATTAGAAACCCTTACCTGCATGTTGAATTTCTCAGTGGTGGTAACGCTCAAATTAAGACAGCCACACCGCTAAAAACTCCACTTTGGAAGGGTTTATTAGTGCTGGAACCCATTTGTTGACTTTTGGAGCTGAATATGTGGTGGTCCAGCCACGGAAACATTTTTGGCGCTAATGGCCACAAAAAGGTGGGGGGAGCACCAGCTTTCCAGCAGTACTGAATTTCGGGCCCCTTGTATCTTCCTTTACTGAACTCCTACAAACCATTAAAAATATTGGACTAGACTTCCAACTCCACTTTAAAGGAACCTATCGCCATTGCTGCCCCCACTTCTTCACATCGTCGTCATTTCCCCCCACTGACAATCTCCCCCATACCCAACTCTCATCACCCCCATTCCAGGCCCTGACCCTGCGATTCCTGAACTGGACTCCAATCTCAGTCCCTGGATCCACTGCGATGCTAGCAGTGGCCTGATCTTGCACTCCTCTTTGCTGGCAGGGTTCTGATGCCATGCCAGCTCCATTATAAAGAAACCTGAGGCCCAAAATCTGGAGCGCCTCCAGCCACACCATTCAGATGTAGGAATGTACCCTGCGCCCACCATTCGCCCCCACATTCTGGGCCACTTGCAAAAAAATGCAATCATTTTATTTATACAATGTCTGAAGGTCTCTGGATTAGTGCAATGTGGATTCCCCGCTCAGGTCGGAGTTAAAATTACAGTCGGGTCTTTATGATGCCATTCGCCGCAACATGCATATGTAAACAAGGACCGTATTGGCTCTGGGCACGTGTCCTTGCTGCCTGCTCAGGAGAGCAAGTTAAATTTGCAGATGCTGCGATCATGGTAGCTTTCGGACAGGTAAGAGCCAGTGCGATTTTAACTGCTCACCTGCCAGGTTTTTGTTGAACGAGCAGGATTAAAATCGGCCACATAATTTTTTCACAAAACTGCTTTCATAGCAAATGTGAAACAAGAGGACCAATAGCTTCCCACACACCACATTCTGAACCAAAGGAGAACAAATCCAGGACAGAAAACAAAACCATAAAACGATCAACAGTTTGACTGTATTGTTCTCTCCCAGCTTGAAATTCACTCTGCCTCCAAGTCTGCTCCTTTCTCACTGAACTCGTTCCTTTCTTATGCTGTGACACAACTTTACTTTATACATTTGCTTACATCTGTTTAACATCTGCTTTACTACTACTCATTTCTCTATTCCTTGTCGATCTGGCTATTGCCCTCTTTAATTCTTTCCTTGAGGCAGCAAGAATGCCAGCTTACAGCCCAGGTGCCGTAGGAACCATGCAACATGACTCATTGACCAATTCATGGTCCATTGTGGAGGCTCCCTCAACGGCAAAATGGATGAATGCATTACCCGGTGTGGAACAGAGCTACAAAGAGCAGAAAGTGTCCCAGGTTGGATCGCTGGGCTATTTTGATTTTGTTGACCTCAGTCGACTCAGGGCAGCAGTAGAAGTGCTCCATTTGGCCTCAGCACCATTAACTTATGGAGGAGAGAACAACGCAGCCAGGTTCCTGCTCCTGATTCCTGGCCAATGCCTCAAATTGAAAAGTGCAACATGTATGTGGACATCAAACAAAAACAGTCGCATGTTCGGTAATTGAGTTTCAACAGGATTGGGTGCAGCTTCGAATAGTTAGCATATGCTTACTGTCTAGGTTCACACATGAAGAAAGACTATACTGTGATGTACCAGAGTGCTGCTGGTGTCTGTGAAATTATATCCCAACATGAGTCGCAGTTTCAAATAGAGGAGAAAACTGAGGAGGAAATATTAGGGGGGGTGGGGGGGAGGGGGAGAAGAGGAAAAATATAGATCCCCTTGAGACCAGGGAGATATTACTTTTGTACACCTTATGGGACTGACCAGATACAACACATTCACAACTTTGTTATGTGAATTATATGGCTAGATTCACTTACTTATTTATGGCACTATATTGAACGACCATCAGTAAATCCTACACTGCTATTGTGCTTACAATGGCTGATTAAAGTCAGTGAAGAATAACGACTTTGCATTTACCTTTCTGCATTCAACTAAAAAAAGCTAAAAAAAATACATACAGCTGGATTAATTCTTCAAGTACCAAATGTACTTTCCAGTTCTAGAACCATTCCCCAATTCTGAAGTGAATTGTAGAAAATGTTTAACTGTTTTGGCCCTGATTATTATAAAGCAAATTAGCAGAAAGATGGACAGCTCCCAGAATGATCCTCTAACATTATTTCATTTTGCATTAGAAATGCAACTGCAGTCCTCAAAATGATAATTCCTAACTAGGTACTGTAATAATTATCTTTCTTTTATACTGAAATCTCTAGAAGGCATTTAGATTTCAGACAAGAATGAAATACTGGTCTAGTCACACCCAGTGTATTCATTATAACCTACATATCTTTCAAATATACAATTTCACATTCTCTAAAATCATGCATACTGCATCATGAACATAGTCAACCTCTGCATGAAGGCATTCATGTACGCATTGTGAGTTTTTCAGTAAAGCTGCCTCTCACTGGCACTGATCCAAGTTTTGTTTTAAAATGCTTTGACTAATTATTTGGAGAAATAAAATAAGTTTTAAAAATCAGTGTCAATGCTAACCCTAAAAGAGAATCGGGATAAATGGTTAATTCTCTGGTTGGCAACAAGTAACTAATGGAGTGCTGCAGGGATCAGTGCTGGGACGCCAACTATTTACAATCTATATTAACGACTTGGAAGAAGGGACTAAGTGTAACGTAGTCAAATTTGCTGATAATACCAAGATTGGAGGAAAAGCAATGTGTGAGGAGGACACAAAAAATCTGCAAAAGGACATAGACAGGCTAAATGAGTGGGCAAAAATTTGGCAGATGGAGTATAATGTTGGAAAGTATGAGGTCATGCACTTGGGCAGAAAAAAATCAAAGAGCAAGTTATTATTTAAATGGCGAAAGATTGCAAAGTGCCGCAGTACAGCGGGACCTGGGGGTACTTGTGCATGAAACACAAAAGGATAGCATGCAGATATAGCAAGTGATCAGGAAGGTCAATGGTGTCTTGGCCTTTATTGCAAAGGGGATGGAGTATAAAAGCAGGGAAGTCTTACTACAGCTATATAAAGTATTGGTGAGGACAAACCTGGAATACTGCGTGCAATTTTGGTTTCCATATTTACGAAAGGATATACTTGCTTTGGAGGCAGTTCAGAGAAGGTTCACTAGGTTGATTTTGGGGATGAGGGGGTTGACTTATGAGGAAAGGTTGAGTAGGTTGGGCCTCTACTCATTGGAATTCAGAAGAATGAGAAGTGATCTTATCGAAACGTATAAGATTATGAGGGGGCTTGACAAGGTGGATGCAGAGAGGATGTTTCCACTGATGGGGGAGACTAGAACTAGAGGGCACGATCTTAGAATAAGGGGCCGCCCATTTAAAACAGAGATGAGGAGAAATTTCTTCTCTCAGAGGGTTGTGGAGCTGTGGAATTCACTGCCTCAGAGACCTGTGGAAGCTGGGACATTGAATAAATTTGACAGAAATAGACAGTTGCTTAAATGATAAGAAGATAAGGGGTTATGGGGAGCGGGCGAGGAAGTGGAGCTGAGACTGTGATCAGATCAGCCATGATCTTATTGAATGGCGGAGCAGGCTCGAGGGGCCTTATGGCCTACTCCTGTTTCTATTTCTTATATTCTTATAATGTGACAAAAACAGAATTTTTGTCGTGACAACCTTGTATAATGAAATTATATTTTAAAGCACCTGTAGGTTGGTTTCAAAATGGCAGACCAGAGTTAGTCAGGCTGAGAGAAATGAAGTTAAATGGAGTAGATTCCTTATAAACACGCATCAGTTAAGATAGAGGTGCTCTGATTAGGATGTGAATTGTATACTATATCGATTATAGCAGGTGCTTTTGATCTATTTGCCATTGTGATATTGATATCGTCAGTGTCTGAACAATTGATTCTTTGATCAGGATTGATTATCAGCACTGCCTTCAACTGAATTAAACTGTATGAGGCCTGAGAATTTTTCAGTGCTAAGCAGTTCTGGGAGTGGAGGCCAAATACTTGTTTGTAATGCAGTGAACGCTGTGTACATTTGAGACTCATCTATTTCATTTGTGGCATCTCATCCAGAAAGATGTACCTTATCACTGTATACAGTTTATCTGATTTATCCAAAGAAATCATTCCATTCTAGCAAACTATGAAAAGCCAAAAGTATAATTTGCCGTATTGTTTGACTTTTACCACAGAAAGGCTTACACTGGGTAGAAGGGTAGATTAATCCCTTGGGCACTTCTCTGAGACAGGTATTGTGATACTTAATATTTTGTCTGCAAATGTAGGTCCCCTGCAGTCAGAATCAGGGGAAGTCATAACGGGGAACAAAGAAATGGCAGACCAATTGAACAAGTACTTTGGTTCGGTATTCACTAAGGAGGACACAAACAATCTTCCGGATATAAAAGGGGTCAGAGGGTCTAGTAAGAAGGAGGAACTGAGGGAAATCCTTATTAGTCGGGAAATTGTGTTGGGGAAATTGATGGGATTGAAGGCCGATAAATCCCCAGGGCCTGATGATCTGCATCCCAGAGTACTTAAGGAGGTGGCCTTGGAAATAGCGGATGCATTGACAGTCATATTCCAACATTCCATAGACTCTGGATCAGTTCCTATGGAGTGGAGGGTAGCCAATGTAACCCCACTTTTTAAAAAAGGAGAGAGAGAGAAAACAGGGAATTATAGACCGGTCAGCCTGACATCGGTAGTGGGTAAAATGATGGAATCAATTATTAAGGATGTCATAGCAGCACATTTGGAAAGAGGTGACATGATAGGTCCAAGTCAGCATGGATTTGTGAAAGGGAAATCATGCTTGACAAATCTTCTGGAATTTTTTGAGAATGTTTCCAGCAGAGTGGACAAGGGAGAACCAGTTGATGTGTATTTGGACTTTCAGAAGGCTTTCGACAAGGTCCCACACAAGAGATTAATGTGCAAAGTTAAAGCACATGGGATTGGGGGTAGTGTGCTGACGTGGATTGAGAACTGGTTGGCAGACAGGAAGCAAAGAGTAGGAGTAAATGGGGACTTTTCAGAATGGCAGGCAGTGACTAGTGGGATACCGCAAGGTTCTGTGCTGGGGCCCCAGCTGTTTACATTGTACATTAATGATTTAGACGAGGGGATTCAATGTAGTATCTCCAAATTTGCGGATGACACTAAGTTTTTTAAAAGGAATTAAATGTAGTCCTTACTACTAGGGGGATCAAGGGTATGGCGAGAAAGCAGGAATGGGCTACTGAAGTTGCATGTTCAGCCATGAACTCATTGAATGGCGGTGCAGGGTAGAGGGGCCGAATGGCCTACTCCTGCACCTATTTTCTATGTTTCTATATATTCTTTCTGATCTATGAATATCTTCCTCACTGTAAATAAGTTTGATCAATGTGTTAGTCTATACAAAATAGACTAACGTGGTGGAGATATTGTCCATTTTCAAAATGAACAAGAGACATAGGCCCCGAATTTCGTGGATTGCATTTACGCAGAAATTGTATCAAAATTTTACGTCGACTTCTGCAGCGATCTTGTCGACGGGAATTTACGTTGAAATTTCCTGAGGCGTTCTTTTGCTACACCAGAAAATAAAAAACCTACATAATGCAAGTGCCCATTTGTCTTGTCGAGCAAAGATATGCCGATTGGGAAGGAGATTCCCAATGGGCATACCTTTGCTCTATAATACAAATGGGTGAGAGAGACTTTGGACCGTGCTGTGCGCCTACATTTTGGGGGTAGATCTATGCCAGCGCATTCTTCATGTAATTTCCGTGAGCTGGTCTTTTGCGTGAGGGTGGGGCTATGTAAATAAGTGACAAAGGGTTTCAACAGAGGGAAGCGGAGCAAATGATCGAGGAAATTTGCACGTACAAATGTTTCTGTGTAAAATGACTGTATATAAGTTATGCATAAATTTCCTTGGGAAAAACATGGTGCAACGCTGAAACATTCCAGGAAATTCTGTGTCACAGTGTGCATTGTATGGGGTGCAATTTCCTATGGAGGAGTAAACAGGAGGTTACACCTGAAATGTGGCCCATTTGCATGCCTGTTTTGCCATGTCTATTTACACCCACATTTCTTGCCAATTTCATGAAAATGCACATGTAAAAATCGGTGTAAAGAAGCAGAAAGCAGCGTAAAGAACAAACTAGTTTTACAATTGGAAATATTGTTCTGTAACTAAGCACGAGATGATGGGGAAAGATGTCCAGGGTACACTAGCCATGTTTCCTCTCCCCCTGAACACAAACTAGTGTCCCACCTATAGTGTATCACCACACCGGGAATACACTGAAGAAAATGTCGGTATATTAATCACTCTATGCAATAGTGACAGACAAAGAATAGTCACTTAAAACAGCGGATAGACTTTCATTACTACAAACACCCTCCATGTTAGTAAAAGCCCCAACGAGTCAACAGCCTGAATAAGATCAAGTTTTGATGAGAACTTTGCCAGTTTTCAAATTTATGCAATGATTTCATTTCAAGATGGTATGAAATTAGAGGTTAGATCTATTAAAGGTTTACATTTACACTTACTATACCATTTTTTGGTATGATTAAAAGTGTGTGGATTTTGTAAATTAAATTTCCAACCAGAGTTCTGACGATGGTTATTGATGAAGCAATCAAAGGCGATCCTTTGATCAGGTACAGATTTGATTGTTGATATAGAAAGTAAGGGCTGGATTTTTGGCATTCTCCATTTTGGTACAAAACGGAGGCGATGCGTGAAAATGACCACCCAATTAGTGTTAGTGATTAATTGTCTAACTTTTGGCATTTGGGGTCTATACCGGGGCGCAGCGCAAAGGGAGGCGTTGCATTATTTACGGGACGCAAAAACGAGATCCTCGCCAACTTTAGTGCGGGCCCGGAGCACTCCGAATGAGGCCTTGCAAGGGAAAAAAAATTCAAAAAAACATTACCAACACCCTTGCCTAACAAATCGCTACAAAAATATTAAAAAATAAAAACTTTAACTTATCCTTTTTTCAAGTTTTCCAACTTACCGCTGCTAGCAGGACTGGACTGCTGTGTTTTCCCTGGCAGTCATCGGGGCGAGGCGTATGGGTCGGGTGAGTCTCGAAACTCGGACGTTGTTGCAATCCGAGTCGTTACACCCCAACGCAGGTCTCCCCGCCGATGCTTCTAAGCGCTGCTACAAAAACCGAGCCAAGGATCGTGACCGGGTGAGAAACAGCTGAGCGTTCAGTTTTTCGCCGTGGATGGTCAAAACGGGGCGAAAAACCTGTCGCAAACCCCTCGAAAATCCAGCCCAAAGTCTGGCATTTATAGAGTGCCTTTTACAACCTCAGGATGTTCCAAAGTGCTTTGCAGCCAATGAAGTACAGGAAACTCTCGTTTATCTGGATACGGATTTAACGGAAAACCCGCTGTAACGGAATTTAAAATATTGCGTCGCCACTTCTCACCGACTGGCGGCCCTTCGACATATATCATATCCTGATCCTTCTGTTGCAAAATCACTAACAATTGCACAACGTGACACTCACCATGAGCAAGGGTTCAGAAAATCTACCATAAAAATCTAAACACTGAATACACAAGTTCACTCTCCTCTGCCCTTGCTTTGCTGCTGCAGCCGCTGTCTCTCGCGGCCATCGCTGACGTTGAGAACGGGGGCAGTGCCGGCACCGGGTTCCAGGCACAGAACTCAGCCCAGAGAGCGTGCTCCAGAACCCCAGAGCTCGACAATCTCCTCCTCGAGGCCACCTGTAGCCAATCCCAGTGCAGCTTTTGTCCCTCCGCGATTAGAGTCTGGGGGAAGTACATGCATGCTGGCAACTCGATCCCTTTTCTGCTGCAGACACGATTGTCGCACATGAACCGTTTGCCTCACATTGAAACCACTCACAACTCTTCTTGCAATTAGTTACTTCAGATGCAGCGACTATTAAGTAGGCGATCACTAACATACCCGTGGGAATTTTGATTTCCAATGAGTTGTTAAATACATATGCAAATATTAACTTTAAAATGTCAACTCGCCCTATCGTAAAATTCGTTTACCTGGAATTGCCGAATCCCCGAGCGATCCGGATAAACAAGAGTTTCCTGTACTTTTGAAGTGTCCTCACTGCTGTACTGTGGGAAATGCAGCCACCAAGTCGTGCATAGCAAGCTCCCACAAACAGCAATGTGATAATGACCAGATAATCTGTTTTATTAGTGATGGCGGTGATGGAGGGATAAATATTGGCCAGAACTCCAGTAGAACTCCCTGCTCATTAAACAGTGCCATGGGATCTTTTATGACCACCTGCGAGGGCAGATGGGGCCTCAGTTTAACATTTCATCTGAAAGACGGCACCTCTGACAATCGGCAGCTTAAAATTGTTAAGGATGCATCATTATATATGGCAGGCATTTCCTATGAAAAAGTTAATGGTTTATATGTGGTTAATGTCTGGACATTTCATTACTATCACTTGATTTTCATGATGGCATGGTATACATTGGATCTAATGTCTCACTTTCACATGTACATATTCATATTCTTGGTCATGGCTTTTGTATTTATTTAATGTAATATTGTTAAGCTTACCTGGTAAATTAGCATCAAATAAATTGAGCAATTAAAACAATTAAGGAAAATGTAACACTTGTAAAAATACTGCAGTTATTGCAACTTCTCCTGACAAATCAGGCAGAAGGTTCAATTTTAACTCACTGCTCGAACAAGCTATTGCACCAATACTTAAAGTTATAAGAGAAAGCTAATGGCCAAGACCAGAAATTCGACTAAGCCCGAAAACGGGCGGTGCCACTGCGGCCCAAGATTAACGGGCGCTCGCAGCACCGTTATTTTGGTGCTGCCTGCTGATTTAACTGAGTGGAGCGCGGAAGCTGCCGTGCAACGTGCTCTTTCTGGCGACAACATCAGCAGGAGGAGGCCGAAGGCCGTATCTAAAGGATCGGTGCGGCATTCTCGGGCTGTCACCTATTAACAGTGAAAGACTGTGGCACAGATGTCCATTATTAAAGAAGCAGTAGCAGGACATTTGGAAAAGCAAAATTCAGTCAGGCAGAGTCAGCATGGATTTATGAAGGGGAAGTCATATTTGACAAATTTGCTGGAATTCTTTGAGGATGTAACGATCAGGGTGGATAAAGGGGAACCAGTGGATGTGGTGTATTTGGACTTCCAGAAGGCATTTGACAAGGTGCCACATAAAAGGTTACTGCACAAGATAAATGTTCACGGGGTTGGGGGTAATATATTAGCATGGATAGAGGATTAGCTAACGAACAGAAAACAGAGAGTTGGGATAAATGGTTCATTCTCGGTTTGGCAATCAGTAACTAGTGGGGTGACGCAGGGATCAGTGCTGGGACCCCAATTATTTACAATCTATATTAACGACTTGGAAGAAGGGACCGAGTGTAAAATAGCCAAGTTTGCTGATGCTACAAAGATGGGAGGAAAAGTGATGTGAGGAGGACACAAAAAATCTGCAACAGGACATAGACAGGCTAAGTGAATGGGCAAAAATTTGGCAGATGGAGTATAATATTGGAAAGTGTGAGGTCATGCACTTTGGCAGAAAAAAATCAAAGAGCAAGTTATTATTTAAATGGAGAAAGATTGCAAAAGTGCTGCAGTACTTGGGGGTACTTGTGCATGAAACACAAAAGGATAGTATGCAGGTACAGCAAGTGAGCAGAAAGGCCAATGGAATCTTGGCCTTTATTGCAAAGGGGATGGAGTATAAAAGCAGGGAAGTCTTGCTACAGTTATACAGGGTATTAGTGAGGCCACACCTGAAATACTGCGTGCAGTTTTGCTTTCCATATTTTCGAAAGGATATACTTGCTTTGGAGGCAGTTCAGAGAAGGTTTAGAAGGTTGATTCCAGAGATGACGGGGTTGACTTATGAGGAAACATAGAAAATAGGTGCAGGAGTAGGCCATTCGGCCCTTCTAGCCTGCACCGCCATTCAATGAGTTCATGGCTGAACATGCAACTTCAGTACCCCATTCCTGCTTTCTCACCATACCCCTTGATCCCCCGAGTAGTAAGGACTTCATCTAACTCCTTTTTGAATATATTTAGTGAATTGGCCTCAACAACTTTCTGTGGTAGAGAATTCCACAGGTTCACCACTCTCTGGGTGAAGAAGTTTTTCCTCATCTCGGTCCTAAATGGCTTACTCCTTATCCTTAGACTGTGACCCCTGGTTCTGGAATTCCCCAACATTGGGAACATTCGTCCTGCATCTAACCTGTCTAAACCCATCAGAATTTTAAACGTTTTTATGAGGTCCCCTCTCATTCTTCTGAACTCCAGTGAATACAAGCCCAGTTGATCCAGTCTTTCTTGATAGGTCAGTCCCGCCATCCCGGGAATCAGTCTGGTGAACCTTCGCTGCACTCCCTCAAGAGCAAGAATGTCCTTCCTCAGGTTAGGAGACCAAAACTGTACACAATACTCCAGGTGTGGCCTCACCAAGGCCCTGTACAACTGTAGCAACACCTCCCTGCCCCTGTACTCAAATCCCCTCGCTATGAAGGCCAACATGCCATTTGCTTTCTTAACCGCCTGCTGTACCTGCATGCCAACCTTCAATGACTGATGTACCATGACACCCAGGTCTCGTTGCACCTCCCCTTTTCCTAATCTGTCACCATTCAGATAATAGTCTGTCTCTCTGTTTTTACCACCAAAGTGGATAACCTCACATTTATCCACATTATACTTCATCTGCCATGCATTTGCCCACTCACCTAACCTATCCAAGTCGCTCTGCAGCCTCATAGCATCCTCCTCGCAGCTCACACTGCCACCCAACTTAGTGTCATCCGCAAATTTGGAGATACTGCATTTAATCCCATCGTCTAAATCATTAATGTACAGTGTAAACAGCTGGGGCCCCAGCACAGAACCTTGCGGTACCCCACTAGTCACTGCCTGCCATTCTGAAAAGTCCCCATTTACTCCTACTCTTTGCTTCCTGTCTGACAACCCATTCTCAATCCATGTCAGCACACTACCCCCAATCCCATGTGCTTTAACTTTGCACATTAATCTTTTGTGTGGGACCTTGTCAAAAGCCTTCTGAAAGTCCAAATATACCACATCAACTGGTTCTCCCTTGTCCACTCTACTGGAAACATCCTCAAAAAATTCCAGAAGATTTGTCAAGCATGATTTCCCTTTCACAAATCCATGCTGACTTGGACCTATCATGTCACTTCTTTCCAAATGCGCTGCTATGACATCCTTAATAATTGATTCCATCATTTTACCCACTACCGATGTCAGGCTGACCGGTCTATAATTCCCTGTTTTCTCTCTCCCTCCTTTTTTAAAAAGTGGGGTTACATTGGCTACCCTCCACTCCATAGGAACTGATCCAGAGTCAATGGAATGTTGGAAAATGACTGTCAATTCATCCGCTATTTCCAAGGCCACCTCCTTAAGTACTCTGGGATGCAGTCCATCAGGCCCTGGGGATTTATCGGCCTTCAATCCCATCAATTTCCCCAACACAATTTCCCGACTAATAAGGATTTCTCTCAGTTCCTCCTCCTTACTAGACCCTCTGACCCCTTTTATATCCGGAAGGTTGTTTGTGTCCTCCTTAGTGAATACCGAACTAAAGTACTTGTTCAATTGGTCTGCCATTTCTTTGTTTCCCGTTATGACTTCCCCTGATTCTGATTGCAGGGGACCTACGTTTGTCTTTACTAACCTTTTTCTCTTTACATATCTATAGAAACTTTTGCAATCCGTCTTAATGTTCCCTGCAAGCTTCTTCTCGTACTCCATTTTCCCTGCCCTAACCAAAACCTTTGTCCTTCTCTGCTGAGTTCTAAATTTCTCCCAGTCCCCGGGTTCACTGCTATTTCTGGCCAATTTGTATGCCACTTCCTTGGCTTTAATACTATCCCTGATTTCCCTTGATAGCCACGATTGAGCCACCTTCCCTTTTTTATTTTTATGCCAGACAGGAATGTACAATTGTTGTAGTTCATCCATGCGGTCTCTAAATGTCTGCCATTGCCCATCCACAGTCAACCCCTTAAGTATCATTCGCCAATCAATCCTAGCCAATTCATGCCTCATACCTTCAAAGTTACCCTTCTTTAAGTTCTGGACCATGGTCTCTGAATTAACTGTTTCATTCTCCATCCTAATGTAGAATTCCACCATATTATGGTCACTCTTCCCCAAGGGACCTCGCACAACGAGATTGCTAATTAATCCTCTCTCATTAAACAACACCCAGTCTAAGATGGCCTCCCCCCTAGTTGGTTCCTCGACATATTGGTCTAGAAAACCATCCCTTATGCACTCCAGGAAATCCTCCTCCACCGTATTGCTTCCAGTTTGGTTAGCCCAATCTATGTGCATATTAAAGTCACCCATTATAACTGCTGCAATTTTATTGCATGCACCCCTAATTTCCTGTTTGATGCCCTCCCCAACATCACTGCTACTGTTTGGAGGTCTGTACACAACTCCCACTAACGTTTTTTGCCCTTTGGTGTTCTGCAGCTCTACCCCATATAGATTCCACATCATCCAAGCTAATGTCCTTCCGAACTATTGCATTAATCTCCTCTTTATCCAGCAATGCTACCCCACCTCCTTTTCCTTTTATTCTATCCTTCCTGAATGTTGAATACTCCTGGATGTTGAGTTCCCAGCCCTGATCATCCTGGAGCCACGTCTCTGTAATCCCAATCACATCATATTTGTTAACATCTATTTGCACAGTTAATTCATCCACCTTATTACGGATACTCCTTGCATTCAGGCTTGTTTTTTTAACACCCTTTGTCTTTTTAGAATTTTGCTCTACCCATATATCCATAAAGGCTGAGTAGGTTGGGCCTCTACTCACTGGAATTCAGTAGAATGAGAGGTGATCTTATCGAAACATATAAGATTATGAGGGGGCTTGACAAGGTGGATACAGAGAGGATGGTTCCACTGATAGGGGAGACTGGAACTAGACGACATAATCTTAGAATAAGGTGCTGCCCATGTAAAATTGAGATGAGGAAAAATTTCTTCTCCCAGAGGGTTGTGGAGCTGTGGAATTTGCTGCCTCAGGGAGCTGTGGAAGCTGGGACATTGAATAAATTTAAGACAGAAATAGACAGTTTCTTAAACTATAAGGGGATAAGGGGTTATGGGGAGTGGGCGGGGAAGTGGACCCGAGTCCATGATCGGATCAGCCATGATCTTATTAAATGTTGGAGCAGGCTCGAAGGGCCATATAGTCTACTCCAGCTCCTATTTCTTATGTTCTTACGTTCTTATAACTGTTGCATGAGAAATCAATTGGAATGCATTTTTTTAAAAAGGGAAACTTGCACTTCTTGGTCACGAGCTTACTGATGTAAATGGCACAGAAGAGAGTTCAATTAAATTTTTAACCACAGACTTGTGAAGAACTCTTGGTGAGAATATGGTGTGAAATTTTCCTTAATTCTTGGCCTTTTAAAAACATACTTCAAAACTTTTCATTTAATTTTATCAGTTCCTAAACTATAAAACCCAATGTATAAAATGTAAGGAAGTGCAGCTTTGATTCTTTTCCTGAGATTCTTACAACTTTAGCACAGTATAGTTTATTTTAAAAGTATTTACCATCTGTAATGTTTGACTGCCCGGTGGAGATTTGATGCATCTGATTGGAAGCAGTTATCTCAGCAGCTGTTTACAGTATGGTTTATAGCTCACTGCCGCATTCTCCCAGCTCCACGCATTGTCAAACGCTGCATGCACGGGCATGCTTTGGTGAGGGCGGTAAGAGGAGCAGTGACGTCAAAATTGATGAGCTTGCATCAATTTGGTGTTGCACACCGATTGACGTCACACTCCTGGTAATTAAAATACTTGTGGCGAGCGCAGGCAATGGCAGGGCTGCCGACCTGCCCAATATGGTGGCCACTGCGTTCCATGCCGGAAGTAGGCAGCCGCCATTTCTTCTTTAGCACCAGCCATCAAGGCTGGTTATGATAAGTCGAATTTGTAGGCCCTGGTCTTTAAAATTAAAGGAGACATTGGCCGGTGTTTTCCTTACCTGGGCGGTTGGATGCGGGTGGTCGCCATGGCGAGTTGCGAACCCATTGCTGCTACTATCCCAGAAAATGAGCTTGTGTCAATGGGGCCTATTAAGCCCGCCTTGCATGTTACCCGGCCCAACTAAATGGTGCCGATCTGATGGTGTCATTGATGACGTGCTTTCAGCCAGGATATTTAAAGGAGCCATGGTTACATTACATGTGAAGGTTCATCTGGGATTGTGCTGTCAGCACACAACAGCATTGCTGCAAGCACATTGTTAGGTTGTTAAGTTGAGAATACTAGTGAGAATCAGGCTGAATATAGAAAGTCCAAAGGGGAAGTGAAAAATAAAATGAGGGGCAGAGAGAGAGTATGAGAATAGATTGGTAGCTAACATAAAAGGATATTCAAAATTCTTCTATAGACATATAAATAATAAACAGGTAGTAAAAGGCGTGGAGCCGATTAGAGACCTAAAAGGAGGCAGAGGGCACGGCTAAGTTACTAAATGAATACTTTGACCAAAGAAGGGGATGCTGCCAATGTCATAGTGAAAGAGGAGGTAATTGAGACACTAGACAAGATAAATATTAATAAAGAGGAGGTACTAGAAAGGTTGTCTGAACTTAAAGTTGATAAGTCACCAGGACCGGATGGGATGCATCCTAGAATGCTGAGGGAGGTTAAGGAGGAAATCAACATCATCTTCCAATCCTCCTTGGATACGGGGCTGGTGCCAGAATACTGGAGAATTGCAATGTTACACCCGTGTTCAAAAAAGGGTGCAAGGATAAACTCAGCAACTACAGACCAGTCAGTTTAACCTCAGTAGTGGGAAAGCTTTTGGAGTATTTGGAAACGATAATCAGGGACAAAGTTAACGGTCGCTTGGACAAGCGTGGATTAATTAAGGAATACCAGCATGGATTTGTTAAAGATAAATCGTGTTTAACCAAATTAATCGAGTTTTTTGATGAGGTAGCAGAGAGGGTTCATGAGGGCAATGCGGTTGACGGGGTGTACATGGACTTGCAAAAGGCATTTGATAAAGTGCCACATAATAGGTGTTATATATGTGGACTTGTATTTACTCTGTACAGCCACCAGAGGGCTCATTCCCCGGAGTCCCAAGGGATCCCATCATCCCTTTGGAGCACAGGTATTTAAGGAGGCTTCACAGGTTGGAGAGGCACTCTGGAGACCTGCAATAAAAGACTAAGGTCACACTTTACTTTGAGCTCACAGTGTTCAGTCTGACTCTTTCTCCACACACAATAGGCTTGCCAGCAAAGTTGAAGACCATGGAATAAAAGGGACAGTGGCAGCATGGATACAACATTGGCTAAGTGAGAGGAAACAGAGAGTAGTGAATGGTTGTTTTTCAGACTGGAGGAAGGAATACAGTGGTGTTCCTCAGGGGTTGATACTTGGACCACTGCCTTTCTTGATATATATAAAAAATAGGGGGCTGGATTTTAGGCTTTTCTGTTTTCGGGGCGATAATGGCGGCAGAGCGGGAAAGTTAGCAGCTGGGAATAGTTTGCGCTTTAGTATTTAAGTTTGGCCATCTGGGCCCTACATCAGGGGGTGCAGCATTAAGGGAGGCATTGTACACCTCTCTTGGCGCAAGAAAGCAAAACTCCCGAGCTCAAGAGCCAGCCCTGGGGCGCTCGGAGAGAGGCCTTGGGAAAAAACCCCTAAAAAAACCCACAAAGACATTCTGAAAACATTGCCCATGCCACCGCAACACAATCGCACTGATTTTCCAGGCAGTCATTGCGGGCACACCTCCGGGCAGACGGGTTAGGCAAGGTTCAATACTTGTGCCCGTGTCGCAACCAGTGGCGTTGCACACCCGGTGCAGCTCTTCCCGGCAGTGCTGCTCAGAGCCGGCACGAAATCCGACAGGGGGATATAAACATAGAAAATAGGTGCAGGATTAGGCCATTTGGCCCTTCGAGCCTGCACCACCATTCAATAAGATCATGGCTGATCATTCACCTCAGTATCGCTTTCCTGCTTTCTCTCCATACCCCTTGATCCCTTTAGCTTAAGGGCCATATCTAACTCCCTCTTGAATATATCCAACAAACTGGCATCAGCAACTCTCTGCCGTAGGAAATTCAACAGGTTAACAACTCTCTGAGTGAAGAAGTTTCTCCTCATCTCAGTCTTAAATGGCTTAGACTGTGGCCCCTTGTTCTGGACTTCCCCAACATCGGGAACATTCTTCCAACATCTAACCTTTCCAGTCCCGTCATAATTTTATATGTTTCTATGAGATCCCCTCTCATCCTTCTAAACTCCAGTGAATACAGGCCCAGTCGATCCAGTCTCTCCTCATATGTCAATCCTGCCAGCCTGGGAATCAGTCTGGTGAACCTTCGCTGCACTCCCTCAATAGCAAGAACATCATTCCTCAGATTAGGAGACCAAAACTGAACACAATATTCCAGGTGAGGCCTCACCAAGGCCCTGCACAACTGCAGTAAGACCTCCCTGCTCCTATATTCAAATCCCTTAGCTATGAAGGCCAACATATCATTTGCATTCTTCACTGCCTGCTGTACCTGCATGCCAACTTTCAATGACTGATGTACCATGACACCCAGGTCTCGTTGCACCTCCCCTTTTCCGAATCTGCCGCCATTCAGATAATATTCTGCCTTCGTGTTTTTGCCACCAAAGTGGATAACCTCACATTTATCCACATTATATTGCATTATATTGCATCTGCCATGCATTTGCCCACTCACTTAACCTGTCCAAGTCACCCTGCAGCCTCTTAGCATCCTCCTCACAGCTCACACCGCCACCCAGCTTAGTGTCATCCACAAACTTGGAGATATTACACTCAATTCCTTCAACTAAATCATTGATGTATATTGTAAATAGCTGGGGTCCCAGCACTGAGCCCTGCGGCACCCCACTATTCACTGCATGCCATTCTGAAAAGGACCCGTTTATCCCGACTCTCTGCTTCCTGTCTGCCAACCAGTTCTCTATCCACATCAGTACATTACCCGCCATACCATGTGCTTTAATTTTGCACACCAATCTCTTGTGTGGGACCTTGACAAAAGCCTTTTAAAAGTCCAAATACACCACATCCACTGGTTCTCCCTTGTCCACTTGACTAGTTACATCCTCAAAAAATTCGAGAAAATTTGTAAAGCATGATTTCTCTTTCATAAATCCATGCTGACTTGGACCGATCCCGTCACTGCTTTCCAAATGCGCTGCTATTCATCTTTAATAATTGATTCCAACATTTTCCCCACCACCGATGTCAGGCTAACTGGTCTATAATTCCCTGTTTCCTCTCTCCTTTTTTAAAAAGTGGGGTTACATTAGCTACCCTCCAGTCCATAGGAACTGATCCAGAGTCAGTAGACTGTTGGAAAATGATCACCAATGCATCCACTATTTCTATGGCCACTTCCTTAAGTATTCTGGGATGCAGACCATCAGACCCCGGGGATTCATCGGCCTTCAATCCCATCAATTTCCCCAACACAATTTCACGCCTAATAAGGATTTCCTTCAGTTCCTCCTTCTCACTAGACCCTCGATCCCCTAGTATTTCCAGAAGGTTGTTTCTTTCTGAAGACAGAACCAAAGTATTTGTTCAACTGGTCTGCCATTTCTTTGTTCCCCATTATAAATTCACCTGAATCTGACTGCAAGGGACCTACGTTTGTCTTCACTAATCTTTTTCTCTTCACATATCTATAGAAACTTTTGCAGTCAGTTTTTATGTTCCCAGCAAGCTTCCTCTCATACTCTATTTTCCCCCTCCTAATTAGACCCTTTGTCCTCCTCTGCTGAATTCTAAATTTTTCCCAGTCCTCAGTTTTGCTGCTTTTCCTGGCCAATTTATATGCCTCTTCCTTGGTTCTAACACTATCCTTAATTTCCCTTGTTAGCCACGGTTGAGCCACCGTCTCCATTTTATTTTTACTCCAGACAGGGATGTACAATTGTTGAAGTTTTTCTATGAGATCATTAAATGTTTTGAATTGCCTATCCACCATCAGCCCTTTAAGTATTATTCGCCAGTCTATTCTAGCCAATTCACTTCTCATATCATCGAAGTTATCTTTCCTTAAGTTGAGGACCCTAGTCTCTGAATTAACTGTGTCACTCTCCATCTTAATAAAGAATTCAACCATATTATGGTCACTCTTCCCCAAGGGGCCTTGCACAACAAGATTGCTAATTAGTCCTTTCTCATTACACATCACCCAGTCTAGGATGGCCAGCCCTCCAGTTGGTTCCTCGACATATTGGTATAAAAAAACACCCCTAATACACTCCAGGAAATCTCCCTCTACCGCAATGCTACCAGTTTGGTTAGCCCAATCTATATGTGGGTTAAAGTCACCCATGATAACTGCTGTACCTTTATTGCACGCATTCCTAATTTCTTGTTTGATGTTATCCCCAATCTCACTACTACTGTTTGGTGGTCTGTACACAACTCCCACTGGTGTTTTCTGCCCTTTGGTATTCCGTAGCTCAACCTATAGCGATTCCACATCATCCAAGCTAATGTCCTTCCTTAGTATTGCATTAATTTCCTCTTTAACCAGCACCACCTCCTTTTCCTTTCTGTCTATCCTTCCTGATGGCAGCGGGGCGCTGGAGACCTCACCGCCGCCTTTCACACTGTTCTGGAATGAAACCCGGAGCGCAAAGGACCAGAAAATCCAGATCTTAGATTTGAGTAGAGAGGGCACAATTTCAAAATTTGCAGATGACAGTGAACAGTGAGGATAGTTTTAGATTTCAAGAAGATATAGACAGGCTGGTAAATGGGCGGACATGTAGCAGATGAAATTTGACGCTGGAATTTTAGTAGGAAGAACAAGAAGAGGCAATATAAATTAAAGGGTACAATCCTAAAGTGAGTGGCTGAACAGAGATACCTGGGGTTATATGTGCACAAAGTGTTGAAAAAGCGAGTCAAAAATAGAAACATAGAAAATAGGTGCAGGAATAGGACATTCGGCCCTTCGAGCCTGCACCGCCATTCAATGAGTTCATGGCTGAACATGCAACTTCAGTACCCCATTCCTGCTTTCTCGCCATACCCCTTGATCCCCCTAGTAGTAAGGACTACATCTAACTCCTTTTTGAATATATTTAGTGAATTGGCCTCAACTACTTTCTGTGGTAGAGAATTCCACAGGTTCACCACTCTCTGGGTGAAGAAGTTTCTCCTCAACTCGGTCCTAAATGGCTTACCCCTTATCCTTCGACTGTGACCTCCCCAACATTGGGAACATTCGTCCTGCATCTACCCTGTCTAAACCAGTCAGAATTTTAAACATTTCTATGAGATCCCCTCTTATTCGTCTGAACTCCAGTGAATACAAGCCCAGTTGATCCAGTCTTTATTGATATATCAGTCCCGCCATCCCGGGAATCAGTCTGGTGAACCTTCGCTGCATTCCCTCAACAGCAAGAACGTTCTTCCTCAAGTTAGGAGACCAAAACTGTACACAATACTCCAGGTGTGGCCTCACCAAGGCCCTGTACAACTGTAGTAACACCTCCCTGCCCCTGTACTCAAATCCCCTCGCTATGAAGACCAACATGCCATTTGCTTTCTTAACCGCCTGCTGTACCTGCATGCCAACCTTCAATGACTGATGCACATGACACCCAGGTCTCGTTGCACCTCCCCTTTTCCTAATCTGTCACATAGAAACATGGAAAATAGGTGCAGGAGTAGGCCATTCGGCCCTTCTAGCCTGCACCGCCATTCAATGAGTTTATGGCTGAACATGCAACTTCAGTACCCCAATCCTGCTTTCTCGCCATACCACTTGATCCCCCTAGTAGTAAGGACTTCATCTAACTCCTTTTTGAATATATTTAGTGAATTCTGTGGTAGAGAATTCCACAGGTTCACCACTCTCTGGGTGAAGAAGTGTCTCCTCATCTCGGTCCTAAATGGCTAACCCCTTATCCTTAGACTGTGTCCCCTGGTTCTGGACTTCCCCAACATTGGGAACATTCTTCCTGCATCTAACCTGTCTAAACCCATCAGAATTTTAAGCGTTTCTCTGAGGTCCCCTCTCATTCTTCTGAACTCCAGTGAATACAAGCCCAGTTGATCCAGTCTTTCTTGATAGGTCAGTCCCGCCATCCCGGGAATCAGTCTGGTGAACCTTCGCTGCACTCCCTCAATAGCAAGAATGTCCTTCCTCAGGTTAGGGGACCAAAACTGTACACAATACTCCAGGTGTGGCCTCACCAAGGCCCTGTACAACTGTAGCAGCACCTCCCTGCCCTGTACTCAAATCCCCTCGCTATGAAGGCCAACATGCCATTTGCTTTCTTAACCGCCTGCTGCACCTGCATGCCAACCTTCAATGACTGATGTACCATGACACCCAGGTCTCGTTGCACCTTCCCTTTTCCTAATCTGTCACCATTCAGATAATAGTCTGTCTCTCTGTTTTTACCACCAAAGTGGATAACCTCACATTTATCCACATTATACTTCATCTGCCATGCATTTGCCCACTCACCTAACCTATCCAAGTCGCTCTGCAGCCTCATAACATCCTCCTCGCAGCTCACACTGCCACCCAACTTAGTGTCATCCGCAAATTTGGAGATACTACATTTAATCCCCTCGTCTAAATCATTAATGTACATTGTAAACAGCTGGGGTCCCAGCACAGAACCTTGCGGTACCCCACTAGTCACTGCCTGCCATTCTGAAAAGTCCCCATTTACTCCTACTCTTTGCTTCCTGTCTGACAACCAGTTCTCAATCCATGTCTGAACTCCAGTGAATACAAGCCCAGTTGATCCAGTCTTTCTTGATAGGTCAGTCCCGCCATCCCGGGAATCAGTCTGGTGTGGGACCTTGTCGAAAGCCTTCTGAAAGTCCAAATATACCACATCAACTGGTTCTCCCTTGTCCACTCTACCGGAAAATGACTGTCAATGCATCCGCTATTTCCAAGGCCACCTCCTTAAGTACTCTGGGATGCAGTCCATCAGGCCCTGAGGATTTATCTGCCTTCAATCCCATCAATTTCCCGGCTAATAAGGATTTCCCTCAGTTCCTCCTTCTTCCTAGACCCTCTGACCCCTTTTATATCCGGAAGGTTGTTTGTGTCCTCCTTAGTGAATACCGAACCAAAGTAGTTGTTCAATTGGTCCGCCATTTCTTTGTTCCCCGTTATGGCTTCCCCTGATTCTGACTGCAGGGGACTTACGTTTGTCTTTACTAACCTTTTTCTCTTTACATATCTGTAGAAACTTTTGCAATCCGCCTTAATGTTCCCTGCAAGCTTCTTCTCGTACTCCATTTGCCTTGCCCTAATCAAACCCTTTGTCCTCCTCTGCTGAGTTCTAAATTTCTCCCAGTCCCCAGGTTCGCTGCTATTTCTGGCCAATTTGTATGCCACTTCCTTGGCTTTAATACTATCCCTGATTTCCCTTAATAGCCACGGTTGAGCCACCTTCCCTTTTTTATTTTTACGCCAGACAGGAATGTACAATTGTTGTAGTTCATCCATGCGGTCTCTAAATGTCTGCCATTGCCCATCCACAGTCAACCCCTTAAGTATCATTCGCCAATCTATCCTAGCCAATTCAAGCCTCATACCTTCAAAGTTACCCTTCTTTAAGTTCTGGATCATGGTCTCTGAATTAACTGTTTCATTCTCCATCTTGATGTAGAATTCCACCATATTATGGTCACTCTTCCCCAAGGGGCCTCGCACAATGAGATTGCTAATTAATCCTCTCTCATTACACAACACCCAGTCTAAGATGGCCTCCCCCCTAGTTGGTTCCTCGACATATTGGTCTAGAAAACCATCCCTTATGCACTCCAGGAAATCCTCCTCCACCGTATTGCTTCCAGTTTGGTTCGCCCAATCTATGTGCATATTAAAGTCACCCATTATAACTGCTGCACCTTTATTGCATGCACCCCTAATTTCCTGTTTGATGCCCTCCCCAACATCACTACTACTGTTTGGAGGTCTGTACACAACTCCCACTAACGTTTTTTGCCCTTTGGTGTTCTGCAGCTCTATCCATATAGATTCCACATCATCCAAGCTAATGTCCTTCTAAACTATTGCATTAATCTCCTCCTTAAACAGCAATGCTACCCAACCTCCTTTTCCTTTTATTCTGTCCTTCCTGAATGTTGAATACCCCTGGATGTTGAGTTCCCAGCCCTGATCATCCTGGAGCCACGTCTCTGTAATCCCAATCACATCATATTTGTTAACATCTATTTGCACAGTCAATTCATCCACCTTATTACGGATACTCCTTGCATTAAGACACAAAGCCTTTAGGCTTGTTTTTTTTAACACCCTTTGTCCTTTTAGTTTTGTGCTGTTCAGTGGCCCTTTTTGTTCTTTGCCTTGGGTTTCTCTGCCCTCCACTTTTCCTCATCTCCTTTCTGTCTTTTGCTTTTGTCTCCTTTTTGTTTCCCTCTGTCTCACTGCATTGGTTCCCATCCCCCTGCCATATTAGTTTAACTCCTCCCCAACAGCACTGGCAAACACTCCCCCATTCAGATAATAGTCTGTCTCTCTGTTTTTACCACCAAAGTGGATAACCTCACATTTATCCACATTATACTTCATCTGCCATGCATTTACCCACTCACCTAACCTATCCAAGTCACTCTGCAGCCTCATAGCATCCTCCTCGCAGCTCACACTGCCACCCAACTTAGTGTCATCCACAAATTTGGAGATACTACATTTAATCTCCTCGTCTAAATCATTAATGTACAATGTAAAGAGTTGGGGCCCCAGCACAGAACCTTGCGGTACCCCACTAGTCACTGCCTGCCATTCTGAAAAGTCCCCATTTACTCCTACTCTTTGCTTCCTGTCTGCCAACCAGTTCTCAATCCAAGTCAGCACATTAGCCCCAATCCCATGTGCTTTAACTCTGCACATTAATCTCTTGTGTGGGACTTTGTCGAAAGCCTTCTGAAAGTCCAAATACACCACATCAACTGGTTCTCCCTTGTCCACTCTACTGGAAACATCCTCAAAAAATTCCAGAAGATTTGTCAAGTATGATTTCCCTTTCACAAATCTATGCTGACTTGGACCTATCATGTCACCTTTTCATGTCAAAGGTTGGGAAAGCGGGTCAAAAAGCATACGGGATAGTGGGCTTCATAAATAGAGGCAGAGAGCAAAGAAGTTATGATGAACCTTTATAAAATACTGGTTCGACTACAACTGGAGTAATGTGTCCAATTCTGAGCACCACACTTTAGGAAGAATGTGAAGGCCTTCGAGAGGGTGCAGAAAAGATTTATGAGAATGATTCCAGGGATGAGGGACTTCAGTTACATGGATAGGCAAAAGAAGCTGGGGTTGTTCTCCTTCGAGCAGAGAAGGTTGAGGAGAGATTTGATAGAGGTGTTCAAAACCATGATGGCTTTATGTCATGTATGTATATCTGGGGTTACGAGCCGCCAGGTGGCGCAACTGGCGGAGGTCATTGGGCTGTACGCATGCGTGTGTGGCCCAGGTATAAAAGGCAAGCCATCATGTGATGTAATCACTTTGGGCCCGAATAAAGCAGAGCCAGGTTTGTACCTGTGTTAGACTGAATAATGTAAACTATCGAGTTATTACATGCATAACATTTGACGACGAGGTAACTTAAGAAGCTTCGCATGCAAAAAAAAATGAGCACAATTGGAATTCTGGAGAGATTCGTGGAGGCAGAGGACTGGGCAGATTTTGTAACTCGCCTGGACCAGTACTTCGTGGTCAACAAAATGGAGGAATCCACTGACGCAGTTAGGCGCAGGGCGGTCTTCCTCACGGTTTGCGGTCCGAAAATCTATGGGCTCAAAGAATCTTCTCTCACCTGCAAGCCCAACGGACAAGGACTATGAGGAATTGTGTGCTCTGGTACGTGACCATCTCAAACCAGAAGGCGGCATCATCATCTCACGATATCAATTCTACAAGCACGTTCGTTCTGATGGCCAGGATGTGTCGGAATTCGTTGCCGACCTACAACGACTAAGGTGGACCGTGTAAGTTCTAAAACGCGTTGGGCGACATGCTGCGGGACTTCTTTGTAATCGGCATCAACCACGAGGTGATCCTGCGTAAGCTACTAGTGGCGGAGACGTTGGATTTGAGCAAGGCCATCGCGATTGTCCAGGCATGCACGTCGACGGACAAAAACTTAAAGCAGATATCATCAAAAAATCGGAACTCGGCAAGTACTGTAAACAAGATTGTATCGTCATTTGGCAAAGCTGCACATGGTAGGGCCTACTCGACTGCGTATGCGAAAACTGTTTCTGCCCAAAGTCCGCCAATGGGAATGAATCCAATTTCACCGTGTTGGCCTTGTGGGGGCAATCATCGGTCTCATCAGTGTCGGTTTAAACAGTACATTTGTAAAGGCTGTTCGAGACTGGGGCATCTCCAGCGCATGTGTCCGCAACTGAGCAAGCTTGCTGCGACACAACACGTGGAGGATGATGACCAGTATAGCACAGATCCAGATATGCAATCCAAGATACCAGAGGAGGAAGTGTATGGACTGTATTCATTCCTAACAAAGAACCAATCGATAATGATAAATGTGAAAGTTAACGGTGTTCCGGTACCGATGGAATTGGGCACGGGTGCGAGTCAATCAATAATGAGCCAGAGGACATTCGGCAAGCTGTGGGATACTAAGGCTGTGAGGCCTAAGCTGAGTCCAGTCAATGCCAAGTTGCGTACGTACACTAAAGGACTCATAAGGGTGATTGGCAGTGCAGTAGTCAAGGTATCGTATGATGGTGCGGTTCATGATTTACCGTTATAGATTGTTCCAGGCAATGGTCGAACGCTGTTCACCAGGAATTGGCTAGAAAAAATCAAATGGAATTGGAGCGATATCAAAGCGTTGTCGGCGGAGGATGATACTCCATGTGCTCAAGTGTTGAGCAAATTCCCTTCGCTGTTTGAACCAGGCATCGGCAATTTCATGGCAGCCAAGGTGCAGATTCACGTGGACTCAGATGTAAGTCCCGTTCATCATAAAGCTCGGGCGGTTCCGTACATGATGAGGGAGAAGGTCGAAATTGAACTGGACAGACTCCCAGCATGAAGGGTCATATCACCGGTCAAATTTAATGAATGGGCCAGCCCATTGTTTCTGTGTTGAAGAGTGATGGCACCGTCAGGATTTGTGGAGACTACAAGGTTACGATCAACCGAGTTTCGAAACAGGATCAATACCCGTTACCGAAGGCTGATGACCTGTTTGCAACGCTAGCTGGGGGAGAAGTCATTCACTAAACTGGATCTGACGTCGGCCTACATGACACAGGAGCTGGTCGAGACGTCGAAGAAACTTACGTGCATCTACATTCACAAAGGACTGTTTATCTACAACAGGTGTCCTTTCGGAATTCGCTCGGCTTATATTTCAGAGGAACATGGAGAGTCCACTGAAGTCCGTCCCTAGAACTGTTGTGTCCCAAGATAACATCCTAGTCACAGGTCATGACACCGTTGAACATCTGAACAACCTGGAAGAGATTCTACGTCGTCTGGACAAAGTGGGACTCAGACTGAAACGTTCGAAGTGCATCTTCATGGCACCGGAAGTCGAATTCCTGGAGAGGAAAGTTGCTGCTGACGGCATCAGGCCTATGGACTCAAAAACAAGGGCCATCAAAAATGCACCCAAGCTTCAGAATGTGACGGAGCTGCGTTCGTTCCTTGGTCCACTCAACACTTCGGTAATTTCCTACCTAGATTGAGCACTTCATTAGACTCACTGCACATGCTGCTAAGAAAAGGAGACAACTGAGTTTGGGGTGCGTCTCAAGATAGAGCTTTTGAAAAAAAGCTACTAATGTGCTTTGCTCTAACAAGCTGCTGGCACATTATGATCTGTGTAAGGGTCTCGCATTGGCCTGTGATGCTTCATCATATGGAGTTGATTGCGCGCTCCAACAAGCTAATGAGTCGGATAAACTACAACCTGTTGCGTATGCTTCTAAAAGTTTGTCAAAGGCGGAAAGAGCCTACAGCATGGTAGAAAAAGAAGCATTAGCTTGTGTGTATGGAGTTAAAAATATGCATCAGTACCTGTTTGGTCTTTGGTTTGAACTATAAACAGATCACAAGCCACTCATTTCATTGTTTTCCGAAAACAAAGGTATCAATACCAATGCATCGTCCCTCATTCAGATGCCTGTGATTATGTCATTCACCATTGACTTGGCACCAAGAATTGTGCCGATGCACTGAGCCGTCTGCCGTTGCCCACACCGGAGATGGAGATGCCACAACCTGCAGACCTACTGTTAGTTATGGATGCTTTTAAAAGTGAAGGAACCCCTGTCACGGCCCAACAAGTTAAGACCTGGACCAGCCAGGACCCGATATTATTGGTTGTGAAACATTGTGTCCTTAGTGGTGATTGGTCTGCCATACACAAGCAAATGGGTGAAGAGACCAAACCTTACAACCGTCACAAAGACGAACTATCCATTCAGTCAGATTGTTTACTGTGGGGTAATCGTGTTGTTATGCCTAAGAAAGGCACAGAAAATTTGTACATGATCTACATAGCACTCATCCCGGTATTGTCATGATTAAAGCCATTGCCAGGTCTCATGTATGGTGGCCTGGAATTGACTCTGATGCAGCTAAGTAAAGCACCAGCGGAATCGCCGCTGAGTTGCCATCTAAACCATGGTCCAGGATTCACATCGACTTTGCAGGTCCCTTCCTGGGAAAGATGTTTTTAGTTGTGGTGGATGCATATTCCAAGTGGATAGAGTGTATAATCATGTCATCCAGTACATCCACACCTACCATTGAGAGCTTTCATGTCATGTTTGCCACTCATGGTCTGCCCGACATCGTTGTAAGCGACAACAGACCTTGCTTCACTAGTCTGGAGTTTCAAGAGTTCATGAAACTCAATGGTATTAAGCATGTGAGGTCAGCACCATTCTAACCCGCATCTAATGGTCAAGCAGAACGTGCTGCCCAAATCATTAAGCAGAGTATGAAACGTGTAACTCAAGGTTCACTGCAGACTCGCTTGTCATGCATATTGCTTAGTTACAGGACAAGACCCCACACCCTTACCGGGGTACCCCCTGCTGAACTATTGATGGAGAGGTCTCAAGACCAAGCTCTCTCTTGTCCACCCTGACTTGAATAATCATGTTGAATACAGACATCAAAGTCAGCACGACATTTCTGTTAACGATCCTGTGTATGTTCTAAATTATGGTCAAGATCCCAAGTGGATCGCCGGTACTGTTACGGCCAAGGAGGGTAAAAGAGTGTTTAGCGTCAAGTTCAAGAATGGACAAACATGCAGGAAACATGTTGATCAGATAAAGCTGCGGCACACGGATGAACTGGAACAGTCTGAAGAAGACACAATCAGTGACCAACCAACCTACCCTCAGTCATCAGAGGACTCCGCTGTCATAGAAACATAGAAAATAGGTGAGGGAGTAGGCCATTCGGCCCTTCGAGCCTGCACCGCCCTTCACTAAGTTCATGGCTGATCTTTTCCTCAGTACCCCTTCCCTGCTTTCTCTCCATACCCCTTGATCCCCTTAGCCGTAAGGGCCATATCGAGCTCCCTCTTGAATCTATCCAATGATCTGGCATCAACAACTCTCTGCGGCCGGGAATTCCATAGGTTAACAACTCTCTGAGTGAAGAAGTTTCTCCTCATCTCAGTCCTAAATGGCCTACCCCTTATTCTAAGACTATGTCCCTTGGTTCTGGACTTCCCCAATATCGGAAACATTCTTCCCACATCTAACCTGTCCAGTCCCGTCAGAATCTTATACGTTTCTATGAGATCCCCTCTCATCCTTCTAAACTCTAGTGATAAAGGCCAAATTGATCCAGTCTCTCCTCATATGACAGTCCAGCCATCCTGGGAATCAGTCTGGTGAACCTTCGCTGCACTCCCTCAATAGCAAGAACGTCCTTCCTCAGATTAGGAGACCAAAACTGCACACAATATTCCAGGTGGGGCCTCACCAAGGCCCTGTACAACTGCAGTAAGGTCTCCCTGCTCCTATACTCAAATCCCCTAGCTATGAAGGCCAACATACCATTTGCCTTCTTCACCGCCTGCTGTACCTGCACGCCCATTTTCAGTGACTGATGAACCATGACACCCAGGTCTCGTTGCACCTCCCCTTTTCCTAATCTGCCGCCATCCAGATAATATTCTACCTTCGTGTATTTGCCCCCAAAATGGATAACCTCACATTTATCCACATTATACTGCGTCTGCCATGCATTTGCCCACTCACTTAACCTGTCCAAGTCACCCTGCAGCCTCTTAGCTTCCTCCTCACAGCTCACACCACCACCCAGTTTAGTGTCATCCGCAAACTTGGAGATATTACACTCAATTCCTTCATCTCAATCGTTAATGTATATTGTAAAAAGCTGGGGTCCCAGCACTGAGCCCTGTGGCACTCCATTAGTCGCTGCCTGCCATTCTGAAAAGGACCCGTTTATCCCGACTCTCTGCTTCCTTTCTGCCAACCAGTTCTCTATCCACGTCAGTACATTACCCCAATACCATGCGCTTTGATTTTGCACACCAATCTCTTGTGCAGGACCTTGTCAAAAGCCTTTTGAAAGTCCAAATACACCACATCCACTGGTTCTCCCTTGTCCACTCTGCTAGTTACATCCTCAAAAAATTTCAGAAGATTCGTAAAGCATGATTTCCCTTTCATAAATCCATGCTGACTTGGTCATCAATGAATTTGGACTTTCAATCCCTGACATGGTCATTGCCACTCCCATCAGATCGGCTACCCAGCCCCCAGTCATAACAGACTCAGAACACTCGCCCACGGCTGGAGTTGAACTGAGACGATCAACTCGGGAGCGGAAAGCCCCGGACCGTCTCAATTTGTAAAAACACCGTTACTAATATCTTAACAGGGGATATTGTCATATATGTATGCTTGGGGTTACTAGCCACCAGGTGGCGCCACTGTCAGAGGTCATTGGGCTGTACGCACGTGTCTGCGGCCCAGGTATAAAAGGCAAGCCATCATGTAATGTAATCACTTTGGGCCCTAATAAAGCAGAGCCAGGTTTGTACCTGTGTTAGTTTACAGTATTCCGTCTATCGAGTTATGACATACATAACAAAAAGTGTCTATGTAGTTGCAGCAGGGAAGCAAGTGAGCTGCCTCTATCTCTGCTGAAACCGAAAGGGTAGCACCTTGTAGAAGCATGCGGAAGAGAAAGATGACACACAAGTAGATTCACAAGGTAGCTAGCCACTTAGTTGATTCATTCAATGTTTATGCACCGTTTCCATTAATGTGCTGCAGATTCCAGGAAGGAGCCTCAGGTGAAGAAGTTGAGGGCGCTGGTGACTTTAAAAGTCACAGCTAAGGTGTGTCAGCTCGATTCTCTGGGCTGCAGGTCTTGCTCGAACAATGTGCAAATGCCTGCGATGACCTGGTGCGATAGCCTGAGCCTCCTTTGGCACTGGTGCTGTCATATTGAGGAAGCTCAGCCTCTGCCGATATAACCTGTGTTGAGGTTATCGTCTCCGGCGCGGTGAAGCCCTGCGCTGACACCATCAGGTGGTCGAGAAGGTTGGAGGTGTTGCTGGTGCTGCTGGTGTGCCTGATGCTGCTAGTGTTGCGGCTCATCATGGTCAGATTCTGAAGACCAAAGGGGAGACAAGATAAATGCCACCCATGCTGATGGAATAGAAGGCAGGTGAAGTAGGGTTGAGAGAAGCAATCTGTCAATGGTGAGAGAGGTCCTTCCAATGAGGTGATACTGGATGGAGACTTCGCTGGAAGCTAAATGTGTGCTGGGAATGCAGTCATCAACAGCTTCTGCCTGAGCCAAGTGATCAGCTGTGAAGTGTAAGCTTTTATAGAATATTTCATGTTGTCAACTAATCAGCTGGAGCAATGGCCACTGAACTCCCACCTCAGGTTAACAGACGTGGTTCCCGAGCTGCGTGTTTCCCGTGGGCATCCAGGTAAATTTGAAAGGTAGGGTGAAAAAGCCGCTTAAGGATCATGGAGAAAGACTGGATCGACTAGGCTTATATTCACTGGAATTTAGAAGAATGAGCGAGGATCTCATAGAAACATATAAAATCCTGACGGGACTCGACAGGTTAGATGCAGGAAAAATGTTCCCGATATTGGGGAAGTCCAGAACCAGGGGTCACAGTCTAAGGATAAGGGGTAAGCCATTTAGGACCGAGATGAGGAAAAACTTCTTCACCCAGAGAATTGTGAGCCTGTGGAATTCTCTACCACAGAAAGTTGTTGAGGCCAGTTCGTTAGATATATTCAAAAGGGAACTAGAAGTGGCCCTTACGGCTAAAGGGATCAAGGGGTATGGAGAGAAAGCAGGAATGGGGTACTGAAGTTGCCTGATCAGCCATGATCATATTGAATGGTGGTGCAGGCTCGAAGGACCGAATGGCCTGCTCCTGCACCTACTTTCTATGTTTCTTTGTTTCTATGACAAGTATCTCTTTATGATTTGAATTAGGTTCTGCCGTTCGGGTTGCTGCCGCACTGGCAGACACACCCGAGGGAAAGGCTCGGGGGGTGAGATGATGGTGGGTTCCCGACCGCTACAACTTATTTCAAATTTATCACCCGACCCACCTCCGATCGCGTCCGCACGGACCACAGAAAATTCTGGACATTTTGTTTAAATACAAATATATTTCTTACGGGGGTACAGTCCTCACCGCTTATAACGGTGCATTAGTATTAACACGATTTGTCCGATCTAAGCATTGAATGATAAAACCATCATAGCCCCATGTGTCCCTTGCCATGATGCCGGCAAAAATTATTCATATGAGTAACGGCCTTATTTTACAGAGATGGTTATAATATGACCAGACTCGCTATGATAAATCCTTCATCATGAGCTGGAAACTAGCAATCTAATTTTGTGTCCAATAAGTTGGAAGTTTCAAGTCACACGTTCTGAGCTAGAAAATGGGTCAGGGGCTGTTAACAGAATCGTAGTGCAGATTGAACCTTCCTTATCCAGAACCACCCCTCATCCAGAACCATTCCCGGCCACTGGGTGGCGCATGTGCAGAACTCCGACATGAACAAATTGAACAAGTTGAAGTCCTTCCTCGCTGCTGACTCCTGCAATCACTGGCCTTACCCCGTGAGCCACCGCTCCCCCCCGCTCCCCATGATCTCTCTGCCGCACTCCCAACCCCAAGCCAGCCAGTCCCGATATCCCCTTGCTCAGTACTGTACCATCCAATTTAACTTGACTACCCCTCGTCTAGAAAAATCCCTTGTCTAGAACAGGCCAGGTCCCGAGGCTTCCGCATAAGGGAGGTTTAACCTGCTGTTAAAGCTGACCAGCTCACAGTTCCTAGGCAGCAACCACTGCTGCAGTTCTCCCAGTCGCACTGGCAGTTTTGACCTTTGGCCTGGTAGCACTGGTGGTTGCGACCGTTTGCCCGGAGGGCGGTGTAAATGGTGGGGACTGTGATTAACTCATTGCAAACTTTTCTTCTTGCATTTGTCTCCGTTGAATGCTTCATATTTGCATTCAATGGTAAATAAATGCTTTAGTGACTGTAGTTTCTGATCTGTACTTATGATCCACCATCCCAGAGTGCCATAATGTAGCATAAAAGCAGTGGGGTAATTTTAGGATATCGTGTGCTCCCACTGGCCGAAGCTTTGTGTAATTCCGTGAAATTACCCCTTATGTTTAATCCAGTAAATGGGGATTTCTTCAAATAGAGTAATTGTCAACCTTTGTGCCATTTCTGCTAAAAATGCAGTTTCTGGACTTTAAGGGATCCAGTTCATTTATGGGAATCTGCTAAGAGAGAAATGTTTCTATAAACACTTATAACTGCTGTAAACACAAGTCCTTGAACATTGTACCAATTAGCCTCTTCAGCTACACTGAATTACTTTGTTTCTCATACATACCTGTTCATATCATCCATATTATCCGCTGCAAAATAAAAGCTCTTAATCTTGGGATGGCATGCTTTGAATGCGCTGTTAAAAAGAGAGAGATAGAGCACACAATAAACCACAAGCTCTCATACATTATTTTTTATTTAAAAATGTTCAAATGCTCTCAGCTATTGAAGGTTGATACTAAACGATTTCTCTCTGCTGGGTAACTATATTTTTTTCATGCCCTTTGTGCCCCAGGGCTAAAGAGGGGCAAAAACAAAAAAGGCCAATATTCCAGTTCCTGATTGCTGTCCATTAAGTCCGCTTGAAACACATGGGCAGGGGTGGGACAGGGTTTGCTATCATGGCCCCACACTCAAATAGCCTGCTGACTGTGACTGTCTAGCCCACACATGAAGGATGATCACTTGTGTAAACTGTTCAAAAAATAATGTTATAGCACCATTACTGTATTATATATGGGGTAGAACACTTATGTTAGAGAATGTTATGAACCAATAAAGCATTAAGGAGGTCAGCTGACATAAACTCATAAATACTGACTTCATCTTCTGAGCCCTTGGTTTTCTCACACTTGAAGCACACTCTATTCCAATTTTTGCTGACAGTTTTTGTGGGTGTTTCAAGAACTGCAATGGATGGTCAGTATGCTTCTGCAGTCAAATCATGAAAAATGAGCAAACTGCAATGCTAATGTATTATGTGACTTTAATTGCACTGATATTGTGATTTATTTTAATATATTTTGAGAGAAAAGCCCAAACTGTTTACATTTCATTTAAAAAAATGGATTGTGTTACGAGACTGAAAAAAACGCAAGACTTGCACTGATTTAATCTCATCATGTCGCTCAGAAGTGTCTCAAAGTGCTTCACATAGTGAATTACTTTGCAGTGCAGCGACTGCTCCCATGACCAAAAATGGGTGCACAGCAAGAACCTAACAACAGCAGTACGACAAATCACCAGTCAATCTATTCTTGCTGGTACTGATTGAAGGAAAAATGTTCGCCAGGACATTGGGAGAACTGCCTGCTTTTCTTCAAATCATGCCATGGAATCTTTAATACTCAACTGAACCAGAACATACAGCTGGGGCCTTGGTTTAATGTCTCATTTGAAGGGTAGCACCTCTGAAATGCAGCACTCTTTGGGTCCTGCACTGGACTGTCAGCCTACATTTTGGCTACTTTTATATTGCGTTATGTGTCCACACAAGTGCTGTCAGCTTCCAGCAGCAGGACCTGTTTATTTGAAATCAGGTCTCCCAGGCAGCTAGCCCGCCTTAGTAAATCTGACACTTAATTTATGGTTCACCCAGCTCTGTGAAACCTGCATACTGGGAGCCACTAGCACATTATAAAATAAGCAGTTTATACGATCAAGAAGGTTGGCCCCACGACCTTCTAACTCAAGACACGAGTCTACCCACTGAGCAAAGCTGACAAACTAAGCTGATCAAGGTTTTTGATGGTGCCAAACAAAATAATAAAAAGCTTGAACAATTTACAAACATCAGCTAAAGCCTGAGATTGTTTTAGCGCTTTGCTTTAGATTGAGTTTGGGTCTCTTATTTTATATCATATTAACAAATAATTTTAGTGCATTACACTACATATTATATTGCCTTAAAATAAATCAGCAGCTCAATAATATACATTGAAATGTCAGACTTATGTTCCTAATTAGAATTCGGGATTTCAATCGGTCAAAAATCCTACATTTTATCAGAGATTAAAGTATTAGTACAGAACACTATTAGTTTTTGGAGTGCAAGGGTATTTGCTGATGAAAATCAGCATATGCTGGTGTCCATCTAACATAGACCATTAGCCTTATGTCGGATGTCAATCTTACTTTTCTAAATAGAAGATCCTCACAACCCTATTCTGACTGCTAGGATAAGAACAGGGACTTACCAACTGATAACTATATCCACAGCCTTACACCTGTAGGACTCTTGTGGTGTAGTGTGTTAGGAAACCAACATATTGTAGCATGGGGTTTATAAAAAATATCATAAAATATTACAAAGTTGTGCTGAATTTAATTTGTCTTTTGTGGACGTGGAATTTACATATCTACACAATTAAGTAAGGACAATATTTTTCAATAAGGTTTGAACTTACGGCTTTATCTAAGATAATCTCATATTTTTTCTTTGTTTGTACTCATGTACACACAACCAAATAAACCAGGAGAACAGCAGAAAATACAGGACAGGAAACAGGAGAAAAAAAATCTATGTACAGGAAATTCTGACCACATTAAGAAAACATTGGATCAGATAAACCAGACAGCATGGCCAGCCCGTGGTGGGGTGGGGGAGGGACGGTTGTTAGCTATTGGGAAGGAGAGGGGAGGCAGCAACCGGGAGGGGGAGGGAAGGAAATGACTGATAGGAGGAAGGGAAGCAGCGACAAAGAGAGATAGGGGAAAAAGTAACCGGGAGGGAACTCTTAATATATTTTTTTAAAACGTTGCCATCCTCGTCTGCCGTCCGGACACGCCATGACGCACCATCTTGCCGTCCGGAGGAGGCGGGGGTCCCCAATGGAGTGCACTCTACGCGGGAGTCCTCCCTCTATTTATTGGGAACTTGGCCTGGAGCAGTCCCGTGCAATAAGATTTTAAGTCGGTTCATGGGCTCCCAGGCCACCTGTAATTTCTGCGGTCTGGAAGAGTCCGTGTTCCATGTTTTTAACTGAGTGTGTGAGGTTGCAGCTCCTCTTCCAATACTTGAAGGGGCTGCTCCTCAAATTCTGGTTGCACTTCAGTCCCACACTCCTGGCACCCTGTGCGGAGGAGAGCAGGCAGGTCGAAGGGCCCCTTCGTAGGACTGCTCCTGGGCATGGCCAAGGGGACCATCAGCCGATCCAGGCAGCGGGCGGTCAAGGGGGTCGTTTAGCCCGACGGCCGGCCTCTCTTCCGCGGTTACATCCGAGCCAGGATGTCCCTGGAGATGGAGCACACGATGTCCACCGGTACACTCACGGCCTTCCGCGAGAGGTGGGCGTCGGAGGGACTGGAGTCGATCATCACTCCCGGCAACCAAATTTTTATTTGATTTTTTATGTCTAAATGTTAATTTGTTTAAATTTGTCGATTTTTGTGCCCCCCCCCCTCCCCTTTTAGCCAGAGGGCACTTGAATAATTTGTGTTTTGATGCCCTCAGGAAAAGAAAAACAGGGGGCACTGAAAAGGTTTTGGAGTGTGACCCCCTCCCCCCCTTTAATCAGGGGGCACTTGATTGTTTTCTACAAAAATAGTTGTAGAGTTGTTGAGTTGGGAGTGGCTTAGTCAGTCACGTGATGGTCAAAAGACTCAATAAAACCCCAGCCAGTTGGGTTCGGGGGATCCACAATGAGGCAGGTGGTTGTGAGCCTGGTGGATGAACTGGTAATGTATAGTGTGATTGTTAAACCTTTTGCTAATCAACCAACTAGTTCTTAATAGCAATGTGTTGCTATGAATTCTTAAGCAAAGAACCCATGAAGTAAATACATTACATACAGTTATTAGTGTGAAATGAACATCAGGACATATAACCAACATTAATTACTCGCTGAATAGTAAATCACATTGAATTAATTTCTTTCCTGTAAAGTCCAGGATGAAAGGGATTATCAGACCATCACTGCCGCAATACTTACTACTTTTTCCGACATTCACTTGCTCTGTCAATTGTGAACTCAGATAGGCAGATAAATCCCTCAGCCTTTTCATCCTGAGAAAAATCCAAAACACCTAGTTGAACAATTTTTGTTGCATATTTTTTCATTTCTGAATCAACTACTCAAATGTTCAATGCATTAAGTATCTTTTTTGAAAAGTCTTCTCATGACGCTGTTATTGCATCGAGTCCAAAACAATGCAATAGGTTTGAGCATAAATCTGAATGAAAATATACAAACTTTAGGTTCAAAGGTAAGCACTCCTAAATGGCAAGTTATAAGCGATACTGGGATATAATATCCTCAGTTTCCTAATGTTAGCGGAAGAATTGATCACAAGTAAAAACTGACCTTCTCTTTGACAAACAGGAGAAAAAAAAATTACCGAGTCTTTTATTTTTACAGATACTGGCTGGCCTGCTGTGCATTTCCAGCATTTCCGGTTTCCAATTTCTAGCGTTTTTTTACTTAAGTTCCAGATTTGGCAACATCTAACCACCAATAGAATATGACACAAATGGTAAATGTACCACATTTATTCTGCTTTACCATACTGAGAGAAATTAAATAAAGTGCTAAACATAAGTACATGTAGTTACTTAGTTTTCATGTTAGTCACTGAGTTGCAATAGCGCACATGCACACTTTTAAGGATTGAGAATGCTATTATTGTCTGCTGCATCACATACAATAGGTTTAAGTCTTCTTGAAACTGAAATTTAGAAATTGAGAGATTAAAAAAATAAACTTATTGTGCCATGTATGGTAGATTACATATACACACATATTCAGTCTACCATTTTGCCAAGTGGTTTTGCTGTCGCAAAATACCCTGAAAGAATTAGCAAAATAAGTTGTGTGAAAAGTATACTGGTTTTACAAAATTATAAAAATGCCAATCCACCAGTGCTTCCATGTTCCTAAAAATGACACAAGAGATTTTTACAAATTTCCAGAATTCACTCTGAAGTGAGCAAATACTGAAGCTCTGCAAGCACTAGTTACATTGCACAATAAACATAAATCGTAATGGATCCTCTCAATTACTTTCAAAGAATGCTATTCACTGCTTGACTTTATTTTACAAAATATTTTCTTCTTGTTCATGCATTTCTTTCTCCCTGTCAACTCCCCTATGAGACACGTCTTAAGTTGGTAGACTGGGCAGCGAGCTGCTCAAAGACCTTGCCAAAGCGGCTTTATAACCTGACAATATAGCAGATTACAAAGTGCATCGGCAATGTCTGACTTCCTTTCACTCCTCCTCTTGGCAAAAGCTTCTTACTTCCACTCACCGCACTTCTCCAGCTGATTCAGTCATGAACTTAACCATGTTGGAAAACTCAGATGCCAAGCTGAGTCCTCCTACTCTGTGACACGCTAAGTTAGTTCACTAACCTCCTGTACTATCATCTACTCTGTAACATACTAGGGTAGTTCACTAACCTCCTGTACTATTGCCTACTCTGTAACATACTAGTTAGTTCACTAACCTCCTGTACTATCATCTACTCTGTAACATACTAGGGTAGTTCACTAACCTCCTGTACTATCATCTACTCTGTAACATACTAGGTAGTTCACTAACCTCCTGTACTATCATCTACTCTGTAACATATTAGGTAGTTCACTAACCTCCTGTACTATTGCCTACTCTGTAACATACTAGGTAGTTCACTAACCTCCTGTACTATTGCCTACTCTAGCACACTAAGGGCTGGATTTTTGGCTTTTGAGATTTCGGAGCGGCAATGGTGTCAGGGCGGTCCTGATATCGCCGCGAAAAAGCTTGTGCCCTTGTCTGCAAAATACAGCAAAAACTGAGGTTTCACGATCGGGGGCGCAAAATCAGGCATGATATAAGGACGTTTTTGCGTCCCAGCTGAAAATTGCGGTGTTAGGAAAGTTTTGTAGATTTAAGGGACTTAATTGTTGTTCAGCGCCCTGCAACATAATATTGTATATTGAATGGGTTTCTTTTGATGGGGAGGGTTTTTGTTATTTTGTTGCAGTAAAATTTATGATTCATTCTTTGCCATTGATGCCTTGTGTATCATTCCAACGTTCACCAGAGATGTGTCTTTATGGGGGCACATAGCATGTCCAGTATTAGCTCCATTCCTCAGTTTTCTCCATTTAGGAGAACTGATCCATTATGAGCTGGCAACGTGCGACTCTTGTTCCGGCAGCATCTCCATGCTGCCTCCCCCATGGATGGTATGGCTAGCCAATGTGGGCCTCGCCAGGCTCCTCTTTGTCATCCTCCTCCTCCTGAGGTGAGCCTGCAGACCCCACTGGCAAGGCCCGGCCCCTCATGATGATCAAGCTGTGCAACATGCAGCACACCACAATGAATTCGGAAACCTGTTGAGGGGAGTATTGAAAGCTGCCTCCAGAGCGGTCCAGGCATCCGTCTCCCTATAGGAGGTGGCATATCTCTGTCAGCACATCCTTTCGGAAGTGCAGCCTTCTCACACACTACTCCTCAGAGAGCTGGAGGTATGCCTGTAAACCATGGGGCATAAGCCCTCCTCCCCAGAAGTCTTTGGCCTCCCCCCATCCGGGGCCAACATGGTCAAGAGCCCTTCTTCTAGCTTGACACCACCTGGTAATAGCATGCAGCATGAAATGCTGGCGAACTAGTAATGCCCCCATTAAATTCTCTCACTGACATTGTAAGGACACTGTAATGGCAGGTAAAACTGCTGCTTTCAAGTCGGAGCTTCACGCAGCGTGATGTGTGCAACCATTGCAGTCAATGTGACCTGCGATGTCGGATCCTCCTCCCTCCATTTAAATACATCGCCAATATCACGTCTGTTTTTTCAGACGTTTCCTGGGACGTGCGTTTAATGAGGTGTTAGGGCCGAATTTTGCATAGCGGAACGTTGCACGATGATTGACGTCATGATCTCAGTGAAATTAAAGGGCGGGGTGGTAAGTTTTTGCGCTGCCGCAAACCATGAGCCGAATTTGCCGACCAAGCGGTAAAAGGTGGACGCCCGCCGTAACGCCTAGAAACACCATTTTCCACCCCTCCGGGGCACTAACTGAGGCGCAAACAAGCCGAAAATCCAGCCCTAAGTTCACCAAACCCCTGTACTACCAGGCAATTTAGAAAAAGATACCCGTTGAAGAAAAACTGCAGTAGACTCGCAAACCAATTAGGCATTAGCTTCCCCTCTTTTTTTTAGAATGTTCTCTACAGTCGTGTGAAAGTGGCTGCATGTCTGGACTAATATTTTCTTAATTGAGGCAATTTCCCTGCTGAGCTGACTCCTTTAATAGTTTACATTACTGAGAATTTTTAATAGCTCAGTTTTTTTTCACACTTCAAAAGTACTTCAATTGCTGTAAAGCGCTTTGGGACATCCTGATGTTGTAAAAGGTGCTGTATAAAAGCAAGTTTGTTCCTTTAAAAAATAATTCTTTTGAAAACTCATTTAATCCTGTTCGCTGAGACCTGAATTCATACACAAGAGACACACACATTCATAGTAAGCATATTTAAATTAGATCTTACTTCTTCATTCATGTACCAATACAGCGAGACATCCTTCAATACAACCCAGTACTTTTTCCACTTCTGTGAAAAGTAGCTCTTGGCATCCTTTTTCTTCCATAACCAGCCTTCGCAGTCTCCACGACCAAGGTCCTTGCAAGAAATTCTTCTCCTGCTCATAGCTGTCACAGTACCTGAAATTATCAGGAAACAGGAGAAGGTCAGGCAGTCAAATACCCAGCTACACATAATGGCCTAGAAATTCATCTCGGGCGCTGGCACAAAGCAGGCGGTATCGGATTGGCCGCCCGTTATATGCAGTGTCTGATATTCAGTTCCAGTGCAGCTAATGGCACATTTCAAAGAAGAGCAGGGGGAGTTCTCCTGCTGTCCTGGTGAGCAGGGGGAGTTCTCCTGCTGGAGTCCATTATTAAGGAAGCAGTAGCAGAATATTTGGAAAATCATAATGCAGTCAAGCAGAGTCAGCATGGTTTTATGAAAGGGAAATCATGTTTGACAAATTTGCTGGAGTTCTTTGAGGATGTAACGAGCAGGGTGGATAAGGGGGAACCAGTGGATGTGGTGTATTTGGATTTCCAGAAGGCATTCAATAATGTGTCAAATAAAAGGTTATTGCACAAGATAAGAGCTCACAGGGGTAATATATTAGTATGGATAGAGGATTGGCTAACTAACAGAAACCAGAGAGTCGAGATAAATGGGTTATTTTCCGATTGGCAAACGGTAACTAGTGGGGTGCCACAGGGATTTGTGCTGGGGCCTCAACTATTTACAAACTATATGAATGAATTGGATGAAGGGACCGAGTGTAATGTAGCCAAGTTTGCTGATGATACAAAGATGGGTGGGAAAGCAAGTTGTGAGTAGGACACAAAGAATCTGCAAAGGGATACAGACAGGCTAATTGAGCGGGCAAATATTTGGCAGATGGAGTCTAATGTGGGAAAATGTGAGGTTATCCACTTTGGCAGGGAACATTAAAAAGCTAATTATTATTTAAATGGAGAGAGATTACAAAATGTTGCAGTACAGAGGGACTTGGGGGTCCTTGTGCATTAAACACAAAAAGTTAGTATGCAGGTACAGTAAGTAATCAGGAAGGCAAATGGAATGTTGGCCTTTATTGCAAAGGGGATGGAGTATAAAAGCAGGGTAGTCCTGCTACAACTGTGATAGGGTATTGGTAAGACCACACCTTGAGTACTTCGTACAGTTTTGGTCTCCTTATTTAAGGAGGGATATTCTTGCATTGGAGGCAGTTCAGGGAAGGTTCACTAGGCTGATTCCGGAGACGAAGCGGTTGACTTATGAAAAAAGGTTGAGCAGGTTGGGCCTATACTCATTGGAGTTTAGAAGAATGAGAGGTGATCTTAATGAAACATATAAGATACTGAGGGGACTCGACAAGGTAAATGCAGAGAGGATGTATCCACTCGTGGGGGTATCTAAAACTAGGGGGCATAATTTCAGAATAAGGGGTCGCCCATTTAGAACTGGGATGAGGAGGAGTTTCTTCTCTCAGATGGTCGCGAATGTGGAATTCTCTGCCCCAGAGAGCTGTGGAAGCTAGGTCATTGAATATATTTAAGGTGGAGATGGACAGATTTTTGAACGATAAGGGAATAAAGGGTTATGCAGAGCAGGCAGGGAAGTGGAGCTGAGTCCATGATCAGATCAGCCATGATCTTATTGAATGACAGAGCAGGCTCGAGGGGCCAAATGGCCTATTCCTGCTCCTATTTCTTATGTTCTTATGTAAAAATATATCCCTCAACCAACACTAAAAACAGATTATATAGTCATTATCTCATTGCTGTTTGTGGGGCCTTGCTATGTGCAAATTGACTGCTATATTTCCATACATTACAACAGTGACTACACTTCAAAAGTACTTCATTGGCCACAAAGCACTTTGGGATGTCCTGAGATTGTGAAAGGTGCTATATAAATGCAAGTCTTTCTTTTCTTTTAATGCACTCCTGGATTTCTGCCCAAAGGGGAAGGTGTATGTTATGTGCATGAAGGTACACTTCCATCAAACCAATAATGGTGAGTTCCCAGCCTGGGTGGGTCCAATGGTGTCGAGGTCTGTGGCGGGCTGCTCGGCCACTGCTGCCTTCATCCTGCGGCAAAAGACTTTCCCTTAATAGGCCTTGTTAAGTCGGCCCAGTGTGTGACCCGGCCCCAATTAAGAGGAGCGGGTCTGGTGCCGGTATATTTAAAAGGACCATGAATTTGCATTTGAAGCTGTATCAAGAATCCTATTCTGGACAGTTGGGACTTGTAAGGCCACAGGACTACAGTGATAGCTGGAACAAGGTAGAGGGCTGCACCCAAGTTCTCCGATGACTCTCTCCATGATCTTGTGGAGCGAGTCTGGACACGCAGGGAGGTACTCTTCCCTGTCAGTGGGTCTACCCAGGAGACCAAGAGGGCTTCATTAGAGATTGCAGAGGAGGTTGTTAGCAGGGCAGTTGTAAGGAGGATCTGGGTGCAGTGCTGAAAACATTTGAATGATCTTCTGTGATCAGGAAAGCCACAATCACTTTCATCCTGCTGTGCCTCTCGACACATCCCCATCATTCTGCCTTCCCAGCCCTACTCCTACACATCCTTTCTTGCACCAACATCTCTTGCACCTCCACCCATGCCTCTCTCTCTATGTACTTTATCACATCCCCATTTCACTAGCCACCCCTCACCCTCATCCTAGTGCTATCACATCAGCTAACAACACACAAGGAGGCCACTTGGTATTACCACCCCACCCCTCATAATCACATTCTACACATCTGACCCTTCTAGTTCTTGCACTCATTCCATCACTCTCACTCAACTTTCTCTCCTTGCAGGAGAAGAGAGCCCACAATAACAGAGAGAGACAAAGAATGGGAGGAGGCCCTCCACAATTGTCCACATTAACAAGTGCAGAGGAGAATGCCCTGGAGGTCACAAGAGCGGGGGAGCAGATGGAAGTGGGGGACGGAGAGAGGGGCTCAGCACCATTGACAGAATCAGTGTCCTTTCAGCTACATGGCATTCATCACTCACTCACATGGGAGCTGATGTCAGGAGACATTGAAAGCTCATAATGTGCATAATGGTATCTGTACGCATTATACATAGTTATATCTAACTAATCCCACAGATTCATCAAGAGCCTCCCCGCCCCACCACTTTCGAGACCCAAGAAGAGGACGACACCTCAGAGGAACGTCAAGCCTCTGAGGGCGCAGCGGCACCAGACAGAAGCACACCAAGCAGCAGCACAGAGACCCACAGCTCGGTGGGTCTATCGCGAGATAGGGTAGTGTTGTCATCTGGTGTCTCACACATCAACAGCAGATGCTGGAGACAGGGTCAGCAGTGGAGACTCCTCACTGCAGGGCGCAGGATACTCTTAGCTCTGCTCAGCTGCATGCAGATGCTGAGCCTCGGGGGCCATCTACAAAGAGGGTGATCCGGAAGCTCCAGGAGCAAGTGCAGGAGCTTTGATAGGTTTTGCAACTGCAGTGACTGCGAGTGTTCAGAGAATAGAAGAGTCCATCTCAAACGTGAGCACCACCGTGGCACATGCACTCGCGACTGTAAGGTCCTCCATGGATAGGATGGGATGGCCACCTGCATGGAGGGCTTAATGCGCCAGGCGCAGGAGTGCATGGTGTCTAGGCAAAATAGATTGTCACCGATGGAGGATAGATGGCTATTTCTGGAAAATAGATGGGCATCTATGGAGAAGAGGTAGTTTTCTATGGAGGATAGAAGCCAGAAGCTCATAGTTGTCCTTTCTACGAGGAATGTCAGATGCCTCCTCGGATCGCGATGGCCTTGTTTTCCCCTGCACAGTCGCACAAGGAGCGGACTTTCGCAGAGCCCTCTATGTCTCCCAAATCCCAGAGGACGACCGCTAAAGGCGTTTAAGCAGGCGCAGCAGGGAAGTGAGGAGGCTGCCTCCACCTCTGCTGAAGCCACAGGGGTTGCACTTCCCTGGAAAAGAAAGAAGTCTCACAAGTAATATCACAAAGGTATTCACTTGGGTGTGTTGGACAAGATAATGGCATGTTTGTTTTCATTTCATTTGTTGTATAAGGTTATTTATTTTGGAACCTTTCTGATCTTGGAGACATTTGTGTGCACAATGGGAGGTGGCTTAGTTAGTTGGAGCAAAGTGTCGGACCTAACGGTTCCTCCAGCAATGGTGCTGACTGTGAAAGGAATGGATTAATAAATGCAGGGTGTGGTGTAGGATGTAGACAACCTGTCAAGGCATGTGGCAGCCACATGGGTGTAATGAGTTAGCTCAAGTGAATCTGGCCATGATGAGACTATCGATGTCCTCACGGGCACCAATATGTTCCTGTGGTGGTGGGATATGGGCTGCAGCTCCTGCCATCTCTTCCTCCTTCTTTTCTTCCACCTCATGCTGCTACTCCTTCTCCTCCTCCTTCTCCTCTGAAGAGGTTCTGCACCTTGCTCTTCATTAAAGAATACTCCTCACTGCTGCACCATGTTTTGGAGGACGCAACACACTCTACAACGATTCTGGAGACTCTCGCTGGTGCATACTGCAGGGCTCCTCCAGATCTGCCAAGGCAGCGAAAGTGCATTTTCAGGATGCCTACTGTCTATTCAATGAGACTTCTGGTGGAGATGTGGCTTTGATTGTAGCGTTCCTTGGCATCAGTACTTGGCTTCCTCAAGAGTGTCATGAGCCACGTCTTCAATGGATAGCCCTCTTCTTCAAGCAACCAGTTGGAAAGTCTATTTAGAGGTGAGAAGAGCTGAGGGAGAGTGGACTGGCTCAAGACAAAAGAGTCATGGCAGCTACCAAGGAATCTGACACACATGCATGATGATTTTCCTATGATTAGAGACAACCTGGACATTGAGGGCATGGAAGCCCTTGTGGTTGACAAAAACTGCTGGATTATGATAGGGTGCCCTGATGGCCACATCTGTGCAGTTGATGATGCCCTGCACCTATGGGAATCCAGCCAGAGCGGCAAAGCCAAGCACCCGTTCATGAATACTGGCTTCATCAGCGGCAAACTTGATGTAATTGGCTGACTTGTCAAAGATGGAACGGTTACCTTTGTGATGCATCTGTGGGCGGCCGTCTGCTGCAGATCCCTGGAAGGAGCCTGAGGCAAAGAATTTGAGAGGACTGGTGACTTTGACAGTGAGTGGTAAGGTGTGTCCACCTGCTCCTCTGGGCTGCAGGTTTTGGTACAGCAATCTGCAAATGTCTACAATGATCTGGTGTGATAGCCTGACTCTACTTTGACACTGCTGCTCAGGCATGTTGAGAAAGTTGACCACCTGCCTGTATACCCTGTGTTGGGGGTATTGCCTCCAACGGTGCAGCCATGTGCTGATGCCCTCTGTCCTGTGCAGCATCAGGTGGTTGAAGAGAAGGTTGGTGGTGCTGGTATTGTTGTTGCTGCTGGGTGTTGGGGCTCATCATGGTCAGATTCTGAGGACCAAGGTGAGAGAGTGTAAATGGTACCCATGCTTATGGAGTAGATAGCAGTTGAAGTTGAGGTGACAGAAGCAATCTGTCATTGGTGAGAGAGGTTGTTGCAATGAGGTGACACTGGCTGGAGCGTTTGCTCCAAACACTTGCAGCCAGCATAAAGCTCAATCTGTGTTCCAAAGGGAGAAAGCAACAGCCTCTGCACTTGGAAAGTGAACAGATGTGAAGTGGGAGCTTTTATACTACATTTCAAGCTGTTACTCATCAGCTGATTCAATGGCCATTCAGCTTCCGCCTCAGGTTAGCAGATGGGGTCCAGGAGCAGTGTGGAAGCCGTGGATGAGCTGTTAAAGTCAAAAAGTAAGGTTAAATTCACAAGCCAATAATTGTTTAAATTAGGTCCCCTACCGTTGCTGGTCGGGTTTGCTCAGCGCTGGCAGACTCGACATTGGGAAAGTCCCGTTTGTGCGTTTTGACAGCGGGTTCCTGACCCGCTATCAATCATTTTAATAGCTGACCCGCCACCCATCCCATCCGCTGAGCGCCAGCGATATTCCAGCCATTGTCTCACTTTAAGGACATCAAGTAAACATCTAATTCAGTCACAGACAGCCAGTGGAAATAATTTAAACAGCAAATAAATATGTAACTGTTTGCAAATACAGATTCACTCCCAATTATGGCAGGAAACATAGCTGGTCGGTCAACTGCTTGACAGCTGTGTGTGAACCATGTATCACTGATTTAAAGCAGGTCTCTACAAATTAATCTTGGGAAATATACACATGACGTTTTAACTTGAAATCAAGAAAGAAATGGTGAGATTGGTGGCGGAGATGGAGGGGTGGGGGAAAATCAGTAGCCAGCGGGGAAGGGGAGTAACCTGCGTACTTGTAAGTATGGGGGCCTTCCTGCCGGTTAGTGCCACACTGTGCTGTGCGAGTTCAAGATGTGGGGAGTAAAGCACTGTGGCATTTGAATATCTACAATGGCCCGTGTAAGAAGCTCAAGATTCTAATTTACATGAATTATTTTTGATTTTCAATGTTTCTGTTTCCGGTGTATGCTACTGCCGCCATTGCAACTTCCTTTCCCAATATGGCGGGCAGCTCATTCCAGGTAGAAATGTGTGTGGGCTTACTGCCCGCCATATTGGGAGGTAGTAGGCCAGTTAGCACCCTAACTTTATAGACTCACACCTCCAAAGCATCACACTTCCATGAATGGACTGGCTCACATAACCATTTATCTGTTGTTGCCAATCAAATACACAATTAACTAATTCTGAACGAAAGCAGTAAAAGATACTATGGAGCAATAAATGAGTAATTAAACCGTTCACTATTTTTTCCACCGAAGTTCATAAACTGGCAAAACTGATCAATTAAATCACTCCAGATTCATGCTCTTTTGGGCTGTCATTTCTCTTTTTCACTCAGATTAGTGTTTTCAGATGGAAGTGACATTTCCGACATAACAAAAAACATTATACATTTCTGAAAAAAGATCACTAAATATGCTCAATAAACTGGCCATATAATGTAAGAAATGCCTGCAAGAAGTGTTCCTCACTTGGTGTGCCTTTCTCTCTGGAGTCTGGGATTTAGTTAAAAATTTCACCTGAGCCTTGGGTGTAGGGATTTCCAGGTCTGTAGACAAATCCCAGCTCAGAATAGAGCTTCATTACTATATCTGTCTGCACATAATTAAAAAATATTGACAAAAGCTTTTGCAGCACCAAAAAATGCACGCAATTAATTTCTCATATTGACGGTGTTAACCCTTTTACCAGCACACACATTTATTTAGGTTTGATCATTAAATAACTATAACATAAACTAAGTTTCCACTTGCACTGCTAGCTTTACTTTTGTTTGCTGCAATAGAATTTTGAGAATAAAACAAACTTTTAATAAAAACAAAAGTGCGAAATGAACAAAAAAAAAGTGAAATAACCACAATTTCAGACCGTAGTGCGACAGTGAAACCTTCAGCACGGTCAGAACTGGCTTGCAAGAGGGTTACCGCAGTCAATGAATTAAAATTTTTTCTTGAACTTCAAAGTTAGGTACAACAGGATTAAAATTACATGTATATAAAAGTTCAAAACTGCTTAAAACTACTAATCTGAAATTTCATCTCTGAAACAAAACTACGGAACAGAAAAAAATTTAAAATTCCTGAAAAGAATCAAATACCTTTGTTTCTTTTTTTGGACTTCTGCCCCAGGGACTGCTGGAATGTCTGAAATCGAAGAAGAGGAAAAGCAACAGTGAAAAATATAAATTGAGGATTTTACAATTTATGTTCCATCTGGTTTCGAACTGCATATGACAGTGTCATCGTCAACATGGGTTGTTACCTCAACTTAGATCTGCATTTCCTGTACTGCAAAATAAAAATAGAAACACAGCCTGCTAATTCATACAACCATCACTATTCACCAACACATTTAGAAATATGAAGAAAGATTGTTCTAATTCGAGGTGTAATGGTATTCTTCATTTAACAGGTGATTCCTTTCTAATACAAGTACTTCCCAAAAACAGTATGGGAATTAAGTGTTTTATTTACATTTATAGAATACATCTGCAATGCAGGTACTAGAAAAAAAAAGCCACATGGTCGAACCACAAAGTTACTGTGGGCTTTTTAAAGTCAGTCTTATGAATACTGCAGACATTCTACACACAAATGGCTGCTGTTGTCTGGTATCTACTGGCAAAAAGACAGAAACCACACTTCTGATTTCTGTATACTTAAGTACTATCACAAATGTGGCTACTGAAGCACTTTCATTTTTCTGGGACATTCTGAAAATCAAGGACAAATGGGCAATTTTTTACACCAACATAAAACTGTCACAGCATACTACAGGTTAAAACAAGGACGATAAATAACCATCTCCAGAAGCTCTGTGACTACTGGTCACTGAGAAAGTGGTGGGGGGAGGAGATGGGGTTTAGCTTTCACATTTCCATCCCTTGAAAATTTGACATGTTGGAAACACAGAGTAACATATGCAAGTTAGAACATATTGACATTCTCCTTGCAGAGGCTGCAATTTGCAGGATTCCAGGACAGCTGGGTGCCTGAGATGTGCCCCTAGTGCCACAGATACCCACTGGCAATGCTTTAATATTGGGCCTTCACAACTGACCCCATCTACTCCAGTAGCATCAAAGACAGAGGTCAGCAGGGGCCACGATCCTTGCATAATTGTTGGTATGTCCTCGCTGAGGATTTTCAGGGCTTGCACCCAAGTTCAACTCAGCTGACCTCACCCTATAATGCAAGGCCAGCATTAGCATAATTTGCTGCTGCGCTCTGCATACAGGACATCGAGGTCACGCGGGTGAGTTATCGGATGCCGGCATCTAGTGACAGACTTCCTGCGAGAGGCACTTGCTTTATGAACCTTACAATGGCCTCTTGGAGGAAAGCCCGATGAATTAATTGGACATTAAAGATCATGGCAAAGGAGGTCCAGAATAGTAGGCCAGCCCTAAATTACAGAGAGGGCCTCCCAGAAAGGCACAATCTATTGCTTAAGGCAGGCGTTTCCTGAAGAGCTTTGTTGCAAGTGAGCACTGAGTGGTTGACCAAGATAACAAAAACGATTGGGGCCTTGATTGGCTTCATGTACAGTTTGGGTGCAGGCTCTTTGCGTGCAATATGCTGGCCCAATGCACATGTGTGCATATTGCATAGATGTGTAGTAGGCCTGAGAATGGTGGCATGCAATTTATGGCAAGTGGGGTGGTACAAAAGCAGTTGAAGATTTAAACTGAAGACATGGGCTGGCGAATTAGGAACAGCTTTTTATTCTTAGTGATTCACTCTTTTTGGTTTTGGAAGCTGAAGCCTGAGGCGTAATAGTGTCTGATAATTACTGAGACATTCAATAAATTGATGTGGCAGCTTGCCATTTCACATCAAATACTGCACCCCCCCCCCCCCCCCCCCGAGTTTTCAAAAATTCATTCTTGGGATGAGGATGTCGCTGACAAGGCTGACATTTATTGTTCATCCTTAATTGCCCATGAGAACATGGGCCTTTTTCTTGAATCACTGGTGAAGGTACTCCCAAAATGCTGTTAGGTAGGGAATCCTAGTATTTTGACCCAGCGGCGATATCTGTCCAAGTCAGGATGGTGTGTGACTTGGAACGGAGCTTGCATATACCTGCTGCCCTGTCCTTCTAGATGGTAGAGGTTGGGGGGGAGGGGTCAGGCTTTATTGCAACACAGGGGATGTAAGAAGGTGATTTGGCAAATTTGGAATGAGAGGAAAATTCAGAGCATCATTGACTATAGTTGTACAGATACAATATAGAAAAATTAAGATGCTTAAAATTAGAAAATCATCTATTTAAAGGTAAGCTTTTTCTTGTATTCTGTCCAGCAGAGCTGGTCTCCAGTCGTCTTGGTTAATCCTTGCCACTGGACCAAGACCTAGCTCTGTCAAGCCCGTGTGGTGGCTGGTGTGCAACGGCCACCACATGTTAAAAAATCCACGCACAGGCATCTTCCACCCTTCAACGTAGTTCGGGACCTGGAATATTAGGTCCTTCATTGAAACATCTCTGAACTCTTCCCTTTTTGTCGTGGAAGTAAGTCATCCTCGATGCGAGGGACCGCCTATGATGATGATGGATGATGATGATAAAGTGCCACATTATTATTTTTCAGGTAACTGAAACATGAAAAAAAAATCAAAATCAATTAGCTGTTGCTGTGAAACACCTTTGTGGGCTACTTGTATTATGATAGCAAGGCAGATAACAGACATCAAGCAAACTACTGAGAAACCAAGGAAGCTGGCCCTTAGTTTCCATGGCAATATGCGTCTGGGTTTTTTGGTGCAATTATGGAAGAAAAAGTGGCAGCTTTATTTAAAGATGTGAATGTATATTAACAAATCACTCTGAGAAGCACTGGGATTTTAGAAATATGTTGACATCAGCTCTAAACAATAAAGCGACCATCACCTTGGTCTAGAATCCAGGAAATCTAGAATCTTCACTTCAGCACACATTTCTCAGGTGGCCCATCAAGCATATAACAAATCTAAGTTGTGAGCTCCCTCACTCTCTTTGAGGTACCATTTCAAGTATTGTACACAACCACTGCCCCTTCTGCACATTGTACCAATGTTGTATGTCACACTTTTTTTCTAGGTAGAGATGGCGACTGTGGAACTGCAGGCAGACACTGATTGGCCGCTTTTTCTTTTTACACAGAAGTTGACGCTCACTGCCCATATCTGCTAGTGCAGTAGCAGGACTCCGAGTGTAACAACGGAACATCCTTGTGATCTGGATTGGATCTCCATGTCTTAAGTACATGCAATTCTTTCAGCTTTCTGAAGGCAGACTCAGTTAACACTAGGCGAGGCATTGTTTGGTTCGGTTTGTAAACTGCTTTATTCCACAGTAGGGAAAATATACAGGACACAGAGTATCATGGAAGTCACGTGATCCAATCAGCAGGAAATTCCTCGGGAGTTCTTCCTCTCCGAGACGTCCAAAGAAATTGGCAATGATACAATCCCTGAACAGAGCAGACGTTCCACACTGCCTGACTGACCTCCTGATGCCTGTGTCCTGACCTTTTGAAAGCCCCCTCTCCCATGATCCACAGAGTTCAAAAGAGTTTGTCAACATTAAAGTGCTAGATGTCTTCATAAAAGGCCAGAAATCGCTAGAGAAGTGGCCATTTTTGGCATCTGCGTATAACAACTGCCTATGCAACTTTTAAATCACCTTTAGTCTAGCAATGGATGACCAAGCCAACATGTAATTTCTGGGTAAACTACTTCCTTGCAGTCAAGTTTCTGCCCAAACCATATATTAAAATTATTTGTGTCAAAGTCAGAGAATCCCGAAATGTGACACAGAACTTAATTTACATTGATGCAAAAATTGCACCTTTGACTTTAATTCCGATTGACTGAAGAAGGTCGTTCCTACACAAATTGTATGTGGTTCGGTTCTTGCAGAACATGGAGTCCAGAAGCATAGATTGTGGCCTGAATCTGGGCCTTAGGTTTTCGTGAGTGTCCTTTACAGACTGGTGAGAAGTGGAAACCGTCTCAAAGCTGGAAACCGTTTCAAAGCTGGAATTAAGTCAAAAGACCGTAAAAAAAAATCAAGTGAAAAAGTGAACTGAATGATTTCTCCTCCAGTGCGAGATACAATCGTGGTGTATTTCCACAGAGGACAGAATAACAAACACAGATGACTTAGAACGGAGATTTTGAGAGACTGAAAGGACACAGTTGGAAAAGTAGCATGCAGAAAAACACACAGATGAGACAGTACAGGCAAGACAGAGAAACTCAGGCAAGGAGGAGATAAGTGAGCACCCTGTGGGATCGAAGATACACTCAAAAAACTTTGCTGAGAGGTCAGAGAGCAGTAAAAATGCCACTGATGAAATTCTAATCTCTCCATTGATTTTCTGATGCTGATCTGTGTAATGAAAGATGAAAGGAATAACTGGAAGGTAGGTAACAGCAGAATTAAACCAAAGGTTTGCATTTTTAGGTTTTAAACAATAAATAAATATCAAACTTCTTTATTTTATTAATTAATATGACAAAAACACATTAACTCATACATTCTTCCCACCAATACTGTAAGTTATGATTGTGTTTGCATTAGATAAGACTCCATAAATGAATTATAATATTTGATGCCACTGCAGATCATGAATCAGCAAGTTCCTCCTCCATCCTTCTCCTTCTCATTGTTATACAATGAAAGCTCCATCCTCAGCAACTAATACATTCAAACCATACTGATAATCAAAGTGTTGTTTCAGTGAAAATCATGACAACCACCCACTGTATTTTCACAAATGCAATAAAAAAAAAAGCATGACAACTTTCTCTCCTGGAGATTAGCTGCTCTCACACTAATGATTGTATCAGTTGATAGACTCATCTTAAGTCCAACTATTAAATTCATTGGGGTAGAATCCCTGAAGGAGTTTTCCCGATCGACTGCTGTATCAGGTGAAATTACTGGACAATCGGCATAAACAGCCATTGACACGGTTTCTCCGAGGTCTCTTTGATCTGCTGTTGAGGTTCGACAGGAAATCAGGAGAACCCATCTCCACCCTGCTTGTAAATCTGCCCCCTTTTTAAAATAAAACCCCACACTCTTGATGGCTTGATCAGTTTAACCAGCTCGTGGCTTGGCCCAGGGAGACCAGGAATGTTTCAGGTTCAATTCCCAGTTGGTGCTGAGCTAAGGTGGTACTAAACGTTGCTACAATTGGCTTCAGAGCCCCTGGATGAGTACTCAGTAATAGCCCTTATTTATGTGGATGTTAAGTACTGATAGGATTGGGCATGGCAGGGTTGGCCCCTGTACCCAAAGGACCTGGTGCTACTCACTGTCAAGGGTCACTTGAACAATGGCTACTTCAGCAAATAGAGGGCAACTGTTTGAACCTACCCTCGCAAGGAGTTAACACCTTTAGGAGAGGCGTGGGAGGGGAGAAAATTAGCTGAGAAAACTGGCAAGGAAAAAAAGATCTCTTTTACCACATGGACTTAGTATTTGTTAGATCCAAGCCATGATATGTGAAGGGGGACAGAACGGATTTCCAATTTGATTACAAGTGATGCAGAAAAAAAAAGAAAGACTTGCATTTATATAGAGCCTTTAATGACCTTAGGACATCCCAAAGTGCTTTACAGCCAATTAAGTACTTTTTGAAGTGTAGAAAATGCAGCAGGCAATTTGCGCACAGCAAGGTTCCACAAACAACAATGAAGTAATTTCCCGGCTCCACTGTTTTAAGTGCTGTTTGAGGGATAAATGATGGGCAGGACACCTGGGACAACTCCCATGCTCTTCTTCGAATAGTGCCGTGGAATCTTCTACGACTGCCTGAGAGAGTTAATGAGGCCTCAGTTTAACGTCTCATCGAAAGAAACCTCTGACAACACAGCACTCCCTCAGTACTGTACTAGTGTGTCAGACTGGATTATATGGTCAAGTCCCTGGAGTGCGACTTGAACCCACAACCTTCTGACTCAAACGAGAGAGCGCTACCACTTAGCGAAGTTCCAATCTGAGCATCGCTCCCGATCACAAAATCCTACCCATCTTGTTTGGAGGCAAGCACTCAACTGTTTGCTGTTGGCATGTGATTATGTGGCCTTTAAAGAGAATAGATATCTGATTGATAAACTTACAAAAATCTGTCAACCATATACGTGCTACGAGATGCACAATGACTTTGGACTTTTTCTACATTCATAAATGCCTGTGCCCCTCACATCGAGTTGAATCTTTACCTTCCTGTGGAGTTAGGTGCGGAGGAACCGAGTAGTGGGTCACTATTCTGGATGTTTTTTTAGCTCGCTCTGCAGTGTGGTTTTAATTAAACTACTCCAATTGAGTTAGTCGTGCGGCTTTCCACGCCAATTAATTGGAGCTAGTCTGATGGTGTCACGGATGACTCGACTGCAGCTTGCCTATTTAAAGGAGCATTGCACTGATGATAGTTGAAGGCTGGTCGAGGTGCTGGAAAGGGTGGTGGGGTCGACCGTGGTTGGTGTCAGAGGAAGGAAGTCGTTTAATTCTAAAGGTTTAAGCAAAAATGCAGGCTCAGCGACAAAAGCTATGCCACAATTCAATGATCTCCCCGGAAATCCAGCTCCAGGGAGTGAGAGCCCGCAGGGATGTCCTCTTCTCTGGTAATGGGAGGAAGAGGCCAGCTGCAGAGACAAAGAGGGCATGGCTGGAGATCACTGACGAAGTGAGCAGCAGGAGTGTTGTTACCAAGTCCTGGATTCAATGCAGAAGGAGATTTAATGACCTCATGAAGTCAGGAAAGGTACATACAATGCCACATTCAACTACATCCTGATGTGCACGTCACCCCATCACTCTGCCTTCCCAAATCTACTCCTACATCACTCCTCACACCAACCATCATGGAGGTGCACACATCCCTCATTATCTATGCAGCTATTCACAGCCCCATCTGACTATCCACCACTGACTCTCACCCTCATCCTAATGCAATCATAGAATCATGGGACCAGACTTTCGGTTTCATTGTCGGCGATTTTCTCGGCGTTACAGCTGGTTTTTCGCCCAGCAAGAGTTTCTATGTAAGTTTTTGAACGTTATTGTCCACATTTGAAGTCGCCCGCCGGGATCAAACCGCCCACGTGCAACGCCGAGAATAACCGCCAGGGCGTAAGTTTGGCCTCAACCGCCGACATCCAGATCGCCGAGAGACCCGCCCTGTAAAAGCTGCTTTTGCAGGGTGGTAAGGAGGGACCCTGCAAAAAAAGTTAAGTTAAAGGTTCTTTAATTTTTTTTAAATTTTAACACGGTTATTGGGGTTAAAACTATCTTGGGGATGGTTTGTACATGTTTATTTTTTTTTTATGAACATTTTTTAAAAAGTTTTCCCCCCTCCCTAGGTCCAACCGCAGCCTCAGACTAAATTTTTCTATTTACTGTCCATTCCGGTAACGACAGCCCATTTGTCTAACTTTGCACTTACCTGCTGAGAAAACCGTCGAGAATGAGTGTGCAACGTCCATTTTCCCGCCGGGCGGTCAGTTCTACTTACTTTTATCTTCAAAATGTAAATTCTCACCAGCTTTTTTTGCCAAACGTTAGCGGTCCTTCTCAGTGGGCAATCGGGCATTGAGGGCCTTTATGGAAAGTCTGGCCCATAGAATCATATAAATTAACAGTACAGAAGGAGGCCCACTGGCAATGTCACACCACTCATACCCGAAATAGATGTAGCTCATACATCCCTTACACTCATTCCATGACTCTTACTCAGAGTTCTCTTGTTTTCCTACTTGCAGGAGAAGAGAGTGCAGAACAGCAGGGAGAGGCAGAAAACCAGAGGTGGCCCTCCAATTACCACTCCATTGAGGGCAGTAGAGGAGAAGGCCCTGGAAATAAGTGAAGTGGCAGAGCTGCTGGCGGTAGGAGAGGGAGAGAGGGGGACCTCGCAACAACCGAATTAAATATCCCACATGGCATACAACAGTCACTCATGGTGACTTGATGTCAGCAGCCAGCAAAATATGATCATGTGCATAATGTTAACTTAAAATATTCTTATCATAACAGTTCATGTCTTTACTCTTCCACAGGTCCATCAAGTGCCCACCCCCCCACTATCCAGCCAGAGGAGGAAGACGAATCCTCAGAGGAAGCTCCAGCCTGAGGGTATATTGTCACCAACCAGACCCATGCGCACCCAACACCAGTGCAGATACGCACACGTAGGTGGGGTGGTCCTGTGAGAGAGTAGTAGTGCCACCTGGTGTCTCACACATCACAAGTGAGCAAGAGCAGATGGTGGAGTCAGGGACAGCACTGGAGATTCCTCATCGGAGGGTGCAGGATATTGGATGCAGATGCTGAACCTCGGGGGTCGACGACAAAGAGGATGATCTTAGAGAAGCAGCAAAAAAATGCGTGAGGCTCTGGCAGCTTTACCAGTCGCGATGTGTGCGATTGTAGGGAGAATGGAGGAGTCCATCTCCAACATGAGCAACACCATGTCGCAGGCGATGGCAACGATGTGCTCTTCCATGGAAAGAGTGGCCACGTGCATGGAGCATCAAATGTGCTACTCAAACGAGTGCCTGCTTGGTGTGAACAACGGATTGCAGACTCTTATTGCAGCCATATCTAGGATGGATAGAATCCTAGACTTGGATGTTCATCGCCCCACTGCTGTGCAGCAAGGTGCTCTCCAGCTTCTTGCTAGCAGGGAAGTATGGGAGGCCCACGAGAGGGGTGATTGTGAGAGGGGACATGGAAGTGTGGGCTCCTCTCAAAGCGCTCTTCCCCATTGCTTCCCCCTCAGTCAGAGCCCCACATGCTGCCCCAGATCCCAATGGCTGAGTCTGCCCCTGCACAGCGGACTTTGGTGGGGCCATCACAGGCTCCAAGACCTAGAGGATGTCCGCCAAAAGTGTCTAAGCAGTCAGAGCAGGGAAATGAGCAGTCTACCTCTACCTCTGCTGAAGCCACAGGAGGTGCACGACGTAGAAGTATTAGGAAAAGAAAAAAGCCGCAATTGTAGATGCACAAGGCTATGCACATGGGTGCGTTTCAAAATGTTAGATGGTTAAGTTTCAGTTGTATTTATGAGCCACATAAATTCATTTCTTTGCACCACTTTCCGGTCATGTCCATTTTTGGTTGCTACCTGGGAAGTGGCCTTGACACTTGGAGTGAATAGTGAGACTTTACTTAACCTTGAGCAATGGGTGTGTGTGTGTGTGTGTGTGACAGGAATGATTTGGTCATTTTAGGACTGTGGTTTTGTGGGGGGAGGTTGGCGGGAAATTTGGTTCAGCATCTGGGAGTCAGATGGGTGCACTGGTGCAACTTAACTAAATCATGTCATTATGAGTCCATCCCGTGCAGCAATGTGCATTGCTGCTGGTGCCATCTGCACTTCTGGTTCCTCCTCTTCCTCATATTCCACCTGCTCCTCCTCATCACCCTCCTCCTCCGACGCTCTGTACCTTGCTCCTCCTGCAGATTCAATGCTTGCTGTTGTGTTATGTTGTGCAATGCACAGCATAAGACAATCATTCTGGAGACCCTGGCTGGTGTGTACTGAAGGGCTCCTTAAGATCGCTCTAGGCATCTGAAGCACATCTTCAGCATCCCAATAGCTTGCTCTATGACACATATGGTCATGATGTGGCTTTGATTATAGTGCTCCTCTGCCTCATTGCTTGGCCTCCTCAAGGGTGTCATCAGCCACGTCTTCAGTGGATAGCCTTTGTCTTCAAGCAACCAGTTGGCAAGTCTGGTCGGAGGTGCGAAGAGCTGAAGGAGGGTAGACTGCGCAGAACGAAAGAGTCACGACAGTTCTCTGAGAATCTGGCATACACATGAATGATCTTTTTATAGTTGCAGATGAGCTGCACATTGAGAGAGTGGAAGCCCTAGCTCACAAACACCCCTGGGTGGTCTGGGGGTGCATTCATGGCCACGTGTGCAGTCAATGATGCCCTGCACCTGTGGGAAGCCAGCCAGAGCCACAAAGCTGAGTGTCCGCTCAGTAACACTGGCCTCATCAGTAGCAAAGTTGATATAATTGGCTGACTTGTGAAACATGACATCGGTCACCTGGGCGATGCATGTGTGTGTGGCCGACTACGAGATCCTGCAAATGTTTGTTGTAGATTCCTAGAAGGAGCCTGAGATGAAGAAGTTGAGGGCAATGGTGACTTTGACAGCCATCGGTAAGGCGTATCCACCAGATCCTCTGGGCATCAGGTCTTCTTCCAGCAGGCTACAAATCTCTGCCACGACCTGATGCAATAGCCTTAGCCTCCTGAGGCACTGCTGTTCAGTCATGTCCGGAAGCTCATCCTCTGCCTGTATACCCTGTGTTGGGGGTATCGCCAAGGCAAGGTGTAGCTTTGTGCTGATCCCCTTTTTCCCGTGGAGCATCAGGTCAGTGAGCAGAAAGCTGCTGGTGTTGCTACAGCTGGGGTTCAGCTTGGTCCGAATCTGAGGTCCAAGATGAAACAGCACAAGTGACACCTATGACGATCTGGTAGATGCCAGGTAAAATGGAGATCAGAAGCATAATCCTCCAATGTAGTGAGAGCGACTTGCTATGCAGTGAGAGTGGCTTCCGCAATTGCAGAGGTTACCTGCAAACTCCTGACAGCAAATTCTCTGCACCAATTATGTCAGCAAGAGCCTTCCCCTTAGGCAAGGAAACAGGTGTGAGCATTTATGTGAATATTTCAACTGTCAATTGTTCAACTCACACAATGGCCACTCAGTTTCAGGAAGCCCGTGAATCCCGTGCACACCCAGTAAAAGCTGCAACATTACTTTAAAAAGCCTGGTAATAGTCTGTTAATAAGCTCTTAAATACTAGAATTTGGTCGCCCGACTCTCCCGAGCGGGCCTCTGGCGAACTGAGAAACGCGATGGAGTTAAAGGCACAAGTCAGTAGGATGAAAGCGGCTTCCCGACGCATTGTCAGCGCTTTTAACGCCTCACCCCATCCGCCTACAAACCCGCACTCATTTCAAAGGGAAACTTCTGACCACTGTCATTAAAAGTATAATCAAGGATGTAATAAATATCCATATTGTAACCTTTCATTATGTACCGTAAGACTCTGGTGAATCAACACTCATCGAGTTTCTGAGTAAGTAATATATTAAGAGATGTACAAGTTATCTCGCACATTTGCTGCATGCCCCATTTAAGTTCTCCCCACCCCATAATAGAAAAAAGGAAATTTCCAGTACACAAACAAAGAGTGCAGGCTCTCTTTTCATTTACCGTGATCTGTGATATATTTCATAATACTTAGCAATATGCTCCATGACAACTGTCAGCTAAAAAAAAATCTTCTCCGGGGATTTAAAAAAATACTTGACCCAGTACTCAAGGTCTGAACAAAGCACTTCACATTTTGATCACAACTTCCTCTGACTAATATTCTAATATTTTGGCCTTGTAACTGAAAATTCTGTTGACTTTGCTGATTGTAGAGTCTGACCTATTATATGTACAACTGAAGCATAACTGCCTCCTTTCTGTATTCCAGTCCCCTTGAGATAAGGATCAACATTCCATTTGCATTTTGGTACTCGTGCTCTAGCTTTTAATGATCTGTGTACATGGACACCCAAATCCCTTTGCTCCTCTACAGCTCCTAGTTTCTCACCATTAAGAAAATATTCCGATTTGTCTTTCCCCGATCTTAAGTAAATATCCTCAAAGTTCGTCACATTGGACTCCATCCGCCACTGTTTTGCCTACATACTTAATCTGTCTATGTTCCTTTGTAATTTACTGCTCCCATCCACACAACTTATTGTGCCTCCTAACTCCGTGTAATTTGCAAACTTGGATATACAACTCTTTATAGCTTCGTCCTACTATACTATTACGCAGTATCAAGGGGGGGTTGTGAGGTTCAAGGAGATTAGAGATAGGGAGGGACGAGGCCATGGAGGAATTTGTAAACAAGGATGAGAATTTTGAAATTGAGGCGTTGCTTAACCGGAAGCCAATGTAGGTCAGCGAGTACAGGGGTGATGGGTGAACGGGACTTGGTGCGAGTTAGGACATGGGCTGCCGAGTATATATTTATATACTCTAGAGAATATAGGCTTTGTCGACTCAATCTCTCCTCAGAGGACAATCCCCCCATCCCAGGAATCAGTTTCACAGCCAATGAATCACAGAATCCCTTCAACTAATATCATTGCTGAACTTCAACCAATGCAATAGACAACTAACATGCACAGTATACATTACAGTTGCTTGATTGGCTCAAAATATATGCATAAAAAGCAAGAGATCAGAGTAATTCACTGCTAGCCAAACAATGCTGACTCCCTGAATGTGATTGAACATGTAGGCAATCTACCAACGAACACATAGCAAGCAGGTGGGATAACCACCAACAAAGAATGAGCAAACAGCAAAAAAAGGAAAGACAGTCTTTTTGATGGTTTTGGTCAACTTTTGCTCCTTTCCTAGGCTGACATTTATGTTTAAGAGTCGAGACACTGTGCCAAAAAGGTCTGGTTGCAGTTAGTGCAGGGCCTGGGTTTGACAAGGGGAGAATTGTTCGAGATACAAGGCACTAATTGAATCTGTGGATTCTAATGACACTGAAATCTGCTCAAGCTTTCCTCTTGGCATTTATGGTGTTGTCAGAACCTTTTAGTTAAACTATTTCCTCGTATCTTATAACCAGCCATAAACATATCCTACTATATATTCTGATAAATTATCTCAAAATTTATAAGCCATATTTATATGCTATCTTAAAAAAAACACATTTCTACAGTTAGGTGATAATGGAAATTCTAATTTCTAACTTAAGATAAGTTGCTAGCTTGTCCTGTTGATTAAAACCTTTGGACAAAACTATTCTGAATTACAACAGCAAAACAAGACCCACCATTTTCATCTCTGCTGTGCAATGATCTCCATCTCTTGCAACAACTAGATATCCCTCCTCTTCACTTTGCAACTGCTGGAAATACAGCAAAGCCAGGTCTCAGGAGAATGCTTGCCTCTTGTTCTTCCAGCTGTTGCCCTTATTAATCTACTGATAATGGCCCTGCAATTGTGGTTTGAGGCGTGCCAGAAGAATACCTCACCGAACCGAAAAAAAAAAAATCCTAACATACCTGGTGTCTCCGAAGCTTCAGACTCTCCAGGTCCTGGGCCTACAGGCGTTCGCCTGCGTAAAGGCCCACTGATCGCGGGTCACAAGTGTCCCTGAGATCACATGACCAGGCCAACCAATCAAAAAGGAAGATTGCTATGATGCTTATGGGGATTCCATTTATGTATGGAATTCCCATAAGCATACGAGAGATCTCCCACAGATCGCAGTGTGGACTGGCCCGTGCTGCCCCTGGGCCTTCACCCCTTGCATCTTCCATCCTTCAATATCTAGTTTGGGACCTGGAATGTCAGGTCCCTCATTGAAACACCTGTGAACTCATCCCTTTTTAGTGTGGAAAGCAGGTCATCCCCGACATGAGGGACTGCCTAATACTAATACTATTAGAAATCTCCAAATAAATAAGAATTAACATCACTTAAATAAAAACAAATGATCACATGTTCAAAATTAATTAAATGATCCTTTAATTAAGCATTTAAAATAAAAATGAAATTTTTTTGAATCATATATTTAAACATTTTAAAAATGGGCCAAAATTTACCTAAACTAATTTAAAATGTTTTTTTTTAAATCATTTAAAAAATTTTATTTTAATATTTATTTTAACCCTTACGCTGGTAAAAGGAGGCTTAAGGGTGTTGTGGGCATTTGCTGGGCAGTAGTTGGGCAAATGGTGCGGATGCGAAGGATCTATCCAAGCAGCACATGTGGAAACCTGGAACTTGCGGGGCTATTTTGAGCACTTACGATGGTGTACGACGTCGTAGACCCCATACAATCCGGGCCATTGATAACACCACATTAAAAAATATATAAAAAATACTCTAGGTTGGACAACAGGAAGTGCTCTGCTCGAGAAAATTAGTTTCTCTAATTGTGCATTTATAAAATGTCATTACATTATATTTCAAAGTTAAAATTTATAGGGCTAGATTTTACACTTGTGCAGATCGCCCAAAAATGGGCGTTATTTCCGGCGTGGGCGATAAAAATGGAAATCGGCGCGGTCCTGGCTGCAAGACCATCAGCAGGCCGGGGCCACTGCAGGGAGCAGCGTCCAGTGGCATTCCACTGCAGGGAGCAGCGCGTGCTGCTGCAGGAGGGCGACGGCCGCGAAGCCAGGTCGCTGATTGCAGTGTGGGCAGGCACAGCAGGAGGGGCGAAGGAGCGGCAAGAGTTTGTAGAGGGACGTGACCGGGGTCCAGAAGAGGCATGAATCTGGGGCCCAGAAGAGGCGAGGGCCCAGGTGCAGCACAGGCCAGCCCACACTGTGATATGTGTGCGCACTCGGTCTGTGCAGCAGAGCTGGTCTCCAGTTAGTCTTGGGTAACCCTCGCCACTGGACCAAGACTTAGCTCTGTGAAGCCCGGCTGGTGAAGCAACGGCCATCACACATTAAAAAAATCCACGCGCAGGCATCTTCCACCCTTCACGATGTAGTTCGGGATCTGGAATATTAGGTCCTTCATTGAAACACCTGTGAACTCATCTCTTTTTGGCATGGAAGCAAGTCTTCCTCGCTTTACACCATTCCGTGATGTAAAATCCATAGATGCCACACCCACTCATATCCAAACAATCATATATGATAGATGATTTCTAAAATTGTCCTAGAAATAATGCTGGTCTAATGAAAATCATTGCAATGCAGAATGTGTTGATGGTCATGAAGTGTAATACCTGTGATGATTTTGATAGCAGTGGTGCTTTTGTCATGCATATGCTGTGTGTAGTGCTGGAATCACCTTGTGACCCTAGCACCCCCTTCTCCTCTAATAATCTCATTTGTGTTTTGCAGCTCAGCCAGCAGCGCGGCCCAAGGCAAGACCACAGAGGCCAGAAGGTGGGGGCGTGGGGCCGGACTACCTCTAGTGCTGAGGAGCTACGATTCTCGCCCGTCAATCCACTGGGTCTGTTCTCTACGGATGAGATTGCGGACTTCGAGGAACCTGCATCGCCACGCTCCAGAAGCCATTCCACCCCAAGGCTATCTAGTGCTCCTCCGGTCATTCCTGCCTCCACTCTGGAGGTACCGGGCCCAAGCACTTCTCCACAGGGCACCCCATTTGTCCCCAGGATGGCGCTGACCCGCGGAGGTTTCCTGGATGCGGCAGGTCTGTTCCACAAGCACCACGTGAGAGCGGACAGATGGTACAGTTGTCCAGGAGGACTGTAGACATTGGTGACCAGATCCTCAATGCATTGGGGGCATATCCCGACAGCTGGCCACCATGATTGAATACGTACCGTAGACAGCGGAGGCCCTGGAGGCGATAGCCCGGAACACTGCTGGCACAGGCCTCCCAGTGGTCCCGGAGCACGGCATTCCATCCCTAGGTTCCGCACCACCACTGCGAAAGACAGATGAGAGCAAGGACCAAGATCCTGCTTCTGGATCTGAGAATGTTCCCCCCTCGGCACCCCCTCTCCCGTACCCATCCAACCACCACCTCTGCCTTCAACCCCCAATGAGACACCGCATGAGGAACTCTTCGGCCAGGCGGTGTGGAGCGAGGAGGGGAAGGGGTAGAGGTGGGGAGAAGAAGGGGAGGGGGCGAAGGAAAATGAGGTGCATGTCCGCAGGTGATGGCTGTGTTATATCTCCATCTGAGTGAATGCAATTTGTTGTAATATAATGTATTCTGTGTTGCTGGACATGTTGATCATTTGATTGATGTCAATGGTTGAAAAAGTGGGATGTGGGTAGGGGTGGGGTGTTTTTGCCCATGATACTTATGATTTCAGACCAATGGTCATATTAAATGTTTTTTTATTCAACATAACCTTGTTGCGCATTGTCTCAGATAGCTGGACTGTTACACATTGGTGATTCCTTAACATGAAAGGGTTAAATAAAACTTAACTTCAATTAACTTAAACTTTAACTGGCACCAAGGTGATGCCCACCATTGATGTCTGAGCTGCACACACACAGCAGTGTGTCAGCGTTGTCACTCACAGCAACGTTCTTTCAGGCAAATTGTTCAGTTATCCTGACGTAAGAGTCTTGCAGCTATGTAACCACCACGGGCCCTTTCCTGCGGTCTGCGGGGGGGGGGGGGGGGGGCGCATGGGCACGGTTGCATAGCCAGCCTGATTGTCTGGCATCCAGCGCCCAGCCCCTCATCCTCCTCTTCCTCTCTCTCCTGAGGTGGACCATCAGTCCCTTCTCGCAATTCTTGTCCCCTCCTGATAGCCAGGTTGTGCAGCATGGAGCACACGACCATGAATTTAGCTACTTGCTCAGGGTTGTATTGTAGCTCCCCTCCTGAGTGCTCCAGGCATCTAAAGCACTGCTTAAACACAGTTTTTGTTTCCTGAACCACATTGCTTGTGTCCAGAAGAGGTTATGGGGAGCAGGCAGGGAAGTGGAGCTGAGTTCATGATTGTTATGTATGCATGCTTGTATTGTTATATAATGTCTGTAACATTGAATGTACCTTACACTGTACACACCTTACTGTACACCAGAGGGTGCTGCTGCTAGAGACCTAAGAGTTACCTATACACTGGGGGTAACCCAGTATAAAAGGGAGCTCACAGCTTGATGTCCTCACTCAAGGAGCTGCAAATAAAGGTTTACAGTCTACACAGTTTAAGTACCATACCCTGCCTCGTGGAGTCATTACCAAAGGTGCCTGCATACACTCCAACTGGCGACAAGGTCACGAATTACACGCTCGGCATGTCGAATCTCAGCAACTTTCAGCAATTTACCGATGGGGAAGATTGGGACGCTTTTGTAGAAAGATTGGAACATTTCTTCATATCCAACGACCTGGATGCACGACCGAAAAAGCGCAGGGTCATCCTGCTTAGCAGTTGTGGGCCCACCATCCATTGCCTCGTCAGGGACTTGCTAGCCCCGGAGAAGACAACCACCAAGAGCTATGAGGAACTTGTAACACTAATACAGGAGCAACTAAAACCAAAAGAAAGCATCCTCACAGCCAGGCACCGGTTCTACACTTACCGGCGACCCGAAGGCCAAAAAATTACTAAGTATGCTGCACATTTAAGACGACTAGCTGCACCGTATGATTTTGGAGACCACTTTAATGAAACACTAAGCGACATATTTATCATCGGAATTGGCCACGAGGGCCTCCTACACAAATTGTTCTCTGAAGACATCACAGTCACCCTGCCGAAAGCAATTCAAGTGAGCCAGGCTTACATGGTTTCGGCCAGTGACTCCAGGCAAATACTGACCCAGGATTCTAAACCGGCAAACGCAGTGCACCACATGGCTACTTCTAAAGGCAGAAATGCTGCCCTGAGTCCACCACATGGGGCAAACTGGATGGCCCTGTGCTGGAAACCACAGGGCCCGCCAGTGCCGCTACAAAGGCTGCAAAGAAAAAGTGCACCTTCAGAGAATATGCAGAAAAAGCTTTACTCACTGCGTCACTGAAGAGTTAGCAGATTACCGGGGCTCCGACACAGATGAAGATGAAGCTGATCATCCCCTGGAAGAAGAGTATGGAGTTTATACCTGCTCCACCGAAAGTTTTCCGTGGACGATGGAAGTAGACATCGACGAAGTCCCAGTTTCAATGGAGATCGACACAGGGGCGAGCCAGTATGTGATGAGCCAAACGATCTTTGAAAAAATTTGGATGAATCCCGCCACTCGACCAAAACTGTCTCCTGTCCAGGTGCAGCTGCTCACCTACACCAAAGGTAAAATCCAAATCGTTGGCAGCGTGGACGTCCAGGTCTCCCAGGGCGACACGTTGAACAAACTCCCCCTGTGGATCGTTGCTGGAGATGGTCCCACTTGGCTGGGAAGGAATTGGATGAACCTGGTCCAAATCAGTCGAAGTGGTGACGGCCTCCGGGCTCCAGCAATCGACATCGAACATGGATCCATTGCTGCATCTAGAGATCCCACTCGTTGGCAGCGTGGACGTCCAGCTCGACTGCCCGGCAAAATCTCCATGATCACAGCACGGCGAAATCTCCAGGTCCGAAAACCCAAACTCCACCTTCTGGGCCGGGGCAGGACTCCAAGAGGTGAACATCATCGAAAGAAGTGGATTCCCGACGTCCATGGCCGAACCTGAGGAAGAAAAGATCACCACAGCCTACCTGGAGGACAGCCAGAAGATGGTGGCTGCACCACGAGGAGAAGAACCTAAAATCAAAATGGCCACGACCAGACCACGAGGGGCAGCATTGGAGGAGCGAGTATGATAATGTAACCATGAATTGTGATGCTGGTGTAACTAATGTGAAAAATGAAATGAATACTTGTGTAAGTAAGGTTAAGAACAAGCTTGTTATGTGTGATGATTATGACAGAGAGTTTGAAATGCCTAATGTAACCATGTCTGGTGAGACCATGATACCAAAAAGTGATGCAAATGCTGTTATTAACAATGTAAAGGCAGTCAATAATGTAGACTCAACTATGTATGACCAGAGCCGTGGTGTCATGTATACAGGTAAAACACTGTTAAAGGGCACTGGGTTCAACAGGGACCGTGCAAATGCTAGAGGAATCCCCCCATGGGAGACACCCAGGTCCAGCTGGCTACCAGACCATGTAGCCTGGACCTTTGGAACTAGTGTGATGCCCCAGGAAAGATACATACACACCCAGTGGGAGTAGACCCACTACAGGGACAGTGGTCAATGGGCAGCAGAGCCACCACCACTGGAAACCTGCCCCAGACCAGCCCTATACCCCGTGGCCACGAGGGCCAACACCAGGAGTGAGAGGCCAATACCCTCCCGCTTTCCTGGCAAACCCCGGGATGACCAGTCTCTCATCCCAATTGGAGGACAAGGAGCCCACACAGTCCTGTGGCCCTGCCCACCACCACACAACTACCCACATCACAGAGTATGCACCCTACCCACTGCTGCAATGGCTGCCCCCCTGAGGGATCCCACAACAGTGGCACCCACATGGTCTGTGTGTATGAAGGGGGTGAAAATGTATGAGGCCAGCCTCAAGTACAGGGATCACACCTGGCACCCACACAACCCTCACCACAACCTCCCATAGCCCACCACTGATCACCTCCCCAGGTCATTATAATAAGGACTTGAAAAATGCTGAGGGGGCAGTGTTGTTATGTATACATGCTTGTATTGTTATATGATGTCTGTAACACTGAATGTACCTTACACTGTACACACCTTACTGTACACCAGAGGGTGCTGCTGCTGGAGACCTAAGGGTTACCTACACACTGGGGATAACCCAGTATAAAAGGGAGCTCACAGCTTGGTGTCCTTAGTCGAGGAACTGCAAATAAAGGTTTACAGTCTACACAGTTTAAGTACCATACCCTACCTCGTGGAGTCATTACCAAAGGTGCCTGCATACACTCCAATGATCAGATCAGCCATGATCTTATTGAATGGCGGAGCATGCTCGAGGGGCCGTATGGCCTACTCCTGTTCCTATTTCTTATGTTTTGATGTCTCTGTGACTCTGGATGTATCGCTTCACGGCCTCAGCGTGGGTGTCAAGCAGGGAGGGTCATCAGGCAGGTGGCTAGGCCATATCGGCTATCACCAAGCATCCAGCATTGTCCTTGTGACTGACTCTTAAACATGTCAGAGACAACGTTCTCACGCAGGATGTGAGCCTCATCGAAGCTGCCCGGACATTTGGCATTCACTGCCATTATGATCTGGTTGTGGTTGACAACTAGTTGGACCTTCAGGGAGTGAAATCCTTTTCTGCTACGAAAAAGTTCTGGGTCCTGAGAAGGAGCCCGCATGGCGATGTGAGAGCACTGTATTGCTCCTTGCACCCTGGGGAACTTAGCAATGTGGTAGAATGCTCCAGCCCTGTCAGTCTGAGCCTCCGTAGTTATAGGGAAACTGATACAGTCCATCCTACGCGCGTACAGGGCCTCCATGACCTGTCTAACGTAGCAATGTGTGGCATGGTGAGACAGAGGGGAAATCTCGATCGCGGAGGCCCGAAAGGAACCGGACGCGTAGAAAGACAGTGCCGTGGTGACCTTGACCGAAACTGATGTCCTGATGGCAGGCTGCATATCTGGCCTGATGAGCTTGCATATTTAATTAACCACCATCTTGTGGAAGCGCAGTCTCCGAAGGCAGGTGTGCTCAGACACGTCGAGGTAAGATCATTTCTCCCTGTAAGTGCGGGGTGTGTATGGTCTGGACCTCCTCATTCTGCATTAGACATTGAGTCATTCTGCATTGTGCAGCATCTGCATATTAATCGATGTAGGCTGAGAAATGGCTGGCCCCATTCCAATGAAAGTATAATAGCGATTGATCAGAAGCAATAATTTCCTCACTAAAATACACTTACAGTAAGCCCCAATCATCCAGAGTCTGAAAATATGTCTGTTGCGATGGTTACTTCACCTGAGAAGAACTCCAGAGTTAATCCAAACTCCCCCGAAGTTGAAGCAGCCTTTTGAATGAAGCGACCTGTGATTTTAAAAATGGCACCCACACCGCTGAGATTCATTCAGAACAGTTCAACTTTTTCTGAGTGATGTTTTGGGCGAGCGATATTGTGGGCGAGATGGTGAAAGTGACGCTGGCCGATCTCCTGGGCGTTAGTTTTGGTAAATGTGATCTTTATGACAAAAAAAGTGGGTGGTTGGTATTATTGAATCTCAGCATTAATTACGTGCGGAAAGTAACGCTGGGCGATATTATAGGCGTTGGTTTTGCCTATTTTGATGATTCCGCACAAAAAAAGTGGGCAGGCGATATTACTTTTTCCCTGCGTTACGCACATAAGGAAAGTAACGCTCGGCGATAAGTGTCCGAAAAATGGGCGTCAGTTTCCATTTTGTGGCTAAATGGATGATATCTGGGCTTTATACGTCATAAAATGGACGTTATATGGACGTTAAAGTGGGCGTTATGCATGCAAAAAAAGTGTAAAATCTAGCCCATAATATTTTTTTCACTGAATTCAAACCTGTGATCGATCTTCTAGTTCTCTATTTCATCCCATAAAGGTTTCCATAATTTACTCATGGAAAAATAAATTGTAGAAGAGAGAACACATTTCTTTGTACAGAAAATCTTTCTCCTAAGAGACAACAAAATTCCATTTCCAACAATATAACTTAGAGTTCCTCTTCTCCTCCTGCAGTCTTTGAAGCAACATTTTAATGGAGACCTGAATACTTTGCTGCTCAGTTATTGAAGTGTACTGATTTTTACTTAGCAACCCAAGGCCAGCTTTCTAGCTGGAGTACAACGTAAGCTAAATACAGAATACTGCACTATGTACAGTTGTAAAGCTCACTGTACAGCAGGGGCCCAAGTTTCGGCAGGAGTTGCTCCTATTTTTTTGGAACAACTAGTTTAGTTTGGAGTATCTTAAAAATCGCAATTCTCGGCATTTAGTTTGCTCCAGTTCTAGTGAGTTAGTTTCGTTTTGTTTTAGTTCAGTTTTTTTTTCAAAAGGGGGCGTTACCAGCCACTTCCGCCTGTTTTGCAAGTTTAGGCAGCGAAAAGTTACTCCGAACTAACTTAGAACGGAGTAAGTGTCGACTTTTGTACACTCAGAAAAACCTTGTGTACACTTTAGAATTAGGCGCAGGTAGCCAGAGATAGGGTGGCGGGGGGTGGGGGGGGAGGGAAGGGAAGTTAGAGGGAAGTTAGGGGATTTTACAAAGCATTAAACACTTCACATTTACCAATAAAGAGCCACCATCAATAATAAATGATAAATAAATCAATAAATCAACCAATCAATCAAAAAAAAAAATACAAAATAAAAAATCAATCAATAAATAAAACATTAAAAGTTTTTACTTACCTACTGCAGCACCTATCCTTTCGGGAGCACCGGGAGCCCTCCAACAGCCTGCCGAAGAGCTAGTCGGGTGGGCCCCGCTGCCGAGGTGGTGTTCGGGCAGAGCTCGCCACCAGGGAGGAGTTCGGGTGGGCCCCACCGCCGAAGAGCTGCTGGTTGGGTGGGCCCTGCCACCGAGGAGGTGTTCAGACGGGACGCACCAAGGGGAGTAGTTCAGGCGGGCCCCGCCACATGAAGAGCTGCTGGTTGGGTGGGCCCTGCCACCGAGGAGGTGTTCAGACGGGACGCACCAAGGGGAGTAGTTCAGGCGGGCCCCGCCACGTGAAGAGCTGCTGGTTGGGTGGGCCCTGCCACCGAGGAGGTGTTCAGACGGGACGCACCAAGGGGAGTAGTTCAGGCGGGCCCCGCCACGTGAAGAGCTATTGGTCGGGCGGGCCCCGCCGCCGGAGGTGTTCGGGCAGGGTCCGCCACCGGGGAGGAGTTCGGGCGGGCCCCAATGCCGAAGAGCTGCTGGTCGGGCGAACCCTGCCGCCGAGGAGGTAAGGGCAGTGGCGACGAGGCGAGGTCAGGAATGGTGAGGCAGGCCACTTGGCCTGGGATAGGGGCGGCGAACATCGTGACGTCCCTTCGGCCAGGGATAGGGTCGCCCGGAAACAGGACGCGCTGGGAGAGCCAGGAGCTATTGCGCACGTGCGCAGACTCCATTGCGCATGGGCGCAGCTGCTGGCACTCTTTTTGGCGCAAGGCTGTAGCTCCGCCCCCAGCTGGTTGTGCTGAACCACACCGACTGCTAAATAGGCATGCTGAACACGGAGAATTGCGAGGTAAGTTTTAGGCGCGCTTTTAATTCTACAAAATAGGCGGGCCTCTCGAAGGTGCGGGACGGCCAAAACTTAGGCCCAATATATTAAACACGGGCAATTTTACTGGTAAGAGGGCAGATGTGCCCCTTTCTACTCTAAATTTAAAAAGTTGTTTTTGAAATTGGGTCTGTACTACAAAGTGGGTACTAATCATGGGTCTCACTGACACTTAAGGATAACTAAGCTTGTGGAACTCTATTGTCATTCCTGAAAGCACGTCTGTACTGATTGCAACAGACCATGTTGCTACTTGACAATGGTCAGGAGTACGGCTTGGCTTATTAGTTTTGCAAATTAGTAGGTCATAAGTTCATATTTGTCCAATTACAGGCAGTTTAAATTTGAATTGCTTTTACACGCGGCCTTTTTGATTCTGCTGTAGTGTTGGTTTATAAACAGGCTTAATGATGCGACAGGTGTATTTGAGCATTTCTTAAAGGAATACTCCAGAGGAATGGAAAGCTTACAGAATGTGATAGCATTTTTTTATAACCTAGTTCTCAACATCATTAGCTTACCTTAGAACTCGTTTTTTTAATTCCATATCTGCTCATTTTGGAGTGTCATGGCAATCAAACTGAAAGTGAATGCTTCCAATGCTGTTGGTAGATTCCGTGTTCAGTAATATTAAGGAATTCTGCATTTTTAGCTAGCATTGAATTATTCTGATTTCCTGCTTTTTATGCGTATAATTGAGCCAAACAAGCAACTTAATGTATACATTGCATGTTTTGAAGTGTGGCGAACACACACCAGATGCAAATCTTTTAATGTTATAAATTAACTTGCATTTATGTCGTGTCATTACACTTTATAATTAATGCCTTTAGTGTTGAGATGAGTACAGAGGTAAAATGAAATATTTTAATAGTACACTTTTACACTTTACACTAATTGGTAATCTGTTCACAGTTGAGAGTGGAACTGTTGACATCTTTGACATTTCTAGAGAGGTTTGGCACTTGGCTGATGGTATAGACTTTGCAGGATTGCATCCTTGACTCTTCAAGATGAGGCCGGACCAGTGAGCTAGTGACAATTTTAGAAATGTATATTCTGGCATGAAGATTCCAGTGCACCAAAAGTAATTTAAGTGAATTTTCAGTAGCTGTACATTTCAATCCACTAAACTGTGACGTAGGAGAGAATAAAGCCCAGTCTCTGCTGGTGCTGACTGATTTTGTGACACAAACTGGATGGGCAGTTGTGGGAAATGGAATGGACTTCCACTCTCTTTACTGCACATTTTCCACCATCATTTCTGGTGGAACTGCTCACTCATTTTCGTGGGCACATGCAAATGAGTCGGTAATGATATGGTGTTGTCATGCATCTTCTTTCCCATCATTTGTGCACATTTATATTCATGGCAGTATAAATAAGATGTTCAAGCTGTTAGGCACCACAGATAAGACAGAAGAGAATTTGAAGGATCTACCCTGAAGCCTTTACAGGTGCAGTAAAACATTTATGCTGTTTGCCATTTGTGAAGGAGCTACTATTCCACCTACCCCACCATCTCAGACAGGATACAATGCCTTTCCCTCATTGGTTATTCCTCCCTCTCTCTTCTTCTTAGAAGTGGAGGAGGAAGTGGAGGAGGAATTATGTGCCAGGCTGATAGAGCTGCATCAAAGGTGCATGGAGCACCTGGCAGTACCCCCATACTGGAATAAGAAAGAAAGGACTTGCATTTATACAGCGCCTTTCATGACTCAGAATCTCCCAAAGTGCTTCATGGCCAATCAAGTAGCCTTGAAGTGTAGTCACTGTTGTAATGTAGAGAAAAACAGAAGCCAATTTGCACACAGCAAGGTCCCACAAACAGCATCGAGATAAATGACTTATTAAAGTGGTTCAGTGATGTTGGTTGAAGGATAAATATTGGCCAGGACAACAGGAGAACTTCTATGCTCGTCTTTGAATAGGGCCATGGGACCTTTACGTCCACCTGAGAAGGCAAATGGATCTCAGTTTAACGTCTCATTTGAAAGATGGAACCTTCGACAGTGCAGCACTCCCTGAAAAATGCACTGAAGTGCCAACCTAGATTATATGCTCAAACCGCTGATGTAGGGCTTGAATGCACAATCTTCTGACTCAGAGGCGAGAGTGCTACCACTGAACTAAGGTTGACATCTTATAGATTACCGCGGCAGAGGTACTCATACCAGCACTTGAGCAAGGAACAGTCAGAAGGGAGGTCACCGTAACTGGTGGGAATGCTTAGTATTGTACATTCTTGGAAGGTGTAGCTGGCTTTTGTTACCTTGCCTGAGCTAGTTAAGACTTGTTTTTGGGAGTGAGATTCCATCTTTCAAATGAGACATTAAACTGAGATCCATTTGCCTTCTCAGGTGGACGTAAAGGTCCCATGGCCCTATTCAAAGAAGAGCACAGAAGTTCTCCTGTGCATAGAGTGTTGGAGCTGGCACTCTCTGCTCAGACTACCTCTGCCCACTGTCGCAAGCAGCTCTCCTTAGGGGATTACATCAAATCAGGCCTTCCTCCACTGCCTTACTTCATCCACCAGTACTTTTACAGCTCCACTGGGGAATATGGGGGCTTACTGCCCTTCTGCAGATTTTAGAGAAATTTTCGTAAAGATATGTTTGTGCTTTGCTCCCAATCTATTTTGGTGGAGTGTCCCTTTCAGCTATTGCAGGTCTTTAAATCCTATAATCGCCTCCCCCTCCCCACCCTCCATTGAATACATCAGCCCCCATTCAGTAGCATTCCTGATGCTTGGAGCGCGCCCTGATTAATGAATTAGGTTGACATTAGAAGTATGGAAAGCTAGGTTGCTTTGTTTAATTATTCTGCGGATTTTGCAATTGATAGAGTAACAATATATATAAGCGCAGTGCTGAAAATTATATAAGCAATGCCACCTCTTTTCACTTACCCCGCTAATTGTTTACCACCTACGTGTGACTTATTTTCAAACCTGGGATGTCCCAAAATGCTTTCCAGCCAATGAAGTACTTCTGAAGTGTATTCACTGTTGTAATGTAGAAAAGGCAGATTTGCGCACAGCAAGTTCCCACAAACAGCAATAAGATAATGATCATATCATCAGTTCTAAGTAATGTTTGTTGAAAGATAAATATTGCCCAGGACTTCCCTGCTCTTTTTCAAAAAATTGCTGTGGGATCATTTGCACTGACAGAGAGAACAGGGCCTCGGTTTAATATATCATCTGAAAGACTTTTGTTTTTCTGTTTATAACAGCAGTTCTTTGTTGTTGCAGAAAGCTGAGAATGTTTGATGATAGTGTTTAAATCACTGCCTGACTATGCAGCACTATTGTTTGAACCACTTCACCTGCGCCTGACCTTGTTTTTATTTATATACTGTATGACAAAAAGAAAATACTTATTTTTAAATTCAATTCAGCAGAACAAAAGGTTTGCGGAATGATTTCATTTCATGCCCAATAGATTTAATATATCTAACATGGTTCTCAATTCCCATCAGGCATCCTTGCTCTCTTGTGCCTACACCAGACCTACAATGACCATTTCTGTTCAAAACCACCACCAAACACCCTCCTTAGGGCCCAAATTTGGCCAGGAGTTGCTCCCTTTTTTTTGGAGCTACTTGATTTTTCTGGAGTATCTTAAAAATTCCTATTCTGCACATTTAATTTGCGCCAGTGTAAATGAGTTAGTTAGGATTTTTTTTAGTTTAGTTTTTTTTTTGAAAAGGGGGCCGCACAGAAAATCCTTGCAGAGTTAAGAAATTAGCGCAGGTAAGTACATTCTAAAGCACCAAGCACAAAACAAAGCACAAAAATAAGTATTCAATAACAAATAAAAAATAAAAGGAAGCTGAGAGGACCTGCACCTAGCGCCAAGACTTACAAAGCACTAAACAAAGCACAAAAAGTAATAAGCAATTAATTAATAAAAAATAGAAGGAACCCTGCACCTAAAGCACCAAGACCAAAGTAATAAGCAATCAATGAATCAATCAATAACAAATAAAAAATAGAAGTCTTACCAACACACGGCCCGGGAAGGCAGTGGGCCACCGCCGAGGGAACCCTTTTGGCCAGGGATAGGGGCGGCACGCTTCGGCCCCTCCCACACATCCTGCAGCACACTCTCACAGATTCTGGGGGCGAGGACCTAGCGCGCATGTGCAGAGGTCCTGGCACTGTTTTCAGCGCCGGGACCTGGCTCCGCCCCCGAATCCAGTTGCCACGCTACGCCACCATTGAGGAGAGGCCGGGGAGTGGCCAAATTCGGCCCAAAGATCTTTGGCACCCTTGGAGTTCTACAAAAGTGGCGCACCTCTGTATCTGTACTGGCCAAATTTGAGCCCATAGAAACTGATTTTTAAAGACCCCCACAGTCCATTATGTTGAGATGTTGTTCAGTATTTCAGGAATTGGAAATCAGTGTTTATATTAATTTAAACTGCAGGGGTAATGTTACGAGTTTCCACTCCCTGCACGGAGCCTCAGCTCTGGAAGCACATAGAATTTGAGCAAGCACCTCCCATGATTTTATGTCTATTACAATTAAAAGACAGAGGGGCCGAAATTCAGGCACGCCAGAAAGCTGGCTCATCTATGATTTTTTACCTTGTTTTTCCGCTGGGAGCGTTGAAGCGGCCGTCCGATCTATTTTCAGGACTTAGAAGATTTTTTAATGTTGGACCGGAAATCGATCATAGTGGGGGCGGTAAGTCCTGCTGAGGAGCGGAAGTTGGGGCGGGATCGAGTCTCTGCCGCTGGTGGTGACGACACAACGCGTGTACATCACCAAGCTCTCTCCCTCCGTTAAAGGGGAGAGAATCAGGCATTTTTTAGCTTCGGCCACTAGGCCACCAGGGAAGGTTTTGGCCGGGCCAGTGGCCTGGCACCCAAGAGGGCAATATTTTGACGGCCGATCAGGAAGTCGGCTGGAAAAAATAAAGACACGGCGGCCGAGGCAGTGCACCCTTCCCCTTGAAGCGCCGCCGTGCTGCCGGGCCGCACACAGTCAGGGGAAGGTGCACCGACAGTGAAAGCTGTCAGAGGCACCGTGTGATGGGGCAATGAGTTTTTTAACTACATTTCGGTCGGAGTATTCTGGAGCTGCGGGAGTGCGGCGGTGCGCGTTTTGATGACGCGCTTGTGGCGGTTGGCAGCAGCGGGGCGGAAGTGGGGTCAGGCCGAAAAATCCCTGACCTGAATTTGGGTTGGTGAGGCCATTGGGCTGCAACACGGCGGCCACTCGATTCCGCTGCATGGCTGCTGCAAAATGGTGGTAATGGGTCTTATACGGACCCTGAATTTCAGCCCCAGAGAATTGTGAGGGCATGCACCTGAATTGCTCCCAGTGAGCAAAACTCATAAAATGACCTCTCATATCTGAAAAATAATCTTTCAAACTGATGGGATTACTTCTTGTCTGAAGTCTCACCTGTGATAAGTCCTTGCTTAGAAATATGTGAGCAAAATTTAGTGAGCATTTAAAGAAAGATTTTATTCTTGTAGCACACAGTTAAAAGTGAAAAATATTAGCTTTTTAAAGTTGCAATTTAAAAGCTAAAACATACCTCAAACTTACTACTATGCCTTCTAAGTCAAATATTTTTTTTTAGAACAAGGACCTTGCCCCTGAAGGCCAAGACTAACCCAGCACATAAAAAATCCCCCCGACCTGAAATGAAACATTATTGTGGGCGGAAGAAGTTTCTTTGGCCATTGTTTTTTTGTATGTTACCCCTCTCCCTGGGGAAGAGCAGTTTTAGCTCTTTAACACCAAGAGCTACATTACCAAAAATAAATACATTTTAGCGGCGAGCGTAACTGTTATATTTTTGTTTGAAGGAGCAGATAAGTATTTCATTAATTTCACAACAAATATTTTAAAACAAGGAAACCTTCAATGGATAATTTAAAAATAAAACAAATTCAATTTCAGGATCTCTTCACTATTGTACCTTTTAGGTGAAGTAGCTACGATCACGTATTGGTTGGCAACTTCCACCCAAAGCTTACAGCATTAATCAATGACTCATTTATATGTGGCATCTCATGTTGATCAACACTGTGTGGCAGTGCAGTAGTTATGCTACTGGATGAACAATCCAGAGAACATGAGTTCAAATAGCAGTTTGAGAATTACATTTTTTTTTTAAAATCTGAAATAAAAAACTGGTGTCAGTAAAAGTGACCATGAAACTGTCATTAAAAATCAACTGTTTCACTTCTGACCTTTAGGGAAGGAAACCTGTTGTCCTTGCTTGGTCTGGCCTATATGTGACTCAAGTCCCATGCCAATGTGGTTGACTCTTAACTAAAGTGGCCTAGCAAGCTACAAACTGCTACAAAGAATAATAAGAAAAAAACCAAACAGACCACCCAGCATTGACCTGAGCATTGAATCAGGGCACGATAAAGGCACACCCAGTGTAGTCCACCCTGCAAGTGCCTCTCACTAATACCTAGGGACTAGTTCTAAAGTTGAGAGAGCTGTCCCACAGACCAGCCAAGCAACAGCCTGACATAGTCGTACTCAAAGAAATATAACGATCAGCCAGCATCCTCAACAATTGTGTGTGTAAAAGACAAGGCTGAAGGATTTGCAATCTTCTCCATCCAGAAGTGCTGAGTGGATGTTCAGATGCCAGTTAATTCAATTCACTCCACGTGATATCAAGAAACTTGTTCTCACATTGAACAACTTCTCCTTTAACTCCATTCACTTCCTTCAAATTAAAGGTGTTGCTATGAGAACCCGCATGGGTCCTAGCTATGCCTGCCTTTTCGTAGGATATGTGGAACATTCTTTGTTCCAGTCCTACTCGGGTCCCCATCCTCACCTCTTTTTCTGGTACACTGATGACTGTATCGGTGCCATTTCCTGCCCTCGCCCTGAACTTGAAAATTTAATTCACTTTGCATCCAATTTCCACCCTTCCCTCACCTTCACATGGTCCATCTCTGACTCTTCCCTTCCCTTCCTGGACTTCTCCATCTCCATCTCTGGAGATAGGCTTTCAACCAGTATCCACTATAAGCCCACTGACTCCCACAGCTACCTGGACATTTAGGGCCCAAGTTTCCACAAGAAAAAAAACGGCGCCCCTCCGAGCTGGGCGCCCGTTTTTCATGCCTAAAACGGCGCCTAAAAAAATCCTCGGTATTCTCCACCGACTTACAGGTCCTGTGGCACTCGGCGCAGCCGGCACGAGCTGTGGGGGGGGGGCGGAGCATGGTCTCTGCGCTGAAAACAGTGCCGGGACCTCTGCACATGCGCGCTACAGTCGGCACGCAAGTGCAGTAGCTCCAGGCGCCGAACTGTGTGGGAGGGGCCCGAAGCACGCAACCCCTAGCCCTGGCCCAATGGCCTCACTGGGGCTGCGTGAATGAGGCTCCTCCCACGGTCAGCTCCTGCTCCCCGCCCGACCAGACCCGACACTCGTTCCCCCGCCCCCCCCGCCGACCAGACCCAACTCGACACCCGCTCCCCACCCCCCCCCCCCCGACGCCCGAGACCCGCTCCCGACCAGACCCGACACTCGTTCCCCCACCCCCCCCCCACCCGCCGACCAGACCCGACTCGACACCCGCTCCCCACCCCCCCCCCCGACACCCGAGACCCGCTCCCCCCCGAGACCCGAGACCCGCTCTCCCCCCCCCCGCGACCCGAGACCCGCTCCCCGCCCCGACCCGAGGCCCGCTTCCCCCCCCCCACCCCCGACCCTCTCCCCGCCCCGACCCGAGGCCCGCTCCCCCACCCCCGACCCGACACCCGCTCCCCCCCCACCCCGCCCCGACCCGACCCCCGCTCCTGTTCCCCGACCCCCACCCCGCTCCTGTTCCCCGACCCCTCCCTCCACTCTCTTCCCCGACCCTCCCCCCCCCCCTCTCTTCCCTCCCTCTCCCTCCCTTGCTCAGCGGCACGAATAGCTGCAGAATTCTCCCTGGCTGGAGCACTTTCACACAGGTAGGAAGATGGTTTATTTAATTTTTTCTTGGCTTAGAAATGTTTATTCAGGTTGGATTTATTTGTATAATATTTGTAGAAGTATAAATAAGGATTTATTGTCGAATTTAATGAGTTCCCTTCCCCCCCACCTCATTCTGGGCGCCTAATTTGTAACCTGCGCCTGATTTTTTAATGTGTAGAACAGGGTTTTTTCAGTTCTACAAAAATCTTCACTGGCGCCATTCTACTTTAGTTTGGAGTACATTTTCACTGTGGAAACTTTCAAATCAGGCGTCAGTGGCTGGACACACCCCCTTTTGAAGAAAAAATTCTGTTCTAAACTAGAACTGTTCTACCTAACTAGAACTGTAGAAAAAAAAATGTGGAGAATTGCGATTTCTAAAATAGTCCGTTCTCCACCAGTTGCTCCTAAAAATCAGGCGCGAATCATGTGGAAACTTGGGCCCATAAAGATCACATGGATGAACTTCAACGATTGTACATCCCTGTCTGGAATAAAAATAAAATGGGGAAGGTGGCTCAACCGTGGCTTACAAGGGAAATTAGGGATAGTGTTAGATCCAAGGAAGAGGCTTATAAATTGGCCATAAAAAGCAGCAAATCTGAGGACTGGGAGAAATTTAGAATTCAGCAGAGGAGGACAAAGAGTTTAATTAGGCGGGGAAAATAAAATGAGAGTAAGCTTGCAGGGAACATAAAAACTGACTGCAAAAGTGTCGACAGATACGTGAAGAGAAAAAGATTAGTGAAGACAAATATAGGTCCCTTACTGTCAGAATCAGGTGAAGTGATAATGGGGAACAAAGAAATGGCAGACCAATTGAACAAATTCTTTGGTTCTGTCTTCATTAAGGAAGAAACAAATAACCTTCTGGAAATACTAGGGGAACGAGTGTCTAAAGAGAAGGAAAACTAAAGGAAATCCTTATTAGTCAGCAAATTATGTTAGGGAAATTGATGGGATTGAAGGCTGATAAATCCCAAGGGCCTGATAGTCTGCATCCCAGAGTACTTAAATAAGTGGCCCTAGAAATAGTGGATGCATTGGTGGTCATTTTCCAACATTCTATCGACTCTGGATCAGTTCCTATGGACTGGAGGGTAGCTAATGTAACCCCACTTTTTAAAAAAGGAGAGAGGAAACAGGGAATTATAGACCAATTAGCCTGACATCGGTGGTGGGGAAAATGTTGGAATCAATTATTAAATATGTAATAGCAGCGTATTTGGAAATCCGTGACAGGATTGGTCCAAGTCAGCATGGATTTATGAAAGGGAAATCATGCTTGACAAATCTTCTCGAATTTTTTGAGGATGTAACTAGTAGAGTCAACAAGGGAGAACCAGTGGATGTGGTGTATTTGAACTTTCAAAAGGCTTTTGACAAGGTCCCACATAAGAGATTAGTGTGCAAAATTAAAGCACATGGTATTGGGGGTAATGTACTGATGTGGATAGAGAACTGGTTAGCAGACAGGAAGCAGAGAATAGGAATAAATGGGTCCTTTTCTGAATGGCAGGCAGTGACTAGTGAGGTGCTGCAGGGTTCACAAGATACATTAATGATTTAGACGAAGGAATTGAATGTAATATCTCCAAGTTTTCAGATGATACTAAGCTGAGTGGCAGTGTGAGCTGTGAGGAGGATGCTAAGAGGCTGCAGGGTGACTTGGACAGGTTAGGTGAGTGGGCAAATACATGGCAGATGCCGTATAATGTGGATAAGTGTGAGGTTATCCACTTTGGTGGTAAAAACAGGAAGGCAGAATATTATCTGAATGGTGACAGATTGGTAAAGGGGAGATGCAACGAGACTTGGGTGTCATGGTACATCAGTCACTGAAGGTTGGCATACAGGTACAGCAGGTGGTGAAGAAGGCAAATGGCATGTTGGCCTTCATAGCGAGAGGATTCGAGTATAGGAGTAGGGAGATCTTACTACAGTTGTACAGGGCCTTGGTAAGGCCACACCTTGAATATTGTGTAGAGTTTTGATCTCTTAATCTGAGGAAGGACATTCTTACTATTGAGGGAGTGTAGCGAAGGTTCACCAGACTGATTCCCGGGATGACAGGACTGACATAAGAAAGAAAGACTGGATTGACTAGGCTTGTATTCAATGGAATTTAGAAGAATGAGAGGAGATCTCATAGAAACATAGAACATTCTGACGGGATTGGACAGGTTAGATGCAGGAAGAACGTTCCCGATGTTGGGGAAGTCCAGAACCAGGGGTCACAGTCTAAGGATAAGGGGCAAGCCATTTAGGACCGAGATGAGGAGAAACTTCTTCACTCAGAGAATTGTGGGCATGTGGAATTCTCTACCACAGAAAGTTGTTGGGGCCAGTTCGTTAGATATATTCAAAAGGGAGTTAGATGTGGCCCTCACAGCTAAAGGGATCAAGGGGTATGGAGAGAAAGCAGGAATGGGTACTGAAATGCATGATCAGCCATGATCATATTGAATGGTGGTGCTCCAAGGGCTGAATGGCCAACTCCTGCACCTATTTTCTATGTTTCCTCCCACCTCGCATCCTGTAAGGACTCCATTCCATTCTCCCAGTTTCTCCATCTCCGTCGCATCTGCTCTGACGACGCCACCTTTCACATGAGTGCCTCTGACATGGTCCTCAACTGTGCCTGTTCTATTTCCCGCACCTCTGCTCTCACCCCTTCCCCTCGCTCTCAGAACCATGACAGGGTTCCCCTTGTCCTGGCCTCTCACCCCACCAGCCTCCACATTCAACACATCATCCTCCGCCATTTCTGTCACCTCCAGCGTGATCCCACCACCAATCACATCTTCCCCTCCCCTCTCAGCATTCTGAAGGGACCGCTCCCTCTGCGACACCCTGGTCCATTCCACAGTCACCCCCAGCAACCCCTCCCCCTCCTACCTCACCTTTCCGTGCAAGTGCAGGAGATGCAACTGCCCTTTTACCTCCTCCCTTCCCACTATCCAGGGCCCCAAATACTCCTTCCAGGTGAAACAGCGATTTACTTGTACTTCTTTTAATTAATATACTGTATTCGCTGATTAGCCCACAACAAAAGGGAGAGAACTCGGACAGGAGGATGCATGCCCAATCTGCATCCACTGACACCCTTGGAACAAAGGGTAGCTGCTATGATGAGTCGTACATGGAGAAAAGCAATCAGTACAGCACAAGCTGGGCCCGCACGTGAGGAAGAGGGTAAGTCCTGAAAATGCATCGTGGCCCTTTAAATCAACCTGCTGCCTAACCTGCTATGTGTGAGAGTATTCATGCCACCCATCCTGCCCCCTCCCTTGCTGTTAAACATTTGACTGTTCTGATGTATTTTGCAGAACATGATGATGATGATGATGACGATGCTGCTGCTGCTGCCAACCCCGAGGGTACAGAACAAGAACCAGTACAACCAGCTGCGGATGAACCAGACTGGATGATGGCGGCGATGACTGAAATGTCTGCAGGGGAGAGCTTCCAAATTAATGTTTATGAGCCCCCATCAAGGGGCATCAGAGTTTCAACCCCTAGCATAGGTCTTGGTTACACCTTTCATGCTTTCGCTTCCGATGTTGCGGGTCCCAGTTGTGCTACTGGTATAATGCAACATTCTACAGTCAGTGCACTACTATCCGAGCCTACGCCTCCCTCTCGCATAGGTTCTGGTTCCACTTACTATGGTTTTGATTCCAACGCTGCGGGTCCCAGTGCTGCTGCTGCTATCTTGGAGCAGTTTACACCCATTCATTCAATATCCCAGCCCACGGCTCGCACTCGAGTGCTGTCTGCAACACAGAGCGTCCTACCGTTCCAGCCCGAGCCTCTCCCTCCAGTTCTGCCGTCTGCAACACAGAGCATCCCACCGTTCCAGCCCGAGCTTCTCCCTCCAGTTCTGCCGTCTGGAACACAGAGCGTCCCACAGTCCCATCCCGCTCCTCCCTGTGTAGTGATGCCGCTTGCAACACCGAGCGTCCCACCGTCCGTGCCCGCGCCTCCCAGTGTAGTGGTGCCACGAGGCAGACCCAGGCAGAGGAGAAGGAGATTGGACACACGCTCTCCTGAGATGCAGCGTGCAACAGATGCGACTCAGGTTGTGGCATTGGGTATGGAGACCAATGAGCTTACCCGATCACTCATCGGTGGCGTCAGTGCAGTGGGTGAAGAGTTGACGGTCCTGACGGGAGAAGTAGCAGTAGTGACACGGGAACTTAGGGAGGGAATGTCCGAGGGAGTACAATCGACGGCACAGGCCGTCAGGGAGGTCATGCAAGTGTCGGCACAGGCCGTCAGGGAGGGCCTGGTTGAGGTAGCTGCTGCAATAAGGGCACACAGCCCGGCCAATCAAATGACACCCCCATAAGGAAGTGAACATTCACTGAGATATGGATGAGACATGGTTGTAGCCTTTCTTTGCTGCTTTTGTTCTTGTTCTTGTTCTTGATGTAGCTATAGTAGCGTTTTTCAAATTGAAATTGTTTTGTAAGTTTTGTAACTTTACAACTTATAAGGGATCTTATGGTTTTTAAGTGATCTTATAGTGTTAAATACTCTCACATTCTTTTGTATCTTATTTAATTTTGCATCTAAAAAGTGATCTTGAAGTGTAAGTGATCTTAGAGTGTAAAATTTTTCACATAGAAATTGTTTTGTAACTTTACAAGTTTATAAGTGATCTTAAAGTTTTTAAGTGATCTTCAAGAGTCATATTAAAAAGTAAAGTTTGATACAACAAATATTTTATTACAGTGACGTTAACTTTTCAATAAAATATTTTTTCATTAAAACTGTTTCATGTTCCATTAACACAACACAACGTAGGAACAACTGCAAAGAATAAACATGTCCATGTGCAACAGTGGTCGCAGAGCCCTCAGGTATCAGTAGTTGAAGCGTTCACGGATGAGCTGCTGGCGCAAGGCTCGAGCAATCGTTAAAGGAGCACGATGGACGGCCCTCCTCCGACCTCGTGCTCCGGCATCAGGCACTTGCATTCTTTCCTGATCGTCGTCATCATCCACATCCTGTTGTTCCGTAATGCTATCATCATGCACTGGACCATCACATAGGTCTTCTGGTTCCACTACCAGCTCCTGCTGCCTCATGATGGCTAAGTTATGGAGCATGCAGCACACAACAGTGAAGTGACAGACAATCTGAGGAGAGTATAGCAAGTGTCCTCCGGAATGGTCCAGGCATCGGAATCGCTGCTTCAATATGCCAATGGTCCTCTCAATGATGCTGCGCATCGCAATGTGTGCCATGTTGTATTGACGGTCAGCTTCTGTCCGTGTCACGTGTAGGTGGTCAGGCCGTACCCTTTGTCTCCCAGTAGCCAGCTCTGCCCTTTTGGCTGCTGCTCAAACATGTCAGATATAACGCTGTCGTGTAGGATGAACGCATCGTGGGTGCTGCCAGGGTATCTCGCATCGACTGACATGATGCGCTGCTTGTCGTCACACACGAGCTGCACATTGATAGAGTGGATACCTTTCCTATTTCGGTACTGCTCAGAATCCTCCACAGGTGCTCGCAAGGCTATGTGGGTACAATCAATGCAGCCCTGTACCTTTGGGAAGCCGGCAATCCTGAAGAAGCCCACAGCCCTCTCATGGATCGCTTGTGCGGTCATTGGGAAATTGATGAAGTCATTCCTTCGCGCATACAGTGCAGCCGTGAGCTGGTAAATGCAGGCATGTATTGCACGTTGAGAGATGGCACACACATCTCCAGTTGTAGCCTGAAACAATCCCGAGGCATAGAAAGAAAGTGCAGCTGTTACCTTCACTGCAACAGACAGGGCAGTTGGCGTTCTGCTTCTGGGTTGCAAATCTGCTCTCAGCATATCACAGATCTCAGTGACAATTTCTCTGTGAAAACGCAGCCTTTTCACACAATCAGCCTCGCTCATGTCCAGGTACGAGCGCCTGGCTCGATATTGTTGACGTAGGTAAGGTCTCCTGCCCATCAACCTACGGGCTACGATGTTCCTGGTGCGGTGAGCTCTAATCAATTCTCTCCTATGCAGTGAATTGATGGCAAACCATTGCATAATACGTGGTGTTGACAATGCAGCACCCATTCTGCAAATTTAAGTATAAAATGGCTGCCTCTCCCTGTCCAAAGGGCCTCTGTCCCCCTCACAGCTCAAAGGCTGCTACTGTTTCTTCGGCTGCCGTCGAGCCACTGACGCCGCCCCTAAAGCGTGGCCGAATGGCCTCAAGCACCTTAAAGAGCTGCGTCGGTCCGGTGTTGATTCTTTGGCTGCCTGCCAGCCAGCCACTGACACCGCTACTATCCCATGGCCTCTGTCCGGTGTTGATTCTTCGTGGTCAGCTACTAAGAGAATGACGGCCTGCCTGAAGCACCGCAGCTCAGCTCGAAGGCTGCTTGCTGCCGCTGATGGCGCTGCCGTCGAGACACTGACGCCACACCCCTGCCTGTCTCCAACATGAAAGGCCTGCCTGAAGCACAGCAGCTCAAAGGCTGCTGCTGTTTCACACAGGTAGGAATATGGTATATTTAATCTTTTCTTTGATTATAAATGTTTATTCAGGTTGGATTTATTTGTATAATATTTGTATAAGTATAACTAAGGATTGATTGTAGAATTTAATGACTTCCCTTCCCCCCCCCCACCCCCTACACCTAATTTGTAACCTACGCCTGATTTTCTAAAGTGTAGACAAGGTTTTTTCGAACGTACAAAAATCTTTACTTACTCCATTCTAAGTTAGTTTGGAGTAAGTTTTCACTGCCTAAACTTTGAAAACAGGCGTAAGTGACCGGACACGCCGCCTTTTGAAAAAAAAATTCTGTTCCAAAGTGAAACTGTTCTAACTGACTAGAACTGGAGCAAACTAAATGCCGAGAATTCAAATTTCTAAGATACTCTGTTCTAAACCAGTTGCTCCAAAAAAACAGGAGCAACTCAGGCCGAAACTTGGCCCCATTATGTGGAGGATAAACACCAACAAGGACTGAAAACAAGGGCATACAATGTGTCCAAGACTAGTGGGAGGTCAGAAGATAGGGAAACTTTTCAAAGCCAGCAAAGAACGACTAAAAAAAAATGCTAAGAGGGAAGCTAGATTATGAAAGTAAACTAGCATGAAATATGAAAACAGATAATAAGAGTTTCTACAGGTACATAAAAAGGAAAAGAGTGGCTAAAGTGAATGTTGGTCCCCTAGAGGATGAGACTGGGGAATTAATAATGGAGAACAGGGAAATGGCAGAGACATTGAACAAATATTTTGTATCGGTCTTCACGGTAGAAGACACTAAAAACATCCCAGTAGTGGATAATCAAGGGGCTACAGGGAGGGAAGAATCACCATCACTAATGAAGTAATACTCAGTAAAATAATGGGACTGAAGGCGGACAAGTCCCCTGGACCTGATGACTTACATACTAAGGTCTTAAAAGAAGTGGCTGCAGAGATAGTGGATGCATTGGTTGTAATCTACCAAAATTCCCTGGATTCTGGGGCAGTCCCAGTGGATTGGAAAACCGCAAATGTAATGCCCCATTTAAAAAAGGAGGCAGACAAAAAGCAGGAAACTATAGACTAGTTAACCTAACATCTGTCATTGGGAAAATGCTGGAGTCCATTATTAAGGAAGCAGTAGCAGGACATTTGCAAAAGCATAATTCAATCAAGCAGAGTCAGCATGGTTTTATGAAAGGGAAATCATATTTGACAAACTTACTGGAGTTCTTTGAGGATGTAATGAGTAGGGTGAATAAGGGGGAACCAGTGGATGTGGTGTATTTGGATTTCCAGAAGGCATTCGATAAGGTGCCACATAAGAGGTTACTGCACAAGATTAAAGCTCACGGGGTTGGGGGTAATATAGTAGCATGGCTAAAGGATTGGCTAACTAACAGAAAACAGAGAGTCAGGATAAATGGGTAATTTTCCGATTGGCAAACAGTGACTCGTGGGGTGCCGTAGGGATCGGTGCTGGGTCCTCAACTATTTACAATCTATATTATTAATGACTTGGATGAAAGGATGAAAGGACCAAATGTAATGTAGCCAAGTTTTCTGATGATAAAAAGATGGGTGAGAAAGCAAATTGTGAGGTGGGCACAAAAAATCTGCAAAGGGATATAGGGGCCAAAATTGGAGAACCTACCGCCCACTGCCGCCGACATTCCTCTCGTCGAACCACTCATGATCAGATCAGCCATGATCTTATTAAATGGCAGGGCAGGCTCGAAAGGCCAGGTGGCCAAGTCCTGCTCCTATTTCTTATGTTCTTATGTTCTTAAGGACTTGTTGGGCCAAACTGTCTGTTTCTGTGTTGCAATCTCTACATAATTATTTGTTTGCTACTGTATTTTTAAAATCATATACTAATTCCTGCTTAAAAAATTGCAATTGTGAAGAAATGAAGAACTCTGTAATCAAGCCCATGTTCTAATTTAACAAAATCAAGAATAATTCTCTTAGAAATCAAGAAATGCTGTTATAAATGTAATATGCTATCCAGAAAATACTTGTACAACAGGGTAGACAGAAAGGTATTGTCATAGAATGCCGTTTCAATTTTCTAAAATAGAACCAACAACTCTACAGTTTAAGGTGTCTACATGGGATAAACGATGCTCAGCGTTTGAATCTGGCATGAAATCTGTACAACTGGATGTCGAGAGCCAAGCACAGGGGCTCAATTATAACAAGCTGTCTAAAGGGCGCTATGCCTACAGTACTTAACTAGCTTTCATTAAAAAATGGCAAATTTCTGTTTTCACATTCTCAACCCTGAATCCCTCAGACAACTGATGAGGCAGAAACAATGAATACATTTTATACATTTGAATAAAACTGTTCCATAATCACTCTTTGCTGTGGTAAAACTCTTCACATCAAAGAGACCTCTCCTGTTGGAGTTTTGTAAATAGAGCAGTGATAATTTTGAACTGAGCATGGTGCTCGTACTGCAGGTCATCAGGGAATTTTTTCCTCTGAAGTAAATACTGCAGTCCCTCCCAACAAAGTACATTTTTGAGTTCTTCCATTCTCAGCTGCTTGGAATCTGTCCATCTTGTCGTAATGTCTCATTTAAAGTCATCAATTCTTTTCCAAATATTTTTCAAATGTGTTGTGTCTGTACGAAGCTGAAGCTGGCGCTGATCCAAGGAACACTATGGAGTGTCCCTGCAACGGGTTCATTCTCACCTCCACAGTTGTTTTTCAATAAAAATAAGCCTGCATTTTTTTCAAAACATGATAAAAATATCCTCGTCTTCCAATAATGAACAATGCTGCATAATTCATCGCCTGGTATTGCTGCACAAATAAACAGGGGAGCTCACCAGGTGACATATGGAATAGCAGCGGTTGTGGAAGGTTGTTCTGCCTACACAAAAGCTGTCTTCCTGCAGGACTTCTTTTACAATCCAAAAGAAAATGAACAAGGCGCGTGTCTTATTTGAACATTAACCTTATTCCCCTCTAAACTATCAGGAACATATTTTCAGCTACTGTGGATTCATTTACAGACGAGGGCACATCTGTTTCAACACTGCTGCCAACAGCACAGTAGAATAGTATTGCAAAATGGTACGATAACTGAATGATTAAGTGTCTTTAGAAAGAAAAGACTTGAATAATGAGCATGAGTGTAATACCACTTAAAATATCCACATTTAAAATATGCAGTCACTTATATCGGCCAAAAAAGGACAACCATTATCCATTTCGCATTAACGTCAATTTCAAAGTTGCCGGTTACAGTGCCTTATATGTGCTCCGTTTATTTGAGGAAGCAACAGAAGATTTATTGATGAACTTAAAAGATTCGCCTTCCCTGCTGCCAACTGATAATAGGGAAAGCAAGGTGAGACTCTGCAGACCAAACTCAAATTAAACTGAAGTACTATCCTAGCACTATCTCATTATCTTACGAATATTCTGATCCATATCTAGTGACAGTTCAGCCATCAAAAAGTCCCCCATCACAATACTCCATGGTTTCAAAAAGAACTGACAATAATATATATAACAGTGAATACAAAACTTTTATAATTTTATAAATTCAGAAATACTGTTACAGGTGCAGCGTCCAGAATCCGGAACCTTCGGGAACCTTCCGGATTCTGCATTTTTCCGGACTTTGGATCGTCTTTCTGACATCACAGATCCGGAAACACCCGAGCCCAGGTTTGGATATTTCCGGATTTCGGAACGTCAGAAAGGGGGGTTCCTGCCGAGGAGTTGTTCGGGCAGGCCCCGCCACCAAGGGAGTGTTCGGGCGGGCCCCATTACAGAGGAGATGTTGGGGCAGGCTGGTGAGGAGGCCCCGGAGGTAAGGGCAGCGGAGGCAAGATAAGGCCCGAGGTCGGACAGCGGCAGGGCCCCGAGGTTGGCAGGTCCGCATTCCGGAGCATTTTACAGATTCCGGACCAACCCTGCCACCGATTGGTCCGGAGTCCGGATTTCGGAACATTCCGGAACTCTGTATTTTGGACGCTGCACCCGTAGTGTAGATTGGTAGCGGTTATCTTGATGAGGGATTATGGAGCATCCTCCTCCGTTTCAGCTACCCTCAAAAGTTTGTCACCATCTTCCATCTGTTCCACGATGACATGCAAGCCGTGATCCTGACCAATGGATCCACCACAGACCCAATCCACGTCCGGACCGGGGTCAAGCAAGGCTGCATCATCGCGCCAAGGCTCTTCTCGATCTTCCTTGCTGCAATGTTACATCTCACCCTTAGCAAGCTCCCTGCCGGAGTGGAGCTAAATTATATAACAGATGGGAATCTGGTCAAGTTCCTCCGCCTCCAGGCCAGATCCAAGGTCATCGAACTACAGTACGCAGATGGCGCTTGCTTTTGCGCTTACTCGGAGGCCAAACTCCAAGCCATTGTCAACACTTTCACCGAGGCGTACGAGAGAGCATGGGGCTTACGCGCAACATCCGTAAGACAAAGGTCCTCTACCAACTTGATCCCACCACACAGCACTGCCCCCGATTAACAAAATCCTTGATGAGGTCTTGGACAATGTGAAACATTTTCCATACCTCGGGAGCTTACTGTCAGCAAGAGCAGACATTGACGACGAGGTCCAACACCACCTTCAGTGCACCAGTTCAGACTGAGGAAGAGAGTACTTGAAGACCAGGACCTCAAATCTGGCACCAAGCTCATGGTCTATATTGCACTCACAAGAAAGGGTGAGACTGAGTACTGCATGTAATGAGCAAGTGTGACCTGAGCTCCTTTAATAAGATTCCAGAGTGCAGGTACCTCGTGGGTGGCCTGCTTATATACTGTGCTCGCAAGAGATGCTGGGATCCCTTGGGACTCCAACAGGTGGGCCCTCTGGTGGTTAGGTCTCATGCAGGTTACAAAGGGTTAAATACACAACATCATTCTCCCGTGAAGTCAACAGTACACTTATTTACAAGGTGAGACAATCTGGGGCTTTTCGCTCTCTTGTCGATTATCTCGGTACAAATGCGGGTGAGGGTGGGTTGGTCAGTTCTTCACAGCTGTTATGCAGCCGGCCTTGTCGGGCTGCTAGGCATGATGAGTTCGGTTTCATGGTCAACCACGATGTCAGTTGCCACTTGTGTGTGTGTGTTGGAAGGTCAAAGTTGGTGGTGTCCTCTTCGGGTTGTTCATAGCTGTTGGTGAACCGCAATTTGATTTGGTCCAAATGTTTTCTGTGCGTTTGTCCATTGGCCAATTTGACCTGAAACACTCTACTCCCCTCTTTGGCTGTGACCGTGCCAGCAAGCCATTAGGGACCAAGTCCATAATTGAGCACAAACACAGGATCATTGATCTCAATATCGTGTGACAAATTTGTGCAATCATGCTACACACTTTGTTGATGCCGCTTGCCCTCCGCGTGATCATGGAGATCAGGGTCGACAAGAGAGAACGAGCCTTGTTTTAAGCGCCCTATTCATGAGCAGCTTGGCTGGGGAACCCCGGTGAGTGAGTGGGGTCTGGTGCGGTAGCTGAGCAACACTTGGGACAACCAGATCTGCAGGGAGCCTTCCAACACGCATTTCAGGCTTTGCTTGATGGTCTGAACTGCCCTTTCTGCCTGGCTGTTGGATGTGGGCTTGCATGTGGCAGATGTGACGTGTTTGATCCCGTTGCAGGTCATGAATTCCTTGAATTCAGCACTGATGAAGCATGGCCCATCGTCGCTGACTAGGACATCAGGCAAGCCGTGCGTGGCAAACATGGCTCGTAAGCTTTCAATGGTGGCCGTAGACGTGCTTACAGATATTATTGCACATTCAATCCAGTTTGAGTAAGCGTCCACGACAACCAAAAACATTTTGCCTAGAAATGGGCCCGCATAGTCTACATGGATCCTTGACCACGGTTTGGATGGCCATGACCACAAACGTAGCGGTGCCTTTCAGGGTGCATTGCTCAGCTGAGAGCAAGTGTTGCACTGGCGCACGCATGACTTTAAATCTGAGTCGATGCCGGGCCACCACACATGGGATCTGGCTATGGCTTTCATCATTACGATGCCTGGGTGGGTGCTGTGTAGTTCACATATGAAGGTGTCTCTGCCTTTCTTGGGCAAGACCACGCGATTGCCCAACAATAGACAGTCCACCTGCAGGGACAACTTGTCTTTGCGCCTGTGGAACGGCTTAATCGCCTCCTGCATCTCCACTGGGACATCGGACCAGCTCCCATGGAGGACACCGTTTTTTTTACCAAGGACAGTAAAGGATCCTGGCTGGTCCAGCTCCTGATCTAGTGGGCCGTAACAGGGGACTTCTCATTCTCAAATGCCTCCATGACCATGAGCAAGTCCGCTGGTTGTGCCATTTCCACCCCGGTGGTGGGCAATGGCAGCCGACTGAGAGCATCTGCGCAGTTCTCTGTGCCCGGTCTGTGTCGGATTACATAGTTGTATGCCGACAGCGTGAGCGCCCACCTTTGGATGCGGGCAGAGGCATTAGTATTAATCCCTTTGCTCTCAGAGAACAGCGATATAAGCGGCGTGGTCAGTTTCAAGCTCAAACTTGAGGCCAAATAAGTACTGGTGCATTTTTTTTACCCCGTAAACTCACGCCAGAGCCTCTTTTTCAACCATGCTGTAGGCCCTTTCGGCCTTGGACAAACTCCTGGACGCATATGCGACCGGTTACAAAATCCCCGATTCATTAGCCTGTTGTAACACACACCCGACCCCATATGCCGATGCATCGCAAGCTAGTACTAATCGTTTACAAGGTTATACAGGACAAGCAGTTTGTTAGAACACAACAGATCTCTGGCTTTCTTAAAGGCAGCCTCTTGTGAATTCCCTCATGCCCAGTCATCTCCCTTGTGCAGTAGCGTATGTAGGGGTTCTAGCAGGGTGCTTAACCCAGGTAGGAAATTACCAAAATAGTTAAAGGTCCCAGGAACGACTGCAGCTCCGTCACGTTCTGTGGTCGCGGCGCGTTCTTTATGGCCTCTGTCTTGGCGTCAGTGGGTCTGATGCCGTCTTCTGCGATTCTCCTTCCCAAGAATTTGACGTCCTGTGCCAGGAAAACACACTGAGCTTTTCAACCTGAGCCCAACACGATCCAAATGACTAAGAACCTCCTCCAGATTCTTCAAGTGCTCCATGGTGTCCCGATCTGTAATCAATATGTCGTTCTGGAAGACCATTGTACAAGGAACCGACTTTAGCAGGCCCTCCATGTTCCACTGGAAGATCGCCGCGGCCGACCGAATCCCGAACGGGCATGGTTGTAGATAAACAGACCTTTGTGTGCGTTGATGCAGGTGATGCCTTTCGAAGACTCCTCCAGCTCCTGCGTTATGTAGGCTGAGGTCAGGTTCAGCTTGGTGAACGTCTTCCCTCCAGCCAGGGTTGCAAATAGGTCGTCTGCCTTGGGCAGCGGGTACTGGTCCTGCAGCAAAAAACAGTTAATCGTTACTTTATAGTCCCCAGAAATTCTGACCGTGCCGTCCCTTCTTGAGTACCGGGACAATCGGACTGGCTCAGTCGTTGAATTCCACCGGTGTGATGATGCCTTCACATTGCAGCCTGTCCAGCTCAATTTCCACTTTTTCATGCATCATATACGGTACCGCCCGAGCTTTATGGTGGATGGGGTCGTGTACCGGGGACCAAATGGATCTGCACTTTCGCCCCCGAGAAGCTTCTGATGCCTAGCTCGAACAACGATGGGAACTTGCTCAGAACTTGGGTACATGAGGCGTTGTCGACTCAGTTCCAGCGGATTTTTCCCAGCCAGCTTCTGCCAAACAATGTGGGGCCATAACCTGGCACAATCCACAGCGGGAGTTCGTGTACTGCTCCATCGTAGGAGACTCTGACTTCTGTACTGCCAATTACAGGGATTAGTTCCTTGGTGTAAATCTTTAGTTTGGTATGAATGGGGCTGAGCTTGGGCCTGTGTGCCTTTTTGTCCCACAGCCTGTCGAAGGCCTTTGTACACATTATGGACTGACTTGCTCCCATGTCTAGCTCCATAGATACTGGAATGCCGTTCAGTTCTTGGTGGACATTTCGTGGTGAATGTGTGTGCCCCGCACACTTCTGCCTCCTCAGTACGAGTCTCCAATTCAGCCTGATCCTCTGTAGATCGATCTTCCTCTGCAACATGGTGGTTTGCAGGGTTTGCAGCTCGCCTGCACATTTGTTGGCGGTGTCCCATTGTTCTGCAACCATTACATGCATAGTGCTTAAAGCGGCATTGATGGGGCCGATGTTCCCATCCTCGTCGCCAATTATTACACTCACAATAAATGGTGAGACTGAGTACTGTGTGTAATGAGCAAGTGTGATCTTTGCACCTTTAATAAGATTCCAGAGTGCAGGTACCTCGTGAGTAGCCTGCTTATCTACTGTGCTCCCAAGGGGTGCTAGGATCCCTTGGGACTTCAACAGGTGGGCCCTCTGGCGGTCAGGTGTCATGCAGGTTACAAAGGGTTAAATACACAACATCCTAAAGGGCAGTAGTGATACCAGCCCTCCAATATGGCTCAGAGATATGCACTTTATACAGCAGACACCTCAAAATGCTGGTGAAGTACCACCAGCGCTGCCTCCGTAAGATCCTGCAAATCCATTGGCAGGAGAGATGTAACAACGTCAGTGTTTTTGCTCAGGCCAACATTCCCAGCATCGAAGCACTGTGCACGCTCGATCAGCTCCATTGGGCAGGCCGCACCATCCACATGCCTGACACGAGACTCCCGAAGCAAGCGCTCTACGCGGAGCTTCGACACGGCAAGCGAGCCCCAGATGGGCAAAGGAAGCGCTTCAAGGACACCCTCAAAGCCTCCTTGACAAAATGCAACATCCTCACTGACTCCTGGGAAGTCCTGGCCCACGACCACCCAAAGTGGAGGAAGAGCATCCGGGAGGGTGCTGAGCACATCGATTCCCATCGTCGAAAACAAGCAGAAACCAAGAGTAGACAGCGGAAGGAGTGTGCGTTAACCCAGGCTCCCCGGCCACCCTTTCCTTCAACCACTGTCTGTCCCACCTGTGACAGAGACTGTAGGTCACGCATTGGACTCCTCAGTCACCTGAGAACTCACTTTTCGAGTGGAAGCAAGTCATCCTCGACTCCAAGGGACTGCCTATGATGATGTTGATGACTTGCTACTGAACTGTTTACTTCTTCCTGAATAATTTCTGAACAGATTTTTGTAAAAACAAAAACAATTAACATAATAAATATGTATTGGTTTTGTAGTAGCCCATTATCAATAGTAACAAAAGCACAGCTGTAAAATACTTAACAGTGGCACTAAACCTGCCATCATGTATATTGGGCAAATTGATTCTGCATGAATGTGCCCTCTACATTGGTGCTGAATGAATTTGGTAGGGTACTAATGTTGATGACAATTAATGGGAATGGACACCCCACTGACATAATCAACAAGCTCCCCTATCAGGCCCCTGGACAGGAAGGACGCCACAATCATTTTAGGGAGTGCAGTTGCAGTAAAGGCAGTTCAATTACTTCCATTTATTCTTGGTTTTAGGACTACCCTTGGAGCCCAACACTGCTCACACATAGGTCTCAATTTTGGCCCACACCTTTTTTCGGAGATGCGCCGCTTTTCTCCATTCAGAATTGCGCCGAAAAAATTCCTCTCCACTTTGGCCGCTGTCCAGCCTCTCCCCGGTCATCGCACAACGTGGCCAGTCGAGTCGGGGGCGGAGCCAGCGTCCTGCGCTGAAAACAGTGCCAGGATGTCTGCACATGCGCATTGGAGTCAGGTCGCGATGTCCGCGCATGTGCAGTAGCGTCAAAATTTGGCAATCGGCCATTTTTAAAAGGAATCGTAGCTGCTTGTATTTTGCTATTTGCTTGCTGCAGCCTGTCTGGTGAGTTTGCTTCCTGCAGCCTGTGTGTGCTCCAATGTGGGCAATTTCCGTCCCTATCCCTGGCCGAGTGGTCTCCCGGTCGTCCCGCACCTATCCCAGGCTGAGTGGCCTCCCGCACCGGCCGGTCCGCTACCTTCCTGGGCCAAGTTTTCAGATGAAGATAGGACTTAGTTCTATTTTTTATTTATTATTGAATGCTTATTACTTTTTGTGCTTTGTAAGTCTTGGTGCTTTCGGTGCAGGTCCTCTCCACTTCACTTCCCGCCCCTATCCCAGGCCGAATGGCCTCCGATGTACCTATCTGCGCTGATTTCTTAACTCTCCACAAGGGTTTTCTGAAGTGGTTACATACGCTGGCCTAAGTAGATTTGGAGTAACTATTAGCTGGCCAAAGTGGCGAAAACTGGCGGAGGTGGCAGGTAACACCCCCTTTTGAGAAAAACTAAACTAAACTAAAAAAATCATAACTAACTCACTTACACTGGCGCAAATTAAATGTGCAAAATGGGGATTTTTAAGATACGCCAGATAAATCAAGTTACTCCAAAAAAAAATGGAGCAACTCCTGGCCAAAATTGAGCCCATAAAATGGGTCAACTGAAAGCCTGAGAGACTGGTTATTGAGGAAGAACAATTTGAATAAGATTGGCTCTCATTTACAGACACCTGTTATGGAAAAGGAGACATCGAAGAGGACACCTCTCAGGGTTGGTTAATTGAGGTAGCTCCAAATTCAATCTCTTTTCTACAATAGCCAAGCGACAACCCAGGGATTTATTGCTTTAGCTATCTGTGGAAAATGCCCAACTGTAAGAGTGTGTAGCTTCTGTAGTATAACAGCCAGTTGCTTGGACCTGCCTTGGCTGAGTGGACTGTGCTTAAACAGGCATAGGAGTATGCACATTGTCATGTTTGATTCCAGTACTGCTGGTCTAACTGCAAATTATTTTCTATTTCTTTATAAAAACAGGTTTTGTTGCATTTAACAAAGTTTCAATCAGCAAATTTTATATTTGAATGGTCATACTACATTCCTCTGAATACTATTTAGTCCAGCCATCAACCCATTCAGAACAATCAGATTAATGCTTGGGTAAAAATGCTGTACATAGGAATATAGTACAAGTGCATCCAGTGTTCATACATAAACGTTGCCGATCAGACTTAAGTGTCACTTTATAGCAAAGCGAGATTTTCTGGCTGATCTTTTAGATTGGATGAAAGGTGGTCTCACAGAAAAGGAGTTATTTAAATGTTATAATACATTTAAATGAAGCTTGACAAGCTTTTATGGCTGCTGAGTCTGGGACTAAGCAGATCACCTCTTTTGCTCGACAGGATTGAGTTTAAGGAAAGTTCCGTGAACGATGGAACTCTTAAGAGTCCAAGACTTATTAGCTTTTTATTACTCTTGTCTAGTTTTACAGTATCATAGAATCATCGAATGGTTACAGCACAGAAGGAGGTCATTCTGCCTGTCGAGCCGGTGCTGGCTTTCTGCAAGAGCACTTCAGCTAGTCAAACTCCCCACGCCCTTTCCCCGTAGCACTGCAATTTTTCTCCTTCAGGTACTTATCCAATTCCCTTTTGAAAGCCGTGATTGAGTCTGCCTCCACCGCCCTGTCAGACAGTGCATTCCAGATCCTAACCACTCGCTACATTATTTTTTTTTTCCTCATGTCACCTTTCATTCTTTTGCCAATCACCTTGAATCTGTGTCCTCTGGTTCTCGACCTTTCTGCCAATGGGAAAAGTTTCTCTCTATCTACTCTGTCTAGACCCCTTAGGATTTAGAATACCTCTATCAAATCTCCTCCTTAGAGCACAAAAGGTTGAGAGAACAACCCCAGCTTCTCCAGTCTATCCACGTAACTGAAGTCCCTCATCCGTGGAATAATTCTCGTAAATCTTTTCTGCACCCTAAGGCCTTCACATTCTTCCTGAAGTGTGGTGCCCAGAATTGAACACATTACTCCAGTTGAGGCAGAACCAATGTTTTATAAAGGTTCAACATAACTTCCTTGCTTTTGTATTCGATGCCTCTATTTATGAAGCCCAGTATCCTGTATGCTTTTTATACTGCTTTCTCAACCTGCCCTGCCACCTTCAACGATTTGTGCACTATGTTTTAGTACTGGCTTTTGTTAGTTGATGATGCCTATAATGATGATTGTTAGTAAGTTTTGTTGGCATTTTTATGAACCTGTTCCATTGGAAGAATTCTTTCTTTCTCCTAATAATACAAAATATTTATGTGGAATCTAAGTTAGGCAAATATTGATGCTGATTCACCTGAGGGCCAAGTGAAGTATTTCGGAGACAACAGCAGAACAGGAAGTGCTGAAAACAACTTTCACAAGAGCTTAAGGAAGAGCAAAGAATCTAAGCTAAAAGTCCTGTTGCAGTCAATGGGGCCGAAATTCAGCCTTCCAAAAAGATCACTTGCCGCCAGAAAGTGGCGGCCAGGCGGTGGAGTCGAGGGGCCGCCGACTTCCGGTACAGTGGCCGCCACGATCGAAATTCACCTCAGGGATTTTTCTGGCAGTTTCCACTACCGCCCCACTGCTGCTGACCCTCCGAAGCGCGTCATCAAAGCGCACACCACCGCTCTCCTGCACCTCCATGGCATCCCCCAAGAAATTTTGCTGGAAAAATCAAAGATCCGCTGCACGGTGCCCCCAACAGATTTTTCTGTCGGTGCACCTTCATTTCACTGTGTGACCCATGACAGCATGGCGGCCCTTCAAGGGGAGGGCGCACTGCCGGGGCCGCCATGTTTTTTTTTGCCGGCCGACTTTCCGATCGGTCAAACAATTATGGCCCCGGGTTCAGCTGGGCCGCCAACAGGCAGCCTGACACCCACTCTTGGATGCCCGGCTGAAACCCTCCCTGGTGGCCCAGTGGCCAAGTCTAAATAATCGCTGTTTCTCTCCCCTTTAAATGAGGGGAAAGATGTGGTGACACACACTCGCACTGACATCAGCACCGCTCTGCCGCTGACTGACAGTGGCGGAGACTCCGTCCCGCCTCCACTTCCGCCCCTCACCAGTACTTACCGCTGTACTTCTACCCCCATCCGGTCTGCTCCAAAAAAATTTCCAAAGAGCTGAAAATGCATCAAGAGTCCGCCTCGTCTGACGCGACGGTAAAAACACTTAGAAAATGGTAGGTGCGTCTGGTTTCCGGTGGGGATGAATTTCTACCCCAATAAGTCAAGTTAAAATTAATGATGGAGGTTGGTTTTAACACAGTACAAATACAGTCATGGTTAAAGTGGTACAATATGAAGGAAAGCATGCTTGGGAGAGCAGCAAGCGACAGAGCTGGGCTGTCCGTACCCATTACGCTATCAACCATATACACATGCCCTGGCACACCCAAATGGTAATGATAATGTGGACTGACTCTGCAGGTTCTCTGGGTCAGCACATAGCAAGTTGCAGATCTGTGAGCGTTATGCTATGATTCAGCTGCTTTAGTATCAAGGCTGGAAAATGCTCCAATCTTTTAAAGGAAAGGAAAGGCTTGGAAAAGATTTGTACCCTTTTGCCCCAACCCCCCACCACTTCTTTAGCAAGGAGGGAAATTCACAATAATGCCGACCTATTATGAAGGTATACAGGTGTTGAGATCTGCCACTTTGCTGCTAGTGTCAGCTGAGGCTCAGTGGGCAGCACACTCGCCTCCGAGTCAGAAGATTGTGGGTTCAAGTCCCACTCCAGGGACTTGAGTGCAAAAGTGTAGGTTAACACTCCAGTGTGGTGCTGAGGGAGTGCTGCGCTACACTGGCGTGTCAACCTAGGTGCCGTCTTTCGGATGAGACGTTAAATCAAGGACCCATCTGCTCTTTCAGGTGGATGAAAAAGATCTCATGGCACTACTTCGAAGAAGAGCAGGGGAGTTATCCCTGGTGTCCTGGCCAATATTTATCCCTCAATCAACATAACAAAAACAGATTATCTGGTCATTATTATATTGCTGTTTGCGGGATCTTGCTGAGTGCAAATTGGCTGCTGCGTTTCCCACATTACAACAGTGACTACACTTCAAAAAGTACTTTATTGGCTGTTAAGTGCTTTGAGACGTCTGTTGGTTGTGAAAGATGCTCTATAAATGCAAGTCTTTCTTTCTTTATTTATTTCTGCACTGACACAGGTTGTTAGGTTATCATGTGCCTCCAACAGTGTCTTTAGTGACTTTAATGTGAACCAGCTCTTCAATCTGGCTTTGGGGCGGAGGTCAATGCAGAGCGAGAGAAAAAAATACCTCCTGGGTACATGCATATATAGCCACGAGTGATTTTTTTTTGAGCTTGCTGTCTCTGCTCTCTTGTAATGGGTTAAGAAGTTGACAAGTTGCCTGCAGTTTTGTATTATCATATCATTACTAGTCTTCAAAATAATAAATTAGTCAAAAAGCATATTTAAAAGAAAATTCAACTAAAACGCAAAATAAATGTAAGGTTTACCCACAGTGCTCTGCTGGCTTAAACTGTCAACATTTTGTACTAAATAAAATACTGCAGATGCTGGAAATCTGAAATAAAAACAGAAAATGCTGAAATTACTCAACAGGTCAGGCAGCATCTGTGGAGAGAGGAACAGAGTTAATGCCACAAAAAGGGTACTGAGAGAAATAGCTGGCTGCATGTCAATTCTGCGATGTACTGGATCCAAAAGGTATTCCACTCCCTCAACATCCAGCTGTTGTGAGACCATACACAGCGAATCATGCAGGTCAATGCCCCGTATCCTGGCAGCTGTCATGATGCCTTCCTTCTGCGGCAGTCCGCTGTGCCATCTGCATTTAAGCCAGCACGGCAAACCAGAGGGTGGTACTGAGCGACAAGGGCTATCTTTTGACGACATGGTACATGACTCTGGTGCGCAACCTGCACACATGTGGGCAGCATTCATACAATGAAAGCCATGCTGTCACACAAATCAAAATTGAGCACACCAGTGGCGTGCTGAAACAACGCTTCCGCTGCCTGGATCGCTCTGGAGGAGCCCTGCAGTACTCGGCAGAGCGGGTGTCAAGATTCGTGGTGGTCTGCTGCATGCTGCACAACCTTGCACTCCTGAGGGCACAACCCTTACCACCAGCTATACAGTGAGCAGCTGAGGAGCAGAAGGGGGAGGAGGAGGAGGAACGGGAGGAAGAGGAAGGGAGGAGGAGGCAACCTAGACAGCCCCTTTCTGGCTTGGGTGTCCGTAAATGACTCATCTGCCTGCAATACCTCTAAACGCACCACCTGTAATACCCTTAAACGCAACTCCAATTCCCCATTCATCAACAACCCCAAGCCTTATCTTCCCTCTGTTACTGACTATCACAGCTTGCACTTGGCCACAATGCAAAAATGAAAGTCAACCCAAAATAAACATTCCAAACCAAATTTAAAAATAAAATCATACCATATTGCATACAGTCGTCAACTAATCATCCTTATGCATTCCCTTAATGCCTGTCTTTGGTGTGCCTTTGCCTGTCCTAGTGCTGCTATGCAGTGCTACCCCAGTGGTTGCAGCATGGGTGGTGGAAGCCTGCTAACTTTCAGTGGCCTTGGAGAGCGACTTCGACCAGCTCTGGGCCTAGAAGGCCTAACTTCGGACTGCACCATCTCAGCATGGGCAGCAGCAGTCTGGGCTGGCTGACTGACAGGCAACAACAAGGGCATGGGCGGAGTGGCAGGGGTGGAGGACAAATGCTGTCATCCTGAGAGAGGACAGCAGATTTTTGCTCCATGGAGCCATTGCCACTCCCCTCAGCAATCCTAGTAATCTGTTACAGGACCAATTGCTGGACTGCTCTGACACCCTGCAAGCCCCTTTGAACGCTAGTATACGCAGCCATGATGGCAACAGTCTGAGCTTGCATGACTGAAGTCTGAGCTTCCACTGCAGCACCTAGATGTTGGGTGATTTCTGCTTGTGCTACAATCGAAACTGAGACAACGGCCATCAGACACTGCATCATGATTGGGTCCGCAGCGTGCTAATGAGGTTGGTCACCACTTCCATGCTGGAAAAAATGGGCTCTAAGTTTTGCGCAAAGCCCTGTGCCAAGTTGGTGCCAGACTCTTCCATGCTCTTGACATTGCATGCAGGCTTTCTGGCAGACCTGCCAATGCAGCAAGCATTTCTTTGTGGATACCCATCAACCTTCTTCTGGAGTCTGCCCTACCAAAGTACTCATCTGATTCCTCTGGAACAGAACTCGTGTGTGACCTTGCCTTCCGGCGAGCTGGCACCTGTGCTATCCTTGTCCCCTGCCCTGGTTGCAGCCCACTCTGCCCTGTTTCTCACAACGTGCTAGCCTCTCACAGTTTTGTGCCCCTTGCTTAGGCATGCAGGTACTCTCAACAGTGTGCTTAGCGCCACCTCAATGCTGCAATCATGCAAATCAGCAGGCAGCACAAAATTGGAGTGCTGCTTGCATCGAAAGCAAAAAACAAATCTTGGGGGCTAATTGGACAGGGCCAAAAAATGGGCACGAGGATCGTGATATGGAATAACCCGTGCCTGTTTGCCCTGTCCAATTTAGCCCCTAAGATTTTTTTTTAAAGGTTGTTTACCCAAACAGGACACAGACATAAAAGCATATACAATGGTGCTACTTGTACATCAGATTTTACAGTAACACAAGATAGTTGCCATGGACTGCAGAAATAATCCAGTTCAAAATACGTTCCAATGACAGCATGATGCCAAGTCACCAGCTATTCCTTTTTGATTAACCAAGGAAACATCATCAGCTTAAAATAGAAAGAAAACTGAAGGCCATTTATGAACTGCTGGAATATAAAATCCATGTAAGCTACTGTACCAAAATATTAGACAAATATATACATTTATGTATGAAAGCTGAAATGAAATTGTCGCAGCAGACTTCAAATTTTAGCATTTTACAATTTAAGTTAGTTTCTTTAAAATAAAAGGTACAGAGCAAAATCTCACAGAAAGCAACTAAGGTAATTTAACTTTCATATTTGTGTTTGTGCAGATAGTGGGCAAGGAATCTGCAAGATCTCTAGCTTTGTAAATATTATTTCAAACATTTCAATAGCAGTGCTGGATAATTTCTTTCAGGAGATTTTTTGCTATTTGTACATGTGGAAAAGGGGAAATGAAGAAAATACATTTCCACATAGGAAACCCTATATATAAAGGGGTTAACAATTAACTTCAGGGCACATAATTAGTAATTGTGTATTGTATTTTATATATTAAAATCTCTGTATTTATGTCCTACGTGAATTTTAAAAAGCAGAATACCATAATCAGATTGTGTATTTTAGAATTGATAATTTGGCATTTTACCGATCCAACAGTTGTATATATAATTTTTTTTTAAATACCAAGCAGACAATGTCTCCTGCTATCTTGTTCTGGCTGCTATTTTCAATATGCTTAGGCTGAGCAGATGGCAGATGAATCGATTATTGACCTAGCTCTTCATACAGTCCTCTTGAAGAAGCTGCAAGCTGCGGGAACACATGGCCAAATCTTAGGTTATTATCTGAATATCTATCTATTCCAGCTCCAAGATACGTATAAAGGATGAGACAAATACTAAACCAATCTATCTCGAAAGAGGATTGAGACAATTTTGTCTACTGTCACCTATCCTATCCAATGTCTTCTATCAGTGATGCGTTGGATGACGTCATAACAATTGGACTTGGAGTGTCTGTTTTGGGCAGTTCTGGACACACTGCAACATTCCTTTACAGAAGATATTTATTGTTGACAAACTCAACTGGCGATCTAGTGCACTCTATTCATCATCTTAAACAATTAGTTAACCATTGGGAAATGGTTATGGGTACTCCCAAATGCAGAATTATGGTCTTGCATAGACCAAGTGGGCATCTTAGAAGTATGTATTACCAGAAACAGGGAGCACCTTTTCTAATATTGATTCACATAGGTACCCGAAGTCCTTTCTAGATTCCAAATTCAGCCTGGAGTCAATTCTTCGTGACTGCGCAGAAAAAGGTGTCTAGGGTGAATTGGTTTTATCTGTCTTTCTTCAATGGCACCAAAGTCTCAATTCAGTTTAAGCTTGTGGTGCATAAGCTGTGAATAAACAGTTCTCCTTCAAAGTTCAGACCTCCTAAGCATGCAATAGAAGGGGTTCCTTTAGCTCATATGCAAAATCCAGCATCTGTGGCAAAAAGGTGAAGCATCAGCCGGGAGGGAAGACTGGTCACCGTGTACTCCAGAGTCGGAGTCAGCTTCCCAGAGGGCACTGTGTTTTGCCAAAGCCCCTGATTAAACAGTTGGTGCTGAGTAACTGGTGATATACAAGGCTGATACATAGCACTGGATGTCTGGAATATCAAAGTGACGGGCACAGTGCATGCCGTCCTGTGTAGGATCTTTCATCAAGCAGAAGACAGTATAGCTGACAAGGGAACTCTGAGATTGGGGGTGACAGTTGCTGGAAGGTTATGAGAAAGCCACTGATGAGAACACTCATTTTTATATCGATGACAGAATGGTAGAGAGGTTTGTAGTGAGCCAGTAATGAAGTGTTCCACTCAGCTGATGACTCTTGTCCATTTCTGCTTGAACTTGTGGTCAACCCCTAACTACACATTCATGGTGAGCTCCCACTTCCAAGGTGGGGGCCAATGGCAGCTCACCCGCATAAGTCTGGAAATTTGGAGCATGCTTCGGGTATTTATCAGAAGTGTAGCAGTCTCTTCAAACTGAAGAGAGGCAGGAGGTGGAACATTGTTATTGAGCCATAAAGGAAAGATTAACTGAGTGCCTAATGGAGCATGAAAGCCACAGAAGAGCCAGATTCAGTGATGTAGCATTAGAGGAACACCTTTGACACTTAGCTAAAAGTATCTTGGATGAGCATGTGATGTAATTTTTTTTGGCTGCCCTTGTGGCTCTATAATGACTACTTCTTGGTCAGGACTACCTGTGTCCTGCTCTGGTCACAACTGTGAGTTAGCCCCCACCACGCACCCACCCCCCCCGACTCCTCCACAATCAGTTGTCTTTGCAGAGCACTTATGTAGCTTGAGGCAAATGATGATAATCTTGCAGAGCACTGAGGGGCTGGCGAGGCTGGTCTGTCCAGGCTTCTGAAACATGGGAATGGGCCTTGTTTTACCTGCGCTCAACATGTGCCAAATGAGTGACACATGGGGATTATTAGCCATATCAGAAGAGGGTAACCTTGGTGTCCAAAGAGCCATCCTTGCAGTCCGCTGTCACTTCAAATAAGGGTGGCACGACTGATTGCTGTGGAATGAAAACATCCTGATTGTTGCCTAGGAAACGGGACATTGGCCTACAGGTTTTGGTGTTGTGCATCACTGACCAGCTGCATACTAATTGAGGAGACACCCTTTTGGTTCTGTAGGGAAAAGCATTGTGCCTAGGTCTACTCGGCTTCAATGGCTCCTTGGACTTTGGAGAATCCACAATGCAATGAAATTGGCAGCCTCTTTCGTCATACTGCTGTTCCTGCTCAATGAGGAAAGTAACAAGCGAGTTGCCTTCCCCGCACCGCCCCCCCCCCCCAGGTGAACACAGCATCACTGACCTGTTGGAGACATCTGTATGTTGGAGATCTCCCCTGTGGTGTACTGGAGGCATAAATTGAGGGGGGTGCTGAATTTGACTGCCACTGTGATTGGCTTTGCAGCAGATGGCACAGCTCTTTAACTGCTTCCTTGCTGAACTTTAGCCTCAAAAGGCAGTTCTCCTCTGACATTGCCAGGTAGCTGTGCCTTGGTCTGTGGAGGCAGATTGCTGAGATAATGGTGCAGTTCTTGACATTCCTTCATTTTGTCTTTGTTCTCTTCTATCAAACAGAGAACTAAATCCAATCCCTATAACTTTGAAAACTAATTACATTCAATGGTTTGGAACAGACCAGTTTTAATAAATCTTTGCATCTAGATCAGAATGTAACTGACCTTTAGCATCTAGTTTCAACGAGCATGCTGATAGCACAGCGGGTGCTATCATAAACTATGGGATTGTTCACGGCCAATTTAACCTTCATTTGCATAGATATAATGAAGCTTCCTCACATTCCGTGCAAGAGCAAGGAATGCCAGTAGGAATTTTGAATTTCATAATTCAACAATTTTAACTGCAGCCTTTGAAATCTTTGAAGCTTCAAAGACCTAATATTTTTTGGCATGGTTTAAGATATAAGCCAGTTTGGGACTAAGCAATTTTGAATTTCTTTGAATACTGGGGCTAACACCATAGCCCCAGCACAGCAATCCTTTACTGCCGTTCTTTGGGAGCTGTACTCAGCTGTTTCCCTTTCTGGTGACCTCGCGCTACAATACAAGGTCAGGTAATTTCTATAAATATTTGGTGCACAGTGTGTAATGCACTCCAAATGCCATGGGCCTGCCTCAATCATACCCTCTCCCTCTGCTACTGAACGTTGTGGATTACTGCGGGCTATTCTGAACCTACCATCGCCTTCCACCAGGCAGTAGCTGGGAGTAGCAGTAACAGGGGAGGGCAGGAGGGTACCAGGATAGAGGCCTGGTAGGAAAGGGATGGGCATTGTTTGGAAGAAAATAAGGCTTGGGAAGAGTGGCAGCAGTAAGCCTCACATCCCTATTTTCCAACCATTTTTGCTGCTTTCCCAGCTAATTTTGGATGGGATAGTGGGATAGTGGAGGAAAATTCAGCCGCACCGGTGTAGAATAAATTAGTTAAACATAATCTAATGTTTGTGAGAGGTTTTTGATTACTTTGTTGAAAACGTCAGATTGACTGGAAACCTTCACACCATGACCAATGATCACATCCAAATTCATCTCACGTGTTGTACATTTGTCACTTGTGTTCCAATACACATTTACATTCCATTTATTTATGATGAAATTATTTGCTATTCCTTAACCTAACTGTTTAATTGTTCAGATTTTGTTACCAGTTTGATACTATGCATAAGCTTTATAAGATTAAATACGCTTTCTCCAAATTACTTATGAATGGTAGACACAGGGGACCCAGACCAACTATTTACAAAACTGCACTAGCGATTCCTCCTTCCCCACACCACCCAGATTCTTAAATCAGCCACCTCAAATGGCATTAATCCCAAAGTGAAAATCAAGTGCAGTGCACCAATGTTAAATTTGAGAACGGTTTCAACTATTCCATTTAAGAAAGAAGGAAGAAAGACTTGCATTTATATAGCACGTTTTACGACCACCGGATGTATCAAAGTGCTTTATAGCCAATGAAGTACTTTTAGAGTGTAATCACTGTTGTAATGTGGGAAACACACCAACCAGCACACAGCAAACTCCCACAAACACCAATGTGATAACAACCAGATAATCTGTTTTTTGTTATGCTGATTGAGGGATAAATATTGGCTAGGGCACCGGGGAGAACACCCCTATTCTTCGAAATAGTGCCATGGGATCTTTTACGTCCACCTGAGAGAGCAGATGGGGCCTCGGTTTAACATCTCATCTGAAAGACGGCACCTCCAACAGCACTGCACTGGTGTGTCAGCCTAGATTTATGTGCTCCAGTCCCTGAAGTAGGACTTGAACCCAAACCTTCTGACTCAGAGTGAGTGTGCTACCCACTGAGCCACAGCTGACACTTTTCAAGAAAAAGATAGCAAATAGTGAACTTGTTCCTACAGAGCTTCAGAGAATCCTTGAATGCAGAAAGTTCCAAAAGTATTCGATGAAATTCAGTAACTTTCACTAGCTTACCAGGTTCAATACTGAATTTACACTTTTGGTCTTTCAAGTAGATCTATTGATATTTTATTTTATCTTGGATTGCAATTGTATCTAATTGGCTGTTCTGCAGAGCGTGCTTTAAAATACTTCCGTTCCTGTCTGCTTACCAGAGAGGGGGTGAAATTGGAATATACCCGAATTTTGGGTGCTGTCTGCACCACTTTCAACAGACGCAATGTGTGATCTGCCCGTGCCCGTTGAAAGTGGTGCAGGCAGCACGCAAAATGATTGGAACACTGAGCTCAGTGCTAAATGCGCTGCTGGTTGGTTCAATGCTCAACAGGGGGGCCAATATCAGATGCGGACTGCTGTCCAATAACATTTTGCCTAGTCTCTCTGCACTTCTTGACGGGGAGGTGCTTTGTTATAGAAACATCTCATTGTCACTGTGGATGCAGCAATGTCACAGCAGGGAAGAGAAAGGGCATGTCACTTCTCAGATGCAGCACTGGAGGCCTTGGTCCAAGGGGTACACAGAAGACAAGTTATCTACCCGCAGGGGGGCATGGGGCCTCCAGACAGAAGGCCAGAAGGCAGTGGGAGGAGATAGCCCAAGCTGTCAGTGCCACCAGTGTTGCCCCCAGGGCCTGGATCCAATGCTGCAAGAAGTTTAGTGACCTCACACAAGCTCAATGCATCACACCCTCATCACTCATCTACCGACAATCTCGAGCAATGACGATTCATAACTTACAATTATAGCTTCACCTCACCCCCAAACACTTACCACTGCTGCAAGCCTCACATCCACATTTCACATCTTGCACACAATGTCACCTTTTCAACCATAACAGACACATTACTGAAACATATTGCACCACACTCATACACTTTCCATTCTCTTGCAGGCCAAGTTGGCTCATAACTGGCGTAAGTAGCAGCAGACAGGTGGGTGAAGCACGTCTGTAGAACGTTACTGTGCTGGAGGAGTTTGTACTGGAGATAATTAGGCCATCACTGAGGCCGTGGTAAGAGGCGAGGTTAAAGCATTGCTGATGACGGTATGCTCAGACCTAATCCTTCTTCTTACATCCCACTTCCCCCTCATCGGACAATCTCTTCTCACTTACAAGCTGCTGATGGTGTGAGCATGCACATCATGCCATCTTGTCCGTTTCAAGGAGCATGGAGGAGTCCGGATCCAACATTGCTATGCACAGAACTTGGAGCCGATGATTTCCAGGATGGAAGTGACGACAACTCCATTAGAGCACTTGTGGACCCAACCATGATGCTGGGTGTGATGGGCAATGTGGCAGCTTCTATTGCAGCACAAGTGGAAGTGACCCAACGTCTGAGTGCTGCAGTGGAAACTCAGACTCATGCAGTCTCAGCTTGCTGCCACGCATCTCAGACTGCTGCCATCATGGCTGAGTTTACGGGTGTGAAAAGGGGCTTGAAGGTTCACACAGCACTCCAGCAGACTGTCCTCCAACAGATGGCTAGGAATGCTGAGGCGCCGCCCCGGGGGAGTGGCAGTGGCTCCTGGAGCAAGAACTTGCTGTCCTCTCTCAGGATGACAGCGTTCAGCTTCCCACCACTGCCGCTCCGCCAGTGCCCTTGCTGTTGTCTATCAGCCAGCCAGCCCAGACTGCTGCCACTCACGTTGAGGTGATGCAGTCTGCAGCCCGGCCTTCTAGGCCCAGATCTGGTCGAGGCCATCTGCAGTGTACACCATGGAAAGTCAACACTCTTCCACTAGCCATGCTGTAGCTACTGGGGTAGCACTGCGTAGTAGCACTAGAATAGGCAAAGGAACACGAAAGACAGACACTAAGGGAATGCACAAGGATGATTAATTGACTTTATTATGCAACATTCGCAATACTCATTTATAAATTATGTTTGGAATGTTTGTTTTGTGGTGGTTTTCATTTCAGCTTTGTGCCCAAGATTGTGATGTTTTGTGACAGAGGGATGGTAAGGTGGAGAAGTGTTGAACAACGGGTACCTGGGGCGTCATTCATTGGAACTAGAGTCTGATGAGGTGCTCACGTATAGCCCATCCAGAATGGGGATTTGCTGCCTGCCCCCTCCCTTCCTCCTCCTCCTGAAGTAGTTGCATAACCCGTAGTGGCAAGGGCTGTGCCCTCATGATGGCCAGGTTGTGGAGGATGCAGCAGACCACCACAAAATGGGGCTCCCAATCCGGCGTTCACTGAAGGGCTCCACCGAAGCGGCCAAGGAAGCAGAACCGTTGCCTCAGCACTCCGATGGTATGCTCGATGAGGTTCCTCGTGCAAGCATGGCTATCATTATATGACGAGTGGTGGGGTTGCGGAGGGAAGTCATCAGCCAGGTGTAGAGAGGATAGCCCTTATTGAGCAGCCAGTCTCGGCTTCGACCTGCCACCTGGACTGGCGCAGGATGACGGCGCCATTACTGCTGCCAGGATACTGGACATTCACTATCATGATGTGCACACCACTGCAAATTTAGTGATTGGTAGCCTTTACAGTTGCGGTACATCGAAGGATTGATATGCGATGCCTGCAAAGCCATGTGTGTGCAGTCGATGGCGTCCATGGTGAAGCCCGATATCCTGGCAAAGCCACATACATGCTCCTCCTGCTTCTCTGTTCAGTGAGAAGACAATTAAGTCTCTTCTCCTGGAGTACAGAGCCACTGTGACCTACCGATGCATTGATGGATGGCGAACTGCCAGATATTTGCTATGTTAGCTGCTCCAGCCTGGAAGGATCCAGTGGCGAAAATATTCTGGGCCACAATTATCTTGGGGGTCACTGCCAGTGCTGTCATCGCCCTACTCTGAGGTTGCTGGTCTGGTTCCAAGAGGTGGCAGAATTCTGTGGCTGCCTCCTTGGTGAAGTGGAGTTGCTAAACACGCTACTCCTGGCTTAAGTGCAGGTAGAAGACGTGCTTCCTGAAGACCCGAGGTGGGTAAGGCCTCCTACTGAGAGCCCTCCTCATCCTCCTTCTGCGACCAGCTTATCCTCTTCTTTACTGCCTCCGCTCCATCTTCCTGACATGCTGCAGGCCAAGGGGGACTGCAAGTAGAGCCACAATGACTAGGAGCAAGTGGTCTGACCACGACCCGTGAATTCAGAAGCAAGGCCTTCTCCATTTGCAGTACCACTCTCTGTCATCTCACCAACTTTAAGTAACTCTAGAAAGTTCTGAACACTTCCACAAAATTACACCGAGCCAGTAGAAATCAAAAAGCAAGTTACTTGAAAGTTAATGATCCCTTTAAATATCGCTGGTGATGGGTGGGGATGGGGGGGGGGGGGGCGGGGGGTGTCCCTCGTGCAGCTAAACGCACGTCCAGCTGTGCATGCTTTGATGAGGGCTGCAGTTGAGCGGCGATGTCCAAAATGGCAGGTCGTGTGTCAAATCAGTGATTGACATCACGATATGCCTCATTTGTCGTCTTCTGCTGAACGCAGGCAATGGCCGCGCTACCGACCTGCGCAAAATGGCAACTACCGCCTTCGCCGGATGCACGATGGCTGCCATTTTTCTGTTGAAACCGGCCTTAAATGCTGGCGCTAAGAGGGGGAATTTCGCAGCCTTAATTTCTACATATTGAACTAGCCTTTGTGATCCTAAACAAATAATTGCCAGCTGAAATGACAAATAAAAGCATACTCATTTCATATATAGCTAGGTATGTGATTATATCTGAATGCGCTCTCTGTTCATATATCACATAGCTAGGTATTACCACGTGCTGTTGCACCAATTGCTGTGAATTGCCTTCTTAATCCAACTGACAGTAGGTTTTTCTTCAAAGTCTTACATTATGTGAATCTATCTAATCAGCTAAAACATAGAATTATTGCATATGAAGTGCTGAGCCAAAAATGCAATGAAAAGAAATCACAAGCAAAGGTGCTTCCTACAAAAAAAACGTACAAATGAAAAGGAATTTTCACAGAATTTAGAAGAAAAGCATTTCCTCTCAGTACTAAATGATGGCTCTTTATTCAAAATATAACAGAATTATTTACATTAATTTGACAAATATAATTAGTGAAGTTTTTGTTTGACAGATCTGAGTTACTTATTCTGACATACAAATTTTGCTGATGTAATGACGCCAAGCTATACAGTCGGTAGTATGTTTAGCCTGTATAGATTTCAGTCACATGTAAAGATAAAAGGAGGAATTTTAACCTAAAACCAGGGTGGGTTTGGAGTGTGAGGATAGTTAAATTGTTAAAAATCAGATTCCCAATCTGAATCCGCCTCCAACCTGCCCACTCCCGTTTTTAACAGAGGCGGGACAGGGACCGGGGGCGGGGCAGCCAACCCTCTCCCAGGAGGCGGGACGTCAATTTAAATATTACAATGAGGCTGGAAGCCTCTTTTCTAACCTCCATTTTGTTATTAATTGCAGCTGGACAGGTTTTATATAATTCGGCAGTGACAGCAAAGCGAGGACAGCTGCATTCAGGAGGTAAGTACCTTTACACCTCCTGGATCCAGGGTTCTTACCTAACCCACCCCCTTGATCGGAGACCCCTCCCCCCCCACCGACCGCCAACAAGGCTTCCAATCGCCTTCCCCTCCCAATCGTTGCTCCCATTAGGCTGGCCACAATGTATTTCTCCCCCCTCCCCGCCCCCCCCCCACCAAATGATCTTGAAGCCATCCTTGACCTTGCTCCCACCCAGACCTAGATCTCCTCTTCTCCCCGCCAACCTGGTCGCAAGATGCCCCTGATCTTCTCTTCTCCCCATCACCTCCCCCAATATGCTGGAATCAGGCACCGGACCCTACCTGATCCCTCCCCTCTCCATCTGGCTGTCTGCAGGCAGGAAACAGAGGCTTCAGATGAAAATCAGGCCCTGCTGTTAAAGTAATTCTCCCTGGTTTTCCGCCTACAACGGAGCCCCTTCTTCCGCATTCCCCATGAAAATCCAGCCCAAAATTAAGTTTAATTTAGGCTTAATGAAACCTCAATATGTTTTTCAAATAATTTCACATCGTAAATTAAAATAATTCTTCAAACAGAATCTATTCCTGTCCACTGGCACAAATCCACAGCAGAATGCTGGAAAGGTTCTGACAGGGAGGTCACAATCTTTCCTACTTTGTAATGATACCCAAAGATCCAACCCTGCTGGCAAAAAGTACCATATGGAATGTAGAAGATCACCAACACATAATCGAACAAGTGAATTACCTTCCATTGCTTTTAATGGAATGAAAATCGGGAGGGATGTCTAACAGGCGGCTGAATCGAATGCATTCGTTTAACACTCTTAAGTCAAAAATACTCCCAGTATCTTAGTTTTACATGCATTGAATCACACCTACTACAATAAAAAACTGCTTTATCTGACCATAACCCTAACCCTAAATGTAATTGTATCTAATGAGCTCCACAGAACTTGGGAAGGTAACCATAGGCCATGGCTCAAATGTCCATTCCAGGCTCAAAGTGTCTCTCTGACTAAAAGCCAATCAAAAAACAGTTTTAAAAAAAATCATGCTTTTTTTCAACTGCTTTGGTCAGCCATGGTGGTTCCCCACACATCCCACTACATGCCCCGAATGTTCTATTTTTACCTAAACCCTTTAAAAATTGAATAATTCTGTAAAACAAGTAACTAGATGTTGTGTATGCAATAACTCAATAGACTGAATACTGTAAACTCCGAATAGGTACAAACCTGGCTCTTCTTTATTGGGGCCCAAAGTGATTACATTACAAGATGGGTGGCCTTTTACACCTGGGCTGCACACACGTGCGCATAGCCCAATGACCTCCGACAGTGACGCCATCTGGTGGCTAATAAACCCAAGCATACATACATGACAATATCCCCCTTTAAGATATTAGTAACAGTCTTTTTACAAATTGAGACGGTCCGGGGCTTTTCGCTCCCAAGTTAAACATCTCAGTTCAACTCCAGCCTTGGGTGAGCGTTCTGAGTCTGTTATGACTGGGGGCTGGGTAGCCAATTTGATGGGAGTGGCAATGACTACATCAGGGAGTGAAAGCCCAGATTCATTGACCATGTCAGTGATTGAAAGTCCAGATTCACTGATGACAGCGAAGTCCTCTGATGACTGAGGGTAGGTTGGTTGGTCTTCCTCAGACTGTTCCGGTTCATCCATGTGCCGCAGCTTTATCTGATCGACATGTTTCCTGCATGTCTGTCCATTCTTCAGCTTAACGATAAACACTCTGTTACCCTCCTTGGCCGTAACAGTACCGGCGATCCATTTGAGACCTTGACCATAATTCAGTACATACACAGGATCACTGATAGAAATGTCGCGTGACACAGTAGTGTGATCATGATACCCTTGCTGACTTTGACGTCGGTATCGACACGATTATTCATATCAGGGTGGACAAGAGAGAGCCTGGTCGTGAGACCTCTCTTTACCAATAGTTCAGCAGGGGAGACCCCGGTAAGCGTATGGGATCTTGTCCTGTAACTAAGCAATATGCGTGACCGAGTTTGCAATGAACCTCGAGTTACACATTTCATACTCTGCTTGATGGTTTGGACCGCACGTTCTGCTTGTCCATTAGATGCAGGTTTGAATGGTGCTGACCTCACATGTTTGATAGCATTAAGTTTCATGAACTCTTGAAACTCCATACTGGTGAAGCAAGATCTGTTGTTGCTTACAACGATGTCAGGCAGACCATGCGTAGCAAACATGACACGAAGGCTCTCAATGGTAGCTGTGGATGTGCTGGATGACATGATTGTACATTCTATCCATTTGAAATAAGCATTCACCACAACTAAGAACATCTTTCCCAGGAAGGGACCTGCAAAGTCGATGTAGATCCTGGACCATGGTTTAGATGGCCACGACCACAGACTCAGCGGCGATTCCGCTGGTGCTTTACTAAGCTGCATGCAAGTGTTGCACTGATGCATATATGATTCCAGATTACAATTGTCATGTATTCAACCAGCAATGTAACCCATGCATAATCTGACCTAAGTTGTACACTGTGAGAACAATGACCATTAGGTGGTGAACTTGTGGGAGACACTCCTAGCCTGGACCTTCAGATATAAAAGGGGAAGCTCCACCCACTTCCTGCACTTGAGTGCTAAGGAATAAAGGACAGGTCACAGACTGACCTTCTCTCAAGCATGGGCCTCGTGTGCATTTATACTGTATAGTAAGGACGTATCAATGGTGACGAGAAACTGGGATTGAAACCACGCGAGCATGGCCACGAGCAGAACAGACGAGAGGTACTGTGTTAAGGAATGGTTGGGACAGAGATTCAACATTGTTAAAGCAGCACACAGTTCTCCAGGCAGACAAGGGCAATCGGGCATGCCCCAACTTGTAGTCAAACCAGAGGGAGAGTTCGACAGAGACAACGGCAAGCTGAACGGCAATTCACGCCATTGCAAAGGACAATGCGGCCAGTAATGGGGCCATCAACACCTGTTAATGGCACACTCAAGGACAATAACAGGGGCAGTCAGAGACGATCGACTGGCAAGGGACCTTTTGTTTCCAACAGCAGCTCATGTTGGAGGCGTGGAGGCACACACTCAGCCGGAGTTTGCAGAGATGAGCAAAATACCTGCAGAAATGAACGCTGGGGGAAATCGCTGGAAGCTAAAGTTCAGCGAGTTCATGTGGAGCACGTATACAGTTCATACACCAGGACGCCACCAATAATGATGAAAGTGCTCCTCAATGGCATCCCAGTATCAATGGAGTTAGACACGGGGGCCAGCCAGTCCCTGATGGGTATCAAACAGTTCAAAAAGTTGTGGGCGTCCAAGGTCAGGAGGCCAAAATTATCGCCGATTGAAGCACAGCTACGGACATACACAAAGGAAATCATTCCGGTGCTAGGCAGCGCCACGGTAGTCGCGACCCACAAAGATTCGGACAACAGGTTGCCACTCTGGGTTGTCCCTGGGACGGTCCCGCACTACTGGGGAGGAGATGGCTTGCTGTCATGAACTGGAAATGGGGCGATGTCAATGCAATTTCCTCTGTGGAGCGAGTATCATGCTCACAGATCCTGGACAAATTTGACTCATTATTTCAACCTGGCATTGGCACTTTCATGGGGGCCAAGATAGTGATTCACATAAACCAGGACGCCAGGCCAGTACACCACAAGGCCAGAGCGGTGCCGTACGTGATGCGGGAAAAGATAGAAGGCGAATTGGACCGTCTGCTGAGGGAAGGCATTATCTCGCCAGTCGAATTCAGTGACTGGGCGAGCCCGATTGTGCCGGTGCTCAAGGCGGATGGGTCGGTCGGGATATGTTGTGATTACAAGGCCACCATCAATCGGGTGTCACTCCAAGACCAGTACCTGTACCGAGAGCGGAGGACCTCTTTGCGACGCTATCCGGTGGCAAACATTTTTCAAAATTGGACTTGACCTCAGCTTACATGACCCAGGAACTGGCGAGTGAGTCGAAGAAGCTGACCAGCATCACGACACACAAGGGGTTGTTTGAGTACAACAGATGTCCGTTCGGGATTCGCTCGGCCGCCGCGATCTTCCAACGAAATATGGAAAGCCTACTCAAGGCGATTCCAGGGACGGTGGTTTTTCAGGACGACATCCTCATCACGGGTTACGATACTGAAGAACACCTCCACAGCCTGGAGGAGGTGCTACGCAGACTGGACCAGGTAGGGCTGCGACTGAAAAAGGCGAAATGCGTCTTCCTAGCTCCAGAGGTAGAATTCCTGGGGATGAGGGTAGCAGCAGATGGGATCAGCCCTACTACATCCAAGATGGAAGCGATCCAGAGAGCACCCAGACCCCGTAACACGATGGAGCTGCATTCGTTCCTGGGGCTCCTGAACTATTTTGGTAACTTTCTTCCCAAATTGAGCACGCTGCTAGAGCCGCTACACATGCTCCTACGCAAAGGTCGCGAATGGGTCTGGGGGGGGGCAGCCAGGAAAGGGCTTTTAATAGAGCACGCAATTTGTTATGTTCCAACAATCTGTTAACGCTATATGACCCATGTAAGAAACTTGTGTTAACGTGCGATGCGTCGTCCTATGGTGTCGGGTGTGTGTTGCAGCATGTTAATGCCAAGGGTCAGTTACAGCCGGTAGCTTATGACTCCAGAAGTCTGTCCCAGGCAGAAAGGGGCTACGGGATGGTAGAAAAGAAGGCGCTCGCATGTGTATATGCAGTAAAGAAAATGCACCAGTATCTGTTTGGCAGGAAATTTGTGCTGGAGACAGATCACAAACCCCTAACATTCCTTTTAGCCGACAACAAGGCCGTAAATGCAAACGCATCGGCCCGCATAGAGGTGGGCACTCACGTTAGCTGTCTATGACTACACAATTCGGCACTGCGCCGATGCACTCAGCAGGCTCCCACTAGCCACCACTGAGGGGGCTACCGAGCATGCTGCTGAGATGGTCATGGCTGTTGAAGCTTTCGGAAGCGAAGGCTCACCCGTGACAGCCCGTCAGATTAAAGTCTGGACAAATAGAGACCCGCTATTGCCTCTAGTCAAGAAATGTGTCCTGAATGGGGACTGGGCAGCCACGTACAGGGCTTTCCCTGAGGAATTTAAACCATTTCACAGGCGCAGGGATGAACTCTCGATTCAGGCCGATTGCCTACTGTGGGGAAACCGCGTAGTCATGCCCCAGATGGGCAGAGAGGTGTTCATCAGAGAACTCCACAATGAGCACCCGGGCATTGTCATAATGAAGGCAATTGCCAGGTCACACGTTTGGTGGCCAGGGATAGACGCAGATCTGGAACTTTGTGTTCGCAGGTGCAACACGTGTGCCCAGCTGGGCAATGCGCCCAGGGAAGCCCCCCTTAACCCCTGGCCATGGCCCGCCAAGTCTTGGTCACGCATCCATGTGGACTACGCAGGTCCTTTCATGGGAAAAATGTTTTTGGTTGTAGTAGCCTACTCCAAATGGATCGAGTGTGACATTTTAAATTCAAGCACATCCTCTGCCACAGTAGAAAGTCTACGGGCAATGTTCGCCGCCCACGGTCTACCGGACATCTTGGTCAGCGACAATGGCCCGTGCTTCACAAGCACTGAATTCCAGGACTTCGTGGCAGGCAATGGAATTAACCATGTCAGAACGGCACCGTTCAAGCCGGCCTCAAACGGCCAGGCAGAACGAGCAGTGCAGATAATCAAACAGGGTATGCTCAGAATCCAAGGGGGTTCCCTACAAAGCTGCTTATCACGCTTCCTGTTGGCCTACAGATCTTGACCATACTCGCTCACAGGGGTTCCACCCGCAAAGCTGCTAATGAAAAGGACGCTCAAACCCGGTTATCCCTTATACACCCCACCATGAAAGAAATTGTCGAGAGCAGGCGCCAGTCACAATATGACTACCATGACAGGAATGCGAAGGCGCGATGTATTGATTAAATGACCCTGTTTTTGTCCCCAAATGGCTCGCAGGCACTGTGATTGCCAAAGAGGGAAATAGGATTCTGGTCGTTAAACTTACCAATGGACAAATCTGCCGCAAACATGTGGATCAAACAAAAAGGAGGTTCAGCAACCCCATAGAAGAAGCAGAGGAAGAACACAATATAGAGTTCACTCCTCCACAGGTGACCGAACACAGGGACCAAAGGGAGGAGAGCCCAGTCACTGTGGGCAGTCCGGATAGGCCTGAGGCACCGCAAACAGCAGACACTCAGGCCGGCGCCCAACAACCGGAGCCCCAACTCAGGCGCTCTACAAGCGAGCGTAAACCACCAGAGAGACTCAACCTGTGATCCCAATAAGACTTTGGGGGGGGGGAGGTGATGTCATGTATTCAACCAGCAATGTAACCCATGTATAATCTGACCTAAGCTGTACACTGAGAACAATGACCACTAAGTGGTGAACTTGTGGGAGACACTCTTAGCCTGAACCTTCAGATATAAAAGGGGAAGCTCCACCCACTTCCTGCACTTGAGTGCTAAGGAATAAAGGACAGGTCACAGACTGACCTTCTCTCAAGCATGGGCCTCGTGTGCATTTATACTGTATAGTAAGGACGTATCAATAATCAATTCCAGGCCACCGTACACGAGACCTGGCAATGGCTTTCATCATGACAATATCGGGATGTGTGCTATGTAGATCATGCACAAATTTCTCTCTGCCTTTTTTGGGCATAACAACACGATTACCCCAAAGTATACAATCTGATTGAATGGATAGTTTGTCTTTGCGATGAATGTAAGGTTTGGTCTCCTCACACATTTGCTTGGGTATGGTAGACCAATCACCACTAAGGATACAACGTTTCACAACCGATAATATCAGGTCTTGGCTGATCCAGGTTCTTAACTTGTTGGGCCGTGACACGGGTTTCTTCACTTTCAAAAGCATCCATGACCAATAGTAGGTCTGCCGGTTGTGGCATTTCCACCTCCGGTGTGGGCAATGGCAGACGGCTCAATGCATCGGCACAATTCTCAATGCTAGGTCTATGGAGAATGACATAATCATAGGCAAACAATGTCAGCGCCCGCCTCTTGGTGCGGAACGATGCATTGGTATCGATCCCTTTGTTTTCCGAAAACAATGAAATGAGTGGCTTGTGATCTGTTTCCAGTTCAAACCGAAGACCAAACAGATACTGATGCATCTTTTTAAATCCATACACACAAGCTAGTGCGTCTTTCTCTACCATGCTGTAGGCTCTTTCCGCCTTTGACAAACTTTTTGAAGCATATGCAACAGGCTGTAATTTGCCTGACTCATTAGTTTGTTGGAGCACGCAACCAACTCCATATGACGAAGCATCACAGGCCAACACTAGACGCTTACATGGATCATAATGTACCAGCAGCTTGTTAGAGCAAAGCGGATTAGTAGCTTTCTCAAAAGCTCTATCTTGAGACGCACCCCAAACTCAGTTGTCGCCTTTTCTTAGCAGCATGTGCAATGGCTCTAATAAGGTGCTCAATCTAGGTAGGAAATTACCGAAGTAGTTGAGTAGACCAAGGAACGAACGCCGCTCTGTCACATTCTGAGGCTTGGGTGTATTTTTGATGGCCTTGGTTTTTTTCGAGTCCGTAGGCCTGATACCATCAGCAGCAATTTTCCTCCCCAGGAATTCGACTTCCGGTGCCATGAAAACGCACTTCGAGCATTTCAGTCCGAGTCCCACTTTGTCCAGACGATGTGGAACCTCTTCCAGGTTGTTCAGATGTTCAGCGGAGTCACGATCTGTGACCAGTATGTCATCTTGGAACACGACGGTTCTGAGAACAGACGTCAGTAGACTCTCCATGTTCCTCTGAAATATGGCTGAAGCCGAGCGAATTCCAAAAGGGCACCTGTTGTAGATAAACAGTCCTTTATGAGTGTTGATGCACGTAAGTTTCTTTGATGTGTCGACCAGTTCCTGTGTCATGTAGGACGACGTCAGATCCAGTTTTGTGAACGACATCCCCCTGGCTAACGTTACAAACAGGTTATCAGCCTTCAGTAACGGGTATTAATCCTGTTTCAAAATTCGGTTGATCTTGTTGTCTCCACAAATCCTGACAGTGCCATCACTTTTCAACACGGGAACAATGGGGCTGGCCCATTGGTTAAATTCAACCGGTGATATGATTGCTTCATGCTGGAGTCTGTCCAGTTCGATTTCGACCTTCTCCCTCATCATGTACAGAACTGGCGGAGCTTTATGATGGATGGGTCTTGCATCCGAGTCCACGTGGATCTGCACCTTGGCTCCCGTGAAATTGCCGATGACTGGTTCAAATCGCGAGGGGAACTTGCTCAACACTTGAGCACATGGAGTATCCTCCTCCAACGACAATGCTTTGATCTTGTTCCAGTTCCATTTGATTTTTTTCTAACCAGTTCCCGCTGGACCATTGCCTGGAACAATCCATAACGGTAAATCGTGAACCGTACCATCATACAACACCTTGATTACTGCACTGCCAATCACCGTTATGAGTTCTTTAGTATACGTACGCAACTTGGCATTGACTGGACTCAGCTTAGGCCTCACAGCCTTAGTATCCCACAGCTTGTCGAATATCCTCTGGCTCATGGTTGATTGACTCGCACCCGTGTCCAATTCCATCGATACCGGCACACCGTTAAGTTTTACATTAATTATTATCGGTTGGTTCGTTGTTAGGAATGAATACAGTCCATACACTTCCTCCTCTGGATTGCATATCCGGGTCTGCACTAGACTGGTCATCATCCTCCACATGGTGTGTCGCAGTATGCTTGCTCAGTTGCGGATACATGCGCTGGAGATGCTCCACTCTCGAACAGTCTTTACAAATATACTGTTTAAACTGACACTGATGATGCCGATGATTTCCCCCACAACGCTAACACGATATCGGATTAATTTCCGTTGGCGGACTTTGAGCAGTCGCAGGTTTCGGTACACAGTCGGGTAGGCCCTGCCATATGCAGCTCTGCCAAACGACGATATTATCTTGTTTACAGTGCTTGCCGAGTTCCGATTTTTCAATGATATCTGACTTAAGCTTTTGTCCGTTTTCATGTATGATTGGACAATCTTGATGGCCTTGCTCAAATCCAGCATCTCCGCCGCCAGTAGCTTACACAGGATCACCTCGTGGTTAACTGCCAACCCAGTTTCAAACTTACACGGTCCAGCTAGATGTCTTAGACCGGCAACGAATTCCGATACATCCTGGCCCTCAGAACGAACATGCGTATAGAATCGATATCTTAAGATGATGATGCCTTCATCTGGTTTGAGATGGGCACGTATCAGAGCACACAATATTTCATAGTCCTTGTCCGTTGGACTTAAGGACGAGAAGAGATTCTTTGAGACGTAGATTTTCAGACCGTAAATCGTGAGGACCGCCAGCGGCGAACTGCGTCTGCCTCTTCCTCTATTTTGTTGGGCACGAAGTACTAGTTCAAGCGGGCCCAATCTTCTCCCTCCATGAATCGCCCCAGAATTCCAATTGTGCTCATTTTTGCATGCGAAGGTTCTTGTTATCTCGTCGCCAAATGTTGTGTATGCAATAACTCAATAGACTGAATACTGTGAACTCTGAACAGGTACAAACCTGGCTCTACTTTATTAGGGCCCAAAGTGATTACATTACAAGATGGCTGGCCTTTTATACCTGGGCCACACAGCCCAATGACCTCCGACAGTGGCGCCACCTGGTGGCTAGTAAACCCAACCTTACATACATGACACTAAACATACCTGTATTTTTAGCCACTGTATGGTAGAAATACTTCCAACAACTTCCCGACTCATCTTTGTCATCTGGGCCTGTGTTTTTCACCATACTCAGAGCTAGCAAGCTTTCCCTCGCTCGTTCCTCCTCAGATGTCATTGTTAGTATAAAACTGGACAGGGGTGCAGGTTGGATTTACAGATAAAAAGTCATGGAACAATTTGTGAATGGCAGTCTTCAGGTCAATCACAAAAAGCAATTGCTGATACTTTAAGAACTTGACTTACAAACACCAACTTTCTGGCTGAGGTGGTATAGCAAAAATGGGGAGCATGGAGAAGGGAAGGGAAATCCACAACAGAACCAGACTCTATTCAATCAAGGGAAGAAACAAAAGGATAGCAGATGAGGACAGAAAGAAATAACACACACTCTTGTGGTTCGGGGGGCAGTGAGCCAGAGTGATTCTCCTCAAGGGGTAAAAAGGAGCAGCAGACAGATCTTCTTGAATGAAAGGGGTGATCTGACTCTGTTGGGCTGCTGTTGAGATTTCATGGGCCCATGTTATAAGGTAAGCATTTATTCAACTCATCTGCATTACCCCGCAAGATCCACTGAGGTTTTAATTAATATTTTGCTAAGCGACTGCCGTGGAAAGAAAGGGAAAGAAATATCCCATTGAAGGGCGAAGAGAAAGAAAGAATAAGAGAAAGAAAGAATAAGAGAAAGCAAATATCGTTTGCTGTGGAGGGTGGTCAGGTCATCGTCGATGGGTGGAGGCTCGGAGGGAAGGCTCGTGTGTGAGGTAGACCCAAACCTGTTTTGTAGCTGGTTGCGAGGTCGGCCTGGAAGGTAGGCCGCAGTTGGGGGGTGGGGGGTGGGCAGTGGGCCCTTATAACACGGTTTAAGGGGTAGGTAGAGTGTTTTGAGAGTCAGGGTTAGGGCCAAAGGGGGCTTAGATAGTGGAGGGCGGGAGTTTTGAGGGAGAGAGCAGTGGAAGTCAGCAGCAGATGGTCAGAGGAAGGTTTGTTCAGGGAGAGCTCACTAGGGAGCTGCTATCCCATCCACCATCTTGCCCACTATTGGACCATATACAGTAGACACCTCAAATCACTGGAGAAATACCACCAATGATGTCTCTGCAAGATCCTGTAAATCCCCTGGGAGGACAGACGCACCAATGTTAGCGTCCTCAACCAGGCCAACATCCCCAACATCGAAGCACTGACCACACTTGACCAGCTCCGCTGGGCAGGCCACATTATTCGCATGCCTGACACAAGACTCCCAAAGCAAGCGCTCTACTCGGAACTCCTACACGGCAAGCGAGCCCCAGGTGGGCAGAGGAGACATTTCAAGGACACGCTCAAAGCCTCCTTGATAAAGTGCAACATCCCCACTGACACCTGGGAGTCCCTGGCCAAAGACTGCCCTAAGTGGAGGAAGTGCATCCAGGAGGACGCTGAGCACCTCGAGTCTCATCGCCGAGAGCATGCAGAAACTAAGCGCAGGCAGTGGAAGGAGCGTGCGGCCAACCAGTCCCACCCACCCTTTCCTCCAACAAGAGTCTATCCCACCTGTGACAGAGATTCCCATATTGGACTGTTCAGTCACTTAAGAACCGATTTTTAGAGTGGAAGCAAGTCTTCCTCAATTTCGAGGGACTACCTATGATGATGATATTGTGTTGCGTGTCCTGGCCTTGGAATTAAGATGGAAGGCAGACAGAAAAGCAGGGAGGGAGAAAAAGAATTGGTGATTGGGAGACAGGCAGAGGGACTGCTGCAGGAAGGTAGACACCACTTTAAAATAATCTGTGAGTAGCGCCATGGCAGACTAGTTTAATTTACAGTTTCAATGCTGAGAAAATTACACACAAGTGAGTTAGCCTGGACTAAAAAAAAAATGATGAATGATCAGATATTACTGTAAGGTCCCGATTGGACCAATTTTGCAGCTAAAGTAGTTCATTCTTACTGAGACATCTTTTGGAGTTGCATTGTTTTCATCTTTCATTCATTGTATTTGTAAGATGCACAAGGAAATATTAATTAATTCTCAACCAGTAGTAGCACAAACTGAAATTATTGTTGATAGTCTTGGTACTTACAAAAAATGGGTTAAACTCTAGTGGTATTAATTAGTGTCTATTTTTTGCAAAGAAACCTGCAACGCTCAGTAGCTGTGAGACAGAAATAAACATGTTGCATCTCCTGGATTCCACTACCTTATGTGCTTTGTCATTCAATAGCTTAATCTCGATGCATAAGAGAAGATTAGCTGTATGTAATCAGCAGGCTCCAACCTATTAATCAATTCCCTGAACAGATGAACTAATCACCAACCAGGCACAGGAGAAAACCATCTGCTACGAACATATTGCATTACATGAGGTAAGAGACAGTAGTATCAAGTTAAAAGAAAAGGCTTATATAAACGCAAGGAAATATTGAAATCCAGCAGACTGAGAGAGCTATAAAAAGTAACAAAAGGTTACAAAGAAAGTATTTCGGGATGCAAAAATGGAGTATGAAAAAAACATGCACGGGATTATCAAAACTAACAGTGAAAGTTTTTATCACTATATTGAGCAAGAGAGTGGTAAAGGTGAATGTGGGCCTATTAAAGATGGCTGCAGGTGAGACTATAATGGATAATAAGAAAATGGCAGGCTTTTTAAATAAATACTTTTTATCTGTTTCACATTGGGGAAGAGGCCAAAATACTTGTACCTTGTACAACAAAACCTTCGTCAGGCCACTCTTGGAATACTGTGTCCAGTTTTGGTCTCCTCACATGGTGGGTAATATTGAAGCTTTGGAGAGAAACATAGAAACATAGAAAATAGGTGCAGGAGTAGGCCATTAGGCCCTTCGAGCCTGCACCGCCATTCAATGAGTTCATGGCTGAACATACAACTTCAGTACGCCATTCCTGCTTTCTCGCCATACCCCTTGATCCCCCTAGTAGTAAGGATTATAGAAACATGTATAGAAAAGAGGGTGTAGAGGAGGTCACCATACTAATTCTCAGACTAAAGCATCTTAGTTATCAAGATAGGCTAAAAGAGTTGGGAGTATACACTTTAGAAAAGGGTAGACTTAGGGGAGATCTGATTGAGGTTTATAAGATAATAAGGGAATAGATTGTGTTCCAGTTTACTAGCTTAGGCAGGACCAGAGGGTCACAAATTTACATTGTATAAGGCTAGATCTAGGTTAGATGTCAGGAAGTGGATCTTTTCCTAGAGAATAGTGGACCTCTAGAACAGGCTAGATCTCGTCTGGTGGACGCGGACTTGGTGAATTCCTTCAAGCGAGAGCTGGATTTGTTTCTGGCTGGGGCGGCGATCACCTCTTACAGAAGGTAGGTACTGCAGGGGATTGAGGGCCAGAGTGATCTCCTGGACTAGTTTCACTTGCCTTGATGGGTCGGAGAGGAATTGCCCAGAATTTGTTTTCCAACTGTATCCGATCAGAGTTGGCAACCCCAGGCCGCATGAAAGTTTCATTTCTACAGAAAAAGCCATCCTTGATTCAGATATTATGTAGGTCATCGTACAGGTGATGACCTAACTGTGGCGTCCTACCCTATGAAGTAAAAATGACAAAGAATGGTTTCCTCTGACGCAGTTCTGAGATGACGACCAGTGTAGCCAAAATGCTTCAAGGGTCATTACAGCTGCATTTGTTAGTCCCTAATGAACTCTCGTTCCTCATTTCAATTAGGTAGCACGTTTGGAATCCCCAAAGAAATACCCGTCCTGAGCTCTTTGTAAGGTATGATCTCAAAACCAGCAGTAACCAAGAAGAATGAAAAATATCAGCAGAAAAATAAATGAGAACTACCCAGCAAAAATCAATAATCCACGAAGAAAAATACAGCAAAGCATACATTAAAAAAGCCCCAAAATAAGTTCATAAAGGACATATCTTTTCCCTTTATGAAATCAGCTTCAGCAGGCCAGATCCTGGGATTTCTTTGCATCTGATTTTCATGAATGAAGCTTGTGCCTTCGACAAAGCCTCGTTCAAAGATGTAAAACTTGGTGTGGGACCTTTTCCAATGGTACTCAAATATTAAAAATCAGCTGTGCTTGCTCAGAATGCACATCAGAAGATTGGGCACCTCATAAAACCATGGTCTGAGCTGGGTGCCCGATTTTTAACCTGTACTTGCTGTCCACAAGATAGTTCCGGTGGAGCCTAGCAAATGTCAGATTGAAAAGTACTCCCGATACTTGCCTTCTTCTTTAATATCTAACCTGTTAAAGGTTATTACCACTACTGATGAAAACATCGCCCAATCTCATGGCTTTTTAATGCTAATTATTATTTCTGAGCAGACCGTCACTTTATTAATTTAACTGGCAAAAAATAGGTCACATCAAAAGAAATGTAGAACCCAAAAGGTTAGTTTGGAAATCAAAAATAGTAACCATTACTCCTGGGGCTAAGATATAATTTAAGGCCCAGATGGATTTATTACATTGCCTAATGAGACTTAGTATTTTTGAACAATTTTTTAATGTCTTTACTTTCAAATTAATGAAGAATTAATTTTACTCTATTTTGGTTTCCTCTGCATGTCTCCTAAATAGCTTAGGATGGCTGTTGGTGATCACTTAACGATGGCACTTCTAAGAAAAATAGGTCACATTATTATGTACTTATAGACAAAAAAAGTGTTTTTAAATATTAATCTAAGCAATGGTAAACTGTTGTTATATGGGAATGAATACTATTTTCCATGCTTTGACACTTGAGCTGTTTTTATACTGGCAGTTTTATTTTAGGTTCTGTCACAAACCAAAGCCAGCTCTTATGGTTTACACATCGGAGTTGCTTTACAGATGCCGGTCCTCTGGAATTCCGACTAAAACAGCTCCAATATAAAATGTGCTTTGAATGAAAAATAACTCGCTCAGTAAATTTAACATGCATGTATCAGCAGGCCTACTCAATGTTACAAAGCAAGTATAAACACAAATGTAAATTTCAAAATTCCCACTTAAATTGGCACCCATAGGATGAACCACTTTTGGCCATGAATTTCATGTATCCTTTTGAATTAAGGAAAACAACTTTGTGGTGGTTCACACTTATGAATGAATGAAAATAATAACATTTACTGATGAAATCACCTATTGTTAGGAAAATGCATACTTAAGACTCCAGAATAAAGTTGGAAACCTGACCAAATCCATTTCCTTTTTGCAGCCACTGAAAACTTCTTTCTTTGCTACAGTGTTTGTAAACTCAACATAACCAAACATTCCAGATTAAATACAAAGGGAAATAGTCATTAATACGTTTGATATAAAAATGAACTTTGTTAGTGGCCCCTAGATAAGATGGATACCTCCTCTATTTTCTTTAACAGCTCTACAGAAAAAGGCTATGCCACAAAAAGGATTCAATGATGACTGTTCCTCTGGATTTGTTGTCATAATGACATTTTTGTTACATTTTGATATGTAAAAAAAGGTATGTTTCTGCAAAACCAACATTTTCAAAAAACAATTTACATCTAAAAATATGAAGCATCTCATATGAGTTGCCAGCTTATGAAATAGGTGTAATTATGAGATAAAGTCATGACCATTTACAAGTTAATATATGAACAAAAATATTCTTTTAAGTAACAACCTAAAGAACTAATCTGTTTCTGACTATGGAGTGAACTCAAAAGTTAACCAAAGATTACTCATAAAGCTTGTGTGAAGATAACCTCAGCTGAGATTGTGAAAATTACTCAAATAGTTGCTCAATTGACTGACGAGTTATTATATTTTCGAACCAATAAAATTAAGCAATATTTCAAAGTAAATAACTAAGCAATCATTTTTATTGATATACAAGACTTAAATCTCTCAGAAAGATCTCAAAGGGCTGAATGCAATGAATTGCTCTGAGGTGCAGTGACTATTAAGTGCAAATGTGGCAGCTATTTTGTGCACAAGATCTCACAAGCAGCAATGAGCTGATTTCTTGATATACACTTAAAAGTTAAAATAACCTTCAATTTGTATAGTGCCTTTTGTCTCAAGATGCTTTACACAATGAATTTCTTTTTAAAAATCCAGTGGCCATTGTTATGTAGGCAAACATGACATCCATTATACATTAGCAAACAGTCATAAAGAAAGAAATACTTGGATTTATATAGCGCCTTTCATGACCACCGGATGTCTCAAGGCGCTTTACAGCCAATGAAGATCTTTTGGAGTGTAGTCATTGTTGTAATGTGGGAAATGGGATGAATGACCAGTCAATCGATTTTTAGATGTATACTGATTGGTGGAGGGATGCTGGTGAGGAATAGTGTTTTGGGATCTTTAAATCTGCTTCTAACACCTGAACAGGCAAACAGGACCGAGTTTAACAATTCCTCTGAAGGATGGTGGCTCCACGATGCAGCATTCCAACACTGGAGTATTAGCCCACATTACGTGCAAAACTCTGGTGTGAGGCTCAAATTCACAACCATCTGACCCAGAAAAACGAGGTTACCAACTGAGCCAAGCAGACTTGCATTGGTAAGATTAGTTATTCTTGTTAACAGTAGTTAATGGATTTATACAATTAAAACAATGATGTTGAAACAATAATCAGCCAATTATTTACAATCAGAGAAATGGCTACAAGTATGTTTCTTCTGGAATAGATTTTGAGTTGGTGCTTTATAATGGAATGGATTCAGCTCTCTGTCATGCACTGTTACCTGCTGTTGACATTTATTTTTCATTATGGTGGTGCTGACAATTATTCAAATGTGTACAGAAAGCAATAAACATAGCGGGGGTCATTTTGATTTTGTGCGATAGTGTATAACGGGAGAATTGATGTCCATCAACACAACTGTAATATAAAAAAAAAAGAGTAAAATGTACAGGGATCAAAACACACTACAGCCACCAAGTGCTATGACAAGTGCTTCTGTGATTCTTCCACATGCCTAGGTAGTTATCTCAGCTATGTCACTGTGAGAAAGCTTGGCACTTTTCGACATGGGAATAAAAGAGAATCCTCTTCACTTTTGTACTTTGCCTGGTATCCAGCACTGATAGAAGGATGGGAGCAAGTTGCTGGCTCTCATTGCAACAAATGCTATCATGGGATCATGAACAAGAACATGAAATATGAGAAAAGTACTTTGAATGGAGGCATTTTGCCCATACCAAAAAGAATAGAACAAGTTGATACCCATCTTGGATGGATTTTCTTGAAACCTAAATACAGGTCAGTGATGAAGTGGTTAAAACCAGACACACTTTAGCACCCAGGAATCTCACAATATTATACTATATTAGATGCTAAGAACAAAAATCAGGGTCCTTCTGACTTCGATTGTTATCAAGGAATTAACAACAACTTGCATTGATCTGGTGTCTTGAACATAGCAAACTGTCCCAAAGCGCTTAATTACGGACAAACATCTAATTCATCTTGACTGTAATATTTATCCAGTGAGAAAAAATGTACTGATAAATACAAGTGATAAAGTCACATGTGCATTCGGACATTTGGTTGGTTTGTTGGGTGAATATATCTTGTCAAGTGGGGCGCCATGTTTTGTGTTTATATCATGGTCTCTTATTGCTCAGAACAAATTTCTGTCACACCATGGCATTTCAAGTTTTATTTTAAGGTGTTGAGGGTTTGGCAGTACATTTATTCTGTCTCAACCCTCATCTCACGACCCAGAACAAAACAGGTGAAATTATAAAGTTCTAATACACTGCACCAATCAGTTGCTTTGCACTATGCTCCTCAATGTTTTGATGGTATTTTCATTTTGGTAGGTGTAAATCCAGCATTATTAGTTATTTAGTCTTTTTCGAGATGGAACGAGGAAGGAAATGAGATTGACAGACTGGAATAAAAAGGAAAAGCCTAGGTGGGTTTATTGTTACTGTTGTAACAGACAATGCATTAAGTGTGGCATGGTGAACTGCAGTTTCTCAAGGGGATTATGGTTACATAGAAACATAGAAAATAGGTGCAGGAGTAGGCCATTCGGCCCTTCTAGCCTGCACCGCCATTCAATGAGTTCATGGCTGAACATGCAACTTCAGTACCCCATTCCTGCTTTCTCGCCATACCACTTGATCCCCCTAGTTGTAAGGACTACATCTAACTCCTTTTTGAATATATTTAGTGAATTGGCCTCAACAACTTTCTGTGATAGAGAATTCCACAGGTTCACCACTCTCTGGGTGAAGAAGTTTCTCCTCATCTCGGTCCTAAATGGCTTACCCCTTATCCTTAGACTGTGACCCCTGGTTCTGGAATTCCCCAACATTGGGAACATTCTTCCTGCATCTAACCTGTCTAAACCCATCAGAATTTTAAACGTTTCTATGAGGTCCCCTCTCATTTTTCTGAACTCCAGTGAATAAAAGCCCAGTTGATCCAGTCTTTCTTGATAGGTCAGTCCCGCCATCCCAGGAATCAGTCTGGTGAACCTTCGCTGCACTCCCTCAAGAGCAAGAATGTCCTTCCTCAGGTTAGGAGACCAAAACTGTACACAATACTCCAGGTGTGGCCTCACCAAGGCCCTGTAGCAACACCTCCCTGCCCCTGTACTCAAATCCCCTCGCTATGAAGGCCAACATGCCATTTGCTTTCTTAACCGCCTGCTGTACCTGCATGCCAACCTTCAATGACACCCAGGTCTCGTTGCACCTCCCCTTTTCCTAATCTGTCACCATTCAGATAATAGTCTGTCTCTCTGTTTTTACCACCAAAGTGGATAACCTCACATTTATCCACATTACGCTTCATCTGCCATGCATTTGCCCACTCACCTAACCTATCCAAGTCGCTCTGCAGCCTCATAGCATCCTCCTCGCAGCTCACACTGCCACCTAACTTAGTGTCATCCGCAAATTTGGAGATACTACATTTAATCCCTCGTCTAAATCATTAATGTACAGTGTAAACAGCTGGGCCCCCAGCACAGAACCTTGCGGTACCCCACTAGTCACTGCCTGCCATTCTGAAAAGTACCCATTTACTCCTACTCTTTGCTTCCTGTCTGACAACCAGTTCTCAATCCATGTCAGCACACTACCCCCAATCCCATGTGCTTTAACTTTGCACATTAATCTCTTGTGTGGTTCCTTGTCGAAAGCCTTCTGAAAGTCCAAATATACCACATCAAATGGTTCTCTCTTGTCCACTCTACTGGAAACATCCTCAAAAAATTCCAGAAGATTTGTCAAGCATGATTTCCCTTTCACAAATCCATGCTGACTTGGACCCATCATGTCACCTCTTTCCAAATGCGCTGCTATGACATCCTTAATAATTGATTCCATCATCTTTCCCACTACCGTTGTCAGGCTGACCGGTCTATAATTCCCTGTTTTCTCTCTCTCTTCTTTTTTAAAAAGTGGGGTTACATTGGCTACCCTCCACTCCATAGGAACTGATCCACAGTCAATGGAATGTTGGAAAATGACTGTCAATGCATCCGCTATTTCCAAGGCCACCTCCTTAAGTACTCTGGGATGCAGTCCATCAGGCCCTGGGGATTTATCAGCCTTCAATCCCATCAATTTCCCCAACACAATTTCCCGACTAATAAGGATTTCCCTCAGTTCCTCCTCCTAACTAGACCCTCTGATCCCTTTTATATCCGGAAGGTTGTTAGTGTCCTCCTTAGTGAATATCGAACCAAAGTACTTGTTCAATTGGTCCGCCATTTCTTTGTTCCCCGTTATGACTTCCCCTGATTCTGACTGCAGGGGACCTACGTTTGTCTTTACTAACCTTTTTCTTTTTACATATCTATAGAAACTTTTGCAATCCGTCTTAATGTTCCCTGCAAGCTTCTTCTAGGACTCCATTTTCCCTGCCCTAATCAAACCCTTTGTCCTCCTCTGCTGAGTTCTAAATTTCTCCCAGTCTCCGGGTTCGCTGCTATTTCTGGCCAATTTGTATGCCACTTCCTTGGCTTTAATACTATCCACGATTTCCCTTGATAGCCACAGTTGAGCCACCTTCCCTTTTTTATTTTTATGCCAGACAGGAATGTACAATTGTTGTAGTTCATCCATGCGGTCTCTCAATGTCTGCCATTGCCCATCCACAGTCAACCCCTTAAGTATCATTCGCCAATCAATCCTAGCCAATTCACGCCTCATACCTTCAAAGTTACCCTTCTTTAAGTTCTGGACCATGGTCTCTGAATTAACTGTTTCATTCTCCATCCCAATGCAGAATTCCACCATATTATGGTCACTCTTCCCCAAGGGGCCTCACACAATGAGATTGCTAATTAATCCTCTCTCATTACACAACACCCAGTCTAAGATGGCCTCCCCACTAGTTGGTTCCTCGACATATTGGTCGAGAAAACCATCCCTTATGCACTCCAGGAAATCCTCCTCCACCGTATTGCTTCCAGTTTGGTTAGCCCAATCTATGTGCATATTAAAGTCACCCATTATAACTGCTGCACCCTTATTGCATGCACCCCTAATTTCCTGTTTGATGCCCTCCCCAACATCACTACTATTGTTTGGAGGTCTGAACACAACTCCCACTAACGTTTTTTGCCCTTTGGTGTTCTGCAGCTCTACCCATATAGATTCCACATCATCCAAGCTAATGTCCTTCCTAACTATTGCATTAATCTCCTCTTTAACCAGCAATGCTACCCCACCTCCTTTTCCTTTTATTCTATCCTTCCTGAATGTTGAATACCCCTGGATGTTGAGTTCCCAGCCCTGATCATCCTGGAGCCCCGTCTCCGTAATCCCAATCACATCATATTTGTTAACATCTATTTGCACAGTTAATTCATCCACCTTGTTATGGATACTCCTTGCATTAAGACACAAAGCCTTCAGGCTTGTTTTTTTAACACCCTTTGTCCTTTTAGAATTTTGCTGTACAGTGGCCCTTTTTGTTCTTTGTCGTTTCATCAGGTCAATTAAACTAGTCTCGTGGTTGCAAAATTAGAATATCAGCCACAAAGTGTTCCCCAGCAGGTGACGGGACCAAATGAGTCAATATTACTTCTTAGTCTACAGTATATTTGTGCTCAGCTCTTGAATTCCACAACTCCCAGTGTAGTGTAATGGCTTTCTGCATTATTAGATGGACAAGGAATGAGCCAGCAGTAATTGTAAAAATTGTGACTCAATATAATGTAACTGCAGTTTATGTGTTCTACTTATCTTTAAAATGAGAACGAGCGACTGTTAGCAGTTTAGGAAATTTTGTTAGTCAGCATAGGTCAAAACAGCATAACATTTTATACTTTAAGGCTATAATGAATGATGTGACAGCTTTATGCTGGAGATACAACTAGTGACATGAAACCAATTAAAGCAAATTATTAGAAAAGAGTGCTTTAATTACTGAAGCACAGGGATTTCTATTCTACTACAGTCCCCATTTAATCACTCATTCTATCCACAGACTTCCTCACTGCAATATAATGTTTGGATCGCTTACTCTAGTGACTGTTGAAGAAGTTCTTCATCAATTTTGCTGTCCTTACTAATGATTGCAATTCATAATTTTACACAGTTATATACTAATTCAAACTGATTTCTAATATGAACTCACATCTGGAGAAGAACCTGTGGTGTACATGCTGGCAAACAATAGGAACTTAACTGTTTGAGTCTCTCGTTTTGTGCAAGTCACTATTAATGGTATGGAAGGAATGTCAACGCTCACTAAAGAAATGTAATATTTCAAAAAAATTCATGTGTGAAATGTTTGCATTCAACCTCACTGTCAATTGCAGATTTTTACTTTGCATTCAGAAGGACTTTCATGGCATCTGTAGGCTAAAAGCTAAAGCTCTGGAAGAGTGAGGATTAACTCTTTGCAGAGATTAACATTTGATTGTGCAAAACATTATGTGAGTTAGCTGAAGACAAAACAGACACTTCAGCTAATAATAAACCCCTTCTGTTATTTAAAAAAATGACGTAACTGGTCAGATCAGATTGCTCTGTTAACGCCTGGAATGGTTCAACCATTTCATGCTGGATTTTTGAAATTTTAAATGAATTTTAATTTATACTGTAGACTAAGAAATAATATTGACTCATACTATGATTTGGTCCCTACACCTGCTGGGGAACAATTAGTGGCTGATATTCTAATTTTGCATAAAAACGTGCAACCACGAGACTAATTTAATTGACCCGATGAAATGTAACCACAATCCCCATGAGAAACTGCAGTTCACCATTCCCTGTCTGTTACAACAGTAACAATAAACACACCTAGGCTTTTCCTTTTTATTCCAGTCTGTCAATCTCATTTCCTTCCTCTTTCCTTCTCGAAAAAGACTAAGGACTAGAAATTAGCCAGCCTAACGTACGTTTTAATGCAATTTTTTCACGTTAAAACTGCTTTTTTGTTCTTAAAATGAAGTGCACAAAATTCCCCAAAGTTTAAGAACGTTTTTTTCAAAATATCGCCGAAAAGCGGATCACCCTAGTGCAACACGAAAAAATATCAAACTGCCTAAATTTGGCTGTTTGGCGAACCCGTACTCGGGTGAAAAAAAAATGCATAAGAAAAGCAGGCATTGCGGCCTCAGAAACCTAAGTATGAAGGTAAGTATGAAGACCTGCAAAAAAGGTAAGTTAAAGTTTTTATTTTTTCTTTCTTTTGCAGCGATTACTTAGTTAAGGGTCTTGTAAATGTTTTGTGATTTTTGGTTTTTTCCCCAATTGTCTTTTCTGTGTTTTCTCCCCTCCCAGGGCCTGCATTTTTGGTGTTGATAGGCCTCAAGCTAAAGTTGGCGAGATCGCTGTTTCCGCCGCGAATCCTCGTGCAACGCCGTTTTTTAACGACAGCCGTATTTTGTGGCCAAATTTACCCCGTTAAAAAATGGTGAAATTTTTATTCTTATTTCTTCACAAAAATTACGTTACTTATCAAAAAACGACAGGCTGGAGAATTTCTAGCTCTTATAACTAATAATGCTGGATCTACATCTACCAAAATTAAAATACCATTCTTGGAATAGGAGTTTAATTTAATTACTCCTGCCCTCCACTCCTGCCCTCACAGACATTCCCCATTGTTCCTTCCTCCAACCAACACCAACCACCCCACCCCACCCCCACCCAGACTTCCCTGGCTTTGTACTTGCTTAAAAACTGTTAATCTCGAATATTTTCCAGTCCTGAAGAAAGGTAATTGACCTCAAACGCTAATTCTGTTTCTCTCTCCACAGATGCTGCCTGACCTGATGAGTCTCTTTCATATTTTTAGCAACTGCAGTATTTGACTTTTGCCTTTGAATAGCTTCCCTGGTATCTTTTGAGTCATGTATTTGAGAAAGGGCTGGTGTCTTCTGTCTTCAGACAGTTCCTCCAGGGAGAAAAGTAGAATGCTACAACTGGGTATGGATTTCAAGAGCAAAACCTCTTTTTCTTCCAGCTCTGGGCCACCACAGAGCAGTGTTTGGAGACGTATGGTTTAGGTCTTTTATCGAACAGTGTGACCAACTATAATCCTAGCCCTTGTATGAATATTTACAAGTAGGATACTGAAATTATGTTACATGTTAATAGAATAAGCATAGTAGTTATGTGTTTTATGGTAAAGCAAGTCCACATTCCACAGCTAGAATATTATTTCTGGTTTTTGGCATCCCATTATGGAAGGGACATAAAGCGTAGATTCACATGGATGATGCCAGGGATGGAAAACTACAGTTGTGAGGACAGACAAGATTTTGGGACTATTTCCACTGAAGCAGAGAAGAATTAGGGAACAATTAGTGGCTGATATTCTAATTTTGCATAAAAACGTGCAACCACGAGACTAATTTAATTGACCCGATGAAATGTAACCACAATCCCCATGAGAAACTGCAGTTCACCATTCCCTGTCTGTTACAACAGTAACAATAAACACACCTAGGTTTTTCCTTTTTATTCCAGTCTGTCAATCTCATTTCCTTCCTCGTTCCTTCTCGAAAAAGACTAAGGGCTAGAAATTAGCCAGCCTAACGTATGTTTTAATGCAATTTTTTCACGTTAAAACTGCTTTTTTGTTCTTAAAATGAAGTGCACAAAATTCCCTAAAGGCCAGCATTTATTACTCATCCATAATTGCCATTGAGAAGGTGGTGATGAGCCACCTTCTTGAACCGCTGCATGTCCGTATGGCGAAGGTACTCCCATAGTGCTGTTAGGGCAGGAGTTCCAAGATTTAGATCCAGTGACGATAAATTTCCAAGTCCAGATAGCGTGTGACTTGGAGAGGAACTTGTAGGTGATGGTGTTCCCTTGCGCATGTTACTCTTCTCCTTCTAGGTGGTAAAGGTTGTGGGTTTGGAAGGTGCTGTTGAAGAAGCCTTTGCTGCTGTATATCTTGTAGATGGTACACACTGCAGCCACGGTGTGTCAGTGGTGGAGGGAATGAATGTTTAAGGTGATGGTTGTGGTGCCAGTCAAGCGGGCTACTTTGTCCTGAATGGTGCCGAGCTTCTTGAGTGTTGTTGGAGCTGCACTTATCCAGGCAAGTGGAGATTATTCCATCATACTCCTGACTTGTACCTTGTAGATGGTGGAAAGGCTTTGGGGAGTCAGGAGGTGAGACACTCGCTGCAGAATACCCAGCCTCTAACCTGTTCTTGTAGTTACAGTATTTATGTGGCTGGTCCAGTTAGGTTTCTGGTCAATGGTAATCCCCAGGATATTGGTGGTGAGGGATTAGACGATGGTAATGCTATTGAATGTCAAGGAGAGGTGGTTAGACTCTCTTGTTGGAGATGGTCATTGCCTGGCACTTGTGTGGCATGAATGTTACTTGCCACTGATCAGCCCAAATCTGGATGTTGTTCAGATCTTGCTGCGTGCGGGCATGGACTGCTCCATTATCTGAGGAGTTGCAAATGGAACTAAACACTGTGCAATCACCAGCAAACATTCCCACTTCTGACCTTCTGATGGCGGGAAGGTTACTGATGAAGCAGCTGAAGATGGTTGGTCCTAGGACACTGCCCTGAAAACAATGTCCTGACGTTGAGATGACTGGCCTTCAACAACCATCTTCCTTTGTGTCTCCAGACAGTGGCGAGTTTTCCCCCTGAGCCCCAGTGACTTAAATTTTACTGGGGCTCTGAGGTGCCACACTCGGTCAAATGATGCTTGGCAGTCACTCTCACCTCACTTCTGGAATTCAGCTTTTTCGTCCATGTTTGGACCAAAGCTGTAATGAGGTCTGGAGCTGAGTGGTCCTGGTGGAACTCAAACTGAGCATCGGTGAGCAGGTTATTGATGAGTAAGTGCCACTTGATTGCACTGTCGATAACACCTTCCATCACTCTGCTGATGATTGCGAGTAATTTGATTGGGTAGTAATTGGCCAGATTGGAATTGTCCTGCTTTTTGTGGACAGGACATACCTGTGCAATTTTCCACTTTGTCGGGTAGATGCCAGTGTTGTAGCTGTACTCGAAAAGCTTGGCTAGAGGCGAAGCTAGTTCTGGAGCATACGTCTTCAGCATGACAGCCGGGATGTTGTCAGGGCCCACGTCTCCGGTGTGCTCAGACGTTTCCTGATATCACATGGAGTGAATCGAACTGGGTGAAGACTGGCATCTGTGAAAGTGGAGACCTCAGGAGGAGGCCGTTTTGGATTATCCACTCGGCACTTCTGGCTGAAGATGGTTGCGAATGCTTCAGCCTTGTCTTTTGCATTCATGTGCGGGGCTCTGCCATTGTTGAGGATGGGAATGTTTATGGAGCCTCCTCCTCCCGTTAGTTGTTTAATTTTCCACCACCATTCACGATTGGATGTGGTAGTGCTTTGATCTGATTGTTTAGTTGTGGGATTGCTTAGCTGCTTCTATAGCTTGCTGCTTCTGTTGTTAACATGCATGTAGTTCTGTGTTGTAACTTCACCAGGTTGGCACCTCTTTTTCCAGGTATGCCTGGTGCTGTTCATGACATGCTCTCCGACACTCTGCATTGAACCAGGTTTGGTCCTCTGGCTTGATGGTAATAGTAAAGTGAGGGATTTGCCAGACCATGAGGTTACAGATTGTGGTGGAATACAATTCTGTTGCTGCTGATTGCTCACAGTGCCTAATGGATGCCCAGTTTTGAGGTACGAGATCTGTTCTGAATCTATTCAATTTGGCACTGTGGTGGTGCCACACAGCACAATAGAGTGTCCTCCGTGTGAAGACGGAACTTCGTCTCCACAAGGATTGTGCGGTGATCATTCCTACCAATACTGTCATGGACAGGTAGATTGGTGAGGACAGGTCAAGTAGGTTTATCCCTTGTGGTGGATCTCTCACCACCTACTGCAAACCTAGTCTGGCAGCTATGTCCTTCAGGACTCGGCCAGCTTGGTCAGTAGTGTTACCAAGCCACTCTTGGTGATTGACATTGAAGTTCCCCACCAAGAGTACATTTTGTGACCTTGCTACTCTCAGAGCTTCTTCTAAGTGGTATGCAACATGAGAAGTATTAATTCATCAGCTGTGGTAGGGCGATAGATAGTAATTAGCAGGAGGTTTCCTTGTTCATATTTGACCTGATGCCATAATATAAGAAAATTAAGAACTAGATGAAGGAATAGATCATTCAGCCAGTCGAGCCTGCTCCACCATTTAATGAGATCATGGCTGATCTTCTACCTCAACTCCACTTTCCTGCACTATCCCCATATCCCTTGATATCCTTAATATTGAAAAATCTATCAATCTCTGTCTTGAATATACTCAACGACTGAGCAGCCACAGCCCTCTGGGGTAGAGAATTCCAAAGATTCTTCACCCTCTGAGTGAAGACATTTCTCCTCATCTCAGTCCTAAATGGCCAAACCCCTTATTCTGAGACTGTGACCCCCTGGTTCTAGACTCCCCGGTTCTAGACTCCCCAGCCAGGTGAAGCATCCTTCCTGCATCTACCATGTCGAGCCCTGTAAGAATGTTATATGCTTCAATGAGACCATCTCTCATTCTTCTAAATTCTAGAGAATATAGGCCTAGTCTTCTCAATCTCACCTCATTCCCCCCATCCCAGGAATCAGTCTGGTGAACCTTCATTGCACTCACTCTATGGCAAGTATATCCTTCCTTAGGTAAGGAAACCAAAACTGTACACAATACTCCAGGTGTGGTCTCACCAGGGCCCGATAAAATTGCAGAGAGACATCTTGGGGCCGAAATTGCCCACTGCTGGAAATGGGGCGCACCTACCCTGTTTCTCGTGTTTTTACCGGCACAGTGGATGTGGCGGCCTCGAGCGAAATTCCGCTTTTGGCTTTTTTTTCAGCGGACCGGAAGTTGGTCGTAATGGGGGCAGATATGCGGCGGTGAGCGGAAGTTCGGACTCTCAAGGGGCGGATGTTGGGGATGGGCAGAGTGGCCGCCACTGTCAGTCATCAGCGTAGCGCTGATGACGTCATCATGGTGCCGTGTCACCACAGCTCTCACCTTCAGTTAAAGGGGAGAGCCTGCGCGATTGTTTGAATTCGGTCCATGGGCCACCAGGGAAGGTTTTGGCCGGGCCAGAGGCCTGGCACCTAAGAGGGGGTGCCAGGCTGCCTGTTGGCAGCCTGACCGAACCCAGAGGCAAAAGTGCCAGCCCAACATGGCAGTCGGTCGACAAAAAACAACACGCTGGCAGCGGCAGTCGGTCCTCCCCTTTAATGGGAGCCTCACCACCATTTTAGAAGGACGACAACCTCACTGCACTGGCAGAAAAATAACAGCTTTTGGCACCGCGCGGCGGGAGCAACATTTTTTCGGTGGAATTTCGCCATCGGGAGGGGGAGGGGGGGAGCACGGGTCACTGCCGGGATACCGCAGGAGCAGAATTTTTAAAATGGCAGCCATTACACGAAAAATCAGCGCCCATTGCACTCTGCGGTGTGGCCGCCGATTTTCAGCAGTAACAGGCTTTAAAGGAAGAGACAATATTGGCCCTCTTTACTCTTATACTCAAATCCTCTTGTAATAAAGGCCAACACACTATTTGTTTTCTTAATTGCTTGCTGCACCTGCATGTTAACTTTCAATGATTCGTGTACAAGGACACACAGGCCCCTCTGATCACCAACATTTCTCAATCTCTCACTGTTTAAAAAATACTATTTTACTAACCAAAGTGAATAACCACATTTCTCTACATTATATTCCATTTGCCATGTTCTTGCCCACACACTTAGCCTGTCTGTATCCTCCTTGAGATATAAGATCTAAAACTTCATGGGGTAGAAACATAGAAACATAGAAACATAGAAAATAGGTGCAGGAGTAGGCCATTCGGCCCTTCTAGCTTGCACCGCCATTCAATGAGTTCATGGCTGAACATTCAACTTCAGTACCCCATTCCTGCTTTCTCGCCATACCCCTTGATCCCCCTAGCAGTAAGGACCTCATCTAACTCCTTTTTGAATATATTTAGTGAATTGGCCTCAACAACTTTCTGTGGTAGAGAATTCCACAGGTTCACCACTCTCTGGGTGAAGAAGTTCCTCCGCATCTCGGTCCTAAATGGCTTACCCCTTATCCTTAGACTGTGACCCCTGGTTCTGGACTTCCCCAACATTGGGAACATTCTTCCTGCATCTAACCTGTCTAACCCCGTCAGAATTTTATATGTTTCTATGAGGTCCCCTCTCATTCTTCTGAACTCCAGTGAATACAAGCCCAGTTGATCCAGTCTTTCTTGATAGGTCAGTCCCGCCATCCCGGGAATCAGTCTGGTGAACCTTCGCTGCACTCCCTCAATAGCAAGAATGTCCTTCCTCAGGTTAGGAGACCAAAACTGTACACAATACTCCAGGTGTGGCCTCACCAATGCCCTGTACAACTGTAGCAACACCTCCCTGCCCCTGTACTCAAATCCCCTTGCTATGAAGGCCAACATGCCATTTGCTTTCTTAACCGCCTGCTGCACCTGCATGCCAACCTTCAATGACTGATGTACCATGACACCCAGGTCTCTTTGCACCTCCCCTTTTCCTAATCTGTCACCATTCAGATAATAGTCTGTCTCTCTGTTTTTACCACCAAAGTGGATAACCTCACATTTATCCACATTATACTTCATCTGCCATGCATTTGCCCACTCACCTAACCTATCCAAGTCGCTCTGCAGCCTCACAGCATCCTCCTCGCAGCTCACACTGCCACCCAACTTAGTGTCATCCGCAAATTTGGAGATACTACATCTAATCCCCTCATCTAAATCATTAATGTACAGTGTAAACAGCTGGGGCCCCAGCACAGAACCTTGCGGTACCCCACTAGTCACTGCCTGCCATTCTGAAAAGTACCCATTTACTCCTACTCTTTGCTTCCTGTCTGACAACCAGTTCTCAATCCATGTCAGTACACTACCCCCAATCCCATGTGCTCTAACTTTGCACATCAATCTCTTGTGTGGGACCTTGTCGAACGCCTTCTGAAAGTCCAAATATACCACATCAACTGGTTCTCCCTTATCCACTCTACTGGAAACATCCTCAAAAAATTCCAGAAGATTTGTCAAGCATGATTTCCCTTTCACAAATCCATGCTGACTTGGACCTATCATGTCACCTCTTTCCAAATGCACTGTTATGACATCCTTAATAATTGATTCCATCATTTTACCCACTACCGATGTCAGGCTGACCGGTCTATAATTCCCTGTTTTCTCTCTCCCTCCTTTTTTAAAAGTGGGTCTGGAGTTAACGTTGTGGACTCCTATACAACTGTGCCGATGGGACAGGACATACCCAGGATTGGTTATGGATAAGTCTGTGATGTTGATTGATAGGTATGATTCTGTGACTATGGTTGTTGCTTGACTAGTCTGTGGGACAGCTCTCCCAATTTTGGTACAACTCCCCAGATGTTAGTGAGGAGGACTTTGCAAAGTCGACTGGGCTTGGTGTGACTTTGTCTTGTCTGCATACGATGGCTGGATGGATGCTGGGTGCTCTATCTGGCTGTATTATTCTTATACCTCTTTGTAGTAGTTTGATACAACGGTGTAGTTTGCTAAGCCATTTCCGAGGGCAGTTAAGAGTCAATCACATTTTTGTGTGTCTGGAAAGAATAAGTATTTGCCTTCATCTCAACAACATTTATTTTGAACAAAATTGTTTTTGTACTGATCAATTAAATGACTCCATGGTATACAACTTATGAGGGTAAGGAACCTGTAATATTACAGACCGTCACAGGATGCTTTATATTTCCAGGTTAATATCACAATCGGTTCTTTTTCCTATGTCACACCACCTGGAGCTCCTCAATCTCATCATATCCACTGCCTAATGGTAGCTGAAATAGTCAGGTTCAATCCTTAATGAATATTATTTCATATTGTATTTGGAGTTGAATTAATGCCACCATCTTGAATTAGTTTGTAAATCATTCCCAAGCATATTGTCTTGCACTGATCATAGAATCCACAGAAATTTACAGCACGGAAGGAGGTCATTTCGGCCCATCGTGTCCACACCGGCCGACCAAGAGCTATCCAGCCTAATCGTGCTTTCCAGCTCTTGGTCCATAACCCTGTAGGTTACAGCACTTAAATGCCCATCCAAGTATTTTTTAAATGTGGTGAGGGTTTCTGCCTCTACCACCCTTTCAGACAGTGAGTTCCAGACCCCCAACACCCTCTTTGTGAAGAAATTTCCCCTCATATCTCCTCTAAACCTCCTCCCAATTACTTTAAATCTATGTCCCTTGGTTGTTGACCCCTCTGCCAAGTGAAACAAGTCCTTCCTATCCACTCATAATTTTATACACCTCAATCAGGTCTCCCCTCAGCCTCCGCTGTTCCAAAGAAAACAGACCCAGCACCTCCAATCTTTCCTCATAACCAAAATTCTCCAGCCCAGGTAACATTCCTGTAAATCTTCTCTGCACCCTTTCCAGTGCAATCACATCTTTCCTGTAATGTGGTGACCAGAACTGCACACAGTACTCCAGCTGCGGCCTAACCAGTGTTTTATACAGTTTAAGCATAACCTCCTTGCTCTTGTATTCCATGCCTCAACTAATAAAGGCAAGTATTCCATATGTCTTCTTAACCACCTTATCTACCTGGCCTGCTACCTTTAAGGATCTGTGGACCTGAACTCCAAGGTCCCTTTGTTCCTCTACACTTTTCAGTGTTGTACCATTTAATGTGTATTCCCTTGCCTTGTTAGACCTCCCCAAATGCGTTATCTCACACTTATCCGGATGTAGGTATTCGTTCGTAATATGAAATTGGAATACAACCTACAGCACTGGAGAACATTTCCACTGCCTTTGTCTGCCTGCATTAACTAAAAGTGATCATTTTCAAAATTTTTATATTGCCACTAAACGCCTCCAAAGAATACCAAGGTTTTTGAAACTAGGTGCACTTCTATCTAGTTGCATTCATGAGGATAAAGCATCCCTGAGAAGGGACTATTCAAGACAAACTTTGTTGGTACTGAGTCAGAGATTGTTTGAGAAATTTAAAGCCATCATTTACTTACATGGTACAGAGTGATGGTGTTGGTTTCTGGCAACGGTGTACTCAGGGAATCCTGTCGAACAGCATCTAGGTGCACTGGGGTTGGCAGTGCATAGTGGCTGGTGGGATGGTTAGGGCTGCTTAACTTGTCACTCTTCTTTCTGGATCTTTTGCCTGTGTCTCTTTTCACTAAATACTCCTCTTGAATGATAGGGATCTTGTCATCACTCATGTACCTCATCAGCGAACTTTCTATGTTTAACAGAAATAATACATAATAAGTAGCCTTGTAATGAGCAATAAACATGCACATGAAAAGGCTTTGTTAAAAAAGAACTGCCCTATAAAACATTTAACTGCTACAGTGCTCATTTTCTCGATATAAAGCCATATAAAAATGCCATGATGTTTCAACAGCTGTTCTCGTGGTGGAACAACCAGAGATTATTTTCTACTCTCCACCTCAAAAATCAGGTAACAAGCATGTGCTCCCCTTTCCCTGGAGAACGACTGCAGTTATGTTGGCAAAAGTACAGTTAATGCACAAGATTTGCATTTTTCCCCCTCAGTGGTGAGCATATTTAAATCTTGACATGCTTGCCAAACATGTTCCAAGCAATCTCCTCGACCTGCGGCAGGCGGAGGAGGTGGTGGTGGTGGGGGCGATGATCAGAATTCCACCCAAGATTCATGTTTACATTTTTTACCACACAACTAGAGTTTCATCCCATTGAGACCAGATTCTAGGCTGTAGTCCTGGATTCTTCGACCTGGAATGAAGAAGTGATATACCAGATTTTGTCTGGCCTTCTCTCTGCTGAAAATAGCACTGAACATGAAAGGGAGAAATCTGTTGGAAGTCAGTAGCAGTGTCTGCGCTGCTTTCCTCAGGAGCAGTTCAAAACTGCCAGCACTCGGGAGACTGCGGAAAATCAGAAACCAGATAATAGCAATTTTTTTTAAAGCTCTCAGCAGATGGAAAATTAGGTTACTTCAGTCAGCAGTACTGCTTCCAAATACCATAATTCTGCGAAATTGTATCAATGATTACATTCCGCTGAGTAGTTATCCCATGTTCAGTACTACTTGGTAGAACATGGGTTATCCTCTGTGAGCACTCACGCTGTTAGATCCTGAATTGAAACAAGATTGGGTGCAGACTTGCTGAACAGAGGTGGGACATCTCCATTAGGAAAGGAGGAAGTGAAGAAAAAGTAATATAAATAAGCCATTGTAAATCTTGGGTTCAATTACCTACATTTCCAAATTGTAAATTATAGCAGACTGGCAAATGTGTTTTCAAATGTTCCTTATTAAAAGGGAAGGTAAGTTCCTTGGGAGTTCTTTTTGTTCAACTTAACCATCCATTTTGTAAAGAGCAAAAATTATTTGCAACAGAATATTCTTTGAGGTTTTTCAGTTTTTTTAAACTGGTCTGAACTAATTCTGATTTGCAAGAGCTCTAAAGACTTTTCTGGCTTTTCTTCTGCTTTTCCACCCTAACTCAGGTGAAAACAGGAAAATGGGGTAATGATGCCTACTGCCACCTCCCTTCTCCAACCTATATTTTCCCCCATTTGGCAGGCTGCCAGACATTCTATCCTACCCACCACATACCAGTTATGACAGGAGGTGGGGCCAGCAAGTCACCCCATTTCCCTGACTTCCTCTATTCCCATGGACTGCCAGGAGAGGTGAGGTGGTAATCCCTTTTGGGGGAAGAAAGCCCTGTAGTGGCCATTTATTCCATTCATTGGGCTGCGCATCCTTACCTTTATCAGACACCTTTCTCAGCTTGAAGCCTAACATTTAAATATCCCTTCAGTGCCCTGTGTCCCTTTAACCTTGTCTCGGCTTCTTTGGGTGCTGCAGTGATGTTCCCACTGCAGCAATGTAAGCATTTCCCTCATTGGCAGCAGCCACCAGTCTGGAGTTTAACCCTGGCCCTCCTGGGGCAAGTGAAGGAAAGCCCAGGCCCAAATTTGTAAAGTCAAACTCCAATCTTTCCTTCATCGTCCCTGGGTTAAGATCCTGGAAGTGCCTACCTCACAATATTATGGGAACGCCTTCAGAACATGGACTGCATCAGTTCAAGAAGAACCTTCTCAAGGGCAACAAGGGTTGGGCAATAAAATGCAGGCCTTGCCTGCGATGCCCACATCTCAGGAATAAAAATATGAACTGGAGTGTATTAGGGATGGTTTTCTAGACCAATATGTCGAGGAACCAACTTGAGGGCAGGCCATCCTATACTGGGTGATGTGTAACGAGAAAGGACTAATTAGCAATCTTGTTGTGCGAGGCCCCCTGGGGAAGAGTGACCATAATATGGTAGAATTCTTTATTAAGATGGAGAGTGATACAGTTAATTCAGAGACTAGGGTCCTGAACTTAAGGAAAGGTAACTTTGATGGCATGAGATGTGAATTGGCTAGAATAGACTGGTGAATGATACTTAAAGGGTTGATAGTGGATAGGCAATGGCAAACATTTAAAGATCACATGGATGAACTTCAACAATTGTACATCCCTGTCTGGAGTAAAAATAAAACGGAGAAGGTGGCTCAACCATGGCTAACAAGGGAAATTAAGTTGAGTGTTAAATCCAAGGAAGAGGCATATAAATTGGCCAGAAAAAGCAGCAAACCCGAGGACTGGGAGAAATTTAGAATTCAGCAGAGGAGGACAAAGGGTTTAATTAGGAGGAGAAAAATAGAGTATGAGAGGAAGCTTGCTGGGAACATAAAAACTGACTGCAAAAACTTCTATAGATATGTGAAAAGAAAAAGATTAGTGAAGACAAACATAGGTCCCCTGCAGTCAGAATCAGGTGAATTTATAATGGGGAACAAAGAAATGGCAGACCAGTTGGAACAAATACTTTGGCTCTGTCTTCATGAAGGAAGACACAAATAACCTTCCGGAAATACTAGGAGACCGAGGGTCTAGTGAGCAGGAGGAACTGAAGGAAATCCTTTTTAGTCGGGAAATTGTGTTAGGGAAATTGATGGGATTGAAGGCCGATAAATCCCCAGGGCCTGATAGTCTGCATCCCAGAGTACTTAAGGAATTGGCCCTAGAAATAGTGGATGCATTGGTGATAATTTTCCAACAGTCTATCGACTCTAGATCAGTTCCTATGGACTGGAGGGTAGCTAATGTAATTATAGACCGGTTAGCCTGACATCAGTAGTGGGGAAAATGTTGGAATCAATTATTAAAGTTGAAATAACAGCGCATTTGGCGTCAGCATGGATCTATGAAAGAAAAATCATGCTTGACAAATCTTCTGGAATTTTTTGAGTATGTAACTAGTAGAGTGGACAAGGGAGAACCAGTGGATGTGGTGTATTTGGATTTTCAAAAGGCTTTTGACAAGGTCCCACACAAGAGATTGGTGTGCAAAATAAAAACACATGGTATTGGGGGTAAGGTACTGATGTGGATAGAGAACTGATTGGCAGATAGGAAGCAGAGAGTCGGGTTAAACGGGTCCTTTTCAGAATGGCAGGCAGTGACTAGTGGGGTGCCGCAGGGCTCAGTGCTGGGACCCCAGCTATTTACAATATACATCAATGATTTAGATGAAGGAATTGAGAGTAATATTTCCAAGTTTGCAGATGACTCAAAGCTGGGTGGCTGTGTGAGCTGTGAGGAGGATGCTAAGAGGCTGCAGGGTGATTGGACAGGTTAGGTGAGTGGGCAAATGCATGGCAGATGCAGTATAATGTGGATAAATGTGAGGTTATCCACTGGTGGCAAAAACACGAAGGCAGATTATTATCTGAATGGCGGCAGATTAGGAAAAGGGGAGATGCAACAAGACCTGGGTGTCATGGTACATCAGTCATTGAAGGTTGGCATGCAGGTACAGCAGGCAGTGAAGAAGGCAAATGGCATGTTGGCCTTCATAGCTAGGGGATTTGAGTATAGGAACAGGGAGGTCTTACTGCAGTTGTACAGGGCTTTGGTGAGGCCTCACCTGGAATATTGTGTCAGTTTTGGTCTCCTAATCTGAGGAAGAACGTTCTTGCTATTGAGGGAGTGCAGCAAAGGTTCACCAGAATGATTCCCGGGATGGCAGGACTGACATATGAGGAGAGACTGGATCGACTGGGTCTGTATTCACTGGAGTTTAGAAGGATGAGAGGGGATCTCATAGAGACAGATAAATTTCTGACAGGATTGAACAGGTTAGATGCAGGAAGAATGTTCCCAATGTTAGGGAAGTTCAGAACCAGGGGACACAGTCTAAGGATAAGGGTAAGCCATTTAGGACCGAGCTGAGGAGAAACTTCTTCACTCAGAGAGTTGTTAACCTGTGGAATTCTCTACCGTAGAGAGTTGTTGATGCCAGTTCGTTGGATATATTCAGGAGGGAGTTAGATATGGCCCTTACGGCTAAAGGGATCAAGGGGTATGGAGGGAAAGCAGGAAAGGGGTACTGAGGTGATGATCAGCCATGATCTTATTGAATGGTGGTGCAGGCTCGAAGGGCCGAATGGCCTACCCCTGCACCTATTTTCTATGTTTCTATGTTTGAAAAGACCATAAGGCTCTATTCATTAAATAAAGCAACCGAATGCACCAGTAGTCGTACTGCTAACTTCTGTGGTTAAAAAAAAGGCTGTGGTAAATTTCAGGAGAAACTCTGGGAAATTTCCTCCACAACTCCATACCCCTCTCCCTATCTTCAATTTCTTTAGGAACTTGCATCAAGAGAGGCAATCTCCTCCCCTGTACGGTCCCAAAGGTCTCAGATGTCTTACCCAACTTCACTCTGATGTCAATCTGTTAAAAATGTATCCATCGCGGTCTTCAAATACGAGATATCCTCTGCTTCAACTGCCTCTTTGGGTAGGCTATAGTATGTTTACCATCCTTTGCATGAAGAAGCTGTGGCGAGTGTATGAATTTGCTTAAACCAGCAGGAATCAAGGACCCATGTCATGTCTTTTGTAAGAACTCCAGAGAATGCAAATGCATCATCACCTCTACAATTATTTTTAGTTGAACATTAATACAAATACCCCCTTATTAAAGGGGTACTAAACCGACAAATAAACAAATTCAACTTTAATCATCACCTCTACATTAGTGACGACAGAATACAGCTGTGTTTCTAGAAAGATACACGCAAACACCTCAGGAGCACATCCCTCTCACAAACTTGTTTCAGCAGAGAAACAAAAAAAGGCAAGCTCAGATTTAAAAAGTAAAATTAATAAGAAATAGTACAAAAAATAAAAGCTAAATAAAATAATAATTAAAAGTGAATTAAAAAGAAAGGTGAATATAGAATAAGGTAAAGCAAGATGACAGGCAGAGGGGGATACAGTATAAAAGCAGAGAAGTCCTGCTACAACTGTACAGAATATTGGTGAGGCCACATCTAGAGTACTGCGTACAGTTTTGGTCTCCGTATTTAAGAAAGGATATACTTGCATTGGAGACTGTTCAGAGAAGGTTCACTAGGTTGATTCCAGAGATGAGGGGGTTGACTTATGAAGGTAGGTTGGGACTATACTCATTTGAGTTCAGAAGAATGAGAGGTCATCTTATTGAAACATATAAGATAATGAGAAGGCTCGACAAGTTGGATGCAGATAGGATAATTCCACTCATAGGGGAAACTAAAACTAGGGAGCATAGACTCATAATAAGGGGCTACCCATTAAAAACTGAGATGAGGACAAATTTCTTCTCCCAGAGGGTTGTAAATCTATGGAATTCTTTGCCCCAGAGGGCTGTGGAGGCTGGGTCATGACAGATTTTTGAGTGATAAGAGAACAAAGGGATATGGGGAGCGGGCAGGGAAGTGGAACTGAGTCCATGATCAGATCAGCCATGATTTTATTAAATGGTGGAGCAGGCTCGAGGGGTCAAATGGCCTAAACCTGCTTCTATTTCTTATAAGTTAAGTTTTAATTTTTTTAATTTATAATTGTTTTGAAAATGTATATATTATTAGAGGAATAAATAGTAATAAAATAATTGATATTAGGACCACTGCTTGTTTTGATATACATTAACGACCTGGACTTGGGTATACAGGGCATAATTTCAACATTTGCAGGTGATATGAAACTTGGAAATGTAGTAAACAATGAAGAGGATAGTAACAGACTTCAGGGGAATGTAGACAGACTGGTGAAATGGGCAGACATATGGCAGATGAAATTTAATGCAGAGAAGTGTGAAATTATACATTCTGGTAGTAAGAATGAGGAGAGACAATATGAACGAAATGATATAATTTTAAAGGGGGTGCAGGAAGAGAGGACCCGGAGGTGTATGGACACAAATCTTTGAAGGTGGCAGCACAAGTTGAGAAGGCTGTTAAAAATGGGATCCTTGGCTTTATTAAGAGTGGGAGAGAGTACAAAAGAAAGGAATTTTTGCTAAACCTTGAGAAAACACTGGTTAGGCCTCAGCTAGAATATTGCAATCAAGTTCTGTGTCCTGTCACGCTGATGCCTCCTTTCCACAGGAAAGTGATGGATATATTAACACTTACTTGATGCACCTGTGGACAGCTGACTTGACTGATTTGGCATATGTCTTTGATGGTGACTTGGAAGGATTCTATGGTGTAAATGTAGTTGTGACCTTCCTGTCCATGGAACGAGTAATCTCCAAGGTATTTGACGGTCCACTTCCAGGAGACAAAATAGTTACGTGGCAATTCTTTTATGAAATGGAGGTGCCAACGCAAGATCTCCTCCGAGAAGTCCAGGAAGAACACTCTAGGCCAGTAAATGAGAGTCCTGTGGTACTGATGACTGTATGTAAAAACCTAACTGTCGTTGCACATGGATTTGCTGTCCTCTCATGAACATATCAACTAAACTGTGGAATGCTACAGGAGGCCTCCCTCAAAGAAATTTCACACACTCAACACTTTGCCTCAAGTTCTATATTGCAAGCAACAAATACTGTAGAAATATATTGGGCTTGAGGGGCAAAATCTTACAATGTAAAAAATGGTGCCCTCGACAGCAACAGGAACTAACGCAGGGATTTACTTCTTCGAAATAAATTACAGGTTTTGTAGCAACTTTTCCAATTCAGTATCAGTGTTTGAAAAAAGAATCCAACTTCAGCAGGTCAGTGGATCAGTCATGAGTCTATTTTGTGAGAGGAATAGTAAGTGCTGGAGGGGGCACTCACCCAAAGAATGTTAAGTTCGACATGGGACCTGACTTTCCCATTAAGATGAAGCTCCTGCTGCTCACCAGTGCAGGCTCCATTTGCCTGAACATTTTCTTTGCTGTGAAATGAGGTGTGCTTCGAATCGAGTAAGGATATAGAAACATAGAAACATCGAAAATAGGTGCAGGAGTAGGCCATTCGGCCCTTCGAGCCTGCAATGCCATTCAATGAGTTCATGGCTGAACATGCAACCTCAGTACCCCATTCCTGCTTTCTCGCCATACCCCTTGATCCCCCTAGTAGTAAGGACTACATCTAACTCCTTTTTGAATATATTTAGTGAATTGGCCTCAACAACTTTCTGTGGTGGAGAATTCCACAGGTTCACCACTCTCTGGGTGAAGAAGTTTCTCCTCATCTCGGTCCTAAATGGCTTACCCCTTATCCTTAGACTGTGACCCCTGGTTCTGGACTTCCCCAACATTGGGAACATTCTTCCTGCATCTAACCTGTCTAAACCGTCAGAATTTTAAACGTTTCTATGAGATCCCCTCTCATTCTATGAGATCCCCTCTCATTCTTCTGAACTCCAGTGAATACAAGCCCAGTTGATCCAGTCTTTCTTGATATGTCAGTCCTGCCATCCTGGGAATCAGTCTGGTGAACCTTCGCTGCACTCCCTCAATAGCAAGAATGTCCTTCCTCAAGTTAGGAGACCAAAACTGAACACAATATTCCAGGTGTGGCCTCACCAAGGCCCTGAACAACTGTAGTAACACCTCCCTGCCCCTGTACTCAAATCCCCTTGCTATGAAGGCCAACATGCCATTTGCTTTCTTAACCGCCTGCTGTACCTGCATGCCAACCTTCAATGACTGATGTACCATGGCACCCAGGTCTCGTTGCACCTCCCCTTTTCCTAATCTGTCACCATTCAGATAATAGTCTGTATCTCTGTTTTTACCACCAAAGTGGATAACCTCACATTTATCCACATTATACTTCAATCTGCCATGCATTTGCCCACTCACCTAACCTATCCAAGTCACTCTGCAGCCTCATAGCATCCTCCTCGCAGCTCACACTGCCACCCAACTTAGTGTCATCCGCATATTTGGAGATACTACATTTAATCCCCTCGTCTAAATCATTAATGTACAAAACATTGTACACAAACCTTGTAAAATCATCGTTTATATGGTATATTTTACTCTGCTCCAGGTAACATGTAACTCCAATATACTTAACTCCTTCAGTGGACTTTAAAATTGGAAGCAGTTTAAATATTTAGTTATAGCTTGTCTTAAAGGCATACATTTAGAACTAGTCCTATTAATCTGAAATCTTAATAATTCACAGAAAGTAGCAAAGTAGTTCTCAATATGTGAAATTTCAGGATCAAAATCAGACTGAAATGTCTGCTATTTGCTATAGAATCTTGGGGAGGGGGGTTGAAGTTATCCATTATCACTCTGCTGGCACCAGGAACTCAAACAGTCTCTACCAGTTGTTTAAAGGTTGGAGGTACAAGGGCAAGAGGGCAACTTGGTAATGGTTTCTGTATAAAAGGCTGCCAACTAGTGAACAACAGTATAGAAACATAGAAAATAGGTGCAGGAGTAGGCCATTCGGCCCTTCTAGCCTGCACCGCCATTCAATGAGTTCATGGCTGAACATTCAACTTCAGTACCCCATTCCTGCTTTCTCGCCATACCCCTTGATCCCCCTAGTAGTAAGGACCTCATCTAACTCCTTTTTGAATATATTTAGTGAATTGGCCTCAACAACTTTCTGTGGTAGAGAATTCCACAGGTTCACCACTCTCTGGGTGAAGAAGTTCCTCCGCATCTCGGTCCTAAATGGCTTACCCCTTATCCTTAGACTGTGACCTCTGGTTCTGGACTTCCCCAACATTGGGAACATTCTTCCTGCATCTAACCTGTCTAACCCCGTCAGAATTTTAAATGTTTCTATGAGGTCCCCTCTCATTCTTCTGAACTCCAGTGAATACAAGCCCAGTTGATCCAGTCTTTCTTGATAGGTCAGTCCCGCCATCCCGGGAATCAGTCTGGTGAACCTTCGCTGCACTCCCTCAATAGCAAGAATGTCCTTCCTCAGGTTAGGAGACCAAAACTGTACACAATACTCCAGGTGTGGCCTCACCAATGCCCTGTACAACTGTAGCAACACCTCCCTGCCCCTGTACTCAAATCCCCTTGCTATGAAGGCCAACATGCCATTTGCTTTCTTAACCGCCTGCTGCACCTGCATGCCAACCTTCAATGACTGATGTACCATGACACCCAGGTCTCTTTGCACCTCCCCTTTTCCTAATCTGTCACCATTCAGATAATAGTCTGTCTCTCTGTTTTTACCACCAAAGTGGATAACCTCACATTTATCCACATTATACTTCATCTGCCATGCATTTGCCCACTCACCTAACCTATCCAAGTTGCTCTGCAGCCTCACAGCATCCTCCTCGCAGCTCACACTGCCACCCAACTTAGTGTCATCCGCAAATTTGGAGATACTACATTTAATCCCCTCATCTAAATCATTAATGTACAGTGTAAACAGCTGGGGCCCCAGCACAGAACCTTGCGGTACCCCACTAGTCACTGCCTGCCATTCTGAAAAGTACCCATTTACTCCTACTCTTTGCTTCCTGTCTGACAACCAGTTCTCAATCCATGTCAGTACACTACCCCCAATCCCATGTGCTCTAACTTTGCACATCAATCTCTTGTGTGGGACCTTGTCGAACGCCTTCTGAAAGTCCAAATATACCACATCAACTGGATGACGTGTTGTAACAAACACTCATTTCATAAAAGAATCTGTTGAACACAATCGATAAGAGTTTATGGAATAGTCAACTCTACTCCATCTGAACATCCAGCGAAAAAGCTACACTTGGGGTGTCTTTATAGTTTGTCCCGCGGTGAGGGCAATTGACTTGTGTTAAAATCCATTTGATGTGGCTAAACTGGATGGAAAAAATAAAACTGATTAGCTAAAACCTTATGGCCAACATTTAAGAGGGAAAGTGATGCAAAATTAGCAAAAAACAGAAATTTTAATGAGCGGAAAATATTATTGGTGACCACAGGACTTATAGATTTTGGGTTTATTAATGAGAAAAGGGGAGGGAAGGATACAGGTGCCATTACTTTACCCTATCACAAATGCAAAGTAAAGATCAACTGAAGTGAAATCTCTGTGCAATAATAGCATACAACAGTAACATATATCAGTGTTATTTCACCCCAAATGGGATCAATAAATGTTACCACTTGCCAATTCAGTGGACAAGTGAATAGCGGATTGAAATTCCTCAGGCTAAACATTTGAGCGGCAAGCTCTGCTACATTCAATATGTGTAATGTAGCACACTAGGAGCACTGGCAGCTTTGCAAATTATTAATATTTGCTAATAATTACAATTCATAGACAATGCGAACTCCAGCTACAACTGGACAAGAATGAGGAAATAATACTTCAGGCTAAATTTACACCCTTTAAATTTGTTTACAAAGTTATATTTATAGAGTTATAAGAACATAACAAATAGGAACAGGAGTAGGCCATGCGGCCCCTCGAGCCTGCTCTGCCATTCAATAAGATCATGGCTGATCTGATCATGGACTCAGCTCCACTTCCCTGCCCGCTCCACATAACCCCTTATTCCCATATCTGTCTTAAATTTATTCAATGTCCCAGCATCCACAGTTCTCTGAGGCAGCGAATTTTACAGATTTACAACGCTCTGGGAGAAGAAATTTCTCCTCATCTCTGTTTTAAATGGGCGGCCTCTTATTCTAAGATCGTGCTCTCTAGTTCTAGTCTCTCCCATCAGTGGAAACATCCTCTCTGCATTCACCTTGTCATGCCCCTTCATAATCTTATACGTTCGATAAGAAAAATGATCAAGGTATAGCAGTACTAACCCAACAAAATACCTTATTTTGGAACTACTCTACAGCTGTGTACTTGGACAACTCCTACTCCTCATTCTGGTTTATTGGTAGGTAGATAATGGGGTCAATTTTAACTTCCCAAAATCAGCGTTAATAGGGCATTAACAGCCTCAAATAGGGGGTCGGTAGATTTAATGCCCCTTTAATGCCAATGCACTGCCCGCTATCACATTTGGGTACCTGAGACCAATTTCTAACCCACTAGTGGCCAACTCTGGGCAGCCAAAGTGCCTGCCAGTTTCAGGTGGTAAACCTCTTTTATTTCACAAATTAAAATCCTATGATTTACATTGGACCCCGATTGCCATTTTAGGACAGAACTGCTCGGAGCGTGTCATGCAATATTGACCAACAGCAAAGTAAATCTGTTTCAGTTTCAGTGAAGATAGAACCAAAGAAGTCCTGTGGGCACCACAAATAATTTGGGTCACTGTTGTCCCGGGCATTCCCTTCCATCCGCAATGGCGACCACTAACCCCACACCACCCCAGATTTACCTTGCTGCTGGCCAATATTTCACTGTCCTCAATCCGGCGAGCTGCATCGGGACGCCCGAGCCTTAAAATGGCTCTGGTATCTTTGTTGCCAAAACGGGCTGGCTCTTGGCACACTCCACCGATTGGCCGCCCAAAAGTTAAAGTCGACTCCGACATGTTCAGCTGACATTTGCATGCTGCACATACTGGGTGTTGTGTGCTTTGGCATCCTCTGAAACTCAAGAGCACTACTGTGCATATACAAGTATACAATTCACACATATAGACCTAGATATTCGTCTCGGGCGGTGGTGCAAGAAGGGTGTTATCGGATCGGCCGCCGTTATACGCAGCGCCTGATATTCAGTTCAAAATCAGGCGCTGCGTATAACTGACGGCCAATCCGATAACGCCTGTTTTGTGCCACCGCCTGAGACCAATAAGTCTTGCATGTACTGTGCTCCTGTAATACTCCAGATGTCACAAATACAAATTATCTTAAAAAGGATAAAGCATTTCAGTGGCCTCTAAATGATTTTAAAAATTCACAATCAAAAACAGTTACCTAGATTCCCACAGGGAGTATCTGAGCAGTGCCCTTAAAGAGACAGGGCAGGTTAGCAGTTAATGTTCACAACTGTGCTTTCAATTCAAACTGCCCATGCGGGGTGGCTTGGGCGATCCACTGGTACACACACAAAAAAATAAAGCTAACCACTACTGAGTGAAAGTATTCGTTTCAGCCTGTGTTTTGTAAGTGCCAATTTTCAACTAAAATCAGGTTCTTGGACATTTCTACACAAAAAAATCACTCACCTCTTCTTCCATCTCTTTTGGGTCTGTTAGAATCTTCATATTCTCCAACCCAGTTGTATTCCACTGGCATGGAAATTGGCCTTAGTTTGCCTGGAAACAGCAAAAATAAATTCTCCAATCACATGTTGCATTTCATTTTGCACTATTATTGTTTGCTTCTTTTCATCTTTGAATTTTCAAAGCAGTCTATTCGTCATATTCTATTCAGCAGTTCTATTTTAATAGTTGATCTTGTTAAATAGCAAGATTGGGGAAGACAGATTACTGGAATTAATTCTGAATGCACAGATTGTGGTACTCTATTGTAGCAAATGGTATGCTGTTCCATGCTTAGAAGAAGCCCTTCGCTCTGCTTCCTGATCTTTATTATAAACCACTCTATTCATCGGAATTTTTCAATATTGCAGCGTTTGACTCAAGTAAGCTTATGCCCCCACCTGCTGTTAGTTTTAAATAGTAAAATTTTTACAAATCCTCAAGGGAAACATAATCAGATGCTGTAAACCAAATGATCAGATTTATTTGCACCATGACTTATGAGCAATTATTTTTCTTTTACATGAGGAATTAGTTATTAAGCAAATAGTAGTCAGGTAGGACATAATTTATAACTGGAGAGAGACAGCTTACGTGAACCATGAAATTTCAGGTTAATTCTTGTATTCAAATTCTACTTCAATGCTGAAATTCACTTATAATTTGAACACGTTGCAGAACCCACAATTTTCTCTGTCTCTGTAGGTTCTATTTCCTTAGTGTCTGTTAACCCATAAGCTGTTGGCAGGTTCAGAAGAACTCCTGTTACCCAGTTCTGATTATTTCAGTGTTGCAATGTGAATTCAAAACAAACAAGTGAAAAGTGTGGCTATACCTCTGATGTAGTCTACTCAATTCTGGGCCTCAACTAGGTAGGGCCCTGGAGTACAGGGTGAGGGCGGATCTATCATGAGTTGAGGCAGTTGGCAAGGTGGGCAAAAGATGGGATGGGCAAATATGTGATTTTTTTTCCCCCCGAGTTGTTGAATTAAAAAAAAATCCTGTTATCAATTTTATTTTCAGGGGTACATTGGGGGTAAGGAACTGTCATTACAGCTGTATACCATAGAATTATTTTATGGGAGCTTGCGACTGATAATTTTTATGACTGTGAATCAATCAGAATTCAGACGAGATGGTTCTAGGTTCTGATTGGTTGCTGGATCTGCAAGTTGTCTGTTGAAGAGACAGTGACCTCTGGGATCTGATTGGTTGAAGAGACAGTGACCTCTGGGATCTGATTGGTTAAAGTTTTGATATGTGATCTCTGGTTCTACAATTTAATTGGTTGAAGGCTTTCGTCAAAACTACAGCCCTATAATCACACGGACACACTTTAGTCTTAACATAGATACAAATTTTTTTTAAAGAATATCGCTGGTTGGAGCCAGTTCTAAATACAAAAACTAGACAGAAGCTAAAATTACCATACGTCAGAGTATTTTCTCTTCTGCCTGGTACACTTGACCTGCTTGTGTCGTAATCATAGCTGAGAATCATTGCATCTCCTTCAATCACTGTGAAGCGTTTTCGATATTCCTGATCCAGGAAAGAATTAGGGGACTCTGATCCTTTATGCACTGGTTTGCCTAAAACATGTCTGCTGGGTTCCTCAATGGGAAGGTTCCCTTTTTCATCCCTTTTAATTGGAGAAAAATAAAATTCAATGCCTCTGTTTATCTTTCTAATTAAACAAGCAGAAGTCAAGCCAATTATGCCACTGAAAGCAGTAAATATCTACATTATAGAATGAAATATGGTGCTAATACTCTTGAGGTTACTCATTCCAATGTAATACTCTCACTGCACTTCCATTTCCAATTGTAAACTTCTACATGACAGCCATTTATGAGGAGATTATGGTTTATGGAAACTATATCAATGATCAATTACAGTAGCAAACAGGAACTCTACAGAGCATCAAATAATACAACTTCACTTCTTTTGGAAAGCACTCCAATATTGGCCATCTCAAACATTGTCAATAAAAGGTGGAACACAGCAACAAATCAGGTTGTAATTTTGTCATGGAAGCCATCGTGCCCTCGTTGAGACATTAGAAGACATTTAAAAAAATAAGTGGTTTGTAAATTTTAAAATACCGAAGTATTAAGGCTATCCATGGTTTGTTTTCGTCTGTGTTATAATAAAGACCTTTTGCAGCCATTCTATTCATGTACAAATGCTACTGGCAGTTTACTTGAGCAACATGCACCACAGTTTTGCAGTTAGCCTTCCACAATAGGTACTGTGGATACCTGAATGATGATGGGATGTTCAGATTTGTTACTGGGAGTAAATTGCAATGAGTCACCATTGTCACAGAACAGACGCTCCCTGGTTTTGTAATCCTCCGCTAAACCAAGTTAAGTAAAACCGATAGGAAAAAAAGTCTGCTTTTAAGAAGGGGCCTGTAAAAGTTGGAAGAACATAATCCATTCTGCCATGGTTGGGCAATGATTTTTAGCATTATTTCTCATGACAATATTACAATTTCTGTCACAAATCTGAGAAACAAACGCCCACATTTTCACTTAACATAAACTAAGTGATTCATACTACATACTCACCCAGCAACATTTATCACTAGGCTGCAAATACCAGACTCTAGAGCTACCAGTTCTACTGTGCATGGATAAGGATCACTGAAGAGAGAAAAAAAGGGAGGGGGGAAGAGAGACCTTCTTCAACTACTATTTAGTAGGGATTTTTCATTCATCATGGCACAGGGTACAAAAAGCCCATTAATGAAATACGATTACTTCACACTGAGCTAGGAAGTGGGCAGTACACCAATAACTGGAGTTAATCATGTCCTCACATCAGATCAGACAACAAGGCTGCTGTGACAATCAATGTATTTTTAGGGCTTCCTTGAATCCTGCAGGTAACCAGAGGCAGGAAAAAAGTGCTGAGCACCTTCATTCAAGGAGCCCACAAGGAGTAATTGTTTAAAAAAAGCCAGTATCTTGCAATGTAAAACAATCCACTTTGTCAATCAATTGTCAAGAATGAAGCTGCTATCCACACATCCCACGACTCAACAGCTAATTTGTGTCAGTCATCGCTGCCAGAGTTGCCTGGTAAAAAATATCATTTGGACACATGTCTTACTATTACGAAAGTTGTGGTCGATGTTGAGACTTTCGAGTTCGAGAAGTAAAGAGAATTATTTGTGGTTAGAAAGAATGGAGTTAGTACTCCAGCGATACCAATGTTTCCTCTTTGATAGGAGGCAGAATGGGTGGAGAATGTGAATCAGAAAAAGTCATCAAAACAAGTGTAATAAAACGATTACCAGGGATTATGTGTTGAAAACCCATATTCGATTAAATACCCCAAGAAAGAAAGTGCATCGTAAAAACATTACACAGAGTGTGATTATATAAAAAGAAAAACATCTACAGTGGCACCAAAAAAAATTCATACTATTGATATAATTGTTAAAAAAAACAGCATGTGTAAATAAATCCCATAGTGAAAAAAAACAAACCTTGGACAAATTATAATTCTTTTAGATGTTATTAGAAAAAAAACAATGCCATACTTAAGAAGTATGATTGAACTTGGTTAGATTTTTTCTGGCAGTACCATCTTCACAGCAGTACAGTGCTAAATAACAATCATTAACATTTTCTGCTGAAGTAATGTTATGGGAGCACTGACAACTCTCAGATCAATCATCAACGATAAACCCAGAACCAATGATTCTGTTTAAAAACAGAACATGCTGGGAATACACAGAAAATCAGGCAGCATCTGTTGAGAGAGAAGCAGAGTTAACCTTTCAGATCAATGACCTTTCATCAGAACTGAAAAAGTTAGAGATGTAACAGGTTTTAAGCAAGTACAGAGGCAGGGAAAAAGGGAAGGAAAGAACAAAAGGGAAGGTCTGTGATAGGGTGGAAGGCAGGAGAGATTAAATGACAAAAGAGATGATGGTGAAAGGCAAAAGGAGATTGTAAAGGGACAAGCTAAGAAACAAAAGATGGTCGAGAGGCAGCATAAATGGGAATATCAGAATCATTAACAACAGCTGCCATCTGAAAAAAATGGGGGCAGAGGTTATGATCTGAAATTGTTGAACTCAATGTTGTGTCCAGAAGGCTGTAGAGTGCCTAACTGAAAGATGAGGTGCTATTCCTTGAGCTTACACTTATTACTGAAACGTTAACTCTGTTTCTCTCTCTCTCAGATGCAGCCTGACCTGCTGCATTTTCCCAGCATTTTCTGTTTATAATTCAGATTTCCAGCATCCTCAGTACTTTGCTTTTGGATTCATATGGTTTAGCTGATTTAATAAAAGTCTTATTCTTCCTTTCGATTTTCTCCCCTCTCCTTAAGAGCAAATCATGCTGATGTAAGCTGTGATTCAGCAATCTTGCTCGGTTAGCAGGGAGCTGTGTTCATAGGGACAGTGGGTTGAAGTTTTGGGGTTGAAATGTCATAGCCCTAGCTCTGACCCGAGCTCACTGTGAGCACAGGATTGCGGAATCACTCCTACAATACTATGGGTGACCATGGCCTCCAGTACCTTGTGCAAGTGTCCTTTTATTTAATTCGTTCCGGGAAGTGGGCATCACTGGCAAGGCCAGCATTTATTGCCGATCCCTAATTACCTTTGATAAGGTGGTGGTGAGCTGCCTTCTTGAACCGCGGCAGTCCTTGTGGTGAAGAAACTCCCACAGTGCTGTTAGGGAGGGAGTTCCAGGATTTTGACTCCGTGACTTTGAAGGAACGCCGTTATATTTCCAAGTGAGGATGTTGATGTAACTTGGAGGTGAACTTGTAGGTAATGGTGCTCCCATGCGCCTGCTGCCCTTGTCCTTCTAGGTGATATCGTCCGCATGCCCGACACAAGACTCCCAAATCAAGCGTCCTACCTGGAACTCCTACACGGCAAGCAATCCCCAGGTGGGCTGAGGAAACATTTCAAGGACACCCTCAAAGCCTCCTTGATAAAGGGCAACATCCCAACCGACACCTGGGAATCCCTGGCCAAAGACCGCCCTAAGTGGAGGAAGAGCATCCGGGAGGACGCTGAGCACCTCGAGTCTCGTCGCCAAGAGCATGCAGAAAACAAGCGCAGGCAACAGAAGGAGCATGTGGCAAACCAGATTCTCCACCCACCCTTTCCTTCAACAACTGTCTTGTCCATCTGTGATAGAGACTGCAATTCCCGTATTGGACTGTTCAGTCACCTGGGAACTCACTTTTAGAGTGGAAGCAAGTCTTGCTCGATTTTGAGGGACTGCCTATGATGATGAGGTAGTAGAGGTCGCGGGTTTTGGAGATGTTGCCAAAGAAGCTGTGGTGAGCCCATTCATCGTATGTGGGCAAGACAGTGAGCATTGGCATACTATTCAATCATATAGGCATTTCTGGCAAGGATCACCGGACCGCTGTTACTTTTCTTCATTTCCGCACCCCAGAGAAACTGAGGCCCCAAAATCTATCCTGGATGGCATTAACCAATTTTAACACAAACCAGGGATTGAAACTTGGACCTTCCTGGCCTATATAGCATAGGCCCGGAAATCGGCGTGGTCCTGGCCTGCAAGACCATCAGCAGTCCGGGGCCATTGGAGGGAGCAGCGTGCGGTGGCATACCACTGCAGGGAGTAGCGCGTGCTGCTGCAGGAGGGCGGCGGCTATGAAGCCAGGTCGCTGATTGTAGTGCGGGCAGGCACAGCAGGAGGGGAAAAGGAGCGGCAAGAGTCCGTAGAGGGAAGTGACCGGGGCCCAGGAGAGGCATGAAACTGGGGCCCAGAGGAGGTGAGGGCCCAGGGGCAGCACGGGCCAGCCCACACTGTGATATGTGTGCTTGCTCGGTCCGTGCAGCAGAGCTGGTCTCCAGTTAGTCTTGGGTAATCCTTGCCACTGGACCAAGACCTAGCTCTGTCAAGCCTGTGTGCAACGGCCACCACACGTTAAAAAATTCCAAGCACAGGCATCTTCCACCCTTCACGATGTAGTTCGGGATCTGGAATATTAGGTTCTTCATTGAAATATCTGTGAACTCATCCCTTTTTGGCATGGAAGCAAGCATCCTCATTTCGAGGGATCGCCTATGATGATGATGATAGCATGGTGACAGACCACATGAGTTTGCACACTGACCACTGGGGGACTAGTTTTGTTCTTTTCAATTAATTGATAATATGCTCTGAAAATGGAATTGCCAGAAATACTGATCATGTAAAGATTATTTTAAAGCTATCAAATCAAAAAAGTTTAATCCTATTTGCATCATATCAGAAACCAACAGAGCAAACATCGTACAGTGGAACCTGACATTTAAGTTTAGCTGGAAAGCTTTTTGTTGCAATTGATCGCCAATGAAAGATAGCTGACTTAACATGACCAGCACCCAGAAGGCCTGCTTGTAATTAATGTCCGCAAAAAGCTTTATAACACAAAGCCCAATGTTTTTGTTTTGTGTGAGACAGTTTTATACTGTAGCCAAATATGAGATAACCCCATACGCATTTTAGCATTTTGCCTTTGAACTTGCCTGCTTTCCCCGTCCTTTGAGAATGCGGATTTCTCTAACTGATTAGAATGAGAGTGGAGATCTGAGAGTTATGTAATGGCACACATTTAATCTCTCCCAGCAGTGGGTAGAATGTTTTTTTTGCCAAGTTCTATAAAATGCTAATTGTCAATTCCACAAGTTCAGTTAGCACTAAAATCTGCAGACTTTTAATAACGATCTACTATTAACAGACTTTGAAGGGGCATTGAAGCTTTTCTGTTTTGTGTGAGACAGTAGTATACTTTCTAAAAGATATCATTCAGAGAAAGATGCTTAAAAACTGGTTAAGCCAGCTTGCAACATGAAGGTAACCAGGGAAACATTTCACACCTGCTTTGCACTCAGTGAAGAAACAAATACTTCTTTTTTTTTTAAACTCAACCAAAAATATTTTAAGAAGAATTTTACCTGAATGCACTTGCTGTAACAATATACAGCTTTACAGAGAACTGGGTGGAATGTTATTATTCTGACAAAAACACATGGTACAAACAATTAATTAATACAAACAAAATTAATTAAACATTAATTTTTAACTTGGTTAAGACAAGTTCAATGCAGGATTACATTTTGTCAAAGAGCTGTTTGAAATTTGGTATTTTTAGCATTAGAGAATGTTCCCCCCATTGAGACCATCTATCTTGAGGGACCACTTTTTCTTGGCAAAACATGTCTTAAATGACAGGTTCCATTGTAATTGCTTTTCTAGAGAGAGAAATGAGCTTTGTTTTATTAAGTTCTTTTCCACATACTATCGAGCTAACCCAGAGTTAGCACTCCAAGCTGTGTATCTGTTCCTTTAAGAATTTGCATTTGCATGACATCAGATTATTTTCTCTATATTGCACATAGCCTCCTCCTTCACTATAACATTTGCTCCATTCAGTGCCACCCATACTCTATTCTGCTTCAACCAGAATTATGTATAGCTTAATTGTTTGATGTTTAACAATGAAATATTAACAAACTGAAAACCTAGACATCCACCATCAACAATTATGGTTGATCTTAACACTGGATAATCAAAGTGGAAAATTATTGGCCCAGAAATTGCGGTCAGAGGCTTTCTGCGGGAGGATGCCTCTGACTGAAATTTTTTACGAAAGTACCTGGTAGTCCCGGAGGAACGTAGATTTGCGCTCCGAGGCCTTGCTGCACAGTCCAGGGCAGGGACCCACGTATTCCAGGAGCGTATGTGTAGCTTGCGATCACATGGGCCGGTCCAACCAATGAAAGTGGCGAATTCCCATTCACAGTAATGGTGAGTTCCGTTTGTATGGAGATCACCATTAATGTGAATGGGGACACATCTCAAAAACACAAATATTTCAAATAAATAAGAAAAACACTTCACATATTTGAAATTAATTAAAATTGAATTTAACTAAAAAAAAATTTAGATAAAAATGTATTTTTTTGAATTTTTAAAAATATTTTTTAATAGGAGTAAAAATAAACTTAATGGACAGGGTTTTTAAATATAAAAATTATTGATAACATTTTATTTTTCTATTTTTTAAAACTCTTACGCTGGTAAAAGCAGGAGGCCTGCTTTTACCAGGCATAAGAGTTTGAATGTCATTCTCTGAGCAAGAGTTGGGCAAATAGCCCAAATCTCTGCCTGCGAAGGCCCTTCTCCTGCGGATGCATTGGAACTCTTAAAAGAAATGTTGACAGTTCGCAAGTGCCGGATTTCAGCGCGTGCGTATCGCGCACTGAGAACCGGCACTTGCGGGACCTCTATGGGTGCATGCGCACATTGTAAGCACCCGTAGAGACCACGATTTTTGGCCCATTATATCCCAGAAATGCCATCCCACACTTCGTACAGCACAATAAACAAAATCACTCTCGAGAAGTTACAGTGGGCAATTTAATTGTGCGGCTATTTAAATGTATTGTATCAAATTCCTCTTCCTGTTAACAGTCAAGAACTGTCCCAAGACGACAGCTCTGCCCTGACTCTCAGAGTTCCCTACCCTAGCTTATCCAAACAGAAGTGAAACTATAACGTATGTGATTAGCTTAGACAAAACCATTGTTTTGGAGTCCAGGTCAATGGCCAGTTACTTCTGGCGACAGCTATTTCCCATTAAAGAGAAATTATCATTTTCTGTGGGATTACTTTGTAAGAATATAAACATGAGCATTTCATATTGATAATCTACCTACATTTAGTAATACTAGAAGATTCTAATGTTTGCTCAAATTGTACACATTACTGTAATGAATGTCACCAGCATGATGTTAGCCATGAAAGTGACCAGACTGTTTCCTGATTACTTTGAGGTCTTGGTAACAGTCAAGTTGGCTGATTTGGTCCTTTAGGGCATAATGCTAATCGGTTAAAAATGATAAACTTGTTTTTTGCTTCACTCAATAAGTTTTTTTTTTACAGTCTTCTTAAGTCTAGAACGAGATGAAATCTCAGACTTTCTGGAGCTGGCTAAATGCTGGGTGCCTGTTTTCTGCCACTGGCTCTGTAATGTTCATTTTTTTTAAAAATCAGTAACACAGTAGTTTAGCACAGTAGAGGCTTTAGACAGGGATTATCCTGAGGGTTTATGAAGAACAATTGTGAAAAATATTGCACGTCTCTTGTGGATAATTTCCAAGATCCCTGAACCGTGACTCCAGGATAGTATGTTGCCTCCCTGGTGCAAGGGTCAAAGATGTCTCGGAGCGGGTGCAGGACATTCTGAAAAGGAAGGGTAAACAGCCAGTTGTCGTGGTACATATAGGTACCAACGATATAGGTAAAAAACGGGATGAGGTCCTACAAGACGAATTTAGGGAGCTAGGAGTTAAATTAAAAAGCAGGACCTCAAAGGCAGTAATCTCAGGATTGCTACCAGTGCCACATGCTAGTCAGAGTAGGAATCGCAGGATAGCTCAGATGAATACGTGGCTTGAGCAGTGGTGCAGAAGGGAGGGATTCAAATTCCTGGGGCATTGGAACCGGTTCTGGGGGAGGTGGGACCAGTACCAACCGGACGGTCTGCACCTAGGCAGGATCGGAACCAATGCCCTAGCGGGAGTGTTTGCTAGTGCTGTTCGGGAGGAGTTAAGCTAATATGGCAGGGGGATGGGAACCTATGCAGGGAGACAGAGGGAAATAAAATGGAGACAGAAGCAAAAGCAAGAAAGGAGAATAGTAAAAGTGGAGGGCAGAGAAACCCAAGGCAAAAAACAAAAAGGGCCACTTTACAGCAAAATTCTAAAGGGTCAAAGTTTGTTAAAAAGACAAGCCTGAAGGCTCTGTGCCTCACTGCGAGGAGTATTCGGAATAAGGTGGATGAATGAACTGCACATATAGCAGTTAACGGATACGATGTGTTTGGCATCACGGAGACATGGCTCCAGGGTGACCAAGGCTGGGAACTCAACATACAAGGGTATTCAGCATTAAGGAAGGACAGACAGAAAGGAAAAGGAGGCGGGGTGGCGTTGCTGGTTAAAGAGGAAATTAATGCAATTGTAAGGAAGGACATTTGCTTGGATGATGTGGAATCGGTGTGGGTGGAGCTACGGAATACCAAAGGGCAGAAAACGCTAGTGGGAGTTGTGTACAGGCCACCAAATAGTAGTCATGAGGTTGGGGACAGCATCAAACAAGAAATAAGAGTTGTGTGCAATAAAGGTACAGCAGTAATCATGGGCGACTTTAATCTACATATTGATTGGGCTAACTTAACTGGTAGCAATGCGGTGGAGGAGGATTTCCTGGAGTGTATTAGAGATGGTTTTCTAGACCAATATGTCGAGGAACCAACCAGAGAACTGGCCATCCGAGACTGGGGGATGTGTAATGATAAGAGACTAATTAGCAATCTTGTTGTGCGAGGCCCCTTGGGGAAAAGTGACCATAATATGGTAGAATTCCTTATTAAGATGGAGAGTGACAAAGTTAATTCAGAAACTAGGGTCCTGAACTTAAGCAAAGGTAACTTTGATGGTATGAGGCGCAAATTGGCGAGATTAGACTGGCAAATGATACTTAAAGGGTTGACGGTGGATAGGCAATAGCAAACCTTTAAAGATCATATGGACGAACTTCAGCAATTATACATCCCTGTCTGGACTAAAAATAAAACAGGGAAGGTGGCTCAACCGTGGCTAACAAAGGAAATTAAGGATAGTATTAATTCCAAAGAAGAGGCATACAAATTAGCTAGAAAAAGTAGCAAACCGGAGGACTGAGAGAAATTTAGAATTCAACAGAGGAAGACTAAGGGTTTAATTAAGAGGGGGAAAATACAGTATGAGAGGAAACTTGCTGGAAACATAAAAAACTTCTATAGATGTGTGAAGAGAAAAAGATTAGTGAAGACAAACGTAGGTCCCTTGCAGTCGGATTCGGGTGAATTTATAATGGGGAACAAAGAAATGGCAGACCAATTGAACACGTACTTTGGTTCTGTCTTCACAAAAGAAGACACAAATAACCTTCCGGATTACTAGGGGACCGAGGGTCTAGTGAGAAGGAGGAACTGAAGGATATCCTTATTAGGCGGGAAATTGTGTTAGGGAAATTGATGGGATTGAAGGCCGATAAATCCCCAGGGCCTGATAGTCTACATCCCAGAGTACTTAAGGAAGTGGCCCTAGAAATAGTGGATGCATTGGTTGATAATTTTCCAACAGTCTATCGACTCTGGATCAGTTCCTATGGACTGGAGGGTTGCTAATGTAACACCACTTTTTAAAAAAGGAGGGAGAGAGAAAACGGGTAATTATAGACCGGTTAGCCTGACATCGGTGGTGGGGAAAATGTTGAAATCAATCATTAAGGATGAAATAGCAGCGCATTTGGAGAGCAGTGATAGGATAGGTCCAAGTCAGCATGGATTTATGAAAGGGAAATCATGCTTGACAAATTTTCTGGAATTTTTTGAGGATGTAACTAGTAGAGTGGACAAGGGAGAACCAGTGGATGTGGTGTATTTGGACTTTCAAAAGGCTTTTGACAAGGTCCCACACAAGAGATTGGTGTGCAAAATCAAAGCGCATGGTATTGGGGGTAATGTACTGACATGAATAGAGAACTGGTTGGCAGACAGGAAGCAGAGAGTCGGGATAAACGGGTCCTTTTCAGAATGGCAGGCAGTGACTAGTGGAGTGCCACAGGACTCAGTGCTGGGACCCCAGCTCTTTACAATATATATTAATGATTTAGATGATGGAATTGAGTGTAATATCTCCACGTTTGCAGATGACACGAAAGTGGGTGGCGGTGTGAGCTGTGAGGAGGACGCTAAGTGGCTGCAGGGTGACTTGGACAGGTTAGGCGAGTGGTCAAATACATGGCAGATGCAGTATAATGTGGATAAATGTGAGGTTATCCACTTCGGGGGCAAAAACATGAAGGCAGAATATTACCTGAATGGCGGCAGATTAGGAAAAGGGGAGGTGCAGCAAGACCTGGGTGTCATGGTTCATCAGTCACTGAAAGTTGGCATGCAGGTACAGCAGGCGGTGAAGGCGGCAAATGGTATGTTGGCCGTCATAGCAAGGGGATTTGAGTATAGGAGCAGGGAGGTCTTACTGCAGTTGTACAGGGCCTTGGTGAGGCCCCACCTGGAAAATTGTGTTCAGTTTTGGTCTCCTAATCTGAGGAAGGACATTCTTGCTATTGAGGGAGTGCAGCGAAGGTTCACCAGACTGATTCCAGGGATGGCTGGACTGACATATGAGAAGAGACTGGATCAATTGGGCCTTTATACACTGGAGTTTAGAAGGATGAGAGGGGATCTCATAGAAACATATAAGATTCTGCCTGGACTGGACAGGCTAGATGCGGGAAGAATGTTCCCGATGTTGGGAAAGTCCAGAACCAGGGGACACAGTCTTAGGATAAGGGGCAGGCCGTTTAGGACTGAGATGAGGAGAAACTTCTTCAGTCAGAGTTGTTAACCTGTGGAATTCCCTGCCGCAGAGAGTTGTTGAATATATCCAATGAACTGGCATCAAGAGGGAGTTAGATATGGCCCTTACGGCTAACGGGATCAAAGGGTATGGAGAGAAAGCAGGAAAGGGGTACTGAAGGAATGATCAGCCATGATCTTATTGAATGGTGGTGCAGGCTCGAAGGGCACCTATTTTCTATGTTTCTATGTTAGACCCGTGATGGGAGAAACTGAAAAAGTAGTCTCCTACTGGTTCTTGAGGCGTGAAAGCACCTACCTTGTGAAATCTGAAATTGTTCTGCATTTTATTTTCCTAAAGTGAACCCGGAAGCATAAAACTGCATTTGTTTTCTACCCTTATTTTTTGAAGGTGTTGTACTCGTTGAGGTGAAGTAAGGGTCGAAGAGTGGAATATTTTTCCACTTTTGTCATCCATTGTCAGCATCAAGCATCCATGGGGTAAGGTTAACACAACTAAATGTAACGTGCTTTATTTAGCTGAGCATCAGAAAGATACTTCCTACTATTCTTTCCACAGCAACATGTTTATGGCCTTAGTGTGATTATCAATTTGATGTCAAAAAGTGCTGAATTAGGAGGAGTTTCATACTGTGGGTCCATCCCAACTAGAAACGGGCTCATTTTACACAAGACTTTTATTTTTACAGCCAATAGACAAAGTAGGTTGATTGAAACCCAGGTGAAGGCCCAATGTGTGCCTCACAGCATCACTTTGTGTCCAACTTTGCTTTTGGTAGAGAAAAGACTGACAAGGCATGTGATTTAAGTCTGCAAATGCTGGGTGATAATGTAAGCAAGAAAACTAGTTAATCACCATATTCCTGTAAGTAAGTAAGTAAGCTATTTATGACCTTGAGCTCAGAATATCAGGGCACAAAAACAAAGTTAATGAGCCTCAAGTGAAGTGAGAGATTGGAAATGTTCACCTCCATCAGAGTAGAGGATGTGTCCAATAAAGAAAGAAAGTCTTGCATTTATAAAGCACCTTTCACGATCACTGGGCATTTCAAAATTACAGCCAATTAAGTATTTTTGAAGTGTAGTCACTGTTGTAATGTAGGTTACGTGACAGTCAATTTGCACACAGCAAGCTCCCACAAACAGCAATGTGATAATGACCAGATAATCTGTTTTTTTGTTATGTTGATTGAGGGATAAATATTGGCCAGGACACCAGGGATAATTTCCCTGCTCTTCTTCGAAATAATGCCATGGGATCTTTTACGTCCACCTGAGAGAGAGCAGACGGGACCTCGGTTTAACGTCTAAACCGAAAGGCAGCACTTCCAACAGTGCAGTGCAGGCACTGGAATGTCAGTCTAACTTTATGTGTTCAAGTCCCTGGAGTGGGACTTGAAGCAGAGGCTTCTGACTCAAAGGCGAGTGTGCTACCCACTGAGCCACAGCTGACACTAAACACCCAGCAAATACAGGTAATCGAATGCTCCATGGGACATTATGATAGTGGTGTTTCTGGCTGCGAGGTTACATAGATATTCCAAGCTTTGCTTGACTACCTCTGGTGTGACTAGGAGATATTCTGAATTTCCCTCAGGAAATTAAATAATCTGGGTAGAATCTACAAGAAAATAAATTATATTTGGACTATTCATAGGTTATTTTTATGATGTCAGATGTCACTTTCTATGCACGACACATAAACCTGTTTTAGTGCAACATCTCCTCAGTCTTGTTTATCTCACTGTCGCAGTTGTATGTTTCAATGGTGACCTGTTGTTTTCCATATATGACATTACTGTAGCCCCAGCAACACAGCTATCATATTGTTTGGAATATTTGATCACCTGACTCTAACTATCCTTCTAACTTTCAGTACTGTTCATGGCCAGAACAGCAAATGAGATGAAAGACCAATTGATCTGTTTTGTTTTGCAGTTATTGGCTGAGGGAGGATTGTTGGCCAGGAAACCAGGAGGAATCCCTAAACTTCTTTAACCTTACAGCTGAACAAACAGAGTGTTCAATTTACTGTCTCGTCCAAAAGGCAGTCTCTTGGACAATTCAACAGTTTTGCATTGAATTATTATCTTAGATTATGTACTCAAGCCCTGGAGTGAGGCTTAAACTTATAGGGTGTGAACTTGGTCAGAGTTCCGCCCACAGCCGCCGAGGTTTCACCCGAAAACATTTTTTTCCCCCCACAGATCCTCACATACCGCCCATCTGCTGCCCAAGTCCCACCCGGCAGGAGATTCATCGGTGAAATACTGGTGCAACTTCCTGCTGCCCGCCCATGCCAGAGGCTAAAAACAGGGATTTTCCTCGTGCACAATCCTTTAATGTGGCAAAAAAGCTGGTCTGGGCTGGCTGAGAATCGGGCGGCAGAGAGAATCGCTGAGAGTGCTGCAGCACTGCACATCCCGGATAGCGTCCATAGGCTGCACCATTATCAGCGGCTCAGAGTGAGTTCTCTGATCAACCTTATCCTGCACAGAATGACTTCACAGATGTAAATAAGAAGTACTCCGTTGAAGGGAAGGTGTGGTGTGGGAAGTGGCAATCAGTTCAGAAAGGTGGTGAAGACTCAATGGAGATGCCCTACAAGAGTTTTTAGACCATTGCAGGCAGACGAGAGTTTTTGACAGAATGTGAATGCACAGATGGTATGAGCTCCCGTCAGAGTAAATTGGCCAAAATGAGACCATGTAATGCTCCGGCAGGTCGCAGCATCTGATAGTGAGAACAGCATGACCTCAAGTAGAGAATATGGAAAAAGATATATAATGGACTGCAAGGTCACTGAGGAACATGTCATATCAGGGGGGGGCTCCGCGATGGTAAACCTAAGAAAATGTGGACTGAAATGCAAGCCTTAATGTGTGCCCTGCAAATTATGCAACTGTCTCTCATTGAATGGCAGCCTTCCTGCATTGGTCACCCTTACTTGTTGTATCACAATCGCCTGATGGCAGGACCCATTAAACAGTCGCATCATATGTGGAGGGCAAGATATTCCTCATATAGCAGTATGCCTGAAGGAGATTTGTCTTTTTCTCAGAATGCACCGCAGATAATGTAAAAATGAGACACTGACCAAGAGTGGGTGAACAATGTGACTGTATTGAATAGTGCAGCGTGCCAAAGTGACAGAACATGCAAACAATTTAATTCAACATACGTACAGTTGTTCCGAGACCAGTCAAGTGACATTTACAATGACCCATGTGAAACAACAGCCACAACTGAATGAGGAATAAAGAACATATCCACCACCAACATCCAGCCCTCTACCCACTACCACTACCTCGCTTCCTCCCCCTCGATGTGAGGCCCATCGTCCTCTTCATGGGTCCACCTTCACCACAGCGAGCCGCACCCCCGCCCCTCACCGCCTCTGCTCCATCACGTTGTGCAGGAGGGCAGCCAGAATGCTGCCGACGTGTTTGCCTTGGAGAGAATGTAGAGGGTGTGATTGAAGGCGCCGGCATCTCTGGCTCCTCGGGATCTGTTGGCCTTGGTGTGGACTCGGGGGGGTTGCATGACATGGCCAGAAGCCATCGTTTGCCTTATTGCCTCTTCAGAGTCGGTGTTGCACTCCACCGCACTAATGAGGCGCTCCATACTGTCAGCATGCTGCTGAGCAAAGGTGTTGATACTGGCAGCTATCCCAGCCATGATCTGCAGCACATCTCAAGCTAGGTCGACGCTTGTCCTCGACAGCTGGACCATTTCCTGGATTGCTGCCACCCGTCCTGCATCCTCCTCGGATTGTTGCATCATCCTGGGTGATTGTGGCTTGGTGGATTTTCCGGCACGGCCTCTGCGCCTCCCGCCACTTGTTCCTGCTTCGTCCGACTCGAATCCTAAGAAGTCGGACCCCGACACCGATGTTGGCCGGACAGATGGCACACATGTCAGGAGGCTGGAGTCGTCCTCTTCCACCTCCTCACCCTCAACTGGTTTGAAGACTGGTACTTCTCCTTCCTCGTCTTCGTGACTCTGGGTGATGGAGGTGGGTGCAGTGGATATGGGGGGGGTGGGCGGGTGGAGGAAGGAGCTGGTGTGTTGAGCTGGTGACAACGCCGGGGTAGGATACGTTAGTGTCACACTCGGCCTTTGTGTACCAGATGTGGATGGGGTGTATTGCTTGGTGCTGTCTGAATCAACATCTGCAAATAGAGGACAACATTTCAGTGTATAGCTGGGGGGTGGGGTTGCTCAAGCTGACATGTGATCCATAACATTTTACATTCTTACTTCAAGGACTTCCATCGCTACATGAGCATACCATCAATGGCCGACAAACTGTGCATTAAAAGGCATTTGAATTAACATTGCATGACCTTTCATGACATGAGCGTGACGCAGACAGGAATTTAGTATAAGCTTATCATGCTCTAGCATGGGATATGCATCACCCTTTGTGGTGGCACGGGAGTGGTCACCCACCAATGACAAGGCACACTCCTCTCAGCTACTCAACTTGATGACATCTGCTGGGACCCTCCCGTGGCACTCAGACTTGATGCCTTGGATGTTCTTTTCTTCTGCAGAAAGAAACGTTGCAGCCTTTACCCCTTTTACTCATGCAGCACACTCACTCACACACACACATAACTGGCACAGAACCTTTTGGAGTTGCATGGAAGTGGTCCAATAAATGTTTACTCACTCTTGCTGACGCCACCACATCGTTCCATCGTTTCCGACACTGGTCACTATCCCGCACAATGTTGCTCACTGAGGACACGGCCTCACCAATTTCCCGACAAATGCATCTATATTGAGGTGGTGGACGTTTGCCACGACTATCCCGGGTGAGGTCTTTATACCGGCGCTCCACCTCACATACAAGCTCCTCCAGCTCGTCATCATTAAACCAGGGAGCTCTGGGTTTGGCTCCATCAGACTTCTTGGAAGCATTTTTTGCACTCATTATTACTTTCCTTGAAGAGTGGCTGATAATTAATTTGTCTCTCTCCCTCTCCAACTGGCAGGTACAAGTGAGTGTACAGCTTTTATGAGCGTGTGCAGCTGTGCCATCAACCCCAATCGCGGCAAAAATGATGTAATCGCCCAGAAGAAACTACAAAAAAAAACAAGTCACGCACATGCGTGGTGCAAGGCCTCCGATGTTTGCCGAGTCGAGAGGCCTGCACGTAGCGCCCATTGCTGCCGTCGCCCGCTCACGCTCGCTCCCGCCCACCGACTCCCGCTGCCTGCCACTGCCGCCGACACAAACGCGGCAAAACTTGCTCCCGACTGGCTCCAGTGGCCTCGGCCGGAAAAAAGGTACGTTCCACCCGGGGACCGCCGAGAAATGGGCGGGTCTTAGCTTTGACCAAGTTTGGGCCTATAACCTTTTGACTCAGAGACAGAAGTACTGCCATCTGAGCGGAGCTGACAAAAGAACTGTGGTAAATGTATTTTTTTTTTTTAAAAAGAGTCTGCTCATTTAAAGCTTCAAGATAATAGCCTTCAATTTGTGACTGTAATGATGGCGAAACTCCATGAAACTGACAGCAACTTCTGCAATCCGCACATGCACATTTAAACGTGGAAATTGTGAGAATGCCATCAGTGATACACTGCTCATCCACGGTGGTGCACTGTTGCAATCCTCGCAGATGGAAATCAATTAAAATCACAGAATTGACGTGAACTTCCACATTTTACGCTCTATTCTCGCTGTAAAAACCCTTGAAAAAGTGAAGCCCTGTTGAATGAGGGGTAACTGGGTTTTTAACGGTATACTAAATCATAATCATTGCTGAACAACCTCTCTGGCATTCAAAGACTAATTTTATGTTTGAGGAAAGTCACATTTCTGGATTCCATGTTAAAAATTCCATAGACTTAAAAAAATAATAAAAATTAATTAATATTTTTTAAATGTTATGCTATTTTAACTTCTACCATAATTCCATGTGTTTGTCCCAATCTTTATTTCACTTTCTGTAAAATTATGAAAAGTGAATGATAAAACCTGTTTGTTACTTCCTGGTTTGCTGTCTGAGAATTCTTCAATGTGATTGGCTGCTTAGCTTACTTGAGGACATCACTGATGCTGGTCGCTAGAGATCCCCTATACATGGCACCAGAATTACATTAACATTGGGAAAGGTGAAATCCACGCCACAGAAACATCTAAAAGTCTGTGGGCAGCTTTTTCCGAGGTCAGTGGCAAGTGCGCTTCACCACTGACCGCAAAATCCAGGCTAATAAATATCAAAACAGATAAAATATGTAGTGACCGAATGAAGTGCTACAGTGAGATAAACAAGACTGAGTAGATATGGCACTTAAACATGTTTAGATGTAGTGCATAGAAAGTCACATCTGATATCATAAAAATAAACTAGGAATAGTCCAAAACAAATTCTTCAGGTTTCCCCTGTATGGAGTGCTGACTCGGAATGAAATTCAGGACTGTGGAAGAGGCCTAAACTAAGAGGAGAAAATGCTCATACATTTCATGGACATTCTCCTGTGGAGAATTGCAGCTATGCCACGTTTCGGGTTTGCAAATAATTCAAAATATAAAATTATCAGCAGAGGGTAGAAAAACGATGCTTTATATTAAATTTGTATTAAGTAGTCAGTAAAATAAGGACAAAATGAGGACTACACATCACACGGTGGCCTTCCGAATTTGCCTGGAATCAGAATTCATTACAGTATGAAGAAATACTGCAGTATAATTTCATCTTTCATCCTTACAAAAATGTCAACTTGCTGTAGTTAACACAAAGGCTCTGAGTTTTTCAGTCAAACCCAGTTTATCCAAATTTTCTTGCATTCTCCAAGAAATTTCAGGCACCCAACTGTTACTGAAAGTTTCTGGGGGGGTGAAATTCAGGCCCGCCAGAAAACTGGCGCACCTACCTTTTTAAAAATGTTTTACCGTCGGGTGCGATGAGGCAGGCTTTCGATTGATTTGCTCCACTTTGCCGTTTTTTTCGGATCGGACCGGAAGCCGGTCATAGTGGGGGCGGAAGTGCGGCGGTAAGTGTTGGTGAGGGGCGGAGGTGGGGACAGACGGATTCTTTGCACGTCTCTCCCCTCACTTAAAGGGGAGAAGGGGTGCAAGGTTGCCTGTTGGCGACTCGGCCAAACCTGGGACCATAATTGTCCGGCCGATCAGGAAGTGGGCCAGCAAAAAAAAACATGGCAGCCACGGCAGTGCGCCCTCTCCTTGAAGGGCCGCCACGCTGCTGTGACTCACACAGTGAAAGGAAGGTGCACCGAAAGAAAAAGCTGTCGGGGGCACTACGCGGCGGCTCGTGGATTTTGTGAGGTAAGTTTCGCGCGGAGTGGGATGGAGGTGCGGGAGATCGGCGGTGGGTGCTTTGATGACGCGCTTGGGGTGGTCGGCAGCAGCGGGGTGGAAGTGAGGACCGGCCAAAAAATCCCCGAGGTGAATTTGGATCGTGGCGGGCAATGGACTGCAACACGGTGGCCACTCAATTCCGTCGCATGGCCGCCGCAAAACAGTGGTAATGGGCCATATCCGGACCCTGAATTTTGGCCCCACGGTCTCCATATTGAATACAGCAACGGTGAAATTCATCTCCCTCTCCACTTTTTCTTAAATTTGTAACCATAAAATCCAGACCATCTCCATGCATGAACATATTCAACTTAATCAAACACAATGTCCATCTACACTCTCTGCTAATGTACAGCAACGAAACACAACTTGGTTGCAAGACCAAAGAGCTCTTTCATTATATGAATTTACACTTGCACAGGTTTGCTTGCAAACACTTACATCTTTCTGTTCTAAGACTAACTCAATCACTGATCACAACTATTGAACAGGCATATCTCACAAGGACTTACCTGTTAATTCTAGAGATACTGGAACCTCCCAGCCTTCTGCAAAAAAAGTCATACATATAAAGCACCCACAAATATAACCCACGTAACATCTGGAACAGTAAAAAAAAATATCCACACTATGCGAGTTATTTTTGTAAAATTTAAGTTTAAAAAAAGTAACTGCAAATCTGTACAAAATCAAGGTCTACACGATTTATTAGCTATGTAAGGCTTTAGTGCAGTTTCGGAGCCTCAGCTGTGTCATTTCCACCTGCTGTCACACTATAATTCAGCTCGGAAATTCGTGCTCTTGCCCACTTTCACCTTACCTCACCCCAGACATTACCTGGTGAATGGAACTTTATTTTACCTTTCCTCTCAAACAGGCATCAAAACTGTGAAAATAGCTTAGAGAAATCCTTAAAAAAACAACCAAGACGCCAAGGATTCACCTGAACAATGTTCACAGACAGTACAAAACACGATGTTTGAAAATAGGCACTACATCACAGCAATGGGACAAAGATCATGACTGAGGAAAAGTAATATTGAAATACAGTCAACATTTGCCAAAGATCACTGGGAAGCCTGAATCCATTTGTTATGAACTTTACAGACGGATAGAAGAATTTATAGCTTTGTATCAACAAAGTTGGATATCCACTTTGAAATGTAGTGGAGGTAGCTCCAAGGTTTTGCAGCATAGTTCAGAAATACACTGCACAAGGACATCAACCTGCTTGTTCTTGAAGTAGTCATAATTCCTTCTGCAAGGAGACATGTATCCAAAACTATATACATTTTAAGAACGGACCACATTGCCAAGGGGTTGTGAAAAAAAACATATTTTGAAATGGTCAATCCAGTCTGTAAATTTCAACCAATGTTTGCAAAATTAAAGTGCGACAGAATATAAAAGAAATACTGGCATTTGTTTGACATAACAACATTAAACAATTCTATGATGAAATGGCTGCAGGAGGCTCTTTGAAACAAATGTTACATCACCAAGTATTGATTTTAAAGTAAGGATCTCTCCAAAATTGTAGCTGTGTGCATTTTTAAAGAATAAATATGTTCTAACTACATCCCAGTTAAAGGAAATCTTCTGATAATTTTGTATTCTTTGTTATACTTATATATTTAGCAGTAGCTGTTTAAAGGGCATTTGGTAAGATAAAACCTTAGTAAAAATGATCAACAGTTTTTTTTCTGGTACCACTGTATATGGAAGAAAAACTATTTTTTTGTCCTGCCATCATGCATAATTGCTGACACAATTACTACAGTTAATGCCCAACACTTAGATGTATACCCCTGTATATATATATATATATATATATTGTTTGGGTTAAAGCTTCAAAGTGGCTCCACTTCTCTTCATTGATATAGGAGTCTGTTCTATTACATGAACATGTGAAGATTTGCACAAGTAATGATTTTTTAAACGAACACCATAACATTAGGAAATGCTGAATACAGGTGAGATTGTGGTGCAATGGATTAAAAAGCTGGCCTTTCACCTTTGGGCGTGGGTTCAAATCCAACCCAAACTGGAATGATAGTCACTTCTGCCTGTTCAGTCCTATGTGCAAAGACTTTGCAAAATCTAAATCCAGTTCCCAATGGGCATATACCCACAGCACAAAAGCATTCTTAGCATTACAGTGGATTGACAGTCCCACTGCAAAGAGGGTACAGAATGGGCAGTGTGGCATTCAAATACCAGCATAGATGGAGCTCCACTGAGAACCGAATTGTGACCCCACAGTGCTCGATACAGACACTGCATATTTGAAATACCAAAACAAAAATTCTCACAAAATGTCTCACAAAAGATGAAATGCTGAATGTAAATCTTCAGTTTCATCAACACGTTTGTTATGCTGGCTTCTATCAGTGGATTGCTCTACTCGTGGTGTTCTGATCTGAATCGTAGCTTCGTTCTTCATATTATTTTTTGAAAGCACACCGGCTGGATTTTCGGCTTTGATGATTTCGGGGCGGTAAAATTTGCGCCCAAGAATAGTTTGCACTTCAGTCATCAAAATTGGGCAGCTGGGCTCTAATACTGGGGCGCAGCACTAAGGGAGGCATTGTACACCTCTCTTGGGCGTTAGCATGGGAAAGTCCCGAGCTAAAGAGCCGGACCAGGAACGCTCCGAGAGACTCCTGGAGGGGGGTAAAAAAAAAAACTGAAAAAAAACCCGACAAAAACATTCCCAATACATAGCCCATGCCACCACAACAAAAATCGCAAAAAAAATTAAAAGAAAAAACAATCACACTTACCTTAGGACTGCATAAGTTGCCTCTCTGCAATCAGTATAGTTGGACCGCCCGATTTCCCAGGCGTTCACTGCGGGGCATATGGGTCTGGCGGGAGTCAAAAAACGCGCCGGTGTCGCAATCAGGGGCATTGCACACCAGCGCAGCTCTTCTGGGCAGTGTTGCTCCGTGTCACGTAAAGCCGGCCCCAAAACCCCCTGCGGGGCTGCCGTCCGCCCAGAAGACCTCACCGCCACCATTTTTGCCACTCTGGGGCGAAAAACAGAGCGCAAAGGACCGGATAATCCGCTCCATCAAGTTCAAATGAAAAAGATACAATATAATTTTGACTACAATAGATTTTAATAACAAATCATTAGCTGTCCAAGTTTGGAAAATGTTCAGTCAGATCAAGTCTTTTCTTTGGTGTACAGTAAGGGAAGTGCATTTTGCACTCCAACCTTTACAAATACAAAAGCCTGTTCTGCTCATTGCTTTGATATATTAATTACACTTTAGTCCACTGGTCACATTCTAATTCATTGAATTTTGCTAGATATTCATGTTCTTTAAATACAGATCCATTTAATAAATGATTTTGTACTACAGCATATAGTTTAACTTATTGATTTCATTGATGCAGGCAAAAATGATAGAAAATCAGGTCTAGATTTAACAGGAGTACACTGTGTCAAGGTATTAGCTACAAATAAAATTGAACTGCATCAGATGAATCATCAATGCATCATATTTTGTCAAGCATTTCATCAAAAGTGATACACAGGAACATTTAATAAAATATTTCTTTCTATTGTAAAAAAACATGTTAATGCTAGCAAATGATTACCTGGGAGTGTATGGCTCTGATGGAGGAGGGGGGATGAAAAGATCCTGAAGTGCAGAACTGTCTCGCTTTGTAGGTGTGCAGAGAGTACCGGTTGGCGTGGCAACACTACCAGTTGGACTTTTTGGGATAATTGGCTAATTACAAAAGGGAAAAAAGAACTATTAACAGGTAGGTTAAAATTCATGATTTTAACTAAAATTAATATTAACTGATGTCAAAAGTTAAAGACAGACTTAGTTCACAATAAAAACAGAGAGACGCATACATTTACTTTGTATTACCACAAAAATGATAGCTTAAGACAAAGTCTGTCGTATGATCAGGAAACACTAATGTCCAATACAAAGATTGCCATAAACTCAGATCTAAAACTGAGCGGCTCATCAATTTTATAAAAGTATATCAATATGACGAAACAAATTATCTGTCTTCTTCCAATTATTGCTGTTCACTAGTAGATCTCCCATGGTGCTGCTCATGTTAGTTAGAGGAGATGCTGTTTTCTAAGGACAATTGCCCCCAAATGACTCCCCCTCACTGATTCAAAGGCCTCCGGGGCCCCAGAATCTGTTGAGCTCTCTCCTCAGAGAATGTCAGGCTGATCGTCCACTCCAGTCTGCATTTGATAATGCCCACTGAGTGCCACCTATTTCCTGTAAGCAGAAACAAAATGTACAGATGTTGGAATTTAGAAGGGCAGAGATTTGTGTCAACTAAGTGCTCAGCCTCGATGCCACCTTGTGCAAGTCCATAAACATGCAACAAAACAAGCAGTGTGCTTGGTGCTCCAAATTTGCAAGATGTGTGTCTGACATTTGAAGCATATTTCTGTGCCATCAACACAGTAGACCCTGAAACAACATGAGTATCCATGGATCAACCAGCTGAAAGGCTTCTTATTAAAGAAGCACTGAGAGTCAAGTGTTGTTAATATTCATTGTAAAGTCGCATCCTAAGCTGGTAAAGTGTGAGTACTCATCTTGATCATCTTCATGTCAGAAAATTTCTTATGCATTTGCTCCCATGATCAGTGGGTGTGGGAGTCTGCAGATCTGCTCCACCACTACCACCCAGACATTGCATTCTGTGCACTCATTTTTCAGGTTTCAGAATATAGGGCCAATTCTTCCTGGAGCCTGAGGCTAACATTCTGCATCACTGTGTACACCACTGTGTACCTGAGCCTTGTGTGAATGAAGAGGCTTAACCAAGGAGCAGACTATAATTTACAGATTACACCAGCATTGCTCTGCTCATGTCACTCTGGTGGACATCAACTCTACTGAGTTAATACTGGACAGAAAGGGAAAGCTTACAAACAGGAAACCTCCCATGCCATTCAGAGGTCTACAGGAAAAAGATGGCACTGAGCAACAGAAGATGATATTCGGAGGGCTTGGCCAAAGGCGTGAATTTTATGGAGGGTTTTAAAGGCAGTGAGATCAAGAGAAAAAGGGGATTTGAGAGGGAATTCAAGATCGGGGAACCTAGGTGGCTGATGGGAATGGAAAAAAAGTCGGCAATGGGGATACAGAGTCTGTTGGAGGGGGTGGGGGGAGCGAGGACGGAAATTAGGCTTTGTCTTTCCCATGGGCAAAGGAAATTAGCGGAATGGAGAGTACTGTGGGAGGGGTGATTAGAGAGCTGGAGAAGATTACAGAGATAGGGAGGGATGAAGCATTGGAGGTCTTGAAACACAAGGATGAGTTGGAGGTGGAGGGGTTGAGGGTGACATGAAAGTGCATGTGGATCTAACCCCATGTTTGTGGATGATGTCACCAAGGAGCAACATGTATACCAAAAAATCAAGTTGAGCTAACTGAACTGAATATGAAATTACTGATTTCTCATTGTCCTTAAATTATCAAATCAGCATCAGCTACTTCATGATAGAATGAACTCTACAGTACTGACTTGCCTTTTCATGAAAAAACCATTTGCAACAACATTAAATTGACAGAGCGATTAAAGAGGTTAATCTGTTTGTTTTACCTTTAAATAGTGTAAAACAATCAGACAGTGAGATTACTGGGGGTGTAATGAAGCAGAAACTTTGCTTTCAGAGAGTTGAACCTAGGTATTCAGCTTTCAGCATGATTTAGACCTGAATGACTATTGATGGGTTTTAGACAGACTCAAATTGAAGTGTGTTGTTTGCATACAATTTTCTGAGGTCGCATTATTAGCATTGACGGCTTCAGATGCAGATTCTTAGGGGCCGAAATTGCCCCTTTCTGAAGGCCCATTAGGGAGGCACTAATGGGGCGATAAGAACTTTTCGCCCAGGGGTAGGCGGTAGAAGTGACCCAGCCGGAATTGCCCCCAGGATGGTGGCAGCGAAAACGGGTTTACGCAGCACCCCATACTTTTCGTCCTGGGCGGCAGCACACACAGCAATGACATCATCGCCGTGCACGCCGACCCCTTTACGCTCTGCAGGAGAAATCGCCCCACAGGAGCGAGGTTGGCCCGGGGCGATGCTGACAGCTTTACGCCCTGTTAACGACCCCAATTTTTAGGCCTCAATCAATGCTTCACCAAACCTTTGAGACATTCATCAGAACAGTCAACAGCTGACAGATTGTAAACAGTGAGATTCAAATAATGAAGTGAAAGGAGCCACAATTAGTGAAAGGAAGAGATTGAACTCAATAGATTCACATGAACAGTGAAAAATCTATCAGAAGATTTTAGATAGTATGAGTTCAAAATGTAAACCCAGATAACTCTGGAGAAATCTGAAATGGCAATGAAAATAACGGCAATGAAAATAACTTAGCAAACTGCAGAGAGACCATGGAAGTGCAGAGCACAAAGTAACAGCAAATTGTGCACAGAGGCAAGATCGGACTCGAACGAGAAAAGAAAAAGGCGAATAGTGTTCTATTTTCTCACTGTATCTGTGCTCAACTTTTACATATGACTGGGGCAACGGGTTCTTCAAACATGTTTGAAGAGGATAGTTTTGGTTCCTGAGGAGTGATCTTTACAATCTGCTTTTGCTTCAAATAAGGATGGCAAAGATGATCACCTGAAACTGAAAGAATCCCGATTGCTGGGCATTGACCAGCAGGATCAACACTGAGAGGCCGCAGATTGATGGAATGGAATTCTTTTGGCTCACATGGATAAAAGAATTCTGTACAGGGTCACAGTTGTCCACACATGTACCATCAATAACCCTGTATTCTGCGGGAATCTAGCAATGCAATGAAATTGGGTAAGGACGTCATACTGCTTTCCCTGAACAGTGGGAAACATAATGAACAAGTTGGCAAGTTGAATAATGCCAACTGCCTATGTGTTAACTATCCCCGAAGCCAAGTTCAAAGAGGTTTCCCTTACTATAAATATGGTCTCTGCTGAAAATAAGAAATATCAGGCCACAGGGTGTCCTTCTAGTAATTTCAGCAAGAGACCTTTTATTACAGATAGGCTAAACTATTCTGTATAAATATTACAACAGTGCCTATACTTCAACAAAAAAATGTAACTAATTGGCTATAAAGCGCATTGGAATGTCCTGTGGTCGTGAAAGGTGCAACTGCACATTCCTCCTTGCTTTTTCCATATGCTTACCTTTAATTATACTATACTAAAAGAGGGTCGCCTAAAATAATAAAGTAATAGCGATAAGGTCTGTTATCTTTATAAAAGGCAAAATACTGCAGATGTTGGAAATCTGATCTATAAACAAAAAATGCTGGAAATACTCAGCGATGTAAGGCAGCATCTGTGGAGAGAGAGTTAACGTTTCAGGTCGATGACCCTTCTTCAGAACTGAAAAATGTTACAGATGTAACAGGTTTTAAGCAAGTACAGAGGCAGGGAGGGCGAAAGGGAGGAAAAAAGGACTTCAATTTATATAGCGCCTTTCACGACCACCGGATGTCTCAAAGCGCTTTACAGATAATGAAGTACTTTTGGAGTGGTTTAACCACGCTGCTCTTCTTCGAAATAGTGCCATGGAATCTTTTATGTCCACTTGAGAGCGCAGACAGGACTTCGGTTTAACGTCTCATCCGAAAGACGGCACCTCTGACAGTGCAGTGCTCCCATAGCACTGCACTGGCGTGTCAGCCTAGATTTTTTTTGTGCTCAAGTGCTTGGAGTGGGAATTGAACCCATAACCTTCTGACTCAGAGGCGAGAGAGCTAGCTGCTGAGCCACAGCTAAACCTGTGAAAGAACAAAAGGGAAGGTCTGTGATAGGCTGAAAAGCAGAAGTTATTAAATGACAAAAGGGATGAAGGTGGAAAGCAAAGGAGGTGGTAATGGACAAGTAAAGAAACAAAAGATGGGTCTAGAGGCGGTGTAAATGGCAACAGCAGAATCATTAATACCTGCTGTCCGAAACAAATGGGAGTGGTGGCTATGATCTGAAATTGTTGAACTCGATGTGGAGTCTGGAAGGTTATAAAATGCCTAGTTGAAAGATGAGATGCTGTTACTCAAGCTTCCGTTGAGCTTCATCGGAACAGTGTAGGAGGCCGAGGACAGAGAGGTCAGAGTGGGCGTGAGATGGAGAATTACATTGGCAAGCGACTGGAAGCTCTGGGTCACACTTGTGGACTGAACGGCGGTGTTCAGCAGATGCTGCCTGACCTAAGTATTTCTAGCATTTTTTGTTGTCTTTGAGACAACATGATTAAGATACTGAAACCATTATATGGAAGCAGCCAAAACACAGCACTATTTTAAATAGTTTTGTTTAATTATAAACTAATGGACCACAATGCTTTTCATCATTTATAATTTGCTCAACTGACTGACTGAGCCAGCCAGGTGATCTGTCAAAGGAAATTATAGGAGGCAGACAATCCCACACATTCATCAAAGGCAGTCCTGGAAAATCAAGGAAGACTTGCTTCCACTCTAAAAGTGAGTTCTCAGATGACTATACAATCCAACATGGGAATTACAGTCTCTGTCACAGGTGGGACAGACAGTCATTGAAGGAAAGGATGGGTGCGGAGTCTGGTTTGCCGCACGCTCCTCTGCTGCTGTGCTTGCTATTGCATGCTCTTAGCGATGAGACTCGAGGTGCTCAGCGCCCACCCGGATGCTCTTCCAGGGACTGTGGACACTCTGGATCACTGGGAGTCGTCAGGTTGGTTGTGAGGCTTGGAGTTCAGCCTCTGAATGTGCGCAGATACAAGCGTCACCCGCGTACTGTAGTTCGACGACAGAGGATGGGACGGTCTTGGATCTAGCCTGGAGGCGACGAAGGTTGAACAGGTTCCCACTGGTTCTATAGTTTAGTTCTACTCCAGCGGGGAGCTTGTTGAGTGTGAGATGGAGCATTGCAGCGAGGAGGATCAAGAAGAGGGTTGGCGCGATGACGCAGCCCAGCTTGATCCTGGTCCAGACGTGGATTGGGTCTGTGGTGGATCTGTTGGTCAGGATCACGGCTTGCATATAGTCGTGGAGCAGGTGGAGGATGGTGACAAACTTTTGGGGGCAGCCGAAACAGAGGAGGACATCGTCAACATCTTCACAGAGGCTTACAAGAGCATGGGCCTTACACTAAACATTCGTAAGACAAAGGTCCTCCACCAACCTGACCCCGCCACACACATTATACTTTGATGAAGAGATGACTTTTTACAATACAGTATTTGAAATATCAAGGGCAGTTTTAATCATTGCCCTGGCATCTTCATCCAGTTATCGAATGATCTATCAGAAAGTATCATCTACTGTACTATAATTTCTATTACATTTTTTAAGTCAATGAATCCTGGCCAGGGGAAAGGAACTGCCAAATTATTCAAGCCAATTGATACTATGGGGAGAGGAGCTGATTCTCCTAGCCTTGAGGATTATTAATTTTATAAAAATATCAACACGATTTCCACTACGTGACCCATACACGAGAGTCAATCTTTCCATTTCCCACAATAGCCATCCCTACGGGCTCTTTGAGTGAGATTTTCGATATTGTGCCATTGTATGTTGAATATGGAACCATTTCTGCGCAATGGCCCATGTCTATTAGATTAGAAAATTAGCTGAGAGTGCCAAATGCCATTATACATAGGATAAATGGAACTGACAGAAAAAGGACTTTTATGATTTCATTCGGAACTGGATTTGAACTCGGGTCCTAGAAGTTAAAAACACCATGCTAACCACACTATGCCATCCAATCCAAAAGCCACATTAATACAACTTAAAAATAATCAACTCTGAGTTGGAGGACACAGGTCATTTCTACTCTTTCTTTTTGAATCAAACAAGACGATGGACATATAATGGTCAGTACTCTATACAGAATAGAAAAGATCTCCCAATTATTGCTTTAAAATTAATCTGTGTCTGATGGGAAGATATAAACTATGTAAATATCTGCTATGCCTAGCACATGTTGAGTGTTTATCTGAAATGAACAACCCCAGGATAGCATGGTGGAGTAGCCTGCTGAAGCTCCAACACACTGCACCATGAGAGGTAGGATGGGAATTTACAGTCATAATTCCTCACACTATATTAACAATCACTACTGATCCCCAGTAGGTTGGATCAGAAGCAGAGGGAAAGCACCTCTCTGCAGAGAAAGATCAAATACCAAAGGCCCAAACACTGGACATTGGCGAACACACTAAAGAGTAGTATTGGCAGAGACCCATGAGCTGGTGTACTGTAGGAAGGTTTTCCAAAGGGGTCAGGGGGAGGAGAGGAAGACAAATTGTTATGTATGTGAACCTAACCTATGTGTTAGATTTGCCACTAGGGGACACACCTGTGGGAGACCTATGGATCACCTGTGTACCCTGGAACAAGCAGGTATAAAAGGCAGCCCACCATGCTGCTGCCTCACTTTGGAGTTACATTAAAGAGACCAAGGTCACAATGGTTTGAGCTTACAACACAGCCTCGTGGAGTTATTCTGAACTTAACAACTGGCGACGAGTTACAGATCACGAACTTTCACGTGGAAATGGCTGCCATTGGTATTCTTGAGAGATTTGTTGAGGGTGATGATTGGGAAGCCTTCGTTGAGCGTCTCGACCAGTACTTCGTGGCAAACGAGCTGGAAACAGCTGAGACGGAGACCAAGCACAAGGTGATTCTCCTCACCGTATGTGGTCATCGGTATATGACCTCCTCAAAAATCTACTGGTCCCAGACAAACCAACGGACAAGACTTACACAGAGCTGTGTGCGCTGGCTCGGGAACACCTCCAGCCAAAGGAGAACATCTTAATGGCCAGGTATCGCTTTTACACGCACCATCGCTCCGAGGGCCAGAACGAGTTTTGTCGCCAACCTAAGACGCCTTGCGGGACAGTGCGAATTTGCAGGATCTTTGAGGAAATGTTGCGGGACCTTTTCATGCTCGGAATTGGCTGCGAGGCCATCCTCCGCAAACTACTGTCTGCCAAATCCTTAGATCTGATCAAGGCCATCACGATAGCCCAGGCCTTCATATCCAGAGCGACAACACGAAACAGATATCTTCACAGAATCAAAGCTCACCGGCAAGTACTGTGCATAAAATAATGCCTTCAGCAGGCAGAACTATACATGATAGGGCCCACGCTACCGCAGAGGCCAGGCCGAGGGTGACTCAGAGATCGCTGTGGAGTGCTGATGCGAATCCATTAACACCATGCTGGCACTGCGGGGGCAGTCATAGAGCCCATCAATGTTGGTTCAAGCACTATGTGTGCAAGGGCTGTGGAACAATGGGGCACCTCCAGCGAATGTGCAAGCGATCTCAGACTCACCACGTGGCAGAGTCAGCAGAGAATGACCGATCCAGCACAGATCACGCTGAACGAGCAGGAGTGGCAACACAACCTGAGGATGAAGAGGAAGTGTATGGGGTACACACCTTCACCACCAAAAGCCCTCCGATAATATTAAAAGTTAAACTTGACGGCATTCCAGTCTCCATGGAATTGGACATGGGGGCGAGTCAATCGATTATGAGCCAGAAGGCTTTTGAGAAACTGTGGAGTAACAAGGCACAGAGGCTAAAACTGAGCCCGATTCACACTACGCTGCGCACTTACACCAAAGAACTTATACCTGTTATCGGCAGTGCGGCAGTGAAAGTATCGTATGAAGGAATGGTGCATGATTTACCATTATGGATTGTACCAGGTGATGGCCCAACGCTGTTCAGCAGGAGCTGGCTAGACAAGATCCTGTAGAACTGGGACGACATCAAAGCACTGACTTCGGTGGATGACGCCCCGTGCGCCCAGGTGCTAAACAAATTCCCGGCATTATTTGAGCCAGGCATCGGCAACTTCACAGACGCCAAAGTGCAGATCCATCTTGTTCCTGGGGCAAGGCCCATTCACCACAAGGCCTGAGCAGTCCCATATATGATGCGAGAAAAAGTCAAAATCGAGCTGGACAGACTTCAACGAGAGGGAATCATATCGCCAGTCGAGTTCAATGAGTGGGCCAGTCCAATCGTGCTGGTACTAAAGAGCGATGGGACGGTCAGAATCTGCGGGGACTACAAGGTGACGATCAACTGAGTCTCGTTACAGAACCAATACCCACTACCCAAAGCGGAGGACTTATTTGCAATGCTAGCAGGGGGAAAGTCATTCACCAAGCTAGACCTAACCTCTGCTTACATGACACAGGAGTTGGCTGAACCGTCAAAGAAGTTGACGTGCATCAACATGCACAAAGGACTGTTCGTGTACCACAGATGCCCCTTTGGGATTCGCTCGGCTGCGGTCATTTTTCAGAGGAACATGAAGAGTCTGCTGAAATCAGTTCCATGCATGGTGTTCCAAGACAACATATTGATCACTGGTCGCAAAACCACTGAACACTTGCACAACCTGGAAGAGGTTCTAAAGCGACTGGACAGAGTGGGACTCAGGCTGAAACGCTCCAAGTGTGTTTTCCTGGCACCAGAGGTCGAATTTCTGGGGAGGAAGATCGCGGTAGGTGACATCAGACCCATGGACTCCAAGATGGAGGCCATCAAGAACGCACCCAGACCACAGAATGTGACGAAGCTGTGTTCGTTCCTGGGACTCCTCAATTATTTTGGTAACTTTCTACTGGGGTTGAGCACACTGCTGGAGCCCTTGCATCTATTGCTACGCAAGAGTGATGACTGGGTTTGGGGTAAATCGCAAGAGACAGCCTTTGATAAGGCCAGAAATCTGCTATGCTCTAACAAGCTACTTGTATTGTATGACCCATGGAAACGTTTAGTATTAGCATGTGATGCATCATTGTACGGGGTCGGTTGTGTGTTACAGCAAGCAAATGTGTCAGGCAAACTGCAACCGGTGGCATATGCGTCCAGGAGTTTATCCAAGGCTGAAAGAGCCTACAGTATGGTTGAGAAAGAAGCGTTGGCTTGCGTATACGGGGTTAAGAAAATGCACCAATATCTATTTAGCCTCCAGTTCGAGTTCAAAACCGACCACAAACCATTCACCTCACTGCTCTCAGAAAGCAAAAGTATCAACATCAATGCTTCGTCCCGCATCCAGAGATGGGCACTAACATTGTTTGCTTATGACTATGTAATCTGCCTCAGACCAGGCACTGAGAACTGTGCTGATGCCCTCAGTCGGCTACCATTGCCCACCACTGGGGTGGAAATGGCGCAACCCACAGACATGCTTCTGGTAATGGATTCTTTAGAGAGCGAGGGGTCACCCGTCACGGCTCGCCAAAACAGGACCTGGACTAGCCAAGATCCCGTGCTATCACTAATAAAAAGCTGCGTCCTCAATGGGAGCTGGTCGGCGGCTCCTGGGGAAATGCAAGATGAAATCAAGCCATTCCACCGACACAAGGATGAATTGTCCATCCAATCAGATTGTCTCCTATGGGGGAATCGCGTGATCTTTCCCAAAAGAGGCAGGGAAACATTTATACGCGACCTAGACAGTACCCACCCAGGCATAGTCATGATGAAGGCTATCGCCAGGTCGAACGTCTGGTGGCCCGGCATTGACTCTGAATTGGAGTAATGCGTACACCAATGCAACACTTACTCACATTTGAGCAACGCACCCAGGGAGGCCCCACTGAGCCTGTGGTCATGGCCCTCCAAACCGTGGTCCAGGGTCCATGTAGATTTCGCTGGCCCCTTTCTAGGGAAGATGTTTCCAGTAGCAGTGGTTGCTTACTCAAAATGGATTGAACGTATAATAATGTCATCATGTACGTCCACTGCCACCATTGAAAGCCTTAGGGCCATGTTCGTCACCCATGGTTTGCCCGATGTCCTTGTCAGTGACAATGGACCATGTTTCACAAGCTCGGAATTCAACGAGTTCATGACCCGCAATGGCATTAAGCACGTCAGGTCTGCCCCATTTAAGCCCGCATCCAACGGCCAAGCGGAACGGGCAGTCCAAACCATCAAGCAAAGCTTGAAACGCGTAACGGATGGCTCCTTGCAGACCCGGTTATCCAGGGTCCTGCTCAGCTACCGGACGCGCCCCCACTCGCTCACCGGGTTCCCCCTGCAGAATTGTTAATGAAGAGAGCACTCAAAACCAGGCTCTGCTTAGTCCACCCGGATCTCAATGATCACGTAGAAACCCGACGGCTCAGGCATAACGTGTATCATGAACGCGTGGCAGCATCGCGTGACACTGAGGTTAATGATCCGGTGTTTGTTCGAAATTACGGTCAGGGTCCCAAGTGGATTGCTGGCACTGTCTTAGCCAAGGAGGGGAATGGAGTGTTTGTTGTAAAATTGTTGAATGGGCAAACGTGCAGAAAGCACCTGGATCAGACCAAACTGCGATTCACGGACAACCAAGAACAGTTTGAAGAAGACCCTACCATCTACGATCCACCAACACACACCCAGCCAGCAATTGACCTTGCTGTCAACCACGAGGATGAGCCAACCATGCCCGACAGTCTAATCAGACCAGCCGTGCTGCAGTGCAGCAATGATCCAACCAGCTCACCCATGCCAGGACTTAAACTCAGGCGATCGACCCGGGAATGCAGAGCACCAGATTGCCTCAACCTGTAAATAACTTGTACTTAAGACTTTGGGGGGAAGTGATGTTATCTATGTGAACCTAACCTATATGTCAGACTTGACACTATGGGTCACCTGTGTACCCTGGAGTAAGCAGGTATAAAAGGCAGCCCACCATGCTGCTGCCTCACTTTAGAGTTATATTAAAGAGAGCAAGGTCACAATGGTTTGAGCTTACAACACAGCCTCGTAGAGTTATTCTGAACTTAACACAAATAATATAAAGAAATCATTAAACATGATGTTACTGTTAACAAAGGTTCAAATCTATGATCTTGCAAACAGTAAGCTGACAAAGCTTTGTTCTTGGTCACCAAGCCATCTATGCTGTTAAGACATTTTGAGCTTTAAACTGGATAACCCCCGAAAACGGGCATGGGGATCGCGATGCACAATTATCACATGTCTGTTGGTTGCAATGCAAGCAGGATGCCAACTTTGTGCTGCCTGTTCATTTCCATGATTGCTGCGAGCAGCCAGCGCTCTCCATGTTGTCCATTGGCTGCACGCATCAGTAGGAGGCCCAATATCGTGACTGTCTAGCACTACTTAAAGCAATCCCACGAGGTTCCCGGCCAATTAAAAGGAAGCGTGCCTGATGACATCATTTGATGACACGTCAGCCGGTTTCCTTAAAGGGACCCTGTCCAAATATATTTTGACAAGCACTGCACAAAGATGCACCGAGGCTCTCCTGTGACTCCCTCCATATGCTTCTGGAGGGTGTCACAGCACTCCAATGGGCAGAAGACCCTACAATTCTGTGGACTGTTACTAATGTACTCTGGTATTCAAGTACGCCATGTTGCCCTGGCACTCATCATTGTAGCTTTCTGCATGAAGAAGCTAGAGCTTCCGTTTAGGTGGACATATGCTGCATACAAGCAGGTGTTCAAAGGAAGAAGCAAGCTCGAGCCCCGACAGCTTCTAACTGAGGAGGAATATCAGCGGCAAGGAAACCAACGCAGCCTGGTTGCACATTGCACAGGAGGGCACAAGTAGGGATGTTGTCAGGAGGACCAGGCTGTATTGGCACAAACCTTTCAATGATCTCAGTTGATCACGAAAGGTTACTGCAAAGCCACACTCAACCACATCCTGCTGTGCCACTCATCACATCCCCATCACTCTGCCTTCCCTACCGTACTCCTGCACATCCTTACTCACACCAACTGACAGTGCTCCTCCACTCATCCCTCTCTATCTACATTAGCACATTCTCATTTCACTAGGCACCCCCTCACACTCACCTTCATCCTTGTCCAATCATACCACCTAACAACACACAAGGGTAGGCACTTGTGTCTTTTAGCCAATGTTCATGTAGAGTTTCTGCTAATGTGTTGTCAAACATTGAAATCTTTATTTTGAACACTTTGCTTTCTTAGACAGATCTATGTGTACCTTTGGACATGGCTTATTGAGTTGTAGTGAATGGTGAAACATAAGGGTACCCCCCGCAATACTGCTGAGTGTGAAAGGAATAGTTGGGCTTTGCAGAGATGCGTTATGGTGCTGTTGTGGGGTGGTGCCAACCTGGCACATCATGTGGTAAGCCAGGGTGTACAGCATCAACTGAAGTAAAGGTGGCCATGGTGAGGCCATCCCTGGGCTCCTGAGCAGCAATGTGGTCAGGTGCTGATGCCCTGTGCAACATTGGTGATTGCAGAGTAGGTTGGTGTTGTTGGTGCTGCTGGTGTGCCTGGTGATGATGGTATTGGTATTCTGAGAACCAAGGTGAGATTTTTTCCACGGACACTGATACTGATGGAATAGATGGCAGCTGAAGTAGAGATGACAGAAGTGATCTGTCAATGCTCAGATAGATTGTTCCAAGGTGGTAACAGTTGGTAGAGAGGAACACTTTCAAATTGCATAAAGCTCAAAAATTTGTTTCAAATCCTGAAGGCTCGAACTTCTAAGATTGGAAAGTGAACAGCCGTGAAATGGTAGCTTTTATACCACTTTTGCAGCTGTCACTTTTTCAGAAGAATGGAGAGTCATTGAAAACCCAACCTACTTACTTGACGTGATCCCCGATCGCTGGGAACTTGGAGAAAAAGCTAGAAATATGGGAAGTATCCAGTAAAATGCTGTTTAGGTAGCTTTTAACAACCGCTTAACTATTTCAATTAGCTAACCCGCCGCTTAGTGTCGGGTCTGTAAAACGCAGGCAGACCTGGTACTTGGGAAACTAACAAAGAGGTGGGTTGACAGCGGGATGTCGATCCACTGTCAATCTTTCATATTTTGATAGTGGATCGCCTCCGAACCCGCTCTCTGAGCACCGGAAAAGTGTAGGCCTCTGGGTTGAGGCAATTTCTGAACCAAGAGCCACCTCTTAAATGAAGCCCTTGAGGCCATTAATTCCCGAGCTAATTATTAGCTCCACCCCCACATACATTATTACTGCAGTCAAATCTTACTAAATGAATAACCTGTTTGCTACACATTTCTATGTTAAATATTTGCTTGAAAGAAATTTATGTCAAAGTACTGAAATCTCTCTTGTGCTCCTCTAAAATAAAATTAACTGCAATGGAAATATTGGGTTGATTTTATTTCCCAGTGAGTTTCCAGTTTGCAGCCTACCCATGGCTGCATGAGGCCATGCTGATTTTAACCACTGGGCTTCATTACCATGCTGCTAGTCCACATCCCGCCTGGGAGGAAAATACCCGGGAAGCGCTGCTAATCTCACAACCACCAGGTGGCCGATGGCAGCCCGACTGCAAGTAGGTATGTGTGGGAAGGTGTTTTGGGATGGTTGGCCTAAACTTTCCTTGTGAGTTCCAAGCCTGGCCCCGCCTACAAATCTGGCCATGCCCCCAGATCAAATGAATCACCATGGCGAGTTTCCACTAATTACGCCCGCTTGCGGGCCTTTGAAGAGGCTCTTAAAATTAAGCTTTTTTTTTTTAGGCGCAAGGGCACTCGTATGCACTTTTTAAAAAGCTTTTAAATAAATATATAAGTTACCAAGAAAATTAATACTGTACATCAATGAAACTAGTAAATAGCTCTATATAGGTTTTAAAAAAAATCATTTTCAGTTATTTAAAATTAGAGGTTACTCAGAGGTGGACACTTTGATTAAAAAGGTTTATTTTTTGTGATAAACCCATTTTCAGCTATATTAATAAACAGGTTATCACTCTTAAATATATCAAAGAATATTTCTTAATGCAAAATTTGGAAAAAAAAATTACATTCTAAAACACTGCCCGATTGTGTTGGTTCATGACAGGTTTTACGTTTGCCGATATGCAAATGAGTTCAGCGGAAACTTGAGCAAAATAATCACTTCTGAAATCAAGCACAATTTTGAACGCAATTTGAGCCCGGATTGCTGATTGTGCCCAAAGTGGAAACTGTGCCCCAGTATGTTTAAAGAAGAAACTGTGCCCCAGTATGTTTAAAGAAGAAACTGTGCCCCAGTATGTTTAAAGAAGAACTCAGCCAACTTCAAGCGGGTGCTTTTGACACCTCCTCAGGGGAGCAGGTTAAAATCGCACACAGAGGGACCCAGGCGACTTGCTGGCGGGAAACTAACCTGGGACGGGATGGTTGGATTCAGGAGGTCATGTCATGAAATTTCTAGGAATACATCCAACCAGAGTTGACATCTTAACTGCTCATGCGCTCGGTTTCCGCTGGGCGGTGAGGGCTAAAATTCCCCGCATTGTATTTGTCCTTAAAATAAATTTGCTTTATTTTGGTGAAAAAACAAAAATCTTAAGTTCCGATGCAAAAGTATTTACCTAACAGGCACTGAAAGCAAAACAATGTGTATACTTGATCGACACATCAAAAGAGTTGATCAAAACTGGCTTTAGATTTAAAACTGCTGCTTTGCTTAAATAACAAAGTAAATTTATGGAACAACACTCAATGTAAAGCACTTACCCTTTTATGTACTCTGGGGAATTATCCTTTTAGTCGGATCTTTATTTTAAGACAAATGAAAATTTGAGTGCTAACTTTCCAGAGCCCAGAGAGCAGTGTCTGTTAATGTCAACATGGTGCTTTCCACAGAGTCCAATGGCTGCTCAGCGATGATGTCAGTATTGCCTTTTCTCCTCAAAACTGAATACAGCAAGTAATGAATTTTATTTGTGTAAAAACAAAGTTGTTGGTTGGTTCCCAGAGCGATTACATGGGCATCGCAGCAGGGTAGCAGATATGCTCCACTCGTACCTTTTAGCTGCCATGAACAGGACACATCCATTTCGTTCATCAAAAAAAGAATTGTGGTCTGGCTATATAGAATTGTTCTCCCCCTTAATATTACGGCTGGAATTTTCCCCCTGACGTGCATGCTGGTTTTGGATTGCGAGCGTGTTGGGAACCCGCCGTCATCCCACCTCCTCGGGCCTTTAACTCGGGAACCCAAACCCAAAAGGCAGAGGTGGGCGACTTAATTAAGCTCATTAAATCCTTGTTGTGAGACCCATAACATGGATTTTAACCAGAGCCTTTGATTTTTACTGGATGACCACGGGAATCACGCAGCTTAGGAACCATGTCTGTCAACCTGAGGCAGAAGCTCAGTGCCATTGAGTGAGGTCATTGATGCAGAGCGTGGAAATCCAAATAAAACTCCCACATAACACCTGCTTACTTGTCGAAGGAAAAGGCTCTTGCTGATTCCATTTTGAGCACAGATTTAGGTGTCTTGAGTTTGCAAGTCTTTTCTGCAACCTTGGTAGCCACTCTTCCCACATTGCTAATACCTATAACAACTTTGACAAATTGGTCCTCTGATCTCTACCTGACCTGCCATCTATTACATCAGCACGGGAGCTGCTTATACCATCTTACCTTGGTCCTCAGAATCGGACAAAGATGAGCCCCAAAACCAGCAGCAACAGCGACAACACCACCACCACCAACCTTCTCCTCAATGCCCCGATGTTCCACAGGAGAGAGGGCATCAGCTATACCGTACTGGAGGCGATACTGATACCCCCCAACACAGCGTATACAGGCAGAGGACGAGCTTCCTCAACATGACTGAGCAGCAGTGCCAAAGGAGGCTCGGGCTATGCGCCTGGACGTCTCAGAGAGTTCCAGCTTGCTGGAGCAAGACCTGCAGCCCAGAGGGCTTCCACTCCCTCAATGTGCAGCTGGTCTACAACCATATGAAGATCATCATGAATGTTTGCGCTAAATTCCCTGGCAGCTGTCATAACTCTTTCATCCTGTGCTAGTCCACCGCCCTCAGCTCTTTGCACTGCCAAATACACTTACCAGCTGGCTGCTTGGAGACAAGGGTTATCCACTGAAGACGAGGCTCACAATGCCCTTGAGGCCAAGCAATGAGGCTGAGGAGCATTATAATTGCGAAGTCTGTAATGTACTTATAGATGACTCCACAGGGCAATGTGTTGTACTCAAACTGTAGTGACCTCGGTCCTTTATTTGTAACTCCAGAGTGAGGCACAAGCATAGTGGGCAGCCTTTTATACTGGGCCCTGCACACCTATGCAGGTGACCCTCAGGTCTCCCACCACAGTGCCCTCTGGTGGACAGCCTCTGCCACAGGGGCAGGAAACCCTGGTCTCCACCAGTTGCACCCTCTAGTGGTGCCAGCATAGTATACACACAGTGTAAACCTTATTGATAGTACATCAGGTAACAAGTCTCCATTTTATGCAACTATACAGTGACTAAACAGAGAGTATATCCATAGTCTGCATATATAACAATAATGAAAGCCACATGTCTACTAGATGTGTCACAGAGTAAGCAATAGGTATGCTGAACATGCGCTTCAGATGCCTTGACAGATCTTAAGGAACCCTTCAGCATGCACCAGTCAGGGTCTCCAGAATCATCGTAATTTGCTGCGTGCTACACAACATAGCGCAGCAGTGAGAATTAGAGCTGCATGAGGAGCAAGGCACAGAGTGTACAGCCTCTTCAGAGGAGGAGGAGCATCAGCTAGAAGACGAGGAGCAGCAGGAGGAATCTGAGGTCCAGAGGGCACCAGCAGCAGAGCACATTGCTGCCTGGGAGGCCAGGGATGGTCTTATCATGGCCAGATTTACTTAACCCTGGTGTAGGGGGGTGGGGGGGAGTTGGCCCCCATATGGCTGCTACATGCTGTGCCAACTTCCCTCCACCCCCCTCCCACCACTCCAACTACGCCATAAAGCATCCCTACAATGAACAAGCCATTCCTTTCACGCTGGCCCCCATTGCTGGAGGTAACATTATGTCTCACCATTCACTCTACTGCACAAAGCCACTTCCAAAATAGTAAGGGAAGCTTAACAATAACACTTCTTTACACACCCACGTGCTTTCCCTTGTGCATCTACTTCTGTGTATTTGTTTCTCTTACATGTGCTTCTACGAGGTGTACCCCTTTGGCTTCAGCAGAGGTAGAGTCAGGCTCCTCACTATCAACACCATCTGCTCTTGCTCACTTCTGAATGTGAGACACCAAGTGACAACACTACTCTATCTCGCACAGGACACACCGAGGTGTGTATCTGCACTGGTGCTGGGTGCGCTTGGGTCTGCTGATGGTACACCCTGAGAGGCTGGAGGCTCATCTGAGGAGTTGTCTTCCTCCTCCGGCTGGACAGTGGGGGGGAGGGGCAGGCACTCTTAATGGATCTGTGGGAGAGTAAAGAGATGATTGATTGTAAATGTTACATTAAGAACAATACCATTATGCACATGATGAACATACACTGGCTGCTGACATCAGTCACTATACTGTATGCCATGTGGCTGTCTGAGATGCAATTCTGTCACCAGCTTGTTGAAAGGTCCCACTCTCTCCATCTCCCACCTCCAGCTGCTCGGCAACTCTTGAGATCTCCAGGGCCACCTCCTCTGCTGCAGTTAACGTACTGAAGGATGGAGGGCCACCTCCGGTTCTCTCCCTCTCCCTCTTATTGTGGGCTCTCTTCTCCTACAAGGAGGGAAAAAAAGAGAAGTTTGAGTGATAGTGATGGCATAAATGTAAGGATTGTGTGGGTTACATCTGTGCAGGGTGACTATGGGGGAGTGGGGTGCCAATGCCAAATGACCTCTTTCTGTGGAGTTACTTGGTATGATTACATTAGGATGAGGGCGAGTGTGAGAGGTGGTTAGTCAGATGGGGATGTGAGTATGTACATAAAGAGAGAGGAATGGGTGGATGTTGGTGTGAAGAATGATGTGCAGGAACAGGAGCAGGCTTGGGAAGGCAGAGTGATGGGGATGTGGTGACAGGCACAGCAGGATGAAGTTGAGTGTGGCTTTGCACTTACCTTTCCTGATCTAATGAGATCCCATCGAATCGCTTCCGGCACTCCTCCTTACGACATCCTGCTCACAATTTGGAGCCAGGCTCTTTTGGTCTGTTGGGGAAGTCTCTTCCGCCCATCAGCAGTAATGAAGTCCTCCCTGCATACTCTCACTCCCTCCACAAGAATATGTGATTCATTGGAAAAGCGAGGTGCAGCACTCTGCCTTTGTGAACTCATTTTTCTATTTCTCAGCAACAACACATTCCTTTCCAATACCCCCTCCACACTCCTACATGAACCGTCAAATGCGATGTGGCCAAGATTGATTCAAATATTCCCACTGGAAATGAGTCATCGATGATGTTACGCTCATAATAAAGTGATACAACTGAATACTGTATGCAATGAGTATCTGTGACCTTAGCTCCTTTAAGTAAACTCCAGACTGCTGGTACAGCATGGAAGGCCTGTTTATATACAGTGCTCCCAAGGGATACTGGGGTCCTCTGGTGGTGGTGTGATACAGATTGCCAAGGGTTATATACATAACAGATGACATCATCAGACCTGCAGCACTTAATAGGACTGGGAAACGCGTATGCTGCCTTAATAGGGGCCATTACGCAAAAGTCGCTCTGAAGAGCAGACTGATCAATCCATCGTGATACTGACCCAGTAGGCAGCCCACACGCGCCCGACCTGACTCAGTAGGGAAAACTCCAGCCATATACATCTCTAATAGATACTTAGTCATTGATTTCCCCATGGACTTCAGTTTTTTCCCCCTCAGTTATAGTTTAGATTTGTTATATTTGTTTAAGGACCTCTTCTATCTTCAGGAGATTTCATAGAGCAGAGGTGGGTATCCATTACATAGCAACTTCTGAAGTTTTTGTTTAAATATAAAATATACTTTTCAGATGATATTTTTGTCACCTGGACATGAGGGAAGTACACAAGGTCCAGGTTCTAGACTTCCCTTCCACTTCAGTTATAGTTTAGTTTTCAGTTATCTTTACAAGGGTCCACAGAGGAGATTTACAAATAGACATATCTAAAAAGGTAGCAGGAAAACACCTACCAAGACACTTGGAGATGGTCCTTAGGTAAATAACTACCAAGACTCATTTCAGTCACTATTTTAGTTGCATTGACATTTCCTGTTAGAACTCACAAATTCTCCCCCTTTTATTGACCAACAACTTGCATTTTTTTTTAAAAGAGGGAGACAGGAATAGTGGTTTGAGTCTCAAGCCATAGCCAAAGGGATAGAGAGAGAGAACTCGGCTTACACAGGCATGGCAATAATTAGTCACTCCAAGAGCCTTCTATCAGATGGTTCAAAGATAGTTGCACTCGTTAAAATGGCATTATTCTGGTGTTTGAGAAATGAGAGAAGATTGTATTTTACAGAACATGACGACTCCTAATATTATTTTATCTCGACAAGGGCAACATTCATAGATCACTTCAGAAGAACTGGAACTTAAGGTTGGCCTGAGAGTTTTTGTAGAGGTAGTACTGGGCCACATCTAACGTTCAACAAATTAAGATTCTGATTTATACAGTGATTAAAATACATCCCTAAAACAAGAAACAAGAAACAAAATGGTGTAGAGTTTCTGCTTTGAGCGCAATTGCAAATTATGGCGTAAATTGTGCCCACAATTGATCCCGCTTTGAAAAGTGTTTCTCCCTCCTGAGTTTCCGCTCAAACGCATATGTATATCACCAAACTACCATGAACCAGTGCAATCGGGCAGAGTTTTAAAACATAATTTAAAAAAAATGTTGCTTTAAAAAAAATTCCTCCACATATTTAAAAATGGTAACTTGGTAAAGTTTAATTAAAACAGCTGGTAGTAGGTTTACCACAAAAAATAAGTATTTTGAATCTCAGAAATCCACCTAAAAAAAATCTGGGGTACATTAGTCAGTTTCTTAGTAAATCAAAAATCACAATTAAAAGCTTTTAAAATGTGCCTTTTAATGTACTTGCACCTAAAAGAACCAGCTTGATTTTTAAAGCCTCCTTGAAGGTCTGCAATTAGTGGAAACTCCCAATAGTGATGAAGTTATCCTGGAGGCATGGCCAATTTTGTGGGCGGGGCCTGCTTCCAGCATGATGTTTTTATAACTGGCACAAAAGATCGTGAAAACTCTGCAACTCTTTGCGCCTTTTTTGCCCTTCGTTCCCTGTAAGCTGCTCGGTTGCGCGGTGTTCCAGGAACCTCGGGCAGCCAAAGTGCCGGCTTTTCAATGTAAAACTGCGCATATGCGGTATTATGAATGGCCCTGCGCATCTCCTTAAAGGGGCTGCGCAGGGCCAAAAAAAATTACAGGGAACGTTGGTTACGCCGATATCGGGTGTATTGCACCGAAAAAACACAGCGCAATCCAGCGGAAACTCCAAGCCAATATATTTAACACAAACAAAACGTTTTAGTGCAGTAGTTGGTTTTGAAAAAAATCATTATGTTTTCAATGCAATCAATTGTAACTTTATGAATATAGCTGCCGAATAAAGGGAGTCTGCTACAAACAAAATGAAGTTTAGTTTACCTGCAGTGCAAGAGGTTTCCATCTCATGTTCTTAAGCAAAGCAGGTGCAGAGGTGAGCATGCTCTGAGGTCGTTTCTTTAAGGTTAAGATGACCCCACTGGGATCTTCTCTAAGTGCATTTACCAAGTTTTTCAACTGCCATCCTACCTAGAACCCAACAGCAAAAATAAAAAGGGATAAAAAAAAACTACAGCAAAATTGAAAGAAAAAATTAGTGTTATGATAGATTGCTCTGAATGACACATCGAAAATACCAACATGCACAAATTATGAAAGATAAGTAGTGTGAAAAATAATTAGCACAATCTGGCATTTTGCTCATATAAAAGAGTAGTAGAATGGCTCTCATTGTTTAGTGAGCTCCAAGATCAGGCATTAATTACAATGCCAGAGAATGGCCGATTTCCACTTCCCATCTGGTTGACCATCCTAAACGAGCATTGTTATCATTGAAACATTGTTAAGCAAGCATTTTAATGGTGATTTTACACAAATGACATCATCCTCAATACTCACACCACCAAACATGTCTCTGCACAATAAAAATTCTACCATTATTTTGAGGTGTATACAGGTATATAGAAATAAACTTGCATCATACTGCCTCACCAGCACATTCCAAAAGTTTAAGTTGGATCTGCATCAACGTTTCCAGGTATCATATGCCAGCTCCAAAATAAGAGTTTTACGAGTAAAAGGCTTTCCTGTTCAAGGAATTAAAACTCTCAGAAAGGGCAGCGCTCTCTGTTTAAGTGCTATTAAATTGTAATACTGGGCTCTCTTAACTTTTATTTATATGAAATTATATTTACATAAAATGGAGATTGAATCATACAATGCAGGAGTCCATTTGGCCCATCGTGCCTTTGCCGGGGTGTTATATTACTTAGGGTGTATAAAGTCAAATAAGAAAAAGGTCAGTGAATTGGGATTAAATAGTTTCAGGGCTGCCATGGCTAAATAAATGACAGAGCAGGCTTGTCGGGCCAAATAGCCCATTCCTGTTTCTATGTTCCATTCCCCACACACTCACTGGGTGTTATTAATTATATTCAAGTGATGATTGTGGATGCTCTTGTGCACATATATATATGGAAGTAGGCTGGGGAAGGGTTGCTTATCTTGGGGCAAGCTTATCTTGGGGTTGCACAGTATGTGATGTGTGTCTCTGTAAATAAAGGCTAGCATTTAACTAAAGACTAGGCTTTAGTCTGTCCTTCATCAACTGGCTATCTGACTGTTACACTGGGCATCCCATTTCCAAGCTCTCCCTTCCTTTCAGTATTATTTTCTCTCTCTATTGTTGAAAGATAAATGAGACAAATTGCTCTCCCAAATTATATAATGATATATCTGTCTCTTTTAATGCATTTTCTCTATATTTTCCCATCACTGAGAAGAAAAATATAATTTATAATATAAAAAAGACAACATATATAATGGGTGTGAAATTCAAAAAGTTTGTGGACAGTATTGGTCATTCATATAAATAGAGCAGAACATGATGGGATTACTGCAAGTGAAAGTGCAAAAAACATCCAAGATAACTGGTGACCTGTAATTTTATAATAGGCACAGGGTCACAAGAGAAGACGGAGAGTAGTACTGTAAATAGCTACCTCATTATTTCAGTAGAAAGAGGCGAAGAAAATTAGAGTCGGGCAGCAGGTTAGCAGCATCCCTCGCTCTCCCTCCACCCACCCCCCCCATCCTCCCCCACCCCCCCACCGTCTCCCCTTCTTACACCCACCCCCACTATATACAGGCAATCTATCTCTCATGCAATAATTCAGGTCAATGCTTTCAATGACCAAAAATTCAAAGCATACTGATGTTGTCTGTGATGACAATAATTGGCCTTGGGGTACTCATTGTGGAAGACTTTATAAACCTACATTGGGTTTTATTTTAATAGGTCTACAGAGCAATGGTTAAAATACATTGGAAGATAAATCTGTTGTGGTATGATTTGTTCAGTAACAGAACTGCATACCATCATCATCATGGGCAGTCCCTCGGAATTGAGGAAGACTTGCTTCCACTCTTAAAATGTGTCCTTAGGTGGCTGAACAGTCCCTGACGAGAGCTGCAGTCCCTGTCACAGGTGGGACAGATAGTCGTTGAGGGTAAAGGAAGGTGGGACAGGTTTTCCGGATGCTCTTTCCGCGCTTGATTTCTGTATGTTCTCGGCGATGAGACTCGAGGTGCTCAGCGCCCTACCGGATGCACTTCCTCCACTTAGGGCGGTCTTTGGCCAGGGACTCCCAGGTGTCGGTGGGGATGTTGCACTTTATCAGGGAGGGTTTGCTCTGCCCACCTTTGGCTCGTTTGCCGTGAAGGAGTTCCGAGTAGAGCGCTTGTTTGTTAAACATCCGTAAGACAAAGGTCCTCTACCAGCCTGTCCTTGCCGCATAGCACTGGCCCCCAGTCATCAAGATTCATGGCATGGCCCTGGACAACGTGGACTATTTCCCATACCTCAGGAGCCTCTCATCAACAAGAGCAGACACTGACGACGAGATTCAACACCGCCTCCAATGCGCCCGTGCAGCCTTCAGCCACCTGAGGAAAAGGGTGTTCGAAGATCAGGCCCTCAAATCTACCACCTTGCTCATGGTCTACAGGGCTGTAATAACACCTGCCCTCCTGTGTGGCTCAGAGACATGGACCATGTACAGTAGATACCTCAAGTCGCTGGAGAAATACCACCAAAGATGTCTCCGCAAGATCCTATAAATCCCCTGGGAGGACAACATTAGTGCCCTCGACTAGGTCAACATCCCCAGCATTGAAGCACTGAAACTGCATACCATGCATTTATTGAACAGCAATAAGAAGAATTGAAAAATCAATGACTCAGTACTTAAGAAGTTTCAGCGTTATCCAGTTTGTCTGACAACCTACAAGCTGGCCAACATAAAACTAAACAGTTTAATTGAAGTGCATTACATTTCAGTACCATATTGTCAAGAATCATGTAGTAGATTTCAGCATTGGTTTCAAATTCTGAAGTGAAGTAACCATAAAAATACATTTACTTTGAATTCGGATTTGAATTTCAATTGCTTTTCAACTTCATCAAGACACAGACAATGCTGAAAATTATTAATGTTAATATCGAGAGAAGTTATGATATTATGGAATACTACACAAATTAAATATCACTAATTGTGAAAGAAAAAAAGTTAATTCAAATGAATCCAATAAAAACGGTTACAGCTGGTGGTGTAGAGTCAGTCAGTCTGATTGGTAGTACATCAGAGGCAAGTGAGTCACATCATTTTAAATTGTTTTGATCAAAATTTGAAGGATTGCTTCATAACTGTATTTGACTAGCTTCCACACCCAGTATCCCCAGTATGAATCCAACCTTTAACTGCAGTCAACTGCTGTCCTAACTTCAGTTAGGAGGACAATTCCCCAAAGCTGCTGTTGATATTAGCTTATGATTGCTGATATTTTCTTCAGCTCAGACTGGTCCAACTAGTTTTCCTTTTCCCTAAGCTGGATAGCTCCACTTCTGCAAAGTTTATTCAGCAGCTTGAACAAAGCTAAGCCACTGAATTAAATGCAACATCCGATTGCTACAACCTTGAGGTGCCTACATTTTTTTTGTAATTGTAATGAACAAAACACTTTCACACAACAGCTGTACAGAAGTTTGATAACACCAGTACAGTACCAGTCTTTCATGGGAATTGACCGTTATGAGCTCACCATATGACTAGCACCCACACAGTTGTTACCACTCTCTCCTAGAATAAAATTTCATATGGGAAAAACATATTGGCCCTGAAATCCTGGCCTCCCCGGGTCCGTACAGAGTGTGTACAGACCCGGGAAGGCATCGCAAAAGCTGGTTTTCGGCACGCAATGCGCATGCGCCGAAAACCATTTTTTCCAATCTGTCAAGTTTTAGCTTGACAGATCGCATGCATCTCAGGGAGAAGGACATTCGCATGAGCAAGATTGGGCTATTTGCCCATCTCTTGCCCTGCAAATGTCCTTAAAACTCTTGCACCTGATAAAAGCATAGCCTGCTTTTACCAGTGTAAGAGTTTTAAAACATACAAAAACATATAAAAATAAAATTTTAAAAACTAATTTTAATGTTAAAAACCCTGCCCACTAAGGTAAGTTTATTTTAAACTATAATTAAAAAACATTTTTAAAAATCGGAAAAATATATATTTGTTCTGACATTTATTAACTTTAATTTAAATTAATGTTATATATATGATTTTTTTTTTCCTATTTTCGATTGATGTTTTGGTGTTTGGGGTGGGTTCTCAATCATAATAATAAGAACTTCTACTTATGGAGTTCCCATTATTATGAATGAGAAAATACTTTACCTGGATTGGCTGTCCAGTGCCACGTGACTTCAGCTCCAGCTCTATGTCCGTCCAGACGTGCACGCGCTCCAATGCACCGTGAAAGGAGGCCTCAGGACCGGGATCTCTGGTGGGCGCAGCAGCAAAAGGTAAGCGCACATCTTTTCTTTAGAATTGAGTCGAACGCCCGTGGGAAGAAGGAACTGGGATTTCAGGGCCATTAATTCCGACACTGAAACACTTTCTAAACATGTGGGGAAATATTGTTAAAAAAAAGGTCAGCAACAAAAAAGAGAAATACAATCCCAGTGTCCCACATTTTATGCCTCAATGCCTCATTCCTGACACAATGCTGGAACTTAGTGGCCAATAAGAAAGCTGAAATAGCTGCAGTGTATCCATAACTGTAGGCCCATTGTACCCTCTACAACAATGACTGAGACATTCCAAATTAAAATATTACATGAACAGAATCATGAAAAACTGCAATATTATTTCTCTGTAATTCTATATAAAATGCAGGCTCTTAATTTAATTTCTTCAAAAACAACTTATATTACTGACATGTTGCATAATCATAGCCTGAAATCTCAGACCCAACTGAAGTTAACATTTTAGAAGAATAAGGAGAGGCAATATAAATGGTACAATTCTAAATGGGGTGCAAGAACAGAGAGACCCAAGGGTGTAGGTGCGCAAGTCTTTGAAGGTGACAGGACAAGGCTGTTAACAAAAACATACAGGATCCTTGGCTTTATAAATGGAGGTATGGGAGGAATTTAAACCCCCCGCCATGACAGGCTGGAGAGGGGCAGGGGCTCAAAAATCTGAAACCCGACCACAACCCACTTGAAACTTCTGGTTTTAATGGAAGTTGGCTGAGAGGTGGGCAACTAATCTGCTCGAGAGGCAGTGTATTATTTAAATATGTTAATGAGACTGCCTGCCTCAAATTTGATCAGATGTTTAGATTTAATGGCAGCTGAAGAGAGGTGAGAATGTCCGGATCCAGCAGCTAAGTCCCTTTTCAGCACTGCTTGTGGGCCAGGAGGAGCAGGAGTGCTTCTCCCGGCCTCACAAACAAACCTGCTTCCCTCCCCGTGATCCGCCGAACAATTCCCTCCCCCCACCCCCACTCCGCGATCCAACCCCTCCCCACCTCGCACTCTTCCTCCAGCCCCCCCCAGACTCACTCAATGCAGAAATGTACCACACTGGGAACATAGAAACATAGAAAATAGGTGCAGGAAGCAGGCCATTCAGCCCCTCTAGCCTGCACCGCCATTCAATGAGTTCATGGCTGAACATGAAACTTCAGTACCCCATTCCTGCTTTCTCGCCATATCCCTTGATCCCCCGAGTAGTAAGGACTTCATCTAACTCCCTTTTGAATATATTTAGTGAATTGGCCCCAACCACTTTCTGTGGCAGAGAATTCCACAGGTTCACCACTCTCTGGGTGAAGAAGTCTCTCCTCATCTCGGTCCTAAATGGCTTACCCCTTATCCTTAGACTGTGACCCCTGGTTCTGGGCTTCCCCAACATTGGGAACATTCTTCCTGCATCTAACCTGTCTAAACCCGTCAGAATTTTAAACGTTTCTATGAGGTCCCCTCTCATTCTTCTGAACTCCAGTGAATACAAGCCCAGTTGATCCAGTCTTTCTTGATAGGTCAGTCCCACCATCCCGGGAATCAGTCTGGTGAATCTTCGCTGCACTCTCTCAATAGCAAGAATGTCCTTCCTCAAGTTAGGAGACCAAAATTGTACACAATACTCCAGGTGTGGCCTCACCAAGGCCCTGTACAACTGTAGCAACACCTCCCTGCCCCTATACTCAAATCCCCTCGCTATGAAGGCCAACATGCCATTTGCTTTCTTAACCGCCTGCTGTACCTGCATGCCAACCTTCAATGACTGGTGTGCCATGACACCCAGGTCTCGTTGCACCTTCCCTTTTCCTAATCTGTCACCATTCAGATAATAGTCAGTCTCTCTGTTTTTACCACCAAAGTGGATAACCTCACATTTATCCACATTATACTTCATCTGCCATGCATTTGCCCACTCACCTAACCTATCCAAGTCACTCTGCAGCCTCATAGCATCCTCCTCGCAGCTCAGACTGCCACCCAACTTAGTGTCATCCGCAAATTTGGAGATACTGCATTTAATCCCCTCGTCTAAATCATTAATGTACAATGTAAACAGCTGGGGCCCCAGCACAGAACCTTGCGGTACCCCACTAGTCACTGCCTGCCATTCTGAAAAGTACCCATTTACTCCTACTCTTTGCTTCCTGTCTGACAACCAGTTCTCAATCCACGTCAGCACACTACCCCCAATCCCATGTGCTTTAACTTTGCTGTGTGGTATCTTGCGTCACAACATTCTATTTCCCATGAGAATGTGGGAACACGCAATTAATCAATATAAAGTATACTGCTGTTCAGAAGAATGGAGCAGCAGCACTTCCATTCAGTCATGTGGTACAATAGCACTTCAGTTCACATCATAACGACCACTACCAATCTTTGTTTAAATCGCTGAAACCAGAATAAAACTGGCCTCTTGAACTTTAAATGTATACGTTGTAAGAGAATGCAGAAGATGAAGTTCATTCAAAGAATGTAACAATTCTCAGTATTCAGGTGGCGTTGCTAAACAATGTGAACAGCTTACTGTGCCATGCTCCCTGCCGTATGTGTACACACGCATGTGTACATATGTGAGAGATCTTCAGGTGAGGACAGGTTGTGCTGCGTTGCTAAACAGCCCACTCATGCTCCCTATCCAGGCACACAGGTGAGGAATAGCGACTTGGGTAAGCAGGGCACAGTTATCTGTACACTCATGGTTTGTTACCCTCAGGGAAAGAATGATGGGAGGAAATCTGAAGGAAGTTGGAGAATGAAAAAAAAGCAATCAGACTTGAAAATAGGTATCTCAGATTGATTGGCCAATTAACTATGGCCAGTACAGCCAGTCACATGTTTCCTAATTTTTATTCAAATATAATTTGGTGTCATTTTATGGTTTGTCTTAATATTTTGTGGTAAATTATTGTGCAAAACACCAGAGACAAAATAAAAATTTGGGGGAAAAAAAGTGCTAATTGCTTTCACGATATGAATCAAAGAAAAAGGGTAAAACATACATTTTTATAAGTGCTTTACCGGTCTTCGGGATTACCAAAGCACATCACAGACTTTCAAATTGTAGTCAATGTTGTTATATAAGAAAATATGGCAGCCAAGTTGTGTACAAGCTCTGTTTGGGGTGCTAATTTTTAAAAGTTGAAAAAATTAGCGGAAGGCACTAATGTTTTTCAACTTTAAAAAAATTGGGGATTTGCGCTCCAGGAAGGAAGTGGAGCGCTAAAGTCAAGAGCTCCACTTCCTTCCTGGAGCGCAACAGAACGCAGATGGGGCGGTGGGTGTGCAGTGCTGCCGCATTCGGAAACTCCTTCTCTCTGTTAAAGAGAAGGGCCATCGCTGAGGGCTGGATCCTGACGGCAGCCGCAATTCGGACCGATCAGCCCGATACACTGCAGCTGATCGGTCGCGGCTGAAGAGGAAGCAAAAAAATTTGAAAGGCGCCATTTTAAAAATATTTTACTTACCTCGGCCACCTCCCCTTTAACTTTCACCCTCGAAGCGCCCGGCCTCTCGATCAACGCCTCCTGCAGCGGCCGGTGTTTTCACCCAATAATGCTGCAGGAGGCGTAACCAAAATTCGGATCCGTGGTACTACTGGGGCGATGATATCATGATCTCCGGGCGAAGGAGATTGGGGCGCAACATCCTACCACTGCCGCAAACCTCCTGCTGAATATGGCGGGAGTCGATCTTCTCGCCGCGCCCGGTCGGTAAGTAGTTAGCTTTTCGCTCCCTGGAGGCGATAATGGGAGGTGCTAAGGAGGCCAATTTCTCGGTTTTTATGTCTATCTAAACAGGCAAACAAAGCCTCAGTTTAATGTGGCAACCAAAAGTTGGCATCTCCAACACTGCAGCACTTCCTCAGTACTTCAATGCAGTGTCCTAAATTGAGGACTTTAAAAAAATATGCACAATATCTGGCAAGCAAAGAGCACACACAGAAAAATTCTGCACTCAGCTGGAAACTTTTGAAAATATAACTTGTTGGACTGCTCAAATCAACTTAATTTTCCACTACCACATGGATACCCTCTCAAGTGCAATACATTTTTTTCTCTTTGGATGTACAGTTCCCACCGCTTATAGTAGGCACGTTGGTGTCAACAACCAAGAGTTGTGGCCGGGATTGGAGCAACGACGAAGAGATCAACAAAAGTACAGCAATGACAAGGAACTGAACAAGTGTCAGGGAGATGACCAGGAACTGAACAAATGTCAGGGAGATGACAAGGAACTGAACAAATGTCAGGGAGATGACAAGGAACTGAACAAATGTCAGGGAGATGACAAGGAGCTGAACAAATGTCAGGGAGATGACGAGGAGCTCAACAAGCCAGCACCAAGGGCTCACGGCCAGGGTTCTAGAGGTCCTGGGGGCGACAGGAGGAGGGAGGACTGCTATTGCCTGAGTGCAAGCTGTTCCGATTAGAGTTAGAGCATTACTTAAACAAGCCTTTGTTACTGAAAAGTTTGGAATGTGGTCATTTTAATTTGTGACAGGAAGTAGGGAATAACCGAGATTACAAAATTAAAAAAAACATTTAACTCCACAGAACATATATGGAAAATGATAAAAAATAAACAAAACTTAATTCTTATGCTAGTATAGTGAATGTTACTGGAAATCAAGAGAAAATTCAAAATAAGGAATTTCTTATCAAGTAACATTACAATTGAAATATCTTATTTGGGTCGTGATTCTGGATAAAATAGGATTTCGTGGTTACGAAGTTCCCGCCACTCCCTGGAAAATAATGAACCAAAACTGATAATATCTATTTAAACATACAACCTACATTCTTCAATTCTTGCTATGACATCTCCATGGTCCTCAGGAAGCTTTGTAGATTGTTTCTATCTATAGTTATCTTTATAATTTTTAATTCCATTCTTAGGGCCAGACTTTCCCTAAAGGCCCTCAACGCCCGCTGAGCAACACCGCTAACGTTTGGTGAAAAAAGCTGGCAAAAATTTCCATTTTTTTCCAATACTCCAGGTGCAGTCTCACCAGGGCCCTATATAATTGCAGTAAAACATATTTGCTCTGATAACCAAATCCTCTTGTAATAAAGGCCAACATACCATTTGCTTTTTTAATTGCTTGCTGTTCCTGCATGTTAACTTTCAGTGCTTCATCCACAAGGACACCCAGGTCCCTCTGAATACCGACATTTCCCAATCTTTCACCATTTAAAAAATACTCTGCTTTTCTATTTTTCCTACCAAAGTGGATAACTTCACATTTCTCCACAATATATTCCATTTGCCATGTTTTTGCCCACTCACTTAGCCTATCTATATCCCCTTGAAGCCTCTTTGCATCCTCCTCACAACTTACATTCCCACCTAGCTTTGCATCAGCAGCAAACTTGGATATATTACATTTGGTCCCCTCATCCAAACCATTGATATAGATTGTGAGTAGCTGAGGCCCAAGCACCAATCCTTGCGGCACTCCAGTAGTTACAACTTGCCAACCCGAAAATGACCCATTTATTCCTACTCTCTTTTCTGTCCATTAACCAATCTTCAATCCATGCTAGTATATTACACCCAATTCCATGGGCCCTAATTTTGTTCAACAAAAACTTGTGTGGCACCTTATTGAATGTCTTCTGAAAATCCAAATACACTACATCCACTGGTTCTCTTTATCTATTCTGCTAGTTACAATCTCATAAAACTCTAATAGATTTGTCAAACATGATTTCCCTTTGATAAATCCATGTTGACTCTGCCCAATCCTATTATTATTTTCTAAGTGCCCTGTTACCACGACCTTAATAATAGATTCTAGCATTTTCCCTATGATTGATCTCAGGCTAACTGGTCTGTAGTTCCTTGTTTTCTCTCTCCCTCCTTTCTTAAAAAGAGGTTGGAGATGGGACGGTAGTTTGCAAAGACAGAGGGGTCAAGGATTGGCTTTTGAGGACGTATGCAATACAATGGTTTCTGTGTTATTGAGGTCAAGGAAATTATACCCGTGGAAAGAACATAAGAAATAGGAGCAGGAGTAGGCCATTTGGCCCCTCGAGCCTGCTCCACCATTCAATATCATGGTTTATCCGATCCTGGGCTCAACTCCACTTCTCCACCCACTCCCCATAACCCTTGACTCCCTTATCATTCAAAAATCTGTCGATCTCCACCTTAAATATATTCAATGACCCAGCCTCCATAGCTATCTGGGATAAAAAATTCCGAAGATTCACGACCCTCAGAGAAGAAATTCCTCTTCATTTCTGTTTTAAATGTGCGACCCCTTAGTGTGAAACTATGCCCCCAGTTTTAGATTCCCCCATGAGGGGAAACATTCTCTCCGCATCCACCCTGTCGAGCCCCCTCAGAATCTTAAATATTTCAATAAGATCACCTCTCATTCTTCGAGTATAGGCCCAACCTGCTCAACCTTTCTTCATATGACAACCCCTTAATCTCAGGAATCAACCTCGTGAACCTTCTCTGAACTGCCTCCAATCCAATATCCTTCCTTAAATAAGGAGACCAAAACTGTATGCAGTACTCCAGGTGTGGTCTTACCAACGCTCTGTTCAGTTGGAGCAGGAATTCCCTACTTTTATACTCTATCCCCATTGCAATAGAGACCAACATTCCGTTTGCCTTCCTGATTACTTGCTGTACCTGCATACTAACTTTTTGCATTTCATGTACAAGGACCCCCAGGACCCTCTGTACTGCAACACTTTGTAATCTCTCCTCATTTAAATAATAATTTGCTTTTTTATTTTTCCTACCAAAGTGGAAAGCACCTGTGAAGGGGGCATGGCGGAGATGAAGGGATGGATATATATTCTGGAGTTTTCCTTCGGTGCCTTTCAGGGTTAGGGAGAATATATGTAGTTTGTTTTTCTCAGAAGAGTAAGTAAGCGTTGATGAGTCTAAGATAGACTGTACGTAGTATGTAGAAGAAGCAAGTTGACATTGTCGAAAAGGTCTTTTCTAACTGAAGCCAAGCTCGAGATCAGAAGTCCCACAAAGTCATGGATACACGGAATCTACTCCCAGACAAAACAATTAACGGTGTATCAATTAACACATTTGGAAAGGTACTGGATGAAAGTCTGTTTAGAAACAGGTTATAAGAATAAGTCCTTGCGGAACCTGATGGTTCATCTGCTGCTGCTGGGGCCATGGAAATGTCACACTAAGAAAAGCAACCAGTAGTTAGACTGCTTAACCCTGCTTTCATTCGTGTGTCGGCCTACGAATTTATAACATTTTTGTTCATTAGCAAAACAGGCAATTTTTTTCACAAGGTTAATCCAGATACCATTGCTACCAAATCCAAACTAAGTACCAAACACCAAATCCCCACTGTACTGTCCCTTTAATATAAAAGCTTGTCTTTACCTGATGCATGCAATCACTTTGACAAATGCTGCTACTGAATACACTTGTTACCACTGGGTTGGCTGCACACAGAAATTGCCATTTATAGTTGCATGATTATGGACCTGGCAGCACACAATCTCTTGTGACTGAAAACCAGCATTTACTGCGCTCGTACATTACTGATCTGGCAGATTTCACTGTGCTGTTTCAAGTGCTGGTGAGTGGAGCATGCATTACTGACAGATTACAGTAACCAGCTGGCGTTACTTCCAACCATGCAAGCTCCGCTCACTGGCACATTAAACAGCTGAGCAGTGCATCTGGGACTCAAAGGCTGTGCATTTTAAAAGCAACAAGGGAACATGCCACTCTGCTCATAGAAATATTTTTCCAGTAAGAAAACGAAGCAGAGACCACAACCAGTGATACTATATCAGAAAATGATGCTAGATAATGATGAAATCGACTCTGAAGTTGTGGCCAATGTGAAGCAAACGAGAGCCATAGACAAAGTTCAGTGTATTTCAGATGGACATTCGAAGAATACAACAGACAAGACTGAGGAATACGTACAAAACTAATGCCAAAGTGGTGTAAAATATTTCTGATTTTATATAATGTTCTCAAAATACAAGTTGAATACTTAGTTTATGCAATTTTGAGATTGGCAGCTAATTTTTATTCCACAACACAAATTGGGTTTCTCAATGCATACGGATTAACCAGTTCTGACTGTATAACATCAGACGCAGGCGAGACAGATATATCAATTGATCTATAATGGCAGGGAAAATTCTACATAACTTTTCCTCAGGAGTTTAAATGGGTTGGGTAAAGTCTGGAATGTATATATTCAGTAGAGGAATGGACGTAATAGTCCAAATAACCATATCACACTTCTTTGGTCCATGTCTTCTTACTTTTTGGAGTACCAGTAATCCTTTGTTGCTAATGCTGTATTTGTGTCCCTAGTTGGTAGTTTGTCTGTGATGGTTAGTTAAGATACCTTGCATGATCAAGACAGTTGAGAGAAAGCGAGGGGAGAGAAGAGGAAAGGATAAAAGACGAGAGAAAAGGAGAGAGAAGACAAGGGGAGATGAGAGAGATTGAGGGAAAAGAGTACAGATAGGGCGAGGAGGGAGGAGGAGTGAACAGAAGATAAAAGGGTAGTGAGACAAGAGATGGGGAGAGAAGATAATAAAGGAGAAAAGAGGGAGAGAAAGGACAGGTGAAAAATAAGAAAAGGAGTGGGGAAAGAGGAAAGGCGAAGGGGAGAATGGGGAGAGGGAAGGGGGAGAAGATAGGTAGCAAGAAAAGGGGAATGAAAGGAGGAGAAGAAACGGGAAAATAAAATGGTAATAGAAAAGGAGAGAGAAAAGGAATAGAAAAGAAGGGATAAGAAAAGAAGGGGAGAAAAGAAAGACAGAAGAGGGGGAGAAAAGGGGTAGAGGTAGAGAGAAGAGGGCGAGGGGAGGCGAGGCAGAGAGGGGAGAGGAAAAAAGAGAAACGTAGGTGAGTAAAGGAGAGAAGGAAGAGAGGAGCGGAGAGAAGGGGTAGATAAGAGGATAGCAGAGTGGAAAGAAAGATCAGGGATTGGGAGGTAATGAGGTTTTAAGGAGGGAGAGAGGAAGGGACCGGGTGTGTGACAGAATGGGATGGGTTGGAGTGGGTGGATGGATGGAATGAGATATGGGATGGGATGGGATGAGAAGTGGGGAGAGGCATAGGAGGATAGGAGAGAGGAGGATAGGGAAGAGGAGATGTGGACTTTAGGGGAGAGCAGGGATGAGGGAGAGGAGTGGAGTATGAGAGGTTTTTGATGGAGATGGAATGAGAAAGATAAGGATGGGGAAGACGGGTAGGGTAAAAGGAGGGTGACGAGGAGTCCATGGAGTCCGAGTACAATTTGAGCCTCAATGGGGTGGGGGGGGGGGGGGGAAAGAGATGGGTAAGGATCTGTTTGCCTCTTCATGACAATGAGGTGTCAATTTCAGTATTTCAAAAGAGTATCAGCTTTTAGATGAGACATCGGCAATTCTCAGATCCCATGGCACTATTCAAAGAAGAGCGGGAAATTCCCTGTGTACCGTCACATATTTGTCTCTGAATCAACACTAAAAAAAATAGGTTATTTCACCATTCATTTATTCATTTGCTGTTTGTGGCATCTTGCCATATGCAAATTAGCTGTTGCTTTTGTCTACATAGTAAGGACAGAACTTCACCAGTAACCCATTGGTTGTTAAGTGCTTTGGGATGTCCAAGGCACTACACATTTAAATAATTAGTATTTTTCCAACTCTACCCAACTTAACCTCTTCCACTCCTTTCTTTCTCCAATGCCCTCCCACTCCCCATCCACCCCGTACAACCTAAAAATTATGACCCCTCAAAGCTGCCAGGGTCCAACTCCTCCAGCAGATCATGTCAGACTCCAGTGCCCCATTTCAAAGGGCTGTAACTTACAGTGAACAACGCCACAGGAGATCTACTGGGACACTGGATGCACAAACTATGAGACAAGAGCAGCACAAAGTTAAAAATTAAAGCACTTTCTTCTTTTGTTAAACTGAAGAACAAACTGTATTTCATAGGTGCATGATCATTTGCATTGTAAAAGGAAAAACTGATACCCAAGATAGATTAAACAAAAATTGTGGTTTAATTTAAAATGCTATTTAATATGGGGCTGCAAATGTAAATTTTTCATCACAAGACAAGTATTGTTTGTTTTTCATTGCATCTATGCCAGGTACAGCATTTTTGCCATTCAAGGGTAAAATATTACCTCTTGGATTTAAAACGTTTCAGGCCACTGCTTTAATGGCCTGCATTGTTTGTTTTTAAATCCCTCTATCCATTTTTGAAACAGGTGCGAAATAATCTGTGAAGCAATTAAGCAACTCATCAATGAAGCCAGGAACATTTTTCATGTTAGCTTTCCCTATAAAGTGGCCTTGCCAAGGAAACTCACTGCCCTGGATAATGAATAGAACACTGCAGCAATGTACTTAAGAGCTGCTGAGCATCAGACCGTCATACCTAAAATATAAACTCTAGCTACATGTTCGAGCAGAGTAAAATGATGCCAAGGAGATACATCACATTTTATGCTGCATCAATTTAGAATACAACAAAACACTATCACATCAAATTCATGAGTTACTCAATGTTTTAAAGAGGATTTTTATTCTTTTGTGAATTGCTATTCTCACCAAGGCATGTAGAATCAGCGCTAGGCAAGAGAGCATTTCCAATTTTTTGCTCACTGTATAACCACAATTCCCAGAACAGGCATTGCAGAGATACAACAGTGACTACACTCCAAAAGTACTTAATTGGCTGTAAAGTGCTTTGAGACGTCCGGTGAAAGGCGCTATATAAATGCAAGTTTTTCTTTCTTTTACTCTGTCATAAGAATGTGCCTAAACCCAACTTCAGAAGAACACTGTGCGAATGTGAATTTTTCAATTCCCACAACAATCACCCTTATGGCTTCTGACTGATGATACCAATTTGCCGCTTTGTACCCAATTATAAGCAGTTTTCTTCCAGTGACTCATGCCTAGTAGGAACCAGAGATTTCTCAAGTTTATTTATACTTAGGATCCTTCTAACCAAGCCCTTACAGAAATAAAATAAAAATCCAATAGGTGTTCAGACTTAAGACTCAGAAGTAAATGGCCAATCAATCAGTTGCAATACTCAGTTGAAACGTGACCTCCATTTATGGCTGCAATTTTAAAAACAACTTGAAATGACTAAATAAGATATTTAAAGAGGATACTCAGTTGTCATTCTCCACAGTATCAAAAACACCATGTTTTAGAGTATTCCCACATGACTGATTAGAAAGGGTCACCTTTGGAGTATTGGGCCCGAGTTTGGTCAAATCAAAGTTCCGCCCATGTACTGTTGAAAGGACCGCTAAGATCCTGACGGTACTTTGGGCGGAAGTTTGGTGGAAAAATGGGGGAAAAAAAATGCCCGGCAGAAACAATGCACGTTACACGCCGATTCTGGGCAGCAGCGGGCGGTAGGTCGGATTCTGGGTGGCAAATGCGATCCTCAGCAAAGTAACGCTGAGGATAGAGTCAGGCCCAGCGAGGTGGAACAGGAAAACATTTTTTTTCAACAAATGGAAAAAAACTTTTACAAATTCTTCGGAGGATCCTATCCACCAAAATCGCTGCAAAAGAAATGAAGAAAACAAGTGCACTAACTTTTTCTTGCAGGTCTTCATACTTACCGTTCAGGTAAGACCTGACTCCACACTGGAGCGGAGGACCACCCAGACCAATCTGGGGAGGAAAGCAGGTGGGAGGACTTTTGTCAGCGTTGCATGCCGGCGCACACCAACGGATGCCAGCGGACGCTCCCCAGTGGTCTTTTCTCCCCACCGGCGTTAGGGCCTCACCAAACTTGCTCGGAGGGGAGAGCGCCCAGTAAACAGGGAGTCCTGCCGAGAAAACTCAGCGGCAGCCGACGGTAAGTCCACCAAATTCGGGCCCATTATCTTCCAGAAGTATTACAAATCTGGGATCATTTGCTTACCAATAAGGTGACATATCTGGTAGAGTGTTCATTCTTAAAATTATATGCATCCTCTACACATTGTAGGAGTAAACAACATGCTATGCTTGCACATAAAAACATCTTGACAATATTACAAATAGGCAGCTCTGCACGTGATCACTACCCGAGTGTAAAGATCCAGGACCTGTGCCATTTGCACCAGCTAATTTAGACTTGAAGCTAAACAAATTCTCCAAAAAACCAAGAGCAGGGATTGTGGAGTGTGGAAATGTAAACCATTTGAAAGTTGACAATATTACTTTTTTATTCTGCATTCTCTACACATCGTAGAAGGATACCAATATTAAAAGGGACAAGGGAGGCCGTAACACCAAGTGTCAGTACTGATCTGCCAAATGCATTGTTGTGTGCTGTAGTTAAATCTAGGCAGTAGTGCTCCATAAATCTTTGAGCATTGCTCCATGCATCAGCCTTATCTGTCCTATCAATTGGAATCTGATTGAGAAGTGCCCAGGAAGCAGCCATCAAGTAAGTGGAATGACCTTTAACCTGTCCTCGAGGTTTCTTCCTTTCAAAAGGGTTGCCGTGTATAAAGTACTTATTATCTGTATGACTATTCACTGCTTTACCATCAATTTACCTTTGGTCCTTGCACCATAGGAAACAATTAAGGAGATTAAAACAAAAAGAGTGATCGCTGTATGGCTCAGTGATACAGATTTCCACATCAAATATAATGGATGAAGGGAGTGTCAATAAATTCTTGATCTGTATTTGAAGAAGCCTATTGTTGGGAAGCAACTGTCCTAAACATGTGGTCCCAACCAAGAAAACTATAAAAATACTCAGCTGGAGTATTGTGGACAATTCTGAGCACCACACTTCAGGAAAAATGTAAGGGCCTTAGGAAGGGTATAGAGAAGGTTTACCAAGATGTTACCAGATATAAGGGTCTTCAGTTATGAGGAGAGGTTGGAAGAGGTAGGACTGATCTCCTTAGAGCAGAGAAGGTTAAGAGATGACCTAAAAAATGATGAGAGGTGTTGATAGATTAGATAGAGAAAAATGATTCCCTGTGGTGAGTGGGTCAATAACCAGAGGTCATAGATTTAAAATCATTGGCAAGAGATCTAGATGGGAAATAAGGAGAATAATTTTCTCTCAAAGATTGTCAGGATCTGGAATGGTTTACCTGAAAAGGTGGTGGAAGCTGATTCCATAAATAAAATTGAGAGTTGGATAGGTACTTGAGGATGAGGAATTTACAGGGTTACGGACAAAAGGCTGGAATGTGGAACTAAGCACTACTGCTCTTTCAAAGAACCAACGAAGGCATGGCGGTCTGAATGGCCTCCTTATGTGCTGTAAGCTTCTATGATTCTATGAAAGTGACCATGTAGAGGAAGCCATCACTCTGCTTCACGACTTCTTCAAGATCACTTCCTGCAATGCTGCCATGATCCTGAAAACAGAATATAAGCTACAAAATTATCCGTGGGCATCGAGACACCTACAAGGACTCAAGGAACCTCAAAACCTGAGCCAACGGTAAGTACATGTAAAACTTTCTTTTCAGGAGTTAGTATAATATAGGCCTTTTTCTCCAATAAAAGGTACGTATTTTGGAGTCAGAAGATTGTCCTTTTCTTTTTTCTTTGATGTTAACGCACTTTTATCATGCATGAACTATAGATATTGGGACTAAAATTGAGGTCGGATTCTTCCTTCGTACGAATGCCTCCGACCCGAAAATACCTGTTGGTCCCGAAAAACGTAGGACCCCGGTCGGAGGCCTAGATTCGCTGCGCATCGCATGGGGACCCGTCTTCATGGTACATAAGTCCAAGCTGGAGTCACGTGGGTCTGGACAACCAATCACGCTGCAATATTCTCATTGATAATAATGGGAACTCCGTTTGTGCGTGTTCCCATTACTATCAATGAGAAAAAACCCGAAAGAACCCAAACACAACACAATAAATAAAATAAACACCTCACATATTTAAAATTATTGAAATCAAATGTAATTAAATGATTTAGAAAAAAATATTTTTTTTTTTTGGAACGTGTTTTAATAATGTTAAAAATAAATTTACCTTAATGGACAGGGTTTTTAATATAAAAATTTGTATTTAAATTTAATTTTTATAAGTTTTAAAACTCTTCTGCTGGTAAAAGTAGACTATGCGCCTGCTTTCACCAGGCGTAAAACTTTGAGGGACTTTCGCTGGGCATGAGTTGGGCAAATAGCCCAATCTCTTCTGCGTGAATATCCTTCTCCCAAGGATGCGGAGGATATATCGAAAAATCCTGACAGATTGGAAAAACTGTTTTTTGGCGCATGCACATGGCGTCCCGAAAGCCGGCTTTTGCTAGGCCTCGCCGGGTTCTTTGTACGGACACAATGAGGCTGGCATTTTAGTCCCATTGTTTAACTCGAGGTCCATATTATCCATAAATAAATAAAATTGAGAGAGAGTTGGATAGGTACTTGAGGATGAGGAATTTACAGGGTTACAGACAAAAGGCTGGGATGTGGAACTAAGCACTACTGCTCTTTCAAAGAACCAATGAAGGCATGGTAGATAATAAATTATAATTTTCTTACAGTGCCATGGTTTATGCCTGGAGAATCTTATTAGGATAAAGAGACAATTTCATAAAATATAAAATTTAAATTGTGTGGAGATAAAAAGGCATCTCCCCAAAATAAAGAATAAAATCACATATCATCATCATAGGCAGTCCCTCGGAATCGAGGAAGACTTGCTTACACTCTTAGAATAAGTCCTTAGGTGGCTGAACAGTCCAATAAGAGAGTCACAGTCCCTGTCATAGGTGGGACAGATAGTCGTTGAGGGTAAGGGAGGGTGGGACAGATTTGCCGCACGCTCTTTCTGCTGCCTGCGCTTGATCTCGGCGATGAGACTCGAGGTGCTCAGCGCCCTCCCGGATGCACGTCCTCCACTTAGGGCGGTGTTTGGCTCGGGACTCCCAGGTGTCGGTGTGGATGTTGCACTTTATCAGGGAGGCTTTGAGGGTGTCCTTGTAATGTTTCCGCTGCCCAGCTTTGGCTCGTTTGCCGTGAAGGAGTTCCGAGTAGAGCACTTGCTTTGGGAGTCTCGTGTCTGGCATGCAGCTAATGTGGCCTGCCCAGCGGAGCTGATTGAGTGTGGTCAGTGCTTCAATGCTGGGGATGTTGGCCTGTTTGAGGACGCTAATGTTGGTGCATCTGTCATTGCAGGGGATTTGCAGGATCTTGCGGAGACATCGTCGATGGTATTTCTCCAGCGAGTTGAGGTGTCTACTATACATGGTCCATGTCTCTGAGCCATACAGGAGGGCAGGTATTATTACAGCCCTATAGACCATGAGCTTGGTGGTAGATTTGAGGGCCTGGTCTTCGAACACTCTTTTCCTCAGGTGACCGAAGGCTGCACCGGCGCACTGGAGGCAGCATTGAATCTCGTCATCAATGTCTGCTCTTGTTGATAAGAGGCTCCCGAGGTATGGGAAATAGTCCACGTTGTCCAGGGCCGCGCTGGCATCTTGATGACTGGGGGGCAGTGCTATGCGGCAAGGACAGGCTGGTGGAGGACCTTTGTCTTACGGATGTTTAGCGTAAAGCCCATGCTTTCGTACACCTCAGTAAATACGTCAACTATGTCCTGGAGTTCAGCCTCTGAATGTGTGCAGATGCAGGCGTCGTCCGCGTACTGTAGCTCGACAACAGAGGTTAGGGTGGTCTTAGACCTGGCCTGGAGACAGTGAAGGTTGAACAGCTTCCCACTGGTTCTGTAGTTTAGTTCCACTCCAGCAGGGAGCTTATTGACTGTGAGGTGGAGCATGGCAGCAAGGAAGATTGAGAAGAGGGTTGGGGCGATGACGCAGCCCTGTTTGGCTCCAGTTCAGACGTGGATTGGGTCTGTAATGGATCCGTTGGTAAGGATCACGGCCTGCATATCATCGTGGAGCAGGCGAAGGATGTTGACAAACTTTTGGGGGCATCCGAAATGGAAGAGGACGCTCCAAAGACCCTGGCGGTTGACAGTGTCAAAGGCCTTTGAAGGCCATGTTTGGGGCTGGCGCTGTTCCCTGCATTTTTCCTACAGCTGTCGCGCTGCAAAAATCATGTCCGTAGGCGACGAAATCTGCCTTTTGTCCTTACACAATATAAATGCAAATAGGTCATAAAAAATTGCAATCACTGCAGCAGAAGGCCACACAGGATTCGGTTTTAAACTAATGGCGAACAGATGCTGCAGATACTCAAAAGTCTGTGCATATTCACATGAGATGGGACCAGCCAATTTATTGGAACACCACCACAAACATTTCTCCATTTGGTGTTATAACTCCATATAACACACATACCAACTTGCACTGTATTAAGGTCCAAAAGTTTCCCCACAACTTGTTTAACTGTCTTTAGTTCCAATTAATTGATGTGGACTGGTACAGATAGGTGACCCCCATACAGTTAAGGGTGCAGCTGTCAACTGTGGGGAATGCTGCCGCAGAATATTGCACTAGTGTTTTGTGCTCCTGCGACCATCATGTGAGATCTAGAGCTGAAGTCGACTTGATCCTTACTGGTTGGGAACGAAGCGCAAACCTCAAATTCTCCCTTTAATGTTGTGTCAGACTGTATCCTCAAGTCCGACGGCTCTTCCACAGCACTGGACCTACTTCTATTCAGAGTATGATTACTGCTGTTACATTTTGGTTAAAAAAATATCCTCTCACACTTACAGATACTGAATTCCATCTGCCACCCTTTTGCCTAGTCTAACATCTTATCAATATCCCTTTATATTCCTTTGGTCTTCAAAATCATTTAATATGCCTCCTATTTTAGTACCGTCTGTGAATTTGAACACTCTCTTGCCGTATATCCAAATTACTGATGCACAGCGAGCGGAAGCAGACATTGTTAATCACTTTCAACCACTCTGAGGGCTCAATTTTGGCCAGGAGTTGCTCCGTTTTTCTTGGAGTAACTTGGTTTTTCTGGTATAACTTAAAAATCCCCATTTTCCCCAATCAATTTGCACAGTGTAACTGAGTTAGTTAAGAATTTTTTAGGTTTGTTTTTTTTCTCAAAAGGGGCCGTTATTAGCCACTTACGCCAGTTCTGCCCATTTAGGCAACTTTGGCCAGTTAATAGTTACTCCATTTGTACTTAGGCCAGCGTGTGTGGCCACTTCAGAAAACCCTTGCAGAGAGTTAAAGAAATTGGCGCAGGTAGGTACAGCGGAGGCCACTCGGCCTGGGCTAGGGGTAGGACAATGCACCGGGAGGCCACTCGGCCTGGGCTAGGGGTAGGACAATGCACCGGGAGGCCACTCGGCCTGGGCTATGGGCGGGCAGGAGAACTGATAGTGTTCCTGCCTGCCGGTGATTTCTATCAGTTCTCCTGCCCGCCCATAGCCCAGGCCGAGTGGCCTCCCGGTGCAATCAATCTCTTAGAAATCACCGGAGGGCAGGAGCACTAAGAGTGCGATCGCACCGGGAGGCCACTCGGCCAGGGCAAGGGGCGGGCAGGAAAACTGATAGTGCTCCTGCCTGCCACCCAGACTTTTCACCTCCACCACTATACCTGGAAGTCCAATTCCAAGTTTTGATCATGCACTGTGCGAAGAACTTTGATAGCAGCCAAAAAGTTATCTTTTACCAGTTTGCACCCATGTCCCCTCGTCTTGTTTCCAATTTATTTTAAAGTAATATTCTGGATTTACATTTTCTATTATATATAACCTTGTATTTCTCGCGAAGATCACCACCAAGTTGAAAAGCCTGTTTCTCAAGTGTTTCCTCACAACTCAGACCCCTGACACTAAAGATCAACCTCATAACTCTTCTCTGCCTGCCCCTAGACCAACAAAGGAGGCAGAGTAAATGCAGAGACCTTTACCTGAAGGAGCCCAGCAACACAGGGAGGAAGAACATCGCCACACTCTGAAACTGAGAGACCTATTGTTGTTGCAGACTCACAGCACTACTGCTCATGCGCGGACATCACCAGCGGACTCCACTGCGCATGTGCAGACGACCCGGCACATTTCCCAGCGCAGAACACTGGCTCCACCCCCGACTCGACTGGCCACGCTGCGCGACTGCAGTGAAGAGACCGGACAGCGGGCAAAGTGACAACAACATTTTTCGGCGCACCTCGGAACGTAGATAAGCGGCGCAACTCCGGTAGGTGCGCCGAAAAACGGGCTCGGCCAAAATTGAGGCCTGAGAAACTGTCTTAACTATTACTGTCTGTTTCCTAACTCTTTACCTGTTTTAATCCAATTTACTACTCTTCCCTCAATTCCATACCTCCTTAATATTCTCCAATAGTCCCCTGCGTGGTATCTGGATGTCCATGTAAACTACATGCACCATATCTGCTAGATGGTGAGCTCAGGAGTCTTGTCATGATGAAAATAACATTAATAAAGGAACAAACACATATAGAGGTTCTGTGTGGTCTCCCCTAAGCATTTTATATTAATGCCAGATAGGCTTAAAAAGTGCCCAGGAAAGGAGTCTGAAGAATCCCTGAGCAATTTTGCATTGCATTGGAGTTACATTCCATGCAGTACCAAACTGAAGTGGTGTGAAATTACCTCTTCCAGGATCTCACACCACTTGTCTACACAATTGGGTTGGATCGCAATTCCCGATTATACTGCAACCTTATTGCTGCTGCAATTGAATATTGTGTTGCAACACTGTTAGAACATACTCTTAACTAATGACCAAATTCAGCCTTTAGGGAAGGAACATTTCAGCCTGACCCACACTGGTCAAACAATCAACTATTTTAATTACACATGAACGTATCAGCCATAGCCAGAACAAATGAGTTAGAAAGAACCCCGTAAAGTCCTGTCCCCTCAGTACAGATTCACACGAGGCATGTAGTGAAGTCAAGGTCACTCTGGACCTGCACCTTTTATTTCACAGCTCTGGAATGCTGCACTTGCCCGAGACCTGTGCTTATATACCTGTCTCTTGCAAGTGCATCTCCAGTAGTAAGGTATGCTGGTGGTTACAGGTCATATCTTGTTACAGTCATGTATAGCATGTTGGGATACAGTTATATGTAATAATGTAAGATACATGACATCACCCTCCCCCAAGATCTTATTGTCTTTATAGGTTCAGTCTCTCAGGTGGTCTACGCTCTCGCGAGGAGCGTCTGAGTTGTGGTTCAGTTGTTTGCCTTGGTGTCTGTTTTTCTTTGGGTGTGGTTGCTGGTATCTCGCCTGGGCTGTCTGTTGGGATTGCCCTTTCCTCAGGTTGTTCCCTTTGTCTGTCCACCAGGTGTGGTGCGAGTTCCACATTGTAGTCTGCCTCTGGTTCCACAGTGCTGTTGGTAAATCTGCTTTTGACTTGGTCTACATGCCTCCGGCAGGTTTTGCCATTGTCCATTTGTACTACCAGTAGCCTGTTTCCTTCCTTGCCTGTTACTGTCCCTGCAAGCCACTTGGGACCCCTGCCATAGTTTAGTACAAACACTTTGTCCCCTATCTCATTCCATCTCCCCTCGAATTTCTGTCATGGTACTCAGTCAGCTTACGGCGCTTTGCCTCAACGATTTCATGCATGTCTGGGAGGATTAATGAGAGCCTTGTTTTTAAAGTCCTTTTCATCAACAGTTGCGCGGGGGGGGATCCCAGTCAGTGAGTGCGGACGAGATCTGTATGCCAACAGCAGTCGCGACAGGCGACCCTGCAGCGTGGGACCTTGGATTTTAAACATGCCTTGTTTAATGATTGGAGGCCGGCTTGGACGGTGCCGTTTTGACATGATTTATGCTGTGGTCAATTATAAAGTCTTGGAATTCTGCGCTGGTGAAGCACGGACCATTGTCACTGACCAATATGTCAGGGATTCTGTGCGTTGCAAACATGGTTGCGAGGCTCTCCACAGTGGTGGAGGTTGTGCTCGAGTTTAAATTGGTGCATTCAATCCACTTTGAAAATGCATCTACAACTACGAGGAACATTTTGCCCATGAATGGGCCCACGGTTTGGTAGGCCAGGGCCAGGGGCTCAGTGGAGCCTCCCTGGGGGCATTGCTGAGTTGGGCACAAATGGTGCACCTTCGGACGCAGAGCTCCAAGTCCGCGTCAATACCAGGCCACCAGACGTGGGATCTGGCTATGGCCTTCATGAGTACGATCCCCGGGTGCTCGCGGTGGAGCTCCCGGACAAATGCCTCTCTGCCTCGCAGAGGCATGACTACTCGGCTGCCCCACATCAGGCAGTCTGCTTGTAGTGATAGCTCATGCATGCGCCTGTGAAAGGGTTTTAATTCCTCGGGGCAGGCATCGCGAGCCTCTGCCCAGTCACCAGTTAGGACACATCTTTTTATGAAGGATAACGTGGGGTCGCTGGCCGTCCAGGCTCTGATATGGCAAGCCGTCATGGGCAAACCTGTGGACTCAAAGGCACTGATTGCCATGACTATCTCACAGTCCTGTTCGTCAGACCTTTCCGTGGTCGCCAGGGGTAGCCTGCTGAGCGCGTCGGCACAGTTGTCTGTGCCTGGTCTGTGCCTGATGGTATAGTCGTAGGACACCAGCATGTGTGCCCACCGTTGAATTCGCAACGAGGCGTTGGCGTGTATTGCCTTGCTCTCGATTACGAGGGAGGTGAGGGGCTTGTGGCCGGTTTCTAACGTGAACTTGGCCCCGAAAAGGTATTAGTGCATCTTTTTGACACCGTACATGCATGCGAGCGCCTCCTTCTCTACCATTCCGTACCCGCGCTCCGCCCGCGAAAGTGACCTGGAGGCATAAACTATGGGTTGTAATTTGCCCGCACTATTGACATGTTGCAAAACGCACCCGACCCCATACGCTGACGCATCGCATGTGAGAACTAGCTTTTTACCTGGGTCAAAGAAAGTCAAAACACTGTTGGAACACAGAAGGTTGAGTGCCATATTGAAGGCGCGTTCCTTGGCGTCCCCCCAAAACCAATCGCACCCCTTCCTGAGTAGCACGTGCAGAGGCTCCAGCAGCGTGCTTAAGTTCTGCATAAAATTCCCAAAGTAATTGAGTAGCCCGAGAAAGGCGCGCAGTTCTGAGACATTCCGGGGCCTGGGTGCCAGGCGAATTGCTTCGGTTTTGGACTCTGTTGGGCGGATTCCATCAGCGGCAATCCTTCTGCCCAAAAATTCAACCTCAGGTACAAGAAACAAGCATTTGGATTTCTTGACTCGTAGGCCTACCCGATCCAACCGCTTTAGTACTTCCTCCAAATTATGGAGATGGGAGTCAGTGTCTCTGCCCGTGATAAGTATGTCGTCTTGAAATACAACCGTCCCCGGGATGGACTTGAGCAGACTCTCCATGTTGCGCTGGAATATGGCAGCTGCTGGCCTGATGCCGAATGGGCATCGATTGTACATGAAAAGGCCTCGATATGTGCTGATGGTGGTGAGTAGCTTGGATTCCTCGGTCAATTCTTGCGTCATATACGCAGATGTGAGGTCTAATTTTGAGAAAAGTTTACCTCCAGCCAATGTGGCAAATAAGTCCTCTGCTCTGGGCAGCGGGTACTGGTCCTGTAGGGAGACTCTGTTTATGGTAGATTTGTAGTCCCCACAGATTCGTACGGATCCATCAGGCTTCATGACTGGGACAATGGGACTTGCCCAGTCTCTAAATTCCACAGATGATATAATGCCTTTCCGCAGAAGCCTATCTAGTTCGTGTTCAATCTTTTCCCTCATCACATAGGGTATAGCTCTGGCCTTGTGATGGACCAGTCTAGCATCCTGTGTGATGTAGATTTTGACTTTGGCCCCTTTGAAAGTGCCCACACCTGGCTGAAAGAGATGTTCAAATCGCTTTATAACTGTTGAGCAGGAGGTCCGTTCCTCTAATGACATGGCATGGACATCATCCCATTTCCCGTTTAGTTTTGCCAGCCAGCTTCTCCCCAGCAGTGCTGGAGGGTCTCCGGGGATAATGTGTGAGAAGTGTATCCGCCTCCATCTCCTGACAGACCGCGTTACGGAATTGGAGCTGAGGGTGGATTCACTCTGGAGCATCCACGATGCTGAGAATGACATAAGTGGCACGTGTAGTGAGTTGGTATTACCGCATGAGAAGGATCCACAGCCAGCTAGGGAATGGAAGACCAGCAGGAAGAATAGTACAAAGAAGGTAGTGCAGAAGTCCCATCTGGTCATCCTCCTGCAAAACAGATACACTGCTTTGAGTGCTGTTGAGGGAGATGACTCATCAGGGGAGAACAGCAGCAGCCAAATTCATGGCACCGTGGCTAGCTCTGTTGTACAGGAGGGCATAAAAAAGAGTGGGAGAGCGATAGTGATAGGGGATTCAATCATAAGGGGAATAGATAGGCGTTTCTGCGGCCGCAATCGAGACTCCAGGATGGTATGTTGCCTCCCTGGTGCAAGGGTCAAGGATGTCTCCGAGCGAGTGCAGGACATTCTAAAAAGGGAGGGTGAACAGCCAGTTGTCGTGGTGCACATTGGTACCAACGACATAGGTAAAAAAAGGGATGAGGTCCTACGAGACGAATTTAAGGATCTAGGAGCTAAATTAAAAAGTAGGACCTCAAAAGTAGTAATCTCGGGATTGCTACCAGTGCCACGTGCTAGTCAGAGTAGGAATCGCAGGATAGCACAGATGAATACATGGCTTGAGCAGTGGTGCAACAGGGAGGGATTCAAAATCGTGGGGCATTGGAACAGGTTCTGGGGGAGATGGGACCAGTACAAACTGGACGGTCTGCACTTGGGCAGGACCGGAACCAATGTCCTAGGGGGAGTGTTTGCTAGTGCTGTTGGTGAGGAGTTAAACTAATATGGCAAGGGGATGGGAACCAATACAGGGAGACAGAGGGAAACAAAAAAGAGACAAAAACAAAAGACAGAAAAGAGATGAGTAAAAGTGGAGGGCAGAGAAACCAAAGGCAAGAAACAAAAAGGGCCACTGAATATAAAAGGGCTGCAGGAGGGGTCAAAACTAAAAATCATGGTTTAAAAACTAGGATGAAAACACTCTACCAAAATGCACGCAACATTCGAAATAAAGTAAATGAGTTGACGGCACAAATCATTACAAATGGGTATGATTTGGTGGCCATTACAGAAACATGGTTGCAAGGTGGCCAAGACTGGGAATTAAACATACAGGAGTATCTGACAATTCAGAAAGATAGGCAAGAAGGAAAAGGAGGTGGGGTAGCTCTGTTAATAAAAGATGATATCAGGGCAGTTGTGAGGGATGATATTGGCTCCAATGAACAAAGTGTTGAATCATTGTGGGTGGAGATTAGAGATAGTAAGGGGAAAAAGTCACTGGTCGGCATAGTTTATAGGCCCCCAAATAATAACTTCAAGGTGGGGCGAGCAATAATCAAGGGAATAATGGAGGCATGTGAAAAAGGAACGGCAGTAGTCATGGGGGATTTTAACCTACATATCGATTGGTCAATCAAATCGCACGGGGTAGCCTGGAGGAGGAATTCATAGAATGCATACGGGATTGTTTCTTAGAACAGTATGTAACAGAACCTACAAGGGAACAAGCCATCTTAGATCTGGTCCTGTGTAATGAGACAGGAAAAATAAACGATCTCCTCGTAAAAGATCCTCTTGGAATGAGTGATCACAATATGGTTGAATTTGTAATACAGTTTGAGGATGAGGAAGTTGTGTCAGAAACGAGCGTACTATGCTTCAACAAAGGGGACTACAGTGGGATGAGGGCAGAGTTGGCTAAAGTGGACTGGAAACAAGGACTAAACGGTGGCACAATTGAGGAACAGTGGAGGACTTTTAAGGAGCTCTTTCATAGTGCGCAACAAAAATATATTCCAGTGAAAAAGAAGGGCGGCAAGAGAACGGATAACCAGCCGTGGATAACCAAGGAAATAAAGGAAAGTATCAAATCAAAGACCAATGCGTATAAGGTGGCCAAGGTTAGTGGGAAACTAGAGGATTGGGAAAATTTTAAGCAACAGCAAAGAATGACTAAAAAAGCAATAAAGAAAGGGAAGATAGATTACGAAGGTAAACTTGCGCAAAACATAAAAACAGATAGTAAATGCTTTTACAGATATAGAAAACGGAAAAGAGTGACTAAAGTAAATGTTGGTCCCTTAGAAGATGAAAAGGGGGATTTAATAATGGGAAATGTGGAAATGGCTGAGACCTTTATCAATTATTTTGGAAGACACAAAAACCATGCCAAAATTTGCAGGCCACAGGAATGTGGGAAGGGAGGACCTTGAGACAATCACTATCACTAGGGGGGTAGTGATGGACAGGCTAATGGGACTGAAGGTAGACAAGTCCCCTGGTCCTGATGAAATGCATCCCAGGGCATTAAAAGAGATGGCGGAAGTTATAGCAGATGCATTCGTTATAATCTACTAAAATTCTCTGGACTCTGGGGAGTTAACCAGCGGATTGGAAAACAGCTAATGTAACGCCTCTGTTTAAAAAAGGGGGCAGGCAAAAGGCAGGTAACTATAGGCCGGTTAGTTTAACATCTGTAGTGGGGAAAATGCTTGAAACTATCATTAAGGAAGAAATAGTGGGACATCTAGATAGGAATAGTGCAATCAAGCAGACGCAGCATGGATTCATGAAAGGGAAATCATGTTTAACTAACCTACTGGAATTCTTTGAGTATATAACGAGCATGGTGGATAGAGGTGTACCGATGGATGTGGTGTATTTAGATTTCCAAAAGGCATTCGATAAGGTGCCACACAAAAGGTTACTGCAGAAGATAAAGGTACGCGGAGTCAGAGGAAATGTATTAGCATGGATCGAGAATTGGCTGGCGAACAGAAAGCAGAGAGTCGGGATAAATGGGTCCTTTTCCGGTTGGAAATCAGTGGTTAGTGGTGTGCCACAGGGATCAGTGCTGGGACCACAACTGTTTACAATATACATAGATGACCTAGAAGAGGGGACAGAGTGTAGTGCAACAAAATTTGCAGATGACACAAAGATTAGTGGGAAAGCGGGTTGTGTAGAGGACTCAGAGAGGCTGCAAGGAGATTTGGATTGGTTAAGCGAATGGGCTAAGGTTTGGCAGATGGAATACAATGTCGGAAAGTATGAGGTCATCCACCTTGGGAAAAAAAACAGTAAAAGGGAATATTATTTGAATGGAGAGAAATTACAACATGCTGTGATGCAGAGGGACCTGGGGGTCCTTGTGCATGAATCCCACAAGGTTAGTTTGCAGGTGCAGCAGGTAATCAGGAAGGCAAATGGAATGTTGCCCTTCATTGCGAGAGGGATGGAGTACAAAAGCAGGGAGGTCTTGCTGCAACTGTATAAGGTATTGGTAAGGCCGCAGCTGGAGTACTGCGTGCAGTTTTGGTCACCTTACTTAAGGAAGGATATACTAGCTTTGGAAGGGGTACAGAGACGATTCACTAGGCTGATTCTAGAAATGAGGGGGTTACCTTATGATGATAGATTGAGTAGACTGGGTCTTTACTCCTTGGAGTTCAGAAGGATGAGGGGTGATCTTATAGAAACATTTAAAATCATGAAAGGGATAGACAAGATAGAGGCAGAGAGGTTGTTTCCATTGGTGGGGGAGACTAGAACTAGGGGGTACAGCCTCAAAATACGAAGGAGCCAATTTAAAACCGAGTTGAGAAAGAATTTCTTCTCCCAGAGGATTGTGAATCTGTGGAATTCTCTGCCCAAGGAAGCAGTTGAGGCTAGCTCATTGAATGTTTTCAAGTCAAAGATAGATAGATTTTTAACCAATAAGGGAATTAAGGGTTATGGGGAGAGGGCGGGTAAGTGGAGCTGAGTCCACGACCAGATCAGCCATGATCTTATTGAATGGCGGAGCAGGCTCGAGGGGCTAGATGGCCTACTCCTGTTCCTAATTCTTATGTTCTTATAATCCACAGGGGAAGTCAGTTCACTGTCCCTTTGTGTATGACAGAGAGCTTGGCGCTGCCGAGGACTGGTACGATTTCTTGGTATAGGTCCTTAGTTTGGTGTCGACCCTTGTGAGTTTTGGTCTGTCTCTTTTATGCAGCCACAGTTGTTCAAATTGTTGAGCGCTCATGAGAGATTGACTCACTCCTGTATCCAGCTCCATGTTGACAGATATCCCGTTGAGTAGGACCCTCATCATTATAGGAGGCGTCCTGTCGTAGGAGCAGCGGCCATTGATTGTGTTGACCCGCTGTACATCGGTGTCCCGGGTACTGTCCCCACCGTCTTCTGGTCCGCTTTCCGAACCATCCGATTCGGATACTAGCCGAGTTGCCGTTTTTTTGCACATGCGGGCCAAATGCCCTGTATGTTCACAGTTCCTGCAAACAGCCTGCTGAAATCGACATTCCCTTGACGAGTGCCCACCCCCACACCTCCAGCACAGACTGCTTGCAAAGAATGAGCTGTGTCTGGCTGATCTTTCTTGAGCTTCTCTCAGTTTGTAGTTGATTGCTCGCATTGTGGATTGATGAGGTGCGAACGGCCGTTCCTGTGGCCCTTGATGGCTTCTGTTGCCATTGCTTGCTGTCGAAAGCCTGTTCTGCCGGTTTTGTCTGTGTGTGGGGTAGCAGCTTTTCTAATGCTGTGAACTCCTTGTTCCATTATTTCGTTAGTTGTCGTACCTGCATTGTAAATCAACCTCGTTTCTTCTTCCCCTACCAAGAATGTCTGTGCAACCAGTGCTGCTGCCTCTAAGGTCAGGTTCTTGGTCTCTATGAGCTTTTGGAATATGCCTATTCCTTCAATGAAAAAGTCTCTCAGCATTTCTCTCCTCAGTTCATCGGAGAACTCACATAAACTAGCCAACCTCCGAAGTTCCGCCACGAAGTCGGGTATGCTCTGGCCCACACAGCGTCTGTAGTTGTCGAACCTGTGTCTGGCCATGTGTAGGCTGCTCGCTGGTTTCAGGTGGTCTCTTACCAGTGTGCTCAATTCTTCAAACGACTTGCTTGCTGGTTTCTCAGGTGCCAACAGATCCTTCATGAAAGCATATGTTTTCGAGCCACAGTGGTCAAGAGATGGGCTCTTCTCTTGTCTGCCGTATCATTGCCTAACCAGTCTTTGGTTACAAAGCTTTGCTGGAGCCTTTCTATAAAGTCCTCCCAATTGTCTCCCGCATTGTACTTTTCATCTGATCCGTTGTTCGCCATTCTGTGGATTCTGTAATCCCGTAACCCGTCGCCATTGTAAAGTCCTGTCCCCTCAGTACAGATTCACATGAGGCATGTAGTGAAGTCAAGGACACTCTGGACCTGCACCTTTTATTTCACAGCTCTGGAATGCTGCACTTGCCTGAGACCTGTGCTTATATACCTGTCTCTTGCAAGTGCACCCCTGGTGGTAAGGTATGCTGGTGGTTACAGGTCATATCTTGTTACAGTCATGTATAGCATGGTGGGATACAGTTGTATATAATAATGCAAGATACATGACATATCCAATAATATTGAAGGGAGTTCACCTTGTTTACTCGGTTTGGCCATGAAAATTTAATATATATTAATCGTATTCCTCTGCATTGCAGTTTTAACATAAACCAGCTTGCCTTCCTCCAGTTTCAAGATCCACATTTAACTTTTTCCCACAGAGCTGATAACTCAAATTTAGTGAACTGAAGAAATGCATGCAACAGACATTTCTTTTTATGTTCCGCAATGCTTTACTTTCTTATTTTCTGTTTGTAGCACTGTGTCTCTATATTTAATTTAGTATCACCCCTTTTCTACATCGCTCACTTTCTCCTTCCTCATCTGCTTCTTAGTCTCACATACACTCCACATCTTTATTGTTTGTCTTTACGTCCATCTCATTTCTGTTGCTTGTGTTTCTGCCTCTTCTTTCATCCATCGTCCGCAGTACTCTCACATTCCTCCACTGCCTCTATACCCATCACACATATGCCTTCCTACTTATATGCATTGCTGCTTTTCACCAATGCCAGGATTGGGTCTTTATGGCAACAAAAAAGATCGCAGGTGGTACTGCTCAATAATTTCTCTGAAAAAGCATTTCTAAGATACGGTATTTTGCATCTTGTTCATTGCAGCCAAAATAAATCCAATAGTTAGAACGTTATCTAAATTTAACTCAGCCCCTTCTCTCTTTCCCTTCCTGTCACTTAGCCATGCTACCTTTTTTTTCTCCCCTCTTAAGTGCTTTATCCTCTCATCCCTATCCCAAACCATTACTATTCCTCTGCCTTCCTACACTCCTGCCACTGTTTCAAGCTGGAAACTCCTATTAATAAGCCCACGGCAACCCACTGTGCCTCTCAAACTTGTCCAAAAGACCCATAAGCGTCACTGTTCTTTCACGAGCAGCAACTCAGACGACACCATCCTCCACCCTCGCTGACCTACCTGCCCAGTGTGCCCACAGGAGGCTAACCGCACCAACCTCCTTCCCATCCCACTCACCTTACCCACCAATACCACCTTGCAATCTGCCAGTGGACCAACAATCACCAGTCCTTTCCACATTTTCCTCCAGAATGTCCATTTGCTCACAAACAAGGACGTGTCATTCACAACCTTATTGGGGAGGGCTGATTAACATTATGATTTTGACTGAAACTTAGCCCGTGGGTGGCAATACCTTGCTACTTGTCATTAATCCTCCCCAAATAAAACATCCTTCAATCCCCTCTGTCCTTGCAAACTACCATCCTTTCTCCAACCTGCCTTTCCTCTCCAAAGTCCTTGCATGTGTAGTCACCTCCCAAATCCATGTCCATCTCTCTCGCAATTCCATGTTTGAATTCCACCGATTAGGCTTCCAATCCTTCTACAGCACCAAAACAGCCCAACTGAATTCACAAAGACCATTACTTGTGACTGTGCCATGATGTATTATCCCTATTCATCCTCTATGTAGTCTTTGACACAACTGATCACATCATTCTCCTCCAACATCTCTCCTCTGTAGTCCAGCTCAATGAGACTACCCTCACATGTTTCCACATTTATTATTTGATTGTAGTCAGAGAATCTCTGTTGATAGCTTCACCATCACCAGCTACTCACAAAATCCGAAGGACCTGTCCTTGGCCTTCTCCTTTTCCTCATCTACATGCTGTCCTTTAGTAAAATCATCCATAGACATAGCTGAGCTACCAATTATGTGCTGATGACACCTATTTCTACCTCTACATCACCTCTCTTATCTCTTCCATTGCCTATGTACTACTGTCAGCCTACTTGTCTTGAATAAACTGCAGTTTCCTTCAGCTAAGTATTGGAAAGATCAAAGTCATTCTCTTCAGCCCCTTCTATTCCCTAGTCACCAACTCCATTCACCTCTCCTGCCACGGTCTCAGGTTGAACCAGACTGTTTGCAAGCTTGTCATCCAATTTGTGTCTGAGCTGAACTTCAACCCCATTTCATCTCCATCACAAAGAATGCCTATTTCCAACCCCATAATGTTGTCTGCCTCTGTCCTTACATCAGTCCATCTTCTGCTCAAGCCCTCATCTACGTCTTTTCTCACCTGCAGAGTATTTCAGTGCTATCCTGGCTGGCTACCCGTTCATCATACACTACAGCTCATCAAAAATCCTGCTGCCATATCCCAACCTGCACCAAGTCCTGCTCGCCCATCATTACTGTCCTTGCTGACCTATTCACCCTGTTTCCCCAATGCCTCAAGCTTAAAATTCTCATCTTTGTATTTAAATCCCTCCATCTTTGTAACCTTCTTCAGCCCCACAATCAAGATCGCTTCCCCCAAATCTTCATTCTCTGACTCCAGCCTCACTTTGCACATGATTGACAATTATACCTCGAGCTACCTCGGCCCCAAACTCTGGAATTCTCTCGCTAAACCTCTCCATCTCTCCAGCTGACTCTCCTTTTTAAATGCACTTCTTCAATGTCCCATTACAGTATTGCGCAATCTGAATATGCTTCATGGTGGGACAAATACAAATTATAATTCAAATATGGTTTGAATTATCAGTTAATAATCTGAACCATACACACATCTCGAGATTGTTGCTGATTCTTTCATCAATGACTGCAGAATAAACTGCATATTACTAACCATCCTCCACTATGCATATAAGCCTCATGAATTACGTTTCTCTATCTGTGAAGTAGTCAATAAACCATAACTAGCATTATAATTAATGTTCAATATCAATATTTCCAAAAATTTTAAATATTTATCAATTAATACTGTAAGGTTTTCTTTTTTCTGCATACCTTGATTTCCTATTTATAACTATAAAATATACAACTAAATATTAAGACAAGTTCTGGAAATTACACTGCTTTACAAGCTGCAGTTTGGACTCCTTACCCAAAATAGTCCCTAAATTACAATACAAGGTCGCCATGATTTCTTTATGGCTTTCAACTGATCAAACACAAACAACATAATTGCAGCATTTCTATACTGGAAATGTAAACTGTTATTCTGTCCTGTAGGAAGAAATGACAATAAGGAAATGGTCTGCATTCGACCTCTAAATACCAACAAATCCTATTTTCATCCAATAAATTAATCGTCACTTTCCTGCTTAATCTTATTTAGCATCAGCGACAGGACAAAAACAACAATCCATGCTATGAAACAGCCATCAGCTGTAAATAAGTTGACAGTGTGCCCTTTGCCAACATCTGCCACCAGATTTCTGAAAAAAAATCAGCTGTGCGTGCATGCCTGCCTATTTTGAAAACTGACAAAAATCACATTAAATTTGTAATTCTAACACACTTCAAGCTTTCCATTTGTTCTGAAAATGCTTATATATTTTAGTTATTTTCTTCCTTGTGCAAGATCAGGAACAGCATGGTCTCCTGGACTAGTTTTGATCACCTCAAGTGGGTCAGAGAAGAATTTTCCAGATTATCTTTCCTTAATTGGCCTGAGTTTTTATCTGTTTGGTCGCCTCTCCCAAGAGATTACATGGCTTTCGGGTGGGATGAGATGGGCATTGTGTATTGTGATGCACAAGGCATTGCAGTTATGTGAGACAGACTGGATGGATGAGTGGGTCTTTTCCTGTCATCATTTTTTGTCTATTACTGAGATTCCTTCTTCCCTGAAAAATTATTTACATGCTGTATTCTTTCATAGAGATTTGAATCAAGAGTCAATTAGGGAGCAAATGTTGCAGTAGGCATCATGTACAAAGAATCTTTTTGCTGGTAGCCTGGTATATCTGCATTACATACCAAAACAAAGTCAAACTTTGTTATTACAAATTTGTGAAAACTGGCAAACAAGTTCTTGTTGGGGGCTCACTGTATCAAGGTTAGAGCTTCTAGTATCCTTGACACACTTCTGAAAGAAAACTACCATTTCAGCTGACTTGTTTTTGATTATTGTGCATGGTTGAAATCTCATTGAGGAGGTAGTAATTCAAGGTGCTCGGCAGAGTGTTATATTGGCTTAAATGAGGAGCAATGAAGAGGTACTACAATTTTACACGTCAGCAACACAATGGTGGAAATTTTGGGCTCAAGTTTCGGACTCCCGCTAGAACGACGCACATCGGAGAGGCCCGCCAAATTTGTAGAACAAAAATTGCGGCGAATACGTAACCTCGCGATTCTCCAATAGCTGTTAGCCCATTTCCAGCTTGGCGCGCGCAGCATGAGTTACTGGGGGCGGAGCTACAGCCCTGCGCCAAAAACAGTGCCGGCAGCTGCACGCGTGCGCAGTGGAGGCTGCGCTCGTGCGGAGTAGCTCCTGGTCCTCCCAGCGCGTCCTGCCTCCAGACGACGACCCTATCCCTGGCCGAAGGGACGTCGTCCCTATCCCGGGCCGAGTAGCCTGACACCGCTTACCTCGCCGGCAGTGGGGCCCTGCCCGAAGCGTCGGCGGCCCGGCATCTGTAGCTTGCGGGCCCCTCCCGAAGTCTTCGGCGGGCCACGTTCATCTTCCCCCCGTTCATCTTCTTCTCCCCCACCATTCATCTTCGTCGCCCTCCCCCCATTCATCATCTTCTCCCCCTCACCGCCCCCCCCCCGCACTCCCCCGTTCATCTTTTCCCCCCTCGTTCATCTTCTCCCCTCTCCCTTTTCTCTCCCCACCTTCTCTCCTCCCTCCCCCTCTCCTCTTCCCCCACCCCCCTCTTCTCCCCGGTGCTGCAGTAGGCGAGTAGAAATCATTTTTTATTTATTGAGTGATTTAAAATTATTTTTTTTATTGATTTATTGGTTGATTTATTGATTAATTTTCATTTGTTATTGATGATGGCTCTTTATTTGTAAAAGTGAAGTGTTCAATGTTTGTAAATCCCACCACCCCCCCCAACCCCATGCCATCTTTCAATCTCTACGCCTGATTTGTAAGTGTAGGCAAGGTTTTTCTGAGCGTACAAAAATCTACACTACTCCATTCTAAGCTAGTCTGGAGTAAGTTTTTGCTGCCTAAACTTGCAAAACAGGTGCAAGTGGCTGGACACGCCCGCTTTTGAAAAAAAAAGTTTGTTCTAAAATGAAACTATTCTAACTCACTAAAACTGGAGCAAACTAAATGCCGAGAATTGCAATTTCTAAGATGCTCCATTCTAAACTAGTTGCTCCAAAAAAATAGGAACTCAGGCCAAAGCTTGAGCCCATAGACTTTTAAAGTTGCAGATATCTGCTGATGGCAGTAATTAACATTGCCACTGATCCTCATGGAGTAAGTGTAATGTTTGAATGTTCAGAGCTGTATAATATAGATCACGGTGTTTAATTCGTTGGGGTGATTCTGCTGTCTGGTGCTCCAAGCAGGAAGTAGTGTTGGCAGGGAGTACAGCTCAGGAGATTGCAGGCCTGAAGCTTGTGGTTCGCCATCCACTAAAATTAGTAGGCAGAAAAGTAAGATCTTGGTGACGGTAATTTCTCGAATTTCACTTTTAACAAGTGGCGGATCATTGAACAATCCCTGCAGTAAATAGTTAACTTCGATATCTACTGTCTTGTATTCACCAGGATATATCTAATCGAAAAACAAATGTATGGTGTCCAGCTCCATAGGTACCACAAAACTGCTAAATCCAGCATGTGCTTGGCCTATTTAAACCAAGAAAGTAATACATAATGTGATTACAATTCCTCCATTCCCAGTGCAACTTTCATTTCGCAGCCATTTTCCTAGCCCTGCATTTTTTAAAAATTCTGTCTGGAACTGGCTGCTCCCTCCTGACAGACCATGTATTCTCTCATCTCCCACCCTCATGCAGGCTCTGGTGTTTGGACTTGCTCCCTCCCAGTGCTGGCCTCTGGCCCAAGCCTCCTAACTCACTCCCAGCCAGAAGGTCCTAGACATCTTGTTTCTCTCTGCCAGCCTGGAGGGAACAACTACATTAGCACCAACTTGACAAGATGACCCATGACCAGACCCCCTACCCTGGTTCCCAGATTGTGCCATGCCAGTCCCTTTGAAATTCTACACTTCCAACTCCAATGCCGCTTACCAGGTTAACTCATCACTATCTATCTTATTTCAGGACTCTGTGAGGACCTTTGGCAAAGAGATGTGAGGCTAACTTCCCTTCGGGATACTCAGTGACAATTCAGTGTAGGTGGGAACCCTCCATCCCAACAGTCACTTATCCTTTTTGCCACCTTACAGCTTGGTCCTGAATTTTGCACGTAGGCTGTGTAAGAATTCCGTGAAAACATCGACAGCAAAAGCATATACTTTTGGACTTAAAGTTTTAATTTAGCTATTACTGCACAAGGTCCAAACATGTCCCACAGGAATACACATCAGGTGGAATGGAATCAATGGCTGAAATGACAGGAAGATGGTTGATGGACAGGCTCCTTTATCATGTAATCAGTGAGAGATTGGTCGGTGCTCAAGAAACAAAGGAAGCTCTTCGACCACACAGACTTGTCGGAGCCTTATCGAGGAAATAGCCCAGTAACAAAGGAACATGCCGAAGACATGATTTTGCTCTTTCAGTTGTACTGCCTCAGGCGAAAGGACAGTTGAACTTTTGGCGCGAGAAGAAGCATTTGCAGGTATAAGAGAGGCAGTTTCAGCTGCCATCTCTCTCTCTCTCCCCTCTTCTACACCTGCTTGTATCGTTCAACGCACAAGGACTGGGACGGAGAGAAGAAACACCATCTATGAGCAAAGAGAGCTTTGCTATTTCGACTGGGAAGCTGACCTTGAGACTGGACTTGAATACCACAGATTGGTACAGAACCAGAAGATACACCTCATCGGGAGAAGCAGCGAGTAAGCCAGAGGGGTAATTGGTGAGCATTTATCCCAGACCACACATCTTTAAGACCACCGCATAGTGTGAAAGGGTGTTGTGTGTCCCAACCAAGCCTTAGGGCTTTTCGTGGGGAGCTTTTTGCAAGGATCATAAGCGTATGCACAATTCTGATGGACAGATTCGGTAGTGCACTTTTGAATCTGAGCAGATATGTTTTAGATGTGGGTACTTCGTGTTAGCCTATTCAGATGGGCCAGGGTTGTATGTTGTACTGTGTTTGCTTTACACCACGTGGGTGTGTTTTACTGGGTGCAGGTGTGTACTTTCATGTGAATAAAGGCATTGTGACGGTTGAGACCGAAAGATCTGGCTATAACTATGTATTTCTGTTCACCACTATAATTCCGGTGTCTAGAACTATTGTAAGGGGAGTGATTCGAAACCACCAAGGGCAAAACCACTTACAGCTGAAATAAATCCTTCTGTTGTATACTAGAAATTCTGAACCATGAAGCAAAACGGTTTAGATACATGACCTATATACCACAAGCTGGACTTTGCTGTCATTGACGAAAAATAGGAAATACCGAAATGTTCTTCACCCTACTTAGTGCAGCCCCAAAGGTTTATGCCCAGACTGGTACTAGCTTCCACTAGGATGTTCAGGTGTTGATATGACTCATCAAGTGGAACAATTTTCTCTTGTACCTTCCAGACAATATTTTTGATAGCCTCTCTTGTGCCTAGCAAAGAATTATACAACATTTGGATGGTTCAGTGCATTAGATCTCTGAGAGGAGTCAGCCAATAACATATCGGCCCTGAATTCACGGCCCCTACAGGTGCATACGAGGTGTGGACATGCCCGTAGAGGTCACACAAGTTCCAGATGTGAGCATCCTAAACCCAGAACATGTGATCGATCTGTCAAGAATCCTCTTGACAGATCGGCGTATCTGAAAGTAGAGAGCCTCCGCGGGTGGCGAGTTGGGCTATTTGCCCAATTTCTGCCCAGCAAATGCAGTTGAAATTCTTACGACTGATAAAAGCAGGCTGCTTTTATCAGCGTAAGACTTTTAAAGGGCGGAAAAAGGATTTTATTTTCAATACTTTAAACATTTAAAATCTGATTAAATAAGGTTAGTTTATTTTTAGACCCTTTAATAAAATATGTAAATTTATTTTTCATAAAATTACATTTTTGTTTTAAATAATGAATTAATTGCACTTTGATTTATTTTAAACATGTGCAGGGCCAAAATTCAGGTGCACCAGAAAGCTGGCGCACCTATGAGTTTTGGAGTGGTACTCACCACTGGAACTCCTGGTACGGTAAGTAGATCCATTTTCAGGACTTTGAAATTTTTTCAAATCTTACAGGAAATGGATCATAATGGGGCGGGCTTTACATTCAAAATCAGCCTGACTGGCTGAAAATGGGTGGGTTGGGACCTCCGCCGCTGACAGTGGAGTCGTGGTGACATCACAGCGTGTGTGCGTCACCACACTCTTCCCCCCCTCCGTTAAAGGGGGGAAATTCTATCATTTTTTAACTTTGGCCACTGGGCCATCAGGGAGAGTTTCAGTCAAGACAGCGGCCTGGCACCCATTGGCGGCCCAGCCGAATCCGGGGGCAGTATTTTGCCAACCGATCAGCAAGTTGGCCGGCAAAATTTTTTGCTTTGTGGCCATGGCATTGGGCCCTCCCCTTTAAGGGTGGCTGCACTGCCAGGCCGCACACAGTGAGGAGATGGCGCACCGGCAGAAAAACCTGTCTGGGGCACCGTGCGGCGAGGGATCGAGGGTTTCGGCTGACAATGGCTGGTAAGTATTATTTTATTTCTTTAAATTGATGGTGCAACTACTTGGACGGAATGGGGTCCAGGCAGAAAAATCCCCAAACTGAATTTACGTCGGGTCGGCACCAAAGCGGCGGCCATTCGATTTTTTGGAGTGGCCGCCACAAACGGGCATTAATGGGTCTCTTTGAGACCTTGAATTTCGGACCTGTGATGTTTTTTAAACATTTATATTAAGTGCTTGTGTGATTTTGGGGTAGTCCCATTCATACTTATGGTGAGTTCTGTGACACTCACCACAAGTATGAATGGGGATCCCCCTACTTGGATCAGTTGGGCCGCCCACATGATCCCAGGGACGCATACGAAGCACTTGCGTGCCTGGGATAGGTGGGCCTCTATGCAGGCCTTCGCCTAGAGGCCCAGGACCACATGGCTCCGTACCTCCGGGACCACCAGATAAATTTGTAGAAATTTTTCAGGTCGGAGGCATTCGCCTTCGGGAAGCCTCCGACCGCATTTTCCGGGCCATCATCTGCAAAAAGGTTGATGGAAATGCTTGGAACAGGCATTCTCAGTCCATCCTTGACAATGCCACCCAACTCATAAATAGACAGGTGGAGAGTTAGACAGACTTTTTCGTCACATAAGTTGTGTTGCAAGACTACTTACCAAATTAGTAAACAGAGTAAAGCATGATGATATGATTATTGATGAGATTACATTAGCATATTGCAAATTATGCCTGGCACTACAATTTCATCATATTTAATATTATTTTTTTTGAAAATTACAATATGGAAAATACAGCTGTACTAGTTCATATAAACTTATAAACGACAGTTGGTGCTATTAGTGGATGACCCACTAAGAAGTTCATATAAAAAGAAAACATTTCTATAGCACCTTCCACAACCTCAGGATTCTCAAAGCATTTATAGCCAATGAAGTACTTTTGAAGTGTAGTCAATGTTATGGTGTAGGAAACGTGGCAGCTGATTGTGCAAGCAAGGTCCCACAAACAGCAATGTGATAATGATCAGATACTGGGCCCGAAATTGATGATATCCCGCTGCCGCCCGTTTCTCAGCGGTATTCAGACCGTCCTTCATTTTTTACCGCCCGTTACCGCTTAGATCCTCCAGTGCGAATGTAGCGGGCAGCAATGGGAGTGGGGTGTAGCGGGCGTTGGCGGGCGTTGCAGGCCATTAGACTCGGCAAAGATCGGAGGCCGAGTTCTGCGCATGCACGATTTTTTTATTTTTTTGTTGACGTTGAAGCTGTTTTTGGCGCGATTGGGGGTTGCCCGCGCATGCGCAGAACAGCTTGGTAGGGACAGGGAGTTCGATAGAGAAGATCGTGAGAAGTTTAGAGAGAGAGAGCGAGAGAAAAAACACAGAAAGTACCAAAGACAAAGGACCAAGCAGGAAAAGTCAGTATACATAAGAACATAAGACATAGGAGCAGGAGTAAGCCATACGGCCCCTCGAGCCTGCTCCGCCATTCAATAAGATCATTGCTGATCTGATCATGGACTCAGCTCCACTTCCCCGCCCGCTCGCCATAACCCCTTATCCCTTTATAGATAGACAGGTGAGAAGAGAGTGGAGAGAGTAAGAAAAAAAATTAATAATTGTGCAAGATTTATTAACGATCTTAAATAAAATCTTGAGTCAGAAGAAGAGCCTCAACAAAGTCAAAGATGCAGAGGCTGAGGGCACCACACTTTACCAACGAGGAGCTGGAGGTACTTGTCTCTGCGGCGGAGGCAAGGTATGGGGACCTTACCAGGGATGGTCGTGGGAAGCCACCCCCGGTCCAGTACCAGCGAATCTGGAAGGAAATTGGGGAGGCCATGTCCGTAGTGGGGACAATCGTAAGGGATGGGGTACTGAAGTTGCATGTTCAGCCATGAACTCATTGAATGGCGGTGCAAGCTCGAAGGGCCGAATGGCCTACTCCTGCACCTATTTTCTATGTTTCTATGAGACCAATGTCGCAAAAGGTGGAATGTCGTTGTAGTTGCAGCCAGAGTAAGTAATGATTTTATTGATGCACACCCTTACTACTTACAATTTAAATCTAGGCTTAGTGTAACGCCATATTTGCCATCAGTTAATAAATGATCTTATTACGATGTTTTTTTGAGATCTAAGTAGATGGTTCTGTACTTAGAGATCTTGCTCAAGAACCGCGTACTTCTTAATAGGATTAATGGTACATAAAACTAACGACTAGTGTTTTGATGGCTATTTGTGTAAGTGTGTGTGTGTGTGTGCGCGAGTGTGTGTGTACACGATGCATGTACAAATCAGTTAAAGATTGCTACTTTAATTTCTGCAGAAGAAATTGTCAACCAACGCCTCCGAGCAGCAGCGCATGGAAGGAGGCCCACCACAGGTGTTAGAGATAAGTGACTTGGAACAGCAAACCTCAGCCTTGGTGGGTGGGTACAACCGTGCAACCACCCACGGTGATGCTGATCCCTTGCCACAGCATGGTAAGTTGCGGTCATGTAATGTCATCTCAAAATAATATAATGTACTGTGATGTTGGGGTCATGTAATATAATATCATGCATTTTAATGCATTGTCTGTCGGCCATATATAATGTAATAATGCAGGAGTGGTAGTCCTTGAAATAAGATTGTGCTACGTGACGGTACTCATGTCACCATGACCCCTCCCCTGCTGCTAACCACTGAAATGTTGTTTTGTATTTGCAGATACTGATTCGGAAAACACAGAGGTAGCCACCGCCTTGACATCCGGCATTCAACCAGCAACCGCCTCGACCTCTGGCACCCAAAGAGCCTCTGCCAGACCCCTCGCCTCAAGCTCCTTCAGACACCCTGCCGTGACCTCCGCGAGAGTGCCCACCTCCACCATTGCCACCCAGGGACACCAAGAACAGGAGGAAGACGAGGAAGAAGGGTCACTGACTGAGCCACTTCAACTGGGGGGTGGGGAGCAGTCCATTCTTTTAACCTTTGTGTCTGCATATGTGGGCACGAATACCTCTGCATCGGGGTCAGAGTTTTATGGCCTTGGAAAATATTCTGAAGAAGTGGGACCAAGCAGTGTGTAGTAATGCACCCCTAGCGTTCAAGCCGCTATGCCGCATCCACAGAGGTTGATGCAGCAAAGAGGGAATGCTGCAAGACAGGGGGCCGCTCAACAGGATGTGCGTCGAGATAGGTCAAGAGCTCCTCCAGGCCATGGCTGTGATAGCTGGGCACATCGCGGGACTTTCAGACCAACATGAGGACTCTATGGTTGAGGTTGATTGCCACGGTGGAGCGAAACACCGAGTCCGTCGATGCCATACGGCAATTGATGGTCTCGGGATATGGCACGCAACCCCCCTGTGCCATAGCAGCCGGGCCTACCACATCCCAAGCTGCTCCTATGTCCCCAATCATGGTGCTGCCATTGTCTTCCCACCAACGATGGCAGCAGTGCTCCGGATCCAGTGCTGCACAACGTCCTGGTCCCAATGAGGGAAGGGGCAGGGGTCGGCGTGGGGATAGGCAAAACCGGAGAAGAAAGGGGGGTGACGGTATGGGGGGTAAGAAAGTCTGTGGGAGTGGCTAGAGAGTTGGATGTTGGTTGTTTTTGAACATGTTGCTGATGTTGTTCTTGTTGCTATTTTATATGTTATTGTTTGATTAAAAGTTTTGAATGTTCATTGTAAATTGCTAAAAATAATTTATTAAGTTTTAAACAGTTCACATTTTTGAAAGTTCTGAAAGTTTTCCAAGTTTTAAATATTTTGAATGTATTACAATTTTATATAAATGTTTTTATAGAATTTAACCACCCTTGTACAGTGACTAACTTTTAGAAAATGAAGGGTAACAGTCATGAATGTTCCATACAGTGGGCAGACAAAGCTGGTGTTGGGGGGTGGGGGGTGCTGCCATGACACACTACTACCATCTGCTTAAGATTGGCTAAGATCAGGTAAGATCTTACTTTTCAGGACAGTATTTAGGCCCGGCGGTAAATGGATCTTAGTGATCAAATTTGCGTTTTTGGGCCTTCTCCGATGGGCGGGCAGTATGGACTACCGCCAGCGGTAAATCGCTGATGAATTTCCCGCCGGCAGGAATGTGGGCCAAATGTGGGCAGTAATTGATTTTTTGGGGATTAAATTCGCATTTCTGGGCGGTAAGTTGGCGGTAATATGATGAATTTCGGTGCCCAATCTGTTTCAGTGATGACAGTTGAGGGATAAATATTGGCCAGAGCACCGGAAGAATTCCCCTCTTCTTTGAAATAGTGCCATGGGATCTTTTACATCCGTCTGAGGGAGCAGCCGGGGCCTCGGTTTATCACCTCATCCGAAAGACGGCACCTCTAACAGATATGCCATTCCTATGTTTCATATTTTAACAGAGTTGCTAACCCATTTAATTTAAGTGGATTTGCAACTTCATTAAGAGAGAGAGGAATGCCAAGAATACAGTGCGTTTGGCTGCTAATATTGCCTGAAGTAAATTCAATCCTCATTTTTGATTATGTAAGGATCTGAAGAGGTAGTTCACATAATGGCACTGTAGCCAAGATTTCGGCACAGATCGTCCCTGGCAGTTCCAAGAACTCAGCCTGCTTAAAACTCTCTCATTGAGCCAACAATGCCATTTAAAATCATGAGAATAATGAACATACCCTATTAAAAGATATGCCAATTTCTATAATCTATGCAGTGGGGCACTTTTATAATGTCCTGTCTGTCCACCAGACATGAATTCAGCAAACTATTAAATAAAAGCATGCTGATATAAATCAGAAAGGGCAGAAGTAAAAGTTAAATCGAAAGGAGATGAAATAAGTGTACCTTAAATAGAAAAATAAAGAAGTGAGAAGCAGTAGTTGTATAAAAATTACAAAATACAACATCAGGTGAAGAGATGAAAGGTTTTAGGCAATAGGCAGGTATTGCCACAGTATCCATGGGATAGATGACAAAACCTCACAAGCTATGTGAGAAAAGCTTTAGCTCTTCAGTTAATAGCAGTGGATATTGGCCCAGAAATTGTGATCAGAGGCTTCCTGCGGGCAGATGCCTTGGACCAAAATGTTTTTAACAAAAGTACCTGGAGGAACGTAGTCTTGAGCTCCGTAGTCCAGCGTAGGGGCCCATGTATTCCAGGAGTGTATGTGCAGCCTGGGATCATGTGGGCCAGGCCAACCAATGAAAATGGCGTATCCCTATTCACAGTAATGATGATCTCCACCATTTCTATGAATGGGGATAACCCTAAAAACACCTATTTAAAATTAATTGAAATTGAATTTAATTAAATGTTTGTCAAAAATTTAATTTTTTTGAATATGTTTTAATAGGGGTAAAAATGAACTTACCTTAATTGACAGGGTTTTTAATATAAAAATTATTTATAACATTTTATTTTTCTATCTTTTAAAACTCTTACGCTGGTAAAAGCAGGCCTTACGCCTGCTTTTATCAGGTGTAAGAGTTTGAAGGACATTTGCTGGGCAAGAGTTGGGCAAATGGACCAAATCTCTGCCCACCAAGGCCCTTCTCCCAGGGGTGCGTTGAAATTGTCAAAAGAAATGTTGACAGTTCGCAAGTGCCGGATTTCGGCGCATGAACCGGGGCCTCTTCGGGCGTGTGCGCACATCATACGTGCCCGTAGAGACCGCAAATTTTGGCCTATTGTATTTAATGTGCATTTACATCTGCAGGTTATATGATACATTCCATTGTGGCATAAAACAATTTACCTTTATATAGTGCAGTATAAACGTCCCAAGGTGTTCAATAAATTATACTGAATTGCTAAGAAAATGGTTAAAAAAAATCCATAAATGTATGGGTTAGGACATGAAATATTACAAAAATAAGTATTTTTTAAAATTATACATCAAAAATGCAACTCCATTCATGTTTATAAGCCACGGCTGTTGCGCGTCACTGGTAATATCGTGGATCCCTTCAGCTGCTTTGGTGATTGGTGTTTCCACTCCCTCTCCTCTATTAGAAACCCCATCCTGTTTCTCCACTGAAATTATTCCCACAAAACTTCTCCTTTCGTAAAGCCGAATATATGTCTTCAGTTTGAACAGAAAGTTATTTCAGTCTGAACATCATTAGAATATGCAGTTCTTCTTTTCCTTACTTCTTCAGAAATATAACTGTTGGAACGGGAATAATATCAGCAATGTATAGCTTTGCGATAGAAATTCTTGCCTTCCAGAGGAAACAGAAATAAAGGAAACCTTTGATGGAAAATGGTGCAATGGGTCCGAAATTGATCAAAGGCAAGTTCCGCCCATTTACTGTCGAAAAGACCACTAAGACCCTGACAGTACTTTGGGTGGAGGTTTGGTGAAAAAAGAAGGAAAAAAGCGCCCGGCAGAAAAAATGGGCATTACACGTCGATTCTGGGCGGTAGAGGGCAGTAGGTGGGATTCTGGGCGGCAAATGCAATCCTGGAGAAAGTTACGCTGAGGCTGGAGTCGGGCCCAGGGAGGGGGGAACGCAAAATAAAAATGTTCCAAAAAATAAAAAAACAAATCACAAAACCTTCAGAGGACCCTGTCAAACAAAATCGCTGCAAAAGAAGTAAAGAAAAAAATCTCACTTACATTTTCTTGCAGGTCTTCATTCCTATTGTCCAGGTAAGACCTGCTTCCAAGCAGCGGTCTTTTCTCCTGCAGGAGCAGGGGACCGCTCAGATGAATCTTGGAAGGCAGGAATTTTTTCAACATTGCACGCTGGCACACGCCAGCAGACACTCCCCATCGGTCCTTCCAAACCGCTGGCGAGGGCCTCACCAATCTTGTACGAAGGAGAGGGCGCTGAAAAATCTTGGCGGCAGCCGGTAGGAGGGTCATCAATTTTGGGCCCAATGTGTTTCAATGCACTATGGCTGATGTGTCCAGAGTTATAAGTTATGGAGGGTGGGGGTGGGGGGGGCGGGATTATAATGAGGTTAGAAAGGGGGAAAAGGGGTGCAGATGTTGCATCTTCCGAATAGAAGGAAAGAATGAAAATCACTTCATGCTGGCCGTGTTGGGTGAAATCATTTTTTTTTTCTTTGAAAGACGAGAATATCTTGTTCTCTGAAATTAACAAACCACTAACAAAATCACAAGCACACACAGCTTTGAAACATCCAATTTCTTAATGCAATGTCATCAATGGATAGTTAATGACCAAGAAAAACCGGCATTCTACAAATTTCTGTTAAATGACCAATTTTACCCCGAGTGGTCAGGTGTAAAATAGTATGTGAAAAGGTTGGGAGCCTGCCAGCCCTAAGAATGGTGCAAGGCACATGGAAAAAAAATAAAAGAAAAGGTAAAAGTGGGATGGAGGCAAAAAATTGAGAGAGAATTTGAAGGACCAATTTTGTATTCTATTGGAGTAAAGCTGTTGAAATAATTGAGAATAAGAATTTCTGTATCCTTGCACTGAATGATCACTGTTATTAATGGCCCAGAAAACATGTAGGGATTTCTTCCTCTTAATTGTGTTCTTGGTATTTGGGAACATTTATTAAAGGCTACCAGAAAGTTTTAGCTCTCTTTACCAGAAGGTAGCTAAGTAACAAAATAAAATAAAAATTCTAACAATACATCACCTTTGATTAAATACTCCAGGGTGATCATTACAGCACAGAGGGAGGTCATTTGATCCCTCATTTGTCTTGGTGCTAGCTTTTCAAAGGGAGCTATTTACACAAATCCCATTTGTATGCCCTTTCCACAAAGGCTATTATATTCTTCTTTTTCAAATACATATTTAATTTCTCTGTAAATGTTGAAGTCTCTTCCTCAATAACCACTTGTACTAAAACATTCTGGGGATGAAATTGCCCACCGCTGGAAACAGGGCGCACCTACCCTGTTTCTGTTGTTTTTACTGGTGTGGTGGATGCGGTGGCCTCTTGAGCGAAATTCCGCTTTATTTTCAGGGGATCGGAAGTCGGTCATAATGGGGGTGGAAGTGCGGTGGTAAGCGGAAGTCCGCAGTATAGAGGGGTGGAAGTTGGGGGCGGAGTGGCCGCTGCGGTCAGTCATCAGCATAGCGCTGATGTCATGGCGCGTGTCATCATGGCTCTCCCCTTCACTTAAAGGGGAGGGCCTGCGCGATTTTTAAAAGTCCAGTCCACTGGTCCACCAGGGAGGGTTTCTGCTGACCCAGTGGCCTGGCCGAACCCGGGGTATAATTGTCGGCCCGAATTGGCAGTTGACCAACAAAAAAAAAATATGACGGTAGCGGTAGGTCCTCCCCTTTAATGGGAGTCACACTGCCATTTTAGAAGCACCGGCACAAATAGCTGCTTTTGGCACCAGGTGGTGGGAGCAAGATTTTTTTCAGCGGAATTTCGCCATCAGGGCGGAACATCGGCGAGGTGTGCTCTGATGATGTATTGAGGATGGATCGGCAGCAGTGGAGCGGGTCACCGGCGGGATACCGCAGGGGTGTAATTTACACGAAAAATCGGCGACCATTGCACTCCGCAGCGTGGCAGCCAATTTCCGGCGGCAGCAGGCCTGAATGGAAGGGGCAATTTCGGTCCCTCTATGTGCTCCAATTCTCTGTCTGCAAAAAAATTCTTCCTACTTCCCCCTTTGTTCTTCGAATAACAATTCTCAGTTGGCGCCTCTTTATTGCAGATTCACAAACAATTGAAACAATGGATCAGATTTTGCAGTCAGCGGCAAAGGAACAGCTCTTGTCGTTCATTACTCTGACAGCTGGCCACAGAGTTTTTCTGGGTTTTTGAGAAAAGACTTGCTCTCATCAAGCATCTAATCCAATGCCGCCCTTGACAGGTGCTCTGTGGCGTCTGTGAGCAGAAAAAAACCCAGCAGGCTCAACCATTAAGATTGAAGAATCCTCACTGAAACACGCAGAATCTAAACCAGGAAGTATAAATTAGATCCAAATCACGTATAGAAAGTGGAATAAAGGTTGGGAAAGAAAGATAAGATTCAGAGAGATAAAAGAGACAGACAGTAAAAGTAAACAAAATATTTATCTTAATTTTTTTTAAAATCTCCAATACTAATTAAACTTTGAAAGAATGAGACTTAAATTTGCAGGGCAGAAAGGTTGTTTGGCAGTAATTATCACTAATTACATCATTAACAATTCACTTACTGCTGATTTTTTTTTTAATGGACGTCGCTAGCAAGGCCAGAATTTATTGCCCATCCCTAACGGGTGGTGATCCACCTTCTTGAATGCAATTACATGGCTTGCTACGGAGGAGAGGGGCATCTCTGACAGCAACCTCTGGATTTCCGTGTTTAGATGTGTGGTGTATGGAGAAAGAGTCAGACTGAACACTGTGAGCTCAAAGTAATGTGTGACCTTAGTCTTTTATTGCAGGTCTCCAGAGTGCCTCTCCAACCTGTAACGCACTCTTAAATACCTGTGCTCCCAAGGGATTATGAGATCCCTTGGGACTCCGGGGAATGAGCGCTCTGGTGGTTGTACAGAGTATATACAACTCCAGATACATAACAAGATGGGCATGTGCTGTCTGATTTACTCCATAATAATGGTGAGCGCTATTAGCCTGACCGTTATTATCAACACAAAATCTGGGCCAATGATAATAACCTATCATTATTCTGAATCTCCATAGTACCCTTCCCATCACTCTAACACCCATTACAACACCATGGAGGGGGCAGGGGGAAGATATGGAATTTTGAACATCCGCCCAAAATAGGTGCGAAGAGGGCAGTGTATCTGCTGCAACTGCCCAATAGTTGCAGTGAGCTGCCCATCCAATTCTCATACCATTGATTAGCTTTTCACGTATTTCAAACAGCTCATCGATTGGAGAGGCATGAATATGCATTGACTTCAGCATGATGCCCAGCCTGTGTAGATAGGTGAAAGGGGAAGGAAATCCATGGGAAGACCCTTGTTTTGGGGGGCGGGTCAACTTTCGACTGGACAGGAGAAGCATTAATGAGGTTCCTTTAAGCCACTCAACGCCTAGTGCCAGGGAGTGCAGTATGCCCAGCACCTACTCTGCCCATTAGTACATGAAAATTACGTTGGGAGTCCTATAACCAACGTAGCACCCAGATTTATATATTTTAATAAGGCCCATATCTGTGTTGGGCGAGATTGCTCGCTGAATAAACTGAATGCAATACTCAAACTGTGGTCTAAGCAACGTCTTGTACAAAATCAAGATCACTTCCTTACTTTTGTATTCAATGCCCTTCTATATAAGATCCAGAATCCCATTCGTCTTTTTTACGGCCCTTTCTATCCGAAGTCCCACCTTTAAAGATTTATGCAGCTGTATCTCTACATGCATTTATTCTTAAGAATCCCACGATTAGCATTTTCTTCCTTTTACAATTCTTTTTCCCAACGTGTTCCGCTTTATATTTCTCTACATTGAACTTCATCTGCCACTTATCAGTCCGCTCCATTAACTTATCAATATCTTACTAGTCTCTTGTATTCTTCCTCACAGTATGTGATGCCCCTTAATTTGATATCATCAGTGACACAATGACAATGAGCTTTGAGTAAGCTCTCCTGAAATGGAGAGATCTGTCTCTTCTCCCTGCATGATATTTTCCAATACTTAACTATTACTTTGTAATCCCAACCAAGTAAGTGACCTTTGTGGTTGGTAGATTTAGGTAGGTTATACCCATCAGGAAAGATTGAACAGACTGGGGCTCTTTTCTCTAGAAAAGAGAAGGCTGCAGTGTGATCTGATAGAGGTCATTAAAATTCTGAAAGAGTTTGATAGGGTAGACATAAAGATGTTTCCACTTGCGGGCAATACCAGAACTAGGGGCCATCAATATAAGATAGTCACTAATAAATCCAATAGGGAATTCAGGAGAAGCTTCTTTACCGAGAGAGTGGTGAGAATGTGAAACTCGCTACCACAGAGAGTGGTGGGGGTGAATAGCATAGATGGATTTAAGGGGAAGCTAGATACGTTCACGAGGGAGAAAGGAATAGAAGGATATATTGATACGATTAGATGAAGAAGGGTGGGAGGAGGCTCGTGCAGAGCATAAACCTGGCAGAGACTAGTTGGATCGAATGGCCTGTTTCTATGCTGTAAATACTTTGTACTTTGTAATACAAACCAAGTAAGTGACCTTTGTGTTTGGTAGTTCTAGACTGGTATATCAGCCAATTTGGTCTCATTTTGTGTTGCCAACAGTGACAGAAAGGGACTTAAAAAGAGAAGCTTCAAGTGACGCAGTATGTAGTTAGTACATCTTCTTGGAGATACTAATGTTAAGATTTTCTGCAAAATATGTGGAAAACAAATAATCATGGGACTGAGTGATTGCACTTGGAAAGTGAGGTCAACATTTCAGAAAAGGGAAAGGAAATTACTCTCAAGTCTCTGTCACCATGTTCATACTAAATATCAACTAGCATAGTCAGGGTAAGGATCTTCCCCTTATGTCTGCTTCACTTCTGCCTGCTTCTTGCTGTTTGGTAGGCCGATGCTGAAAGCCAATACATTTTTCAGTTGCAGTTATTGTTATGTAATGCTTTGCAGTTGCCCCCATCTCTACTTCAACCCTCCCAAATGGATTCCCATATATTAACTATCCTCTTTGATCAGAAGGTCATTGTGCTCAACTCACAAACATCTTCACCTATCTCATCACTGGTACTACCTGAGGGTGCAGCTGACTGATGGAGGAAGGGGTAACCTGCCCTGCCGTATTTCTTCTTGTTCTCAGGAGGCAAAACAACCAAGACTGATAAAGTCATCCACTAATGAAAGCCATAGCATTGCAGTTACATTAGACTGGAATTTTAACTTACTTTCAATACAGTGAAGCCCCATTACAGGATTTCTATCATCGTATAATTTTCTAGATTGTTGATGTACCTTATAATTATTTCATAATTTTAAAAATCATAATCGCATCCGCTTAATTTTATAAATTATTATAGATAAGGTCCTTCAAACAAACCACAAATGAACCTAAACTCAATAATATGCAAACATAACCAAACCATCTTGCATTAGGTCTAAGATGCAAACTGCCTCATTATTTCATTACAAACCAACTTGAATTAATCCTTCAGACTCTTCACATGTACTGTGCAAGATTTCTATAATCCTCTCTGTCCCACTTCTCCATTTAACTTTCTTTAAGTGCAATGGTCTTTTCTCATTTGTCTTTACTTCATTTCAAGACTTTTTAAAGTTATGTGTATTCCTTCAAGTCAAAGTCGACCATGATTAATTTAGATGTCAAAATAGGAGTGCTTTTCTATTTGGCTGCTTTTATATACAGTACACAATGTGTTTGAAAAAATTATACTGCTGCTTTGAACTCGACTTGTTTGGTTAAATTCACCCACTGTATGCTGTAACAGATCTGTCAGAAGAATGGTCCATAAAGGAACAAAAGGTTGGTCAACTACTCCCCACTTACAAGTAATACCTGGTATCTGCCATCCACTGATTAATAGCAATAGCTTTCAAAGAATGCAAAATTAACAAAAATCAATTATTAGAAGCTGGGTGCCATTCTTCACTGTCAAAACAAATCCTACCTCCAAAAAAACATCCCATCAAGCCTTTCTGTGACACGTACCACAGTTTGATGATTGACCTGAATGACTTCATCCCCAGCGTGGATTTTCTTGCACCGATCCGCAGGAGACTTTATAAAGGGAGGAAAAAAAGGGAGACCCAGTTGAAGAAAAATAAAAGCAACATTAAGTAAAATATGCAACATTTACTCCATTAAATAAGACAACAGAGCTATTTCTACTTCCGCTTTTTATTTTACACAAATGCATAGCTGATGTTTGCCAGAAGTAATATGCAGTGAAAATAACACTACAATATTTTTAATTTGCCTAATGTTTCACTTGTGCTGTTGATTACATTTTAATCCAGTTAATAACTACTCAATTTCCAAACGCAGCTTTACTGTGACAAAATAAAGGACAATGATCTTCTGGATTATTGCAAAATCTATTTTCCATAATAGGTGGTTTCAAATATTACTTGATCAATATATCTATTCACTTTAAGCTCATACACTGCATAACATTCCAGAAGGTCACTCATGTTTTGGATAGAATTCCTAACACACCAAACACCAGAACTTTCTTTATGTAGGCGTGGAAATACTTTTAAGGTTACACACATACTGTCTGAGTTTTGACATCACCCTGTATATGATGCTGTCTGTGTACTAAATGCAGATCCACAAAATTGCCAATTTTTTTTGCAATTTCGATGACTCAAAAAGTAACCTCACAAATGATCAGTATAACAGTATGATTTAGATTTTATTTTTATAATTCAGGAATAAAGGTCAATACCCCCAAAATATTTGTTTTTACAAAATAAACATTGGAATGCTGGTTTGCATTCTCTGTTTTCCTCTTATCCAAATGATTAAACAAGGGATGCAAGACTTGGGCTTTCTCTGACCATTCAAAATTGTGACTCACTATTAAGTTCATTGAGCATCAACACGCAGCTGCAGCTGAAACTTTAGGTAAGTCCCGTCATGCATGGCATATAGGTTGCAGCACTCCATATCCATGTAGCTAAATTGAAAAGTAAGCATCTTACTCCAGGTGACATTAGGCATCAGAGAGTTTGGTGAAGGGGAACATTTTGAAGTACAGGGTATCACTATAACAATGACAGAAGTGAATTGTAGTTTTGGTTGTGAATGAATGACTGCGCTGTAATGACATTTGGCAGACACGTTGTGGTGGAGGGGTAGGAGAGGGCGCCCCGGGAGCACAGAATACATAGGAGGCTGCTGTACTGCAACACATTCAGCTGCATTAGCACCTGGAGGAGCAGTGAAATGAGTTGTTACACCTGGTTCACAAACATCTGTAGGGACAGTGGTGGCGAAGATCACCACTGCCCTCAACTTAATGTTAAAAAGTCCTACCAGGTAATAAAGGGTCAACTCAGAACTCAGCCACTTGCTTTGCTTTTTGGACATTTGATGCATTCGGCACAGAACTACTGCTGATTTGACTGTCAAGCAGCGGCCCCTACTCCATGCATGCTACTGCTGGAGGGAATCTTTTCATGAGATCCAACAATCCAACTGAGTGTAGAACAATGGGCATCTATCAGATTTTAGAATCTGTCCCTCATGATTGCTTGTAGCCATTTTCCAAGCAAATTGAAGCTGGCCTAGATTGTATCTTGGAGTTTGGGCATCAACAGCAAGAATATTCATTTTGCTCTTTCTGTATTCATAGGCAGCCCCTCAGGATTGAGGAAGACTTGCTCCCACTCTTAGCATGAGTTCTTAGGTGGCTGTACAGTCCAATATGAGAACCACAGTTTTTGTCACAGCTGGGACAGATAGTCGTTGAGGTAAAGGTTAGGCAGGGAGCCTGGTTTGCCTCACGCTCCTTCCGCTGCCTGCGCTTGATTTCTGCATGCTCTCGGCGACGATACTCGAGAAGCTCAGCGCCCTCCCGAATGCACTTCCTCCACTTAGGGCAGTCTATGGTCAAGGAGTGGGGATGTTGCACTTTATCAGGGAGGCTTGGAGGGTGTCCTTGTAACGTTTCCTCTGCCCGCCTTTGGCTCGTTTGCCATGGACGAGTTTAGAGTAGAGCACTTGCTTTGGGAGTCTCGTGTCTGGCATGCGAACTATGTGGTCTGCCCAGCAGAGCTGATCAAGTGTGGTCAGTGCTTCAATGCTGGGGATGTTGGCCTGGACGAGGACACTAATGTTTGTGCGTCTGTCCTCCCAGGGGATTTGAAGGATCTTGCGGAGACATTGCTGGTAGTATTTCTCCAGCGATTTGAGGTGTCTACTGTACATGGTCCACGTCTCTGAGCCATACAGGAGGGCGGTTATTACTATGGCCCTGTAGACCATGAGTTTGGTGACAGTTTTGAGGGACTGATCTTCAAACACTCTTTTCCTCAAACTGCCGAAGGCTGCACTGGTGCACTGGAGGCGGTGTTGGGTCTCATCATCAATGCTTGCTCTTGTTGATAGGAGGCTCCCAAGATAGGGGAAGTGGTCCACGTTGTCCAGGGCCACGCCGTGGATCTTGATGTTTGGGGGGGCAGTGCTGTGCGGCGAGGACAGGCTGGTGTAGGACCTTTGTCTTACTAATGTTTAGCATAAGGCCCATTCTTTCATACGCCTCGGTAAATACGTCGACTTTGTCCTGGAGTTCAGCCCGTGTGTGCACAGACGCAGGCGCCGTCCGCATACTGTAGCGGTATTATGGCTTGCACCATTGAGATCTCAACTGGTGCCATCACCTGGTCAATTGTCAACGGTAATGCAGCCAACTGTTCTACCATGACATTCCTCATGTGGGTGACAGCAGTACATCATCATCATCTAAGGCAATCCCTTGGAGTCGAAGATGACTTGCTTCCACTCTAAAAGTGAGTTCTCAGGTGACTGAGGAGGCCAATATGGGACCTACAGTCTCTGTCACAGGTGGGGCAGTCAGTGGTTGAAGGAAAGGGTGGTTGGGGAGCTTGGATTGACGCATGCTCCTTCCCCTGTCTACGCTTGTTTCCTGCTTGTTCTCAGCGATGAGACTCGAGGTGCTCAGCGCCCTCCCGGATGCTCTTTCTCCACTTTGGGCGGTTGTGGGCCAGGGATTCCCAGATGGCGGTGGGGATGTTGCACTTTATCAAGGAAGCTTTGAAGGTGTACTTAAAGCATTTCCTCTGTCCACCTGGGGCTTGCTTGCCATGTCGAAGCTCTGAGTAGAGCGCTTGCTTTGGGAGTCTCGTATTGGTCATGTGGACGATGTGGCGTGCCCAATGGAGCTGATCGAGCGTGGTCAATGCTCCGATGCTGGGGTTGTTGGCCTGAGAGAGAACACTCATGTTGGTGCGTCTATCCTGCCAATGGATTTGCAAGATCTTGCGGAGGCTGCATTAGTGGTACTTCTCCAGTGTTTTGAGGTGTCTGCTGTATATAGTCCACGTCTCTCAGCCATATAGGAGGGCAGGGATCACTACTGTCCTGTAGACCATAAGCTTGGTGCCGGATTTGAGGTCCTGGTCTTCAAACACTCTCTTGCTCAGGTGACCGAAGGCTGCCCTGGCACACTAAAGGCAGTGTTGGACCTCGTCATCAATGTTTGCTCTTGCTGTCAGTAGGCTCCTGGGGTATGGAAAATGGTTCACATTGTCCAAAGCCTCGTCGTGGATTTTGGGGGGGGCAGTGCTGTGTGGTGGGGTCAGGTTGGTAGAGGACCTTTGTCTTACGGATGTTTAGCATAAGGCCCATGCTCTCGTACGCCTCGGTGAAGGGTGTTGGGACTCCTCCAATCTACCCAGACCATCTTCCAATGTACTATGCAAGGTAGAAAGTCCTTAGTTTGGTCCTAGTCCTGGATGAGTTTCATGAGAACATAAGAAATAGGAACAGGAGTAGGCCATTCGGCCCCCCGAACCTGCTTTGCCATTCAATAAGATCATGGCTGATCTTCAACCTCAACTGCACTTTCCTGCACTATCCCCATATCCCTTGATTCTCTTAATATTCAACAATCTATCGATCTCTGTCTTGAATATACTCAACGATTGAGCCTCCACAGCCTTTTGGGATAGATAATTCACCACCCTCTGAGTGAAGACATTTCTCCTCATCTCAGTCCTAAATGGCCGACCCCTTATTCTGAGACTATGTCAATTAATGTCTGTAGTTCCATACAATGCAGCAGGGACACTTAGTTAAAATGAACTTTCGCTCTGCATCAGCCAGACACCGGCCCACTACCCCTTCCTCACCAGTGCTTGGTGACTCACCCTATGATAACACTTAGTGCCTCTTCTCCTGCACTGTGTGTATCTGTGTTGGTGCCTACTTCAAGTGAGGACACTAATAGTGCTGCTTTTCAGGATCGGATGGAGTATGACAATGCACTTCAGCAGTATGAGTAAAAACACACTTATCCATTTGGTACTGTATTATCATTACATGAACTATTATGTACTTGTGCATAATCACTAGGCGTGGGCACACTGACCTCAGGTAGAATAAAAGTCATAGACTATCCCAATAATATGGTCCATACCACAAAGTCTGCACTCACTTCCAACTACTGCAGACACCTCTCCCTCTAATTTCTGTTTCCTGAACAGATCTACAATAGCTTGCTCACCAGTAATGAGCTGTCACATATGGGGCTACATGAGCTGTTCTACAAATACACCTCCCATTATATGCAAGTATAGCCTTTAAACATAAGAGCAGCAAGGACTGAGACTGAGTAATTTGGCTCCGGGAACTTTCTCATGCAGTAGATTTCCACTCACATTATGGCATGTACCATGAAATTTCCATAGCTCTATAATATTTTTTCCTATTTATTTTACTTTCTACATGCTTGCCAACAGCTGTGTGTGTCAATAAGGCATTTTTGGCAGATAATTTAACTTACTATTTTCCTTCATGTCAATAATACATGTTGTGCCTCTTACAGTATTCATGCCTTATACCGTGGCTGTAGTGTGTACCATCTACAAGATGCACTGCAGCAACTCGCCAAGCCTTCTTCGGCAGCACCTCCCCAACCCGCGATCTCTACCACCTTGAAGGACAAGGGCAGCAGGCGCTTGGGAACACCACCACCTCCACGTTCCCCTCCAAGTCACACACCATCCTGACTTGGAAGTATATCGCCGTTCCTTCATCATCGCTGGGTCAAAATCCTGGAACTCGCTCCCTAACAGCACTGTGGGAGTACATTCACCACACGGACTGGAGCGGTTCAACAAGGCAGCTCACCACCATCTTCTCGAGGGCAATTAGGGATGGGTAGTAAATGCTGGCTTTACCAGCGACGCCCTTTCCATGAACAAATAAAAAAAAACACCACCTCCAAGTTCCCCTCCAAGTCATGTACCATCCTGACCTGGAAATACATCGCTGTTCATTCATCATCGCTGAGTCAAAATCCTGGAACTCCCTACTGAACAGCACTGTGGAAGTACCTTCACATCACGGATTGCAGCGGTTCAAGAAGGTGGCTCACTTCTACCGTCTCTCGGGCAATTCGGGATGGGCAATAAATGCGAGCACCGTGAATAAATGAATTTTTAAAAAGTAGATTTTTAAATCTAAATGGTAATCTGACGGAACGAATCACCCATCTGTTATAGAACTCACCTGACCTTCCTCCCATAATTGATTCCAAATTCATTGAAATCAATGGAAGGATAATCAGCCGGGTTCTATAATCAGGCAGGCTACTCAGATTATAGCACATGTAGTGAAGATGAAAATTTACTCCGTAGTGTCTGATAAATTGTATCAGTTATTGCCCTAAAATGATCAAGAACGTGTGCCATTGAATTTTAACTAAATGCTAACAAAATAGAATTTTATTCAATAAAAACAGAAAACTCTGCAAAACTGATGAAGGGAGCACACCCAAAACATCATAACTTGTCTTTTCTCTTTACAGATGTTGACTAACCAGTTATGTATTGCCAACATTTTCTGTTTTCATTTCTGAATTCCAACATTTGCTGTGTTTCCTTGTTACTTTACTGAATTTTGTTCAATTACTTCCTTGATGGAATGTGTCAAATTTATACTGCAGCCGCAATATTTTTCCCAACCTGACAGATACTAAACACTGACATATTGCATATGAATTATATATAAGCGTATCATAGAATAAATTTCATGCGATTTTCCTTGCGTGTGGCATTTTACAGTGACGCAATTAAGCTTTTTCAAGACGGCACTGCCAACTAGTGTAAGTCACATTTAACCTCTAATTCCTATGCAAACTGGCCCCATGCCAAATTTTATGTAATGCCACCCCCTCACCTGTATAGTGCAGCTTGCCCAGATAAAACAAACACATGACTATTCAAATGGCTTGTAATGCTGAAGTTTGATTTTTGTTTTGGCTCATTGCATAGTTTAATCTGCACTTTCACTGGTGCATTATTTCCTCTTTTATATACGACATATCCATGATTATTTGGTGTGGCATTCATATATTTGGAGGTGGAAGAGCAGCTTGAGTGGACAAGAAAAGCAGGTGTGACCACAACCAGTGGCGGCTGGTGACCTCTAACAAGTGAGGCACAGCTCCACATGCCTAACCAAGACAGTGCGTTACTATGGTTCCTGTGGAATCCCACCACCAAAATTGTGTAATACTCTGCTTAGGCCACAGCTGGAATACTGCATGCAGTTCTGGTCACTGTATTATAGGAAGGATGCGATTGCACTGGAGAGGGTGCAGAGGAGTTTTACGAGGATGCTGCCTGGAATGGAGAATCTTAGCTATGAGGACAGATTGGATAGGCTGGGTTTGTTCTCCTTGGAACAGAGGAGGCTGAGGGGAGACCTCATTGAGGTGTATAAAATTTTGAGGGGCCTGGATATAGTGGATAGTTAGGGCCTACTTCCCTTAGTGGAGGGGTCAATTACAAGGGGCATAGGTTTAGGGTGGTTGTTGGAAGGTTTAGAGGGGATTTGAGGGGAAGCTTCTTCATGCAGAGGGCTGTGGGGGTCTGGAACTCGCTGCCTGGAAGGGTGGTGGAGGCAGAAACACTCACCACATTTAAAAGGTGCTTGGATGTGCATTTAAAGTGCGGGTTACGGATCTAGAGCTGGTAAGTGGGATTAGACTGGATAACCCCTTGTTGGCTGGCGCAGACACGATAGTAAGCACATCATAGAATCTAATACAACAAGAATGATCTCCTGGACTAGTTTTGATTGCCTGGATAGATCGGAGAGTAATTTTCCCAGATTTTTTTCCCTAATTGGCCTAGGTTTTTAATCTGTTTTTTTGCCTTTCCCAGGAGATTGCATGGCTCCGGGTGATGTGGAGTGTAAAATGTTGCGATACTGGGTATCGCAGTTGTGTGAGGTGGACTGGTTGGGCCGGATGCTCTTTACCTGTCCGCCATTGTTCATTGTTCGTAGGTTTATATGTAACCTTCAGGGCTGCTGACTGAGGGCCGTGTGGCTCTTTGTCGACCGGCGCGGACACAATGGGCCGAAATGGCCTCCTTCTGCGTTGTAAATTTCTATGTTTCTAAGTTATATATTATCTTTTTCTGATGGCACTATTCAGCAGTTGCATTCTTTTAAACCTTTACATCCAGGATTAGACTTTAAAAAAGCAAGTAAAACTTTGTAAAAGACTCTTCTATTTTTTTCACTCTTTGTTTAAATTCTAAGTGCATTCCCTCATTACCTAATTTCTGCTGAAATTTTTTTGCATCAGCTAAGATCTAGAAATAAAAGGTGTCAAACTCAAAGCAGTGGAATTTTTAACATAGATAAATTCTAGAATGTTTCTTTAAACCTTTCAAGGACATGGAGACTGCCTACAAAATACTCTTCTCACTTTGAGCTTTTAGTATTGCTCAACCCATGCGGTCTGTATCCAGTCCATTACTATTGCAATACTGAAAAGGCCTTGGTGTATGGGAAATCCTGCAAGCAGTTCTTTTGCATTCCTGAATAACATGCAAGATAACTTTTTTTGTTTAGTAAGCAATCCCCTTTTGCCTCTAGCACCAACCTGTCTCTCCATCACAGTTTTTCTGCTCTCTCCCTATCTGATCGATACTACTCTCATCAATGCTCCTCCAAACTTTTCTTGAGTGGCAAGTACATTATCCTACGCTTTCTTCTTCCTTCTACATCTCACATCTCAGTATAGGGAAAGCAATACTCATTACATTCTTCGACACTAAGGCAATCTTTCACAATGTCTCATCTTTCTTCCTCCGACAATCTTCAGGCTTTTAAAACCAAAACTGGTTATCGCTAATCACTACTCTCTGCTTTACCTGGTCTCTTATCTTTAATAACTCTGGTGGTTTCCTGCCCTATGGGCTTTGATCCTTCATCTTAGTTTCTCAGTAAGAAAATAAAATGCTACACACAAGACTGAAAGAAATTAGTTCTCAGGAGGGCAGGGCAAGGTGAGCTTAGAACAATGAAAGCAGCTATTAGAGCAGCCGAAAGGTAATTGGAGAAGACAGTGTCTAACTATGGTAGCAATAGCAAAAGCATTTTTAGCTATGCTTGAACTTAGGGCCATTGATGAATTCTTCAGGGGCAGAGTCAAGTGGACTCCCAAGAGATGGCAGAGGTTTTAAGTGGATGCTTTGCAGCAGTCTTCACTCCAGAAGATGATGCTCAGTTACAATAATTCATCACACGGTTGTAAGTGTCAAAGTGGATGTGAATATAATCCTGGATAAAACCTGTCAAAACAGATTAGCTGCTGGTCTTGTTGACATTCACTGAGGGTGCTCGAAGAAATAGGAGCCCCTTGCACATAGCTCATTAGAGTTTGGGATTGTTTCCAAGGATTGAAGGAAACTTCTGTCTGAGGCTGAACCAGACTGTTTACAACCTTGGTATCATATTTGACCTTGAAATGAGCTTTTGACCACATATCTGCAGCATAACTAAGACCGCCTATTTCCACCTCCGTAACATGAAGCCCTCATCCATGCCTTTGTTACCTCTAGACTTGACTATTCCAACGCACTCCTGGCTGGCCTCCCACATTCTACCCTACATAAACTAGAGGTGATCCAAAACTCTGTTGCCCATGTCCTAACTCGCACCAAGTCCCGCTCACACATCACCGTGCAACGCCCCCTTGCCACCGCCGATGTGATATTTGGTGAGTACTGTGGCCTTACAGGCAGGCATCCATACAGCCTGGGAAAAATGGTGGGACATCGGGGATCCCGGGGTGGTAGCGTCCAGGGATCAAGGTAAGTGTTGATGTTTTTTTTAGATTTTTAGGTATTAATGGGACTAGTAGGGAAGTGTGGATGTGGGCGAGGGACAGTGTTGGAAACTTTCAGTAGGCCACCTGAGCTGCCGCTTCGCTGGCGCCTGAGAATGAGTGTGCAATGCCGCTTTTAGCGCTGCTCTCACATCTTTGGGCAGCAAAACTGAATTTTGCATTGGATGAGGAATTGATTGCATTCCCATAAGCAGAAGGTTGTTATTAATGGCAGGGGTTCAATGTGGGAACTGGCTACTAGTTCGCAGTTTTTATTAATGCTCTGGATGAAAGGATTGGGAGAACTGTTTGCAAGTTTGTGGATGATACAAATAGAGTATTAGAATGCATTGCTAGGGTAAACAAAAACCTATACAGTACTTGTATAAGACTTTGGCTAAGCAACTCAAAAATATTGCAAATTATGGGGCTGAAATTGCCCCCATCCTTAAGGTCCATTACCACCTCATGTTGAGACTTTCACTTTGAAAGCCCCAGAATTTCTGTGCATCAACGGAAAATTACGAGGACTAAGCACCAAAAACCCCATGGAATCCATTTTTAGGTGCAGCAAAGGCATCTGAAATTTGTATGTGTAAAACTTTTCTGAGGTAACTTTTCTGTAAAAAGCATTGAGGCCATGAGGCAAGAGATGGTTTCTGCACGCATAGTGCCAGCCCCCCAGCCCACACCCTCAGGGCAGAGAGATCAGGAGGAGCAGGAGATCCCTGCGCCTTCGGTCCCGCTCATTACCTTTTCACCAAGACGCACACATCTGCAGACATCCCGCTGCCCTCCTGCACAACCTCCTCAACCAGAGGCAGTGACGGGCAGGGGAGCGCAATGCCATGGTGTAGGCGGGGCAAGGAAGAGGCCATCGGGCATCGCTGCGGGGGGGGGGGGGGGGTGGGGAGAAGAGAGGGGTGGTGTCGGGTAGAGGGGGTGGGTGTTGCTCCTGTAAATGTATGTATATGTGATAATATTATGTAACCTTTCTAATTGTGCACGTGTAAATACACTCACATTGTTGATGCTCTGTTGGTGCGTGTGTCATTTTAACGTCATGTATGGTGCGTTACGAAAAACACACATCTGTCCCTCAGGTCATCTGCTTCATCAGGAATATCTTCCCATCCACATCTGACTGCAGTGTATAATGGGTCCTGTCATAAAGCCATCGCAAGACGACAAGGAAGGGTCACCAATGCAGGAAGGCTGCTATTCAATTACTCTCAGTTTAACTACTTGCAGGGCAGACCTTAAGGCTTGCACTGCAACCCTATTTTTTCGAGGCCAAACATGGAGGAGTGCCACCCCTGAGATGACATGGTCATCAGTTACATTTCAGTACATTGTGTGACACAATTAATGAATCAGCTTGGATGTACAAAAAGTGACATGCTGAACACTTTTCAGTTACTCATAATAATTTTCTCTTCGTCATTGGGCTTTTCAATGAAGGACTTTCAGCAAGGTCCAACAAAAAAGCCTCCATCATCTTAGATACATTTCAGTCGCTTTTATGACATCCAATTTAAACATCACCATCAGCAATAAAGTAATGCAACATGCATCGAACTTTTCTCCAGCCGTCCCACTCATATGGTACAGCATCCGCCCAGCTGCCGTGATGTGATGGCCTCCAGCACTCCCTCCCACCCATTCTCCATGCTGCTTGGCTGCCGTCCATCTCTCCCTCCCTCCCACCCGATCTCACTGCTGGCCGACTGACGTCCAGGTCAGACCTGCTTTTCCGAACCGTCCTTCTAGTGGGTGGCAGGTCAACCGGAGGCCAGCATGACTGCTGAAAATGGCACTTTTCCAACATCTGGCATGGGTGGGCACAATCTGAAATCGGCGGAACCCTTCCCCACCAATCTTCCGCTGGTGGAACCTCGATGACAGATGGGTGGTTCCAGAGGAATCACCCAGAAAACCAACATTTGCGGCGGGATCTCGGCAGATGTGGACAGAACGTCGACCAATTTCGTCCCCAAGATGTTTTGGAGAAGGAAGAACAAAAGGCTCTTGGCATCTTAAACAAGTTTTGTGAAGCGGTAGATTAATAGTACTCTCAATATTGTACCAGTGAGGACTTGTATCTTTCAGTATCAGTGAAGTATGTAATAGTTTTATCTCTCGTTAGTAACATAATATATTGCTTCAGTAAATTTACATAAGAACATAAGAAATAGGAACAGGAGGAGACTATATGGCCCCTCGAGCCTGCTCCGCCATTCAATAAGATCATGGCTGATCTGATCATGGATTCAGCTCCACTTCCCCGCCCACTCCCCATAACCCTTTATCCCCTTATCGTTTAAGAAACTGTCTATTTCTGTCTTAAATTTATTCACTGTCCCAGCTTCCACAGCTCTCTGAGGCAGCACATTCCACAGATTTACAACCCTCAGAGAAGAAATTTCTCCTCATCTCTGATTTAAATGGGTGGCCTCTTATTCTAAGATCATGCCCTCTAGTTCTAGTCTCCCCCATCAGTGGAAACATCCTCTCTGCATCCACCTTGTCAAGCCCCCTCATAATGTTATACTTTCGATAAGATCACCTCTCATTCTTCTGAATTCCAATGAGTAGGGGCCCAATCTACTCAACCTTTCCTCATAAGTCAACCCCCTCATCCCAGGAATCAACCTAGAACCCAGTTCTCTGAACTGCTTCCAAAGCAAGTATATCCTTTCATAAATATGGAAACCAAAACTGCACACAGTATTCCAGGTGTGGCCTCACCAATACCCTGTATAACTGTAGCAAGACTTCCCTACTTTTATACTCCATCCCCTTTGCAATAAAGGCCAAGATACCATTGGTCTTTCTGATCACTTGCTGTACCTGCATACTATCCCTTTGTGTTTCATGCACAAGTACCCCCAGGTCCCACTGCACTGTGGCACTTTGCAATCTTTCTCCATTTAAATAATAACTTGCCCTTTGATTTTTTTTCTGCCAAAGTGCATGACCTCACACTTTCCAACATTATCCTCCATCTGCCAAATTTTTGCCCACACACTTAGCCTGTCTATGTCCTTTTGCAGATTTTTTTGTCCTCCTCACACATTGCTTTTCCTCCCATCTTTCTATCGTCAGCAAACCTGGCTACGTTACACTCAGTCCCTTCTTCCAAGTCATTAATATAGATTGTAAATAGTTGGGGTCCCAGCACTGATCCCTGCGGCACTCCACTAGTTACTGGTTGCCAAGCAGAGAATGAACCATTTGCTATATTAAAATGATGGGAAACCCATTGTTGCGTTTAGGCTGCATAACATCAGATCTCAGATCCCAAGCAATGCGGTGAAATCGTCCCTACTCCAAAACTTGAGCACACAATCTAGCCAGACACTTAAGTGTATAACTGAAGGAGTGCTACATTGTTGGAGGTGCCATTTCCCAGGACTTCTGGACTCAACATTGAGTTCAACAATTTTCCTTTAGTGCAGTGCTAAGGGAGTGCTGCACTGTCGGAGGTGTCGTCAAAGATCTCATGGCACTATTTTGAAGCAGAGCAAGAGAGTTATCCCCGATGTCCTGGCCAATATTTATCCCTCCATTAGCATAATAAAGCAGATATCTGGCCATTATCATATTGCTTTTTGTGGGAGTTTGCTGTGTGCAAGTTGGCTGCCGTGTTTCCCAAATTGCAACAGTGATTACACTCCAAAAGTACTTCATTGGCTGTAAAGTGCTTTGAGACGTCCAGTCGTTGTGAAAGGCGCTATATAAATGCAAGTCTGTCTTCTTTTTCTTCCCCCTCCCCCCTTTTCTTGCCTCTGCGCCTGCTTAAAATGTGTAACATCTCTAACTTTTCCAGTTCTGACGTAGGGTCTTAGACCGAAAATCTCTCACCACGGATGCTGCCTGGCCTGCTGAGTGTTTCCAGCATTTCCTGTTTTTGTTCCTGTCAGCATTCTTTGGAACAATACAGCATCTAGCTCATGTTTACTGGACTCTTCTCGGCATTTAAACCAAGCACCTATTTTCAATTCTTGAAATGATTTTTTCTTCTCATGTAGTCATGATCAACTGTGATCTTGTTTTCTTCAGCTACTTTGTTTGAGTGCTATTCTGGGAGGTATGTGCACAGTGTATCTTCCTAGGTAATTCAAGTTGTTGCTTTTTTGTGGTGGGCCTCTCCACATTATTCCTCCCTCAATATTCTTGCTGTCAGGTTTCCTGCACAGGTCTGTGAGCTCATTCACACTGAATACATAAGCCATTGTTGAACTTCAGATTCTTTCCTGTGGCTTTTTCTAGCGCTTGCCTAAGTTAGGTATCATAGGCCCAAATTTCCGGTTCTGGCGACAATGGCGCACCTTCGAGAATTACGTGACCTGCCTGGGCTCGAAGATGCGCCGGAATCTTCTTGAGCAATTCTCCAGTCCTCCTGGAGCGTGGCGTGGCATGTCGTGGTGCAGCGTAGTCTTCCTGGGGCGGAGCAAGCCTACCGCAGCCTGCAGTGGGCGGGACTAAGCCCCTGCGTGTCTTTCACAGCCGGCTTCCTTGCGTGTACGCGTTGCAACTGCGCCCATGCGCAATGGGACCTCAACCATGGCAATCGGCCATTTAAAAGGAGAACGTGGCACTCATTTAAAGCTAGCTGGGATTTTTGGTTGCAGGTAGGAAAAGGAGTAAAAATTATTTTACTGATTCTTGTTGTGCAAAGGAGTGCTGCAAAGGTGCTGTTTAGGTGCAATCAAGGACATTTAAAGTGAAAACGTGGCACTCTGTTACAGTGAACTGTGTGATTTTTGGGTGCAGGAAGGGAAGGAGTGAAAAGTCTTAAGTGATTCTTGGCGTGCAAAGGGGTGCTGCACACGTGCATGCAAGGAAAGGACTGTGTTTTTAAAAATCACTGAGTAGAAATCCAGTACCTGTACAGCAATGCAAGAACGTGCAGCGAGAATGAAGAACTTCTTGCATTACGAAGTTGAGGCACTAGTTAATGTCATTGAGGGGAGATGGCAGGAGCTGGACACCAGCACAAAGGTGGCACCCAAAGAAATCAAGAAAAGCTGGGACCTAGTTGCAGATGAATACTGCGCAGTGGTGAATACCAGGAGATCTGGAGCCCAGTGTAAAAAGAAATGGCAGGAACTTGGTCAAGTCATTAGCGTAAGTAATATTCTCATTTTCTCAATGGAATTGCATTTGTAAATGTGACCAGCTGTATATGTCTCACCCGGCAGAAAGGCACCCTCTCTAAAAAGTTATATTTTCATCATTGCAGAATAAATTGGCTCACAACAAAAGGGAAAGAACACAAACAGGAGGAGGCCCACCAAATCTGCACCAACTGACACCCTTGGAACAGAGGGTCGCTGCCATGATGAGTCGTGCCTGGAGAAAGGCAATCAGTGATGCACAAGCTGGGCCCACACACTTGGGAGAGGGTAAGTCCTGAAAATGCATTGTGACCCTTCAAATCATCCTGCTGCCTAGCCTACTATGTGCGAGACTATCCATGTCACCCAGCCTGCCCACTCCTGTGCTGCTAACCATTTGACTGTTCGGTTATATTTTGCAGAACATGATGCCAATCCAGAAGATTCAGAGGAAGAGTCGGATGCATGCGATCAAGACCAAGGTGGTGGGGGGGGGGGGGGGAGGGAGGAATGGATAGGTGTTCAGGGAATAATGTCGATCGTAATATGGATCAGTCTATAGTGCAGGGCCTCACGATCCCAGAGAATACCATGAGTTCTCGTCCAACATTCCACTCCTTCATCCACCCCCCATCCTTTCGTGGTGCTTTAAGTTCTGATGCGGCATGTCATCGTCTTCTCGCGTACCTATCCGCGCTTAGTGATGTAAGTTCTGGTAAGACGTTCCGTGGTTTCACACCCTTCGAGGTTGAGGGTCACAGTGGTGGTGGTGGAATGCAGCTTGTAGCAGCCAGGGCCCCATTATCAGAGGAAGAGGGTCACTGGTGCTCTGCACTCTCTCTCCTGCGACAGTTGTAACTGGGGCTCTCCACTCTCTCTCCTGCGACAGTTGGAACTGGTGATCTCCACTCTCCCCGTCCTTATATATATCAGTAATTAACTTTTAGCATTATTGTTGACAATCTAAGTGTATCTAAGGGTTAAGGCATGGCAGGACAGCTCGGACACAAGTTATGCTCCTCCTGTACTATGTGGGAAGTCAGGAAAACTTCCGGTGTCCCTGACGACTATGTGTGCGGGAAGTGTGTCCGCCTCCAGCTCCTGACGGACCGTGTTGCGGAGCTGGAGCTGCGGGCAGATGAACTCAGCAGCATCCACGATGCTGAAAATGACGTGAATAGCACGTTTAGTGAGTTGGTCTTACCACAGGTAAAGGGTCCAAAGCCAGATAGGGAATGGAAGACCAACAGAAAGAGCAGTGCAGGGAAGGTAGTGCAGGGGTCCCCTGCGGTCATCCCCCTGCAAAACAGATACACCGCTTTGGGTACTGTTGAGGGGGATGACTCATCGGGGAGAGCAGCAACAGCCAGGTTCATGGCACCGTGGCTGGCTCTGCTGCACAGGAGGACAGGAAAAAGAGTGGGAGAGCGATAGTGATAGGGGATTCAATTGTAAGGGGAATAGATAGGCGTTTCTGCGGTCGCACCCAAGACTCCAGGATGGTATGTTGCCTCCCTGGTGCAAGGGTCAAGGATGTCTCGGAGCGATTGCAGGACATTCTGAAAAGGGAGGGTGAACAGCCAGTTGTCGTGATGTACCAACGATATAGGTAAAAAACGGGATGAGGTTTTACGAGACGAATTTAGGGAGCTAGGAGTTAAATTAAAAAGTAGGACCTCAAAAGTAGTAATCTCAGGATTGCTACCAGTGCCCTGTGCTAGTCAGAGTAGGAATCGCAGGATAGCTCAGATGAATACGTGGCTTGAGAAATGGTGCAGAAGTGAGGGATTCAAATTCCTGGGACATTGGAACCGGTTCTGGGGGAGGTGGGACCAGTACAAACCGGACGGTCTGCACCTGGGCAGGATCGGAACCAACGTCCGAGGGGGAGTATTTGCTAGTGCTGTTGGGGAGGAGTTAAACTAATATGGCAGGGGGATGGGAACTTATGCAGGGAGTTAGAGGGAAATAGAAGGGGGGGCAGAAGCAAAAGATAGAAAGGAGAATAGTAAAAGTGGAGGGCAGAGAAACCCAAAGCTAAAAGCAAAAAGGGACACATTAAAGCAAGATTCAAAAGGGGCAAGGTGTGTTGAAAAGACAAGCCTGAAGGCTCTGTGCCTCAATGCGAGGAGTATTGGGAATAAGGTGGATGAATTAACTGCACAGATAGCAGTTAACGGATACGATGTGATTGGTATCACGGAGACATGGCTCCACGGTGACCACGACTGGGAACTCAACATCCAAGGCTATTCAGCATTTAGGAAGGATAGACAGAAAGGAAAAGGAGGCGGGTTGGCGTTTCTGGTTAAAGAGGAAATCAATGCAATTGTAAGGAAGGACATTAACCTGGATGATGTGGAATCGGTATGGGTGGAGCTGCGGAATACCAAAGGGCAGAAAACACTAGCGGAAATTGTGTACAGACCACCAAACAGTAGTAGAGAGGTTGGGGACAGCATCAAACTAGAAATAAGGGATGTGTGCAATAAAGGTACAGCAGTTATCATGGGCAACTTTAATCTACATATTGATTGGGCTAACCTAACTGGTAGCAATGCGGTGGAGGAGGATTTCCTGGAGCATATTAGGGATGGTTTTCTAGACCAATATGTCGAGGAACCAACTAGAGAGCTGGCCATCCTAGACTGGGTGATGTATAATGAGAAGGAACTCATTAGCAATCTTGTTGTGCGAGGCCCCTTGGGGAAGAGTGACCATAATATGGTAGAATTCTTCATTAAGATGGAGAGTGACACAGTTAATTCGGAAACTAGGGTCCTGAACTTCAGGAAAGATAACTTTGATGGTATGAGGCGTGAATTGGCTAGAATAGACTGGCAAAGGATACGTAAAGGGTTGACGGTGGATAAGCAATGGCAATCATTTAAAGATCACATGGATGAACTTCAACAATTGTACATCCCTGTCTGGAGTAAAAATAAAACAGGGAAGGTGGCTCAACCGCGGCTAACAAGGGAAATTAAGGATAGTGTTAAAACCAAGGAAGAGGCATATAAATTGGCTAGAAAAAGCAGCAAACCTGAGAACTGGGAGAAATTTAGCATTCAACGGAGGAGAACTAAGGGTTTAATTAGGAGGAGGAAAATAGAGTACCAGAGGAAGCTTGCAGGGAACATAAAAACTGACTGCAAAAGCTTCTATAAACTGAAAGATATCCTTATTAGGTGGGAAATTGTGTTAGGAAAATTGATGGGATTAAAGACCGATAAATCCCCGGGTCCTGATAGTCTGCATCCCAGAGTACTTAAGGAAGTGGCCCTAGAAATAGTGGATGCATTGGTGACCATTTTCCTACAATCTATCGACTCTGGATCAGTTCCTATGGACTGGAGGATAGCTAATGTCACGCTACTTTTTAAAAAAGGAGGGAGAGAGAAAGCGGGTAATTATACACTGGTGAGCCTGACATCAGTAGTGGGGAAAATGCTGGAATCAATCATTAAGGATGAATTGCAGTCCATTTGGAAAGAAGTGACAGGATCAGATCGAGTCAGCATGGATTTATGAAAGGGAAATCATGCTTGACGAATCTTCTGGAATTTTTTGAGGATGTACCTCGTAGAGTGGACAAGGGAGAACCAGTGGATGTGGTGTATTTGGAGATTCAAAAGGCTTTTGACAAGGTCCCGCACAAGAGATTGGTGTACAAAATCAAAGCCCACGGTATTTGGGGTAATGTACTGACGTGGATAGAGAACTGGTTGACAGACAGGAAGCAGAGTCGGGATAAACGGGTACTTTTCAGAATGGCAGGTAGTTACCAGTGGGGTGCCGCAGGGCTCAGTGCTGGGACCCCAGCTCTTTACAATCTACATTAACGATTTGGATGAAGGAATAGAGTGTAATATCTCCAAGTTTGCAGATGACACTAAACTGGGTGGCAGTGTGAGCTGTGAGGAGGACACTAAGAGGCTGCAGGGTGACTTGGACAGATTAGGTGAGTGGGCAAATACATGGCAGATGCAATATAACGTGGATAAATGTGAGGTTATCCATTTTGGGGGCAAGAACACAAAGGCAGAATATTATCTGAATGGCGGCAGACTAGAAAAAGGGGAGGTGCAACGAGACCTGGGTGTCATGGTTCATCAGTCACTGAAAGTGGGCACGCAGGTACAGCAGGCGGTAAAGAAGGCAAATGGTATGTTGGCCTTCATAGCTAGGGGATTTGAATATAGGAGCAGGGAGGTCTTACTACAGTTGTACAGGGCCTTAGTGAGGCCTCACCTGGAACAGTGTGTTCAGTTTTGGTCTCCTAGTCTGAGGAAGGACGTTCTTGCTATTGAGGGAGTGCAGCGAAAGTTCACCAGACTGATTCCAGGGATGGCTGGGCTGTCATAGGAGGAGAGACTGGATCAACTGGGCCTTTATTCACTGGCGTTTAGAAGGATGAGAGGGGATCTCATAGAAACATATAACATTCTGACGGGACTGGTCAGGTTAGATGCGGGAAGAATGTTCTCGATGTTGGGGAAGTCCAGAACCAGGGGACATAGTCTTAGGTTAAGGGGTAGGCCATTTAGGACTGAGATGAGGAGAAACTTCTTCACTCAGAGAGTTGTTGACCTGTGGAATTCCCTGCCGCAGAGAGTTGTTGATGCCAGTTCATTGGATATATTCAAGAGGGAGTTAGATATGGCCCTTATGGTTAAGGGGATAAAGGGGTATGGAGAGAAAGCAGGAAAGGGGTACTGAAGGAATGATCAGCCATGATCTTATTGAATGGCGGTGCAGGCTCGAAGGACCGAATGGCCTACTCCTGCACCTATTTTCTATGTTTTTATGTCACAGTGGTGGTGGTAGAATGCAGCTTGTAGCACCCAGGGCCCCATTATCAGAGGTAGAGGGGCACAGTGGTGGTGGTAGAATGCAGCGTGGAACACCCAGGGCCTTATTATCAGAGGCAGAGGGTCATGGTGGTGGAGGTAGAATACAGTGTGGAAGACCCAGAGCCCCAGTGTCAGAAGAAGCAGGTCCTAGTAGTGGTGATGGTGGCGAAATGCAGTGTGGAACACCCAGGGTCCCACCATCCCACCCTGTGCCTTGCACTGGAGTAGTGCCACGAGGCAGAGCCAGGGGGGAGAGGAAGGAGAACCCGAGTAGACTCTCCTGAGATGCAGCGTTCAACAAATGCGCTTGACGTTATTGCATTGGGTGTGGAGGGCAATGACCTTACCCGTTCACTCGATGGCACCATCAGAGGGGTTGGTGATGAGTTGATAGCGCTGTCTGGGCAAATAGCAGTTATGCCACGTGAACTGAGTGCGGGAATCGCAGGGGCAGCGCAAATGTTGGCAGAGACCATCGAAAAGTTACCTGCTGCAATAAGCGCACACCTACCGGCCAATCAAATGTCCCTCCCACTGCAATCCCAGTATCAGCCTCTGTAGAGATCCAAGCTGGGATCCCCCACTCTCTCCCACCCCACCCTCTCTCTTCCCCTGCCCCTTCTCTTCCCCTACACCCCTCGCCTCATGAGGCAGTGCACATGCACCGAGATGTGGATGAGAGCTGGATGCAGCCTTTCTTTGCTGTTGGCGTTGATGTAATAGATTTGATGCCACTGTTGTAACTGTTTTCAAATTGAAATTGTGTACTAAGTTTTGTAACTTTACAAGTATATAAGTGATCTTAGAGTTTTTAAGTGATCTTAATAAGTTGTTTAAAAGTATTGCGTTAAAAGTTATCTTAAGGTTTTTCAGTGATTTTGTTCACAAATTGAAATTGTTTACTAAGTTTTCTAATTTAAAAACTAAGTAAGTTTTTGGGGTTGTTAAGTGATCGGAAAGAGTCATATCAAATTTGATACAAGAATGATTTTATTGCAGTTAAGTAAAATACATTGAAATCTTTACAATGAAATATATTGTACATTGAAACTGAATCATGACAAGAATGCTTTTATTATTATTGCACTAAACGTTTCAATAAAGTTTGTTACTTAACATTACAACTGATTCATGGTCCATTATCATGCCAAACATATTTAGGAACACTTGCAAAAGATAAACATCCCTCAGCCCTTCAGTCATGCCTGCCTCCCGCACCTAGCCATGACCGAGGGGCGTGCTGGTGTGGCTCGAAGATCTCTCCTGCTGCAATGGGATGGGTGTCCATGGACCGAGGAAGCCAGCGACTAATTGCCCTACAGTATCTGAGACACACAGATCGGTCCTGCTGCTGGCTGCGAGAGGTTGGGTTGGAAGCTGGGGGGGAGGGAGGGGAAGCATGCTGTTGGGAGTGCAGGAGTGAGGAGGGACACACGGAGCAAAGGATTGGGAGGTGGGGGTGGGGGGTGGGGGTTGGGGGAAGAGTGCTGCTGGGGGTGTGGGAGACAATGCTGGGTTGGGGTGGCTTACAACACGTTACTCTGACAGTCAGTCCCTGGCAGAGGCATAATGCCAAACAGTTAGTTTTGCAAATGAGGTGAGTCATTCCAGTAATAAGTTGGACTAATGGGGTATGATGATTTCCAAAGGATCAAATTAGCCATAATTAGGTGTTGATGTGCCTGCCTCAGCCGGGAGCCGATACTTGTTCATTTATAAAAAGAGAACTAACTATCCTCATTCAGCAGATATAAGGTAAAATATCATCGAAAGAGGTTTTAGGCCATTTTAAGTAATGTGTTTAATGCTTCAGTCCTTTTTGTATTTAATTCCCAGCCCCCATCTCCAGCTGTGCCTGCACTGAGCTTAACTCTAGGTAAGGTTGTTCAGAACTTACAAAAGTGGGTACTTACTCCATTCTAAGTTAGTTTGGAGTAAGTTTTCGCTGCCGAAGCTTACAAAATAGGCCTGAGTGGCTGGACACACCCACTTTTGAAAAAACAATACCTGAACTAAAACCAACCTAAACGAACTCACTAGAACTGGAGCAAAGTAAGTGCCGAGAATTGCAATTTCTAACATACTCCAAACTAAACTAGTTGCTCCAAAAAAATAGGAGCAACTCCACCCGAAACTTGGGCCCCATGTTCCTGCTGCTGCAAATGCCATGTGGACCACTTTCCATACCTCAGGAGCCTATTATCAGCAAGGGAAAACATTGACGATGAGGTCCAACACTGCCTCCAGTGCAGCCTTTGGTCACCTGAGGAAGAGAGAGTGTTCGAAGACCAGGACCTCAAATCTGGCACCAAGCTTATGGTCTACAGGGCTGTAGTGATACCCGCCCTCCTGTATGGCTCAGGGACGTGGACTATATACAGTAGACACCTCAAATCGCTGGAGAAATACCACCAACGTTGTCTTCGCAAGATCCTGCAAATCCCCTGGGAGGATAGACGCATCAACGTCTGTGTTCTCGATCAGGCCAACATCTCCAGCATCGAAGCACTGACCACACGCGACCAGCTCCGTTGGGCGGGCCACATCGTCCGCATGCCCGACACAAGATTCCAAAAGCAAACACTCTAGTCGGAACTCCTACACGTCAAGCAATCCCCATGTGGGCAGAGGAAACATTTCAAGGACACTCTCAAAGCCTCCTTGATAAGGTGCAACATCCCCATCGACGCCTGGGCATCCCTGGTCAAAGACCGCCCTAAGTGGAGAAAGAGCATCCGGGAGGGCGCTGAGCACCCCGAGTCTTGTCGTCAAGAACATGCAGAAAACAAGCGCAGGCAGCGGAAGGAGCGTGCGGCAAACTAGACTCCGCACCACCCTTTCCTTCAATGACTGTCTGCCCCACCTGTGACAGAGACTGTAATTCCTGTATTGGACTGTATAGTCACCTGAGAACTCACTTTTAGAGTGGAAGCAAGTCTTCCTCGATTTCGAGGGACTGTCTATGATGATGATGATGATGCAGATGATGCAAATGGCATCTATGCACAAACACTGAGTGAATGATTCAATGACTCACCTTAAGTACACTGGAAATTCTAAAATGAAACATGGAGACAAGCTTGTATCATTGTGCAGTTTCCAAAATCTATAGCATGCATCTAATTTGGAAACCACTTTATCTCCAGTAAACTGTAACATAATACTTTCTTGTGTTAATTTGTAGCATTCTCTCTGGAGAGACTTTTTAAGATTACAGGGCTCAAGATACACACGTCTGTCTATTTGGTTTGTGCACAATCACTGAGGAGCTTGCTCATTTATTGAGCTCACTAATTATATCAAGTGATTATATGCACTTCAATTTTGTTTTGAATTTATCTTTCAAGGTAAGTGGTATCTTTCTACCAGGTTCAACTACTGGCTGTGCATTTCTAAAAATCTGATGCTATGTTTTCCAGGCAAAGAACCAAAACCTTGAAACAAATCATTATAATGATAAAACAGCAAGCCTTCTTGGTTTCCCTCTGGCGTAGGATCTACATCCAACACCACTGCGACAATGGAGCCTTTCACATTCTTTGAGTCATAGTACCAGTTGAACATTAGCAGAGATAACAACATTGTTATGTTCCTGTGTTTCGTACTTTACTGAGATGATAGAGCGCTCCTTCTATGTCACTCAAGAATATGCTTTCAGTTTAATTAATGCAGTTCTCAGTTTTGGATTATTTTGTAAACTATCACTGTCCTTGAACTCTATGGGCCCGAAATTGGTGAAAGCTAAGTTCTGCCCAAAGGACCGCTGAGATCCTGACGGTACTTTGGGTGGAAGTTTCATGGAAAAATCTGGGAAAGACCGCCTGGCAGCAAATATGGGACCGACGCACCGATTCTGGACGGCAGCAGGCGGTAGCTCCCATTCTCAGGGGCAAATGCAACCCTCGGCAAAGTACCGCCGAAGATCGTGTCGGGCCCAGGGAGGGGGGAACTGTTGAAATAAAAAATGTTCAAAACATTTTAAAAAACACTACAAATCCTTCAGCGGACCTCATCCACCTGAATCCCAGCAAAAAAATTTAAAGGAAAGTGCACTAACCTTTTTTTTTTGCAGGTCTTCAGGTCTTTTCCTTGCTGCAGCAGAGGACCGCCCGGACCAAACTGGCAACTCAGCGGGCAGGAGGACTCTTCTGGGTGGCACACGCCAGCGGATGGCAGCGGACGGCACCCAGCGGTCTTCTCTCCCTGCTGGCGGGAGGACTCCACCAAATTCGATTGGCGGGGAGACCACCCAGAAACCAGCGAGACACCTCCAAGAAAACTTGGCGGCAGCAGACAGTAAGTCCACCAATTTCGGGCCCAATGATATTAACACTAGTTCATCTTCAGAGGTATGATTTATCAATTAAGACACGTGGGTCATAAGAACAGGATTAGGACATTCGGTCCCTCAAAGCCTGTTCTCTCATTCAATCAGAGCATGAGTGATCTGTACCTCAACTCCATTTACCTGCCTTTGATCCATATCTCTTGATGCTTTTACTGAACAAAAATTCATCAATCTTAATCTACTAACCATGGCTTGGTTTTGTTGCTACTAAGAAAATCCACAAAAATACTCCACTGGTTGAGTAATATCCATGAAAATATATGAGACGCTTGCGATGATTTGTACATGCTGGCAAAATGAATTAATTATTGCTTATTGGCCACAAACGTCTCATCTACTGTCACTGTCTATTGTCAAGGGAAGATCATGTCTGACTAAGTTGAGTGAATTTTGAGAGGAGGTAACAAAGAGGGTCAATGTGGGTAGTGCGTTCGATGTAGTGTATTTTAGCAAAGCTTTTGATAAGGTCCCACATGGCAGACTGGTCAGGAAAGCCCATGGGATCCAGGGCAAAGTGGCAAGTTGGATCCAAAATTGGCTCAGAGGCAGGAAGCAAAGGATTATGGTTGATGGGTGTTTTTGTGACTGGAAGGCTGTTTTCAGTGGGGTTCCGCAGGGCTCAGTACTAGGTCCCTTGCTTTATGTGGTATATATCAATAACTTGGACTTGAATATTGGGAGTATGATTAAGAAGTTTGCAGATGACACTAAAATAGGCTGTGTGGTTGATAAAGAAGAAAGCTGCGGATTGCATAAAGATATCAATGTACTGGTCAGGTGGGCAGAACAATGGCAAATAGAATTCAATCCGAATAAGTGTGAGGTAATGCATTTGGGGAGGTCTAACGAGGCAAGGGAATACACATTAAATGGTATGGCATTGAAAAGTGTAGAGGAACAAAGGGACCTTGGAGGACAGGTCCACAGATCCTTGAAGGTAACAGGCCAGGTGGATAAGGTGATTAAGAAGGCATATGAAATACTTGCCTTTATTAGTCGAGGCATGGAATACAGGAGCAAGGACATTATGCTTGAACTGTATAAAACACTGGTTAGGCCGTAGCTGGCGTACTGTGTGCAGTTCTGGTCACCCCATTACAGGAAAGATGTGATTGCACTGGAAAGGGTGCAAAGGAGATTTACAAGAATGTTGCCTGGACTGGAGAACCTTGGCTATGACAAAAGATAGGAAATGCTGGGTCTGTTTTCTTTGGAACAGAGGAGACTGAGGGGAAACCTGATTGAGGTGTATAAAATTATGAAGGGCCTGGATAGAGTGGATAGGAAGGACCTGTTTCCCTTGGCAGAGGAGTCAACAACCAGTGAGCATAGATTTAAAGTAATTGGGAAGAGGTTTAGAGGAGATATGAGGGGAAATTTCATCATGGGGGTCTACAACTCACTCCCTGAAAGGGTGGCAGAAAAAATATTTGGATGTGCACTTGAAGTGCTGGAGCTGGAAGGTGGGTTGGGCTGGATAGCTTTTAGTCGGCTGGCACGGACACGATGGGCCGAAATGGCCTCATTCCATGCTGTAAATTTCTATGATTCTGTGACAACATTCAGCTTTTTTCATGAAGACACTTGATTTCCTAAGTCTCAGCACTTAGGCTTGATCTCCATGAATGCTATAGTGTCTTCTCCTAAGATTTAATTTGTACCTTGGCGATCTCAACCTTGCACATACATTTAATGTAATCTAATGTTAAATCAGCATTATTGAGTGGTCTCTTTGTGACTGCAGTGGATCCTATCTTGCAGACCATCTCATTTGTAAATACACTATTGCACAATTCACCAAACCCATCTGATTTAAAGAAATATTCAGTATGTGACATATTGGTCAATACTTCCAATTGATCCTTGAATCGACTTTCGGTTCTCAATTTTATGTTCTTAGCAAGTTGCAATAGGCTTCTAAACATTCACAGAGCACATCAGATTCTTATTCTTTTGTTCCTCTAAGTATAAATTATTGAAATCTTCTGAAGCATCTTCTTGAGAAGCATAGAAGGACAGAGAACCTTGCAAATTTCAGTTGTTTTCTTCAGTGTCAGTAGAAATGAGGTATCGCTGACAAATTTTCACTGATATTGACTTCCAAGGTTAACTTTCTGTCACAATTATGCAATCCCACTTCTGGCAAAATGCAGTGTTTTAGATAGGGACCAGCTAAAACAGAATCCAGGAAGACCTTACTGCACAGACATGTGGGAGTACCTTCACCACAAGGGCTGCAGCGGTTCAAGAAGGTGGCTCACCACCACCTTCTCAAGGGCAATTAGAGATGGGCAATAAATGCTGGCATTGCCAGCGAAGCCCACATCGCATGAACAAATAAATAAATTACGTTTTTACTACAAACAGCTCTGGCTAACATAACCAGCCTGCGTCAGCTGGCTATACAGCCTAATGGATGCTGTGTCGTTTAATTCCAGCAACAATTATATTAATGTTTATCAGTTACTGGGAATAATCTACAGTGTTCAATGAAAATTTTAAAAATGGAGATGATATCAACCAAAGGCGAAAGATTTGTTAATTGGAACTCTGAGATGGACTAATGGGAGACGTGGCAAAAATCAGTCAAGCAAATTGATGTTAATGACATTTAGAGAATGCAAAATTTTGCAGGGTCTTTTCAAAAAGTAGAAAGTTCCAAAAACTTGTATTATTAATAGTAAAAATTTATTACCAGCAACATAATACTTGTAAATGGAAGTCAAAAGAGTGATGGAAAACTATAGTTATTTTATGAATATCTTAACAATAGATTGCTCTGTGGTCTGGCACCAATCCAGCTTGTTTTCATTACATGGAAGATAATTTTACTTCGTACAGAATGTACTGTACTTTGTTTAACAAGGACTGTACTTCAAACTGCAAAGAATATTTTTCATCCCGGAATCTTGTACATCTGAAATGACAATTATTGTTGAAAAGGTTGACTAAATTACATCGATATTTCACCCATTTCATTCAGCATGAATCTATCTCTCATGAATATAAACTACCTCCAAGATAATAACCATCAAAACACATCTGGATAGAGAGTTTATTCCAAACACTTGCAACCTGCAAGTGAATTAACGCTATAAGCACTTCCCTCTAATCATATACCACACTGTAAATGAATATTACTATGAAACTTAATAAAATACCAAAGATAAATAATAACCTATGAAGTACTGATTAAATATGCTGATAAGCTGTTTGTCATTTCCTTTATAACATTGTCAAATTTTCATTTATTTCTAAACAGTATGCAAAAAGGCAACTAAATTAGAACTTTTACTATTGTCTTGCCAATTTCTAGTAATTCTACATTACAACAGTGACTACACTCCAAAAAAGTACTTTACTGGCTGTAAAGCACTTTGAGATGTCCGGTGGTCGTGAAAAGTGCTATATAAATCCAAGTCTTGCTTTGTTTCTTCTTAATCAATAGAGAATGTAAAACAGTGTTTACTTCAGGATTTAATCATCTTTATGCTAAGACTATTGGGAGGTGAAACAAAATGCCTAAAACTCTGTTTCTCTCTCCACAAATGCTGCTTGACCTGCTGAGTATTTCCAGCATTTTCTGTTTTTATTTCAGATTTCCAGTGTTATATATGTGGACTTGTATTTACTCTGTACAGCCACCAGAGGGCTCATCCCCTGGAGTCCCAAGGGATCCCATAATCCTTTGGGAGCACAGGTATTTAAGGAGGCTTCACTGCTTGAGAGGCACTCTGGAAACCTGCAATAAAAGACTAAGGTCACACTTTACTTTGAGCTCACAGTGTTCAGTCTGACTCTTTCTCCATACACGACAACTGGCAACTATATACAGATAGTGAACCCAAAGATGCAGAGAACAGTGGGCATCCTGGAGAAATTTTCGGAGGGAGATGATTGGGAAACTTTTGTGGAGTGACTCGATCAATACTTCGTGGCCAACGAGCTAGATGGGGAAGAGAGCGCTGCCAAACGAAGGGCGATCCTCCTCACAGTCTGTGGGGCACCAACATATGGCCTAATGAAGAATCTGCTCACTCCAGCGAAACCCACGGAGAAATCGTACGACGATTTGTGCACATTGGTCCGAGAGCATTTGAACCCGAAGGAAAGCGTTTTGATGGCGAGGTACCGGTTCTACACCTACAAAAGGTCTGAAGGCCAGGAAGTGTCGAGTTATGTCGCCGAGCTAAGACGCCTTGCAGGACATTGCGAATTTGAAGGATATTTGGAGCACATGCTCAGAGACTTTTTCGTACTTGCCATTGGCCACGAAGCCATACTTCGCAAACTTTTGACTGTAGAGACCCCAACCTTGAGTAAGGCCGTAGCGATAGCCCAGTTGTACATTGCCACCAGTGACAATACGAAGCAAATCTCTCAGCACACAAGTGCTGCTACAAGTACTGTGAGCAAAGTGATGTTGTTTTCGAATCGTAACGTACAGGGCAGGTCACACATACCTGCAGCTGTACGTCCGCAGATGACTCAGAGTCCACCATCAAGGGTGATGAATGCAAGGCCATTAACACCTTTTTGGCGCTGCGGGGGTGATCATCGTTTCCATTCATGCCAATTCAAAGAGTACATTTGCAAGGGCTGTGGAACAATGGGACACCTCCAACGAGTGTGCAGGCGAGCTGCTAAGCCTGTTAAATCTGCAAACCACCATGTTGCAGAGGAAGACAGATCCACGGAGGATCACGACGAACCAGAGCCTCAGATAGAGGAGGCAGAGGTACATGGGGTGCACACATTCACCATGAATTGTCCCCCGATAATGCTGAATGTTGAACTAAATGGACTCCCTGTGTCAATGGTGCTGGACACGGGTGCGAGCCAGTCCATCATGGGCAAAAAGACTTTCGAAAGGTTGTGGTGAACAAGGCCAGTCTTAACTCCAGTTTGCACGAAACTAAGAACTTACACAAAAGAACTGATTCCTGTAATCGGCAGTGCTACCGTAAAGGTCTCCTACGATGGAGCGGTGCACAAGCTACCACTCTGGGTGGTACCGGGCGATGGTCCCACGCTGTTAGGCAGGAGCTGGCTGGGAAAGATACGCTGGAACTGGGACGACGTCCGAGCGCTATCGCCCACTGATGACACTTTGTGTGCCCAGGTCGTAAACAAATTTCCTTCACTGTTCAAATCAGGCATCAGGAAATTCCAAGGAGCAAAAGTGCAGATCCACCTAATTCCGGGGGCGCGACCCATCCATCACAAGGCGAGAGCAGTACCGTACATGATGAGAGAAATGGTAGAGATCGAGCTAGACCGGCTGCAAAGAGAGGGCATCATTTCACTGATCGAGTTCAGCGAGTGGGCCAGTCCTATGTCCCAGTCCTCAAGAGAGACGGCACCGTCAGAATCTGTGGCGATTACAAAGTAACTATCAATCGTTTCTCCCGACAGGACCAATACCCACTACCAAAGGCCAACGACCTCTTTGCAACGCTGGCGGGAGGAAAGATGTTCACGAAGCTGGATCTGACTTCAGCCTACATGACGCAGGAACTGGAGGAATCATTGAAGGCCCTCACCTGCATCAACACGCACAAAGGTCTTTTTGTTTATAACAGATGCCCATTTGGAATCTGATCAGCAGCGGCGGTATTCCAGAGAAACATGGAAAGTTTACTGAAGTCAGTCCCGCACACCGTGGTCTTCCAGGACGACATCATGGTCGGAACACAGTCGAGCACTTGCAGAACCTGGAGAAGGTTCTTAGTCGACTCAACCGCGTGGGACTCAGGTTAAAATGATCGAAGTGCGTTTTCCTGGCGCCTGAAGTGGAGTTCTTGAGAAGGAGAATTGTGGCGGATGGCATCAGGCCCACCAACGCAAAGACGGAGGCAATCGAGAACGCACCAAGGCCACAGAATGTGACAGAGCTGCGGTCGTTTCTGGGACTCTTGAACTACTTTGGTAACTTCTTACCAGGTCTCAGCACTCTGCTAGAACCACAACATGTCTTACTACGAAAAGGGGGCAAATGGGTTTGGGGCAAAAGCCAAGAAAATGCCATTGTAAAAGCGAGAAAATTGTTATGCTCAAGCAAATTGCTTGTGTTGTATGATCCATGTAAGCATTTGGTACTAGCATGTGATGCGTTGTCAAATGGCGTCGGGTGTGTATGGCAACAAGCTAATGATTTTGGGAAACTGCAACCGGTTGCTTATGCATCCAGGAGTCTGTCTAAGGCTGAGAGAACCTACAGCATGATTGAAAAAGAAGCATTAGCGTGTGTCGATAGGGTAAAGAAAATGCTTGGGCTAAAATTCGAATTGGAAACTGATCATAAGCCACTTATATCCCTGTTTTCCGAGAGTAAAGGGATAAATACCAATGCATCGGCCCGCATCCAGAGATGGGCGCTCACGTTGCCTGCATACAACTACGCCATTCTCCACAGGCCAGGCACAGAAAACTGCGCCGATGCTCTCAGTAGGCTGCCATTGCCCACCACGGGGGTGGAAATGGCGCAGCCCGCAGATCTAGCCATGGTTATGGAAGCATGAGAGAGTGAGCAATCACCCGTCACATCAAAACCTGGACAAGCCAGGACCCCTTATTATCTCTAGTCAAAAGCTGTGTGCTTCACAGGAGCTAGTCCAGTGTCCCAGTGGAAATGCAGGAAGAGATATAGCCGTTCCAGCTGTGCAAAGATGAAATGTCTGTACGGGCAGACTGTCTTCTGTGGGGCAATCGAGTCGTGGTCCCCAAAAAGGGCAGAGGCACCTTCATCAATTACCTCCACAGTACCCACCCAGGCATCGTAATGATGAAAACGATAGCCAGATCCCACATCTGGTGGCCCGGTATTGATGCGGACTTTAGTGTCCTGCGATCACAGATGTAATACATGCTCGCAGTTAAGCAATGTACCCAGGGAGGCGCCGCTAAGTTTATGGTCTTAGCCCTCCAAACCGTGGTTGAGGGTACACGTCGACTATGCAGGCCCGTTTTTGGGTAAAATGTTCCTTGTGGTTGTAGATGCGTACTCCAAGTGGATTGAATGTGAGATAATGTCAGCTAGCACGTCCGCTGCCACTACTGAAAGCCTGCAGGCCATGTTTGCCACACATGGCTTACCTGATGTCCTGGTGAGCGACAACGGGCCATGTTTTACCAGTGCTAAGTTCAAAGAATTCATGGCCTGTAACGGGATCAAACATGTCACATCTGCCCCGTTTAAACCAGCGTCCAATGGTCAGGCAGAGAGAGCAGTGCAAACCATCAAGCAAGGCTTGAAGAGGGTAACTGAAGGCTCACTGCAAACTCATCTATCCAGAGTCCTGCTTAGCTACCGCACGAGACCCCACTCACTCACTGGGATCCCACCTGCAGAACTGCTCATGAAAAGAGCACTTAAGATAAGGCTCTCGTTAATTCACCCTGATCTACATGAACAGGTAGAGAGCAGGCGGCTTCAACAAAGTGCATATCATGATAGCGCAAATGTGTCACGCGAGATTGAAATCAATGATCCTGTATTTGTATTAAATTATGGACAAGGTCCCAAATGGCTTCCCGGCACTGTCATGGCCAAAAAGGGGAGCAGGTTGTTTTGGGTCAAACTTTCAAATGGACTCATTCACCGGAAACACTTGGACCAAATCAAACTCAGATTCACGGACTATCCTGAGCAACCCACCTTGGACCCTACCTTTTTTGATCCCCCAACATACACACTAGTGGCAACCGGCACCACGGTTGACCATGAAGCAGAATCCATCATCCACAGGAGCCCTGCAAGGCCCAACACACCAGGCAGTCCAGCAAGGCCAGCTGCACAGCAGCCCAGCGAGGACCCAACAAATGATTCAACAACACCAGCTTTCACACCAAGACGATCAACCAGGGCAAGAAGGGCCCCAGATTGACTCACATTAGTTACACTATCGACTTTGGGGGGTCGGGGGGAGGGGGGTCAGTGTTGTTATCTAAGTAGACTTGTATTTACTCTGTACAGCCACCAGAGGGCTCATTCCCTGGAGCCCCAAAGGATCCCATAATCCCTTGGGAGCACAGGTATTTAAGGGAACTTCACTGGTTCGAGAGGGACTCTGGAGACCTGCAATAAAAGACTACGGTCACACTTTACTTTGAGCTCACAGTGTTCAGTCTGACTCTTTCTCCATACACAACATCCAGCATCTGCAGTATTTTGCTTTTGTAATAGTGCCTAAATCATTAGGCTGACTGATTATATAGATTTTCAGCATATGCACTGCAACACTGAAACAGACACGAGGAGGGGAATTTTTCAGAGGAGGGGGGCGGTCAGCAGGCAAATTTGGTGTGGGAATTTTTTTTATGACAGCGGTTGGGACCCCGCTGTCACACGCCTTTCCCAGATGTCAGGTTTGTCAGCGTTGAACAGAGCCAACACACAGTGGTGAGGCAGGCAATTTAGGTCATTATGACGTTGTTAACAGACCATTAAGAACTATTTTGAGCTCACCTTCAGAGTTTACCAGGTCGCTCACGGGGTCTTCACTGCTCGGGGATCACGTCAGGTAAGGAAGTCGGGAGTTGTTTGACCGTGGAATCATCTCATTACTTGACAGTTGCAAATGTGCTATAAAGGCTCCCACCTCACAGCTGTTCCCTTTCCAAGTTCAGAAACTGTTGCTCACTGCATTTGGATGACAGATTGAGCTTTATGCAGGTTGCAAGAGTTTGGAGTAAATTCTCTATCCAGTGTCTCCTCATTGGAACAACCTCTCTCACCACTGACAGATCGCTTCTGTCATCTCAAGTTCACATGCCATCGATTACATCAGCATCAGTGCCCTTGAAACTCTTTCACCTTGGTCCTCAGAATCCCACAACGATCATCCCCAACACCAGCAGCACCAACAACAACACTAAACATTTCCACAACCATCTGATGCTGCACAGGACACACACCATCAGCATCCGACCACACTGCTTACCGGGATGCCAGAGATGGCCTCACCATGGCCAGATTTACTTCACTTGATGCTGCACACCCTGCCTGCCACATGATGCACCAAATTGGCAGCACCCCACACCTACACCATGAAGCATCCCTGCAATGCCCAAGCCATTCCTTTCACACTCATCGCCATTGCACAGGGTAGTTATGTTTCACCGTTCCCTGCAACTCATTAAGCCACTTCGAAAGGTACACACAGATCTGTCCAAGAACGGAAAGTGTTGAAAATAAAGATTTCAATGTTTGACACCACATTATTAGAAACGTTACATGAACATTGGATAAAACACCCAAGTGCCCACCCTTGTATGTTGTTAGTTGGTATGATTGGACTAGGATGAGGGTGAGTGTGAGGGGTGGCTAGTGAGATAGGAAGTGATAATGCAGATAGAGAGGGATGGGTGGAGGTGCACTGTCAGTTTGTGTGAGTAAGGATGTGCAGGAGTAGGGTAGGGAAGGCAGAGTGATGGGGATGTGAAGAGTGGCACAGCAGGATGAGGTTGAATGTGGTTTTGCGGTAACGTTTCATGATCTGAGATCATTGAAAGGTTTATGCTACTGCAGCCTGGTCCTCCTGACAACATCCCTGCTTGTGACTTCCTGTACAATGTGCAACCAGGCTGTGTTGGTCTCCTGGGAAGGTCTCTTCCGCCTATTGGAAGGGAAGAGAACCTCCCTGCGTGCTGTGACTCCCTCCATAATAATATGGAGGGAGTCATGGGAGAGCCTGGGTGCCGCTATGCACCTCTGTGCAGTACTTGTCAGTGTTTGCAGCACCTCAATGCTGGAGAACACGGACAGCACAACTGTCAATATTAATTTGCGCATGATCCCTTTAAGGAAACCGGCTGATGACATCATCATCAAATGACGTCACGAGACCCCCTTCCTTCCATTGGCCGGCAAATGCGCTGGGCGGGCTTAACAGCCCCAATCAGGGAAAAATCATTTTGGACAGCAGGGTCGGGACCCACTATCAACATCACCTGCCATGCACCCGCCGAGGAAGGAGAAATCATGGTCAGGGTCACAGTAATAAAGTAAATCCGTACACATTAACTCATAAGCAGCAAGTAGCACAAACCCAACCAGTAAAAATCACAGCAACTTTTATTCCAGCTTTTCAACAGCCATGCTCTTTTTTGAGCCACTCAGAATATATATTCAAAATGAAACTTGTGTAACCTATTAAACAAATACTTATGTAAAATAGAATTAATTTTCAAAGGAAGAACTGAACAGATAAAATCTACCTATTTTATCTTAAAGATTACTTTTAGCAATTTGTGGCCTCTCTCTGTGATTTGAACTATAGTGGTACTAAGTTCCCAATGCTTGCAACGTGCCTTACTGATGGTATGTTCCAGAATCTGAGCATGCCGCACCTGACTGCAAGTATTTGACAGTAAGCAGGCTGGCAAAATCTCACTCTTTTGCCTCAATAAAGAAATAAAGTTGGGAGTTCCTGTAATTTGGCTATTTTTCAGCTGCGGAAGTAAATCAAATATGAAATAAATTGGTGCATTAATATAGCAGGCAGTACTTTCGATTTGGGACATCTTGGGCAGTAACTGTAATGGAGATTTTTCAAAGCTGGATTTGTACCTGTATTCAGGTTTTAAACTGCTGTGCTGAGTTATCGCAATTAGTTTTAAAATTGACATTCATCAGCGGCAAAACATTAATGCATGAAATTTCAACTTTATTTATTTATTTCAGCTGCGACCTCATTGCCTCCCTGTTTCTAGCCCCATACTACTCCCAGATACCCAGCTCCTGTCGTGGGTTTGGCCTACCTCTGGTCTCAGACTTTGGACCTCCTGTACAGCAATTTGCTACAGATTATTAATAATGGTGTGTCCTGTCATTTGGAACATAACAACTGACTGCAAAAGCTTCTATAGATATGTGACGAGAAAAAGATTAGTGAAGACAAACGTAGGTCCCTTGCAGTCAGAATCAGGTGAATTTATAATGGGGAACAAAGAAATGGCAGACCAGTTGAACAAATACTTTGGTTCTGTCTTCACGAGGGTAGACACAAATAACCTTCTGGAAATACTAGGGGACCGAGGGTCTAGTGAGAAGGAGGAGCTGAAGGATATCCTTATTAGGCAGGAAATTGTTTTAGGGAAATTGATGGGATTGAAGGCTGATAAATCCCCGGGGCCAGATAGTCTGCATCCCAGAGTACTTAAGGAAGTGGCTCTAGAAATAGTGGATGCATTGGTGATCATTTTCCAACAGTCAATCGACTCTGGATCAGTTCCTATGGACTGGAGGGTAGCTAATGTAACGCTACTTTTTAAAAAAGGAGGCAGAGAGAAAATGGGGAATTATAGACCGGTTAGCCTGACATCAGTAGTGGGGAAAATGTTGGAATCAATTATTAAAGATGAAATAGCAGCACATTTGGAAAGCAATGACAGGATCGGTCCAAGTAAGCATGGATTTATGAAAGGGAAATCATGCTTGACAAATCTTCTGGAATTTTTTGAGGATGTAACTGGTAGAGTGGACAAGGGAGAACCAGTGGATGTGGTGTATTTGGACTTTCAAAAGGCTTTTGACAAGGTCCCACACAAGAGATTGTGTGCAAAATTAAAGCACATGGTAATGGGGGTAATGTGCTGACGTGGATAGAGAACTGGTTGGCAGACAGGAAGCAGAGAGTCGGGATAAACGGGTCCTTTTCAGAATGGCAGGCAGTGACTAGTGGGGTGCTGCAGGGCTCAGTGCTGGGACCCCAGCTATTTACAATCTACATTAATAATTTAGATGAAGGAATTGAGTGTAATATCTACAAGTTTGCAGATGACACTAAATTGGGTGGCAGTGTGAGCTGTGAGGAGGATGCAAAGAGGCTGCAGGGTGATTTGGACAGGTTAGGTGAGTGGGCAAATGCATGACAGATGCAGTATAATGTGGATAAATGTGAGGTTATCCACTTTGGAGGCAAAAACACGAAGGCAGAATATTATCTGAATGGCGGCAGATTAGGAAAAGGGGAGGTGCAATGAGACCCGGGTGTCATGGTACATCAGTCGTTGAAAGTTGGCATGCAGGTACAGCAGGCGGTAAAGAAGGCAAATAGTATGTTGGCCTTCATAGCTAGGGGATTTGAGTATAGGAGCAGGGAGGTCTTACTGCAGTTGTACAGGGCCTTGGTGAGGCCTCACCTGGAATATTGTGTTCAGTTTTGCTCTCCTAATCTGAATTCTTGCTATTGAGGGAGTGCAGCGAAGGTTCACCAGGATGGCAGGACTGACATATGAGGAGAGACTGGATCAACTGGGCCTGTATTCACTGGAGTTTAGAAGGATGAGAGCGGATCTCATAGAAACATATAAAATTCTGATGGGACTGGACAGGTTAGATGCAGGAAGAATGTTCCCGAAGTTGGGGAAGTCCAGAAACAGCGGACACAGTCTAAGGATAAGGGGAAGCCATTTAGGACTGAGATGAGGAGAAACTTCTTCACTCAGAGAGTTGTCAAACTGTGGAATTCCCTGCCGCAGACAGTTGTTGATGCCAGTTCATTGGATATATTCAAGAGGGAGTTAGATATGGCCCTTATGGCTAAAGGGATCAAGGGGTATGGAGAGAAAGCAGGAAAGGGGTACTGAGGTGAATGACCTGCCATGATCTTATTGAATGTTGATGCAGGCTCGAAGGACTGAATGGCCTACTCCTGCACCTATTTTCTATGTCATGTCCCATTCAAAAATCCTATGTAAACTGTGTCTGTGGTTTTTTCATATTAATTGTATTCTCATCTGGTAACACCTGCCCGGTCATGTTTTTAAATAGGATTTTCTCATTGATATGACAGCTTGTGACTCTCCAGTTCCAGTCTGGCCTCCTGGTGGCAGTGTGGAGCAGATTTTACAATCTTCGAATTTCTTTTCATGCGCCATTTTTCTTCTCAAGAATAATTTCCAGAATAATTTCAAAAATAAGGGTTTAAACAAATTAAAAATATTAAATGTTGAAAATTACACTTCACAATAACGAATTTAAATTTACCGACAGAATTGCCTTTATTGAAGTTTTTACTTGATGGCCTGAGCCTTTCTCAAAGGCCTGAACTTCGACAGTACAGTTAGAGCCCAGATGAGAAAACATTCCATTATATCTGTGCATTCTGTCATGTGTGCCATTGTTCAAACTTTCCAGAATGTAATCTGTGTATCAACAGTAAGAGGGGAGATGGGTTTCTCTCCTTTTCCTGTGAGAATATGAAAGTTTCTTTGCCTTTTCCAAAAAGCTTCGAAACCCTGGAGATTTAACTCTCATTGTTTTTATTTTAGGCTGCCGCTGAATTTATACCAAGTATGTTACAATTGTGCTTTCCTATTCGGAACTCCTCACAGAAAAACAGAATCAGTAATCGTGAACACGACCAACTTTTATCACACAAGAAACAGTGTGAATAATATCACATACTCATGATTAGTTGTTGCTGCTTATAAAAGAAAACAGATTGTTTATAGAGAAAGTATTTATGTTTAGACAATCATTGCCATTAGTTGTATACATTTAGTTCGATAATCTCTCCGGAGACTTGAGGCTGAACAACTTATATAAAAACTTACCTTTGGTGTTTTAAATGGAAATTTATGTTAATGGGAGACTGTACAAGTGCACTAGATCATTAATAGTGCACTGCTGGTGCACAGCAGGCTTGCAAAGCAAGAAGTTCTTGCAACACCTGCCCATGGGTTTCTATCCATTAACTTTACTGAGAGAAAATGTAATATTTTCATGACAAGAACATAGAATAGGAACCAGCTAATAATGTAGTGGTCGAGGTACGTAACATGGGGGAGAGCATGTGGAGGGGAGGGGTACTAATGGTTCAAAAGGGGCGAATGACAGCTTGCCGTTCTCCTGGAGCCTTTGTCCCCAGAAGGGCGTTAAGCTCTGCTCCCACTTCCAGCTCCCAGCAACGCCCAATGCTCCAAAATCTTCTCCCGAGTTCCCCTGCCTCAGATTGCCCCCCGGACATGCCTAGATCCCATAACCCCTCTGAGTGCTCACTATTCTCTAGATTACATTCCCACTACCCCCAGCCATGCCCCTTGTTGCCAGGATCCTTCTCCCAGAAATCTCACATGCTCGTGTTCCTGGAACCCTGGGTGTCTATTCATGGACCTCAGGAACCCAACTCAAAATGCTGCTGGATCACTGAGAACCCATCCTAAAAGTCCCAGATCTCAGGACCATCCACAATGCTGATAAGTTCATATTCCTGGTAATATACTTTCCACAATACCCCTTGTCATGTATATAACCTTTATGTAACAACACTGCAATACTGTATATACATAAGAAATGCACACCTTGACCACAGGGGCGTGAACCTGTGGGAGACACTCCTCACCTGGTCATCCAGGTATATAAAGGGAGGTCCCACGCAGGGTCATCACTTCTTGGTCCTGTGAATAAAGGTTCAGGTCATGGAGTGACCTTGTCCATAGAATGTGCCTCGTGTGGATTTGTGGTATTGTGTAAGGACTTTACATTGGCGACGAGAAACGGGAATCAACGACCCACGAGAATGGCCACCGGCAGCACAGATGAATGGTACTGTGTTGGTGAGGACTGAGATGATTTCATTGAGAGGCTCCAACAGAGTTTTGTTACGAACTGGGAGACGCAGCGACCGACAAGCGAAGGGCTCATCTGCTGACCAGCTGTGGACCGAAAACTTACGCGCTCATGAAAGACCTGCTAGCACCCGAGAAGCCGGCGGACAAAACCTTTGAAGAGCTCAGCAAACTAATCAGTGAGCACCTCAAACCAGCGAGCAGCGTACACATGGCTAGACACAGATTCTATACCCACCGACGTGGGGAAGGACAGAGCATACCGGACTTCGTTGCGGACCTCCGGCGTTTGGCCAGCCTCTAAGTTCACAGACGCCTGCAGGGGGGAAATGCTAAGGGATTTCTTTATTGAAGGCATCGGTTATGCTGGGATTTTCAGAAAGCTAATTGAGACCAAGGACTTGACCTTGGAAGCGGCGGCGTTGATGGCTCAGACTTTTATGGTGGGGGAGGAGGAAACCAAAATAATATACGCGCGCAATTTTGCCTCCAACGTGGCGATGGATCAGGGTGTCAATATCATAAACGCGACACAGAGCCCCGCAGGCAGGCAAGGGTAGTTCGACACACCCCAGGCAGCAATAGATCCAAGAGCAAGTCTCCAACAGAGACAATGGCAGGCTGAACGGACATTTACGCCCCCCCCAGTGGACAATGCGGTCCGGGATGGGACCATTGACACCCACTAACAGGGTGCTCAAGAGCAGTCAAAGGGACAATCAGCGAGGAATGCCTTGTAACAGCTCTTTTGTTCACAACAATGGGAATCTCAGTTCATATTGGAGGTGTGGGGGCAGACATGCTGCCAGGACTTGCAGGTTTCAACAGTTCGTCTGCAGAAAATGTAACCTCAGTGGCCATTTAGCCAGAATGTGCAGAAAGCCTGTAACCAGGCTAATATACAAGGCGGATGAACCAGATGAGGGGTCTGCAAGGCAGGATGACGCTTGGGGCAAATCAATGGACGCTGAAGTTCAGCGGGTTCATGTGGCAAACATTCACAGCTCATATATCAAAACGCCACCTATGATGATGAAAGTCTTATTAAATGGCATCCTTGTATGCATGGAGCTGGACACAGGGGCCAGCCAGTCACTCATGAGTGTTCAACAATTCGAAAAGCTGTGGCCACTCAAAGCCAGCAGACCCAAACTAGAACGCATTAAGACGCAATTACGGACGTACACTAAATAAATCATTCCAGTGCTAAGCAGTGCAATGTTAGCGGTCACACACAATGGATCGGTGAACCGGCTGCCGCTCTGGATTGTCCCGGGCAATGGTCCCGCACTGTTTGGGAGGAGCTGGTTAGCTGAGATGAACTGGAAATGGGGGGATGAGCACGCCATGTCATCTGTGGAGTGAAGTTCATGCTCATAGGTCCTACAGCAATTTGAGTCACTATTTCAACCTGGCGTCGGGACGTTCAAAGGTACCAAAGTAGTGATACGCATCACCCCAGACGCAAGACCAGTGCACCACAAAGACAGAGCTGTGCCGTATGTGATGCGGGAGAAAATTGAGAGCAAGTTGGACAGGTTGCTGAGAGAGGGCATCATCTCGCCCGTTGAATTCAGCGACTGGGCGAGCCCCATCGTTCCCATCCTAAAAGCGGATGGCTCGGTCAGGATCTGTGGCAACTACAAGGCCACTATCAACCGGGTGTCCCGACAAGACCAATACCCACTCCCGAGAGCAGAGGACCTTTTTGCCACGCTGGCAGGCGGCAAGCTGTTCACCAAGTTGGACCTCACTTCAGCCGACATGACCCAAGAATTGGCCGACGAATCTAAGCTACTGACCACCATCACCACGCACAAGGGACTGTTTGTTTACAACAGGTGTCTGTTTGGCATTCAGTCAGCGGCCACAATTTTTCAAAGAGACATGGAAAGCCTGTTCAAATCTATTCCTGGAGCAATCGTATTTCAGGACGACATCCTCATCACCGGTCGTGACACCAAGGAACACCTCCACAACCTGGAGGAGGTGCTACGCCGACTGGACCAGGTAGGCCTGCGACTAAAGAAGTCTAAGTGTGTGTTTTTGGCTCCCGAGGTCGAGTTTCTGGACAGGAGGGTTGCTGCAGATGGGATTCGGCCCACCGAATCCAAAACAGAGGCGATTCGACGAGCGCCCAGGCCCTGCAACACATCGGAGTTGCGTTCATTTCTGGGACTATTGAACTATTTCGGGAACTTTCTGCCGAACTTAAGCACATTGTTGGAGCCGCTACACGTGCTCCTGTGTAAGGGATGCGATTGGTTTTGGGGGGACTGTCAGAAATGGGCTTTCAATCGGGCGCGGAACCTTCTTTGTTCAAATAAGTTGTTGACCCTGTACGACCCCATAAGAAATTGGTTCTGACATGCGATGCATCGTCCTATGGGGTTGGGTGCGTGTTGCAGCAGGGTAACGCTGAGGGCCAACTACAACCTGTGGCTTATGCCTCCAGGTCGCTCTCTCAAGCTGAACGGGGATATGGGATGGTTGAGAAGGAAGCACTCGCATGTGTCTATGGGGTGAAAAAGATGCATCAGTACCTTTTTGGCAGGTGGTTCGAATTAGAAACGGACCACAAGCCGTTAACATCCCTGCTGTCAGACAGCAAGGCTGTCAATGCCAATGCGTCACCTTGCATACAGCGATGGGCTCTCACACTGGCTGCATATGACTACACCATACAGCACCGGCCAGGTACCGAAAACTGCGCCTACGCGCTCAGCAGGCTTCCACTGGCCACCACTGAGGGGGCAGCGGAGCAAAGCGCTGAGATGGTCATGGCTGTCAATGCCTTTGACAGCGCAGGCTCCCCCATCACAGCCCGCCAGATCAAAATCTGGACCAACAGAGATCCCCTCCTATCCTTGATTAAGAAATGTGTCCTGACTGTGGATTGGGCACCCGTACACGGAGCATGCCCTGAGGAGGTCAGACCGTTTCACAGATGGATGGATGAGCTCTCCATCCAAGCTGACTGCCTACTATGGGGCAGCCGGGTAGTCATGCCCCAAAGAGGCAGGGAAGCATTCATCAGGGATCTCCACAGCGAGCACCCAGGTATCGTGCTGATGAAGGCCATTGCCCGGTCACATGTGTGGTGGTCGGGAATTGACTCAAATCTAGAACACCGTGTTCACAGGTGCACGACGTGTGCCCAGCTGGATAATGCCCCCAGGGAGGCCCCTCTCAGCCCGTGGCCCTGGCCCACTAGGCCATGGTCAAGTATTCACATCGACATCGCGGGCCCGTTCATGGGAAAAATGTTTCTCATTTTGGTTAATGTATACTAGAAATGGATCGAGTGCATCATATTGAATTCGTGCATGACATCCACCACTGTGGAGAGTCTGCGCTCAGTTTTTGCGACCCACGGCTTGCCAGACATCCTTGTTAGCGATAATGGCCCATGTTTCACAAGCTACGAATTCCGGGAGTTCATGTCGGCATTAACCATTTCAGGACAGCACCATTCAAGCCGGCCTCCAATGGCCAGGCGGAACATGCGGTCCAAATCATAAAACAAGGCATGCTCCGGATTCAGGGACCCTCCCTTCAATGCCGCCTATCGCGCCTCCTGCTGGCCTATAGGTCCCGACCGCACTCGCTCACGGGGGTCCCGCCCGCGGAGCTACTCATGAAACGAACACTCAAAACTCGGCTGTCCCTCATTCATCCAGTCCTGTCCGACATTGTTGAGGGCAAGCGCCAGTCCCAAAACGAGTACCATGACCAAAATTCAAGGGGGAGATGTACAGAAATTGATGACCCCGTATTTGTTCTCCATCACGCTTTGGGGCCCAAATGGCTTGAGGGTACTGTAATAGACAAAGAGGGAAATAGGGTCATAGTGGTTAATCTTAACAATGGGCAGATATGCCGCAAGCATCTGGACACTGAGGAACCTGAGGAAGATCATGAGATGCTATTCACACCACCGCCAGTGAACGAGCAACAAGAACATTCAGCAGCATGCACAGTCCCTGCGGTCAGCCTGGACAGGCTGGAATCACCACAGGTGACAGACACACATACCAAGGCTCAACAACCAGAGCCCCATCAGCGGCGCTCCACGAGAGAGCGCAGACCACCCGAGAGACTTAACGTATGATCCCAATAAGATGTTGAGGGGGAGGTGATGTCATGTATGTAACCTTTATGTAACAACACTGCAATACTGTATATACGTAAGAAATGCACACCTTGACCACAGGGGGTGAACTTGTGGGAGACACTCCTCACCTGGTCATCCAGGTATATAAAGGGAGGTCCCACGCAGGGTCAGCACTTCTTGGTCCTGTGAATAAAAGTTCAGGTCATGGAGTGACCTTGTCCATAGAATGTGCCTCGTGTGAATTTGTGGTATTGTGTAAGGACTTTACACCCCTGTTATATAAAACCCCGACTCACTGTGAGCAATTTAATTTACTACCTACTCGTAGTAATAATAACTAGTTACTGAAGTTAGGTCCATAGCAGTAATGTGTACAAGTATGCTGATAAGATTAATATTTCTAAATTATATTATAATAAATATGTGACTGAAGCATTGTTCTGCCTGTTACCATCAATACTTTCCCAATTTATGGTGCCATTCTTTTTGATTTGTTTCATAATTGTAACAAAAAAATATAAACATTTGGTTATCTTTATATTTTGTAATATCATTCGAATTGGTTACAGCTGCTGTCTACCTTTTGTTTCTAATGTGAGCTCAAAAATAAATGTCTTTAAAATGTATTTATTTTCCAGGAACCAATCAGAAAACACTTGATTCAATGAGAGTTAAATTGGATAACCCCATAAGCGGGTGCAAAGATTGCGATGCACGATTAACCCACGCCTGTTGATCGAAATGCAGACGGGGCCATTGCTGAGGTCTTGGCCCCAGCGGGGTTGGTGATTGAGGATGAGAATATCCGCATACCTAATCCTCCATCTCTCATCCAAGTTCTGCCTCATCCCTCAATCTCTTTTGATTTACAAGCTGCAGATGGTGTATCACGCACTTCTTACTTTCTCCTCTCCCTTCACCATAACCCTGCATTTGCCCTTTTTCCTTTCAGATACACAAGAACTGGAACCTGCCAAGGCAGTGGAGGAAGACTAAGAAGAAAATTAAGATGAAGGGACACCATCACTCAAGTTCATATTTGCAGCCACCAGCTCAGATAGTGACACTGCGCGTAATTTAGAGGATAATATAGAGGCGGGATTGGTAAGTGGTGAGATACCAGCACATGTGCGCTGGAGCCAGGTCTGGGGGAAAGGATAGCGCAGGTGCCAGCTCGCTAGAGGGCAAGATCACACGCGAGTTCTGCTGCAGAGAACTCAGATGAGGACTTCAATGGGCCAGGCTAAAGAAGGCGGCTGATGAGTGCACACACCCAAATGCTGGTGCATTGGAAAGCCTGCCAGAAAGGCAGCGCTCAATGCCAAGGAGCATGGAGGAGTCCAGCACCAACATGGCACTGGGTTTTGTACAGAAATTGGAGCCCCTCTTTTCCAACATGGAATGGGTGGCCACCTCCATCAGCACACCTGTGGAGCCAAACATGATGCAGCGTCTGATGGCCAATGTCTCAGATTTCAGTGGAGTACAAGCATCCACCCAATGTCTCAGTGCTGCAGTGGAAGCTCAGACTGCCATCATGCAATCTCAGTTTGCTGCCATCATAGCTCACGTTAAAAAAAATCCATGCCGAGGCATCTTCCACCCTTCAAGATATAGTTCGGGACTTGGAATATTAGGTCCTTCATTGAAATACCTGTGAACTTTTTGGTGTGGGAGCAAGTCATCCTCGTTTCAAGGGACTTCCTATGATGATGATGATGGATACCAGTGTGCAAAGGGGTTGCAGGGTGTCACAGGACTCTCCAACCGATTTGCTCCCTAAAGACCCTCTGCAGGTATGGCCCTACTGAGAGCACTTCTCCCCCCTCCTCCCTCTTCTAGCAGCTTATCTTGCTCTGCGTGGCCTCTCTTCATTCTCCGAGTGCCACCCTTTTCTGGAAGCAACTGGTTTGTGCACAAGCCTTTAAGTCACCAAAAAAGAACTTCCGCACCAGCAAGCCCTGTCGACTACTGAAACTTTTAACGAGTATGGAAAAGCACCCAAAAAATGTAGAATTGCACCAGCAGCCACAAGAAATTAACTAGCAACTAACCTGTAAGTAGTTCATGGTCTCTTTAAATAGCGCTGGTGGGGTTTCCTTCATGCCATTTAATGTTGTGCTCAGCTATGCAAGGTTAAAACAGGGCATAGGCTGGAGTGGGAGCTCCAAAATGGCAGCGCTGGCATCAAATCTGCATTACACACTGATTGACGTCTTGATTTGCCTGCTCTGCATGCTGCTGGCAGACATTAGGTGCATGTGCGCACTCACCTTTACGAAGATGGTGTTCGGTGCACTCCCTGTTAGAAATGCATTTGTGCACCACGGACGCCATTTCCAACGCTTAAGGGGCCTTGTAGTGGCCCAAAAAACGGGTGCTACAGAGCCCAATACCGCCCATAGTCTTTCAGCTATTAAAAAAATTATTTCTAAATTTTTTCTGTGAAACTATACAAATCTCCTCCACTTTCAGACACAGCAACCCAATCTCTTAAAACAAAGTAAAAGATATCTCAATAGGCGTAATGTCATGGGAGATGTGAAGTAAAAACATTCAAATATCTGTTTGAAGCTTCATCCTGGTAGCTTATAGATGAGGAACTTGAAGAGCAAAGCTTTTAGCTCCCATCAAAATGTTCTCATACTGGAGCTCGAAGGTTATTTCAGCAATTACTGTCACAGGCAGTTCTTGTGGACATATTTTGGAGAGTAATCTAGTTTTAATGGGAGGCAGATGGTGTTTGCTGTAACACGTGCTCTTGTGGACAATTTTCTTTTAATAAATTATAGTCATGACTAGGTTGGTGCAAATAAAATTTGAAAGCATTCTCCAAGATAAGGCGCTTCTTTAATTATTCATTTGAAAAATGGATCCATGTCTTAATTTAAAAAGAAAATGTATATTTGTATAGAGTTTGGAAAAATGCCCTTGACCAGAAATTCATCTCAGGCGGTGGTGCAAAATGGGCGGTATTGGATTGCTGCCTGTTATACGTAGCGCCTGATGTTCCATTCCACTGAATGTTTTCAGCGTTTCCTGATAGAGGTGCTTGCTGAAAGCAGCAGGATTTCTGGGACCAAATCTAAATAAAATCTCATAAAATCTCCTGCGAAGAGAGTACACTCAATTAGGAGGCCAGCTACTTCATAGAATCATAAAATCATACAGCAGAGTAGGGAACCATTTGACCCATTGGGCCGGTGCCAGCTCTCTGAAATAAGCTACCAATTAGTCCCAGGTCCCCTTGCTCTCGCCCCATAGCCCTGCAAATTTTCCCTCTAAGTATTTATCCACTTCCCTTTTGAAAGTTACCATTGACTCTGCTTTCAGGCAGTGCATTCCAGATCATAACCGAAAGTCCGAGAGTTCGGGAGAGTCCGAGAGGGGGAGGTCCATGAGTTCGGGAGAGGCCGAGAGTTCGGGAGAGTCCGAGAAGTCCATGAGTTCAGGAGAGTCCTAGAGTCCGGGAGAGTCCGAGAGGGGTAGGTCCGTGAGTTCGGGAGGACCGTGAGTTCGGAAGAGTCCGAGAGTTCGGGAGAATCCGAGAGTTCGGGAGAGTCCGAGAAGGGGAGGTCCGAGAGGGGGAGGTCCGAGAGTTCGGGAGAGTCCGAGAGTTCGGGAGAGTCCGAGAGTTCGGGAGAGTCCGAGAGGTCCATGAGTTCAGGAGAGTCCGAGAGAGTCCGAGAGGGGGAGGTCCGTGAGTTCAGGAGAGTCAGTGAGTTCGGGAGAGTCCAAAGTTCGGGAGAGTCCATGAGTTCGGAAGTCTGTGAGTTAATGCAATAGTAAGGAAGGACATTAGATTGGATGATGTGGAATCTGTATGGGTGGAGCTGCGGAATACCAAAGGGCAGAAAACGCTAGTGGGAGTTGTGTACAGACCACCAAACAGCAGTAGTGAGATTGGGGACAGCATCAAACAAGAAATTAGGGATGCATGCAATAAAGGTACAGCAGTTATCATGGGCGACTTTAATCTACGTATAGATTGGGCTAACCAAACTGGTAGCAATACGGTGGAGGAGGATTTCCTGGAGTGTATTAGGGATGGTTTTCTAGACCAATAGGTCGAGGAACCAACTGGAGGGCTGGCCATCCTAGACTGGGTGATGTGTAATGAGAAAGGACTAATTAGCAATCTTGTTGTGCAAGGCCCCTTGGGGAAGAGTGACCATAGTATGGTAGAAGCTTTATTAAGATGGAGAGTGACACAGTTAATTCAGAGACTAGGGTCCTGAACTTAAGGAAAGATAACTTCGATGGTATGAGACGTGAATTGGCTAGGATAGACTGGCGAATGATACTTAAAGGGTTGACGGTGGATAGGCAATGGCAAACATTTAAAGATCACATGGATGAACTCCAGCAATTGTACATCTCTGTCTGGAGTAAAAATAAACGGGGAAGGTGGGTCAACCGTGGTTAACAAGGGAAATTAGGGATAGTGTTTAAATCCAAGGAAGAGGCATATAAATTGGCCAGAAAAAGCTGGGAGAAACTTAGAATTCAGCAGAGGAGGACAAAGGGTTTAATTAGGAGGGGGAAAATAGAGTATGAGAGGAAGCTTGCAAGGAACATACAAACTGATGGCAAAAGCTTCTACAGATATGTGAAGAGAAAAAGATTAGTGAAGACTAATGTAGGTCCCTTGCAGTCAGAATCAGGGGAATTCATAATGGGGAACAAGAAAATGGCAGACCAATTGAACAAATACTTTGGTTCTGTCTTCACTAAGACACGAATAACCTTCCGGAAATACGAGGGGACCGAGGGTCGAGCGAGAAGGGGAAACTTATTAGTCAGGAAATGGTGTTAGGGAAATTGAAGGAATGAAGGCCGATAAATCCCCAAGGCCTGATAGTCTGCATCCCAGAGTACTTAAGGATGTGGCCCTAGAAATAGTAGATGTATTGGTGGTCATTTTCCAACATTCTATGGACTCTGGTTCAGTTCCTATGGATTGGATGGTAGCTAATGTTACACCACTTTTTAAAAAAGGAGGGAGAGAAAACAGGGAATTGTAGACCGGTTAGTCTGACATCGGTGGTGGGGAAAATGCTGGAATCAATTATTAAAGATGTAATAGCAGCGCATTTGGAAAGCAGTGACAGGATCGGTCCAAGTCAGCATGGATTTATGAAAGGGAAATCATGCTTGACAAATCTTCTAGAGTTTTTTGAGGATGTAACTGGTAGAGTGGATAAGGGAGAACCAGTGAATGTGGTGTGGTTGGACTTTCAAAAGTTCCCACACAAGAGATTGGTGTGCAAAATTAAGGCACATGGTATTGGGGGTAATGTATTGACGTGGATAGAGAACTGGTTGGCAGACAGGAAGCAAAGAGTGGGAATAAATGGGTCCTTTTCAGAATGGCAGGCAGTGACTAGTGGGGTGCCGCAGGGTTCAGTGCTGGGACCCCAGCTATTTACAATATACATTAATGATTTAGATGAAGGAATTGAATGTAATAGCTCCAAGTTTGCAGATGACACTAAGCTGAGTGGCAGTGCGAGCTGCGAGGAGTATGCTAGGAGGCTGCAGGGGTACTTGGACAGGTTAGTTGAATGGGCAAATGCATTGCAGATGCAGTATAATGTGGATAAATGTGAGGTTATCCACTTTGGTGGCAAAAACAGGAAGGCAGATTATTATCTGAATGGTGACAGATTAGTAAAAGGAGAGATGCAACTAGACCTGGGTGTCATGGTACATCAGTCATTGAAGATAGGCATGCAGGTACAGCAGGCAGTAAAGAAAGCAAATGGCATGCTGGCCTTCATAGCGTGGGGATTTGAATATAGGAGCAGGGAGTTCTTACTGCAGTTGTACAGGGCCTTGGTGAGACCTCACCTTTAGTACTGTGTGCAGTTTTGGTCTCCTAATCTGAGGAAGGACTTCTTGCTATTGAGGGAGTGCAGCGAAGGTTCACCAGACTGATTCCCGGGCTGGCAGGACTGACATATGAAGAAAGTTTGGATCGACTAGGCTTATATTTACTGGAATTTAGAAGAATGAGAGGAGATCTCATAGAAACATATAAAATTCTGACGGGATTAGACAGGTTAGATGCAGGAAGAATGTTCCCGGTGTTGGGGAAGTCCAGAACCAGGATAAGGGGTAAGTGAATTAGAACCAAGATGAGGAGAAACTTCTTCACTCAGAATTGCGAACCTGTGGAATTCTCTGCCACAGAAAGTTGTTGAGGCCAGTTCGTTAGATATATTCAAAAGGGAGTTAGATGTAGCCCTTATGGCTAAAGGGATCAAGGGGTATGGAGAGAAAGCAGGAATGGAGTACTGAAGTTGCATGATCAGCCATGATCATATTGAATGGTGGTGCAGGCTCGAAGGGCTGAATGGCCTACTCCTGCACCTATTTTCTATGTTTCTATATTTCTCTAACAACTTGCTGAGTAAAAAAAGGTTCTCCTCATCTCCCCACCAACATCACGGTGAATCGATTGTTTTTATAATTGCATAAGTTCCTCTTCATGAGAAAAACGGATCCGATGTGTCCACTGAAGATATTTACTGCCAAAGATAAAGAAATTGTGTGTTTTTTTTTTAAAAAACAGCAGGCGTTAGGCGTGGCCCTGAAACGCGAAATTTAGTTTTGCCACCTGAAAAGTGGATTGCGGCGTCAAATCATGGTGTTGCACACTTTCCTGGTGGCAGTAAGCGCCATTAAGTATCCCATTAAGCAGGGCTTCAACATCCAGGCGTGAGGCAGCAATTGGAGCTGCGTCACAGAAATAGTGGCACCTTGTGGTTATATTCGCTTCCTACACATTCAGACGGTGATAATGGCAGACCTAGCAGCAGCAGCAGCAGCTCTACAGCATGCCCGTCGATTCTCGGACGCCGCCGCGGATGCACGCCTTGATGACCTGGAGAAGCGGCGGGAGTTGCTCAGGACAGAGGCTGGGACGAGACCACAACCACAAACTTACAGATGGCTATGGAGGGAAATCGCAGAACGAGTATCTGCGAGTGACACGGTGGCCAGGACAGACACTCAGTGCAGGAAAAATTGGAATGACATGACGTGCCTGGTGAGGGTGAGTAACTTACATTTTAATGGTCAATCTGAGGTGAATGTGCACTCTCAGCTCAATGTAGTGTTTCGGAATCGATGCTCGACGTGGACGAGACCAGATGCAAGGTTCCCATTTGAAGCCTCACCCACTGCAAAGGCTTGCATGCACTGGTAACCTTGCTACTCGGTTCTTCAGACCCACCCCTCATGTTGGTAACTCCTCAGTCTTCATATGCGTCTCAAAGACGGTAGCCTCCCCGTTACTGTTAGGTCCTGGCACCCTAATTCAAGTATTGCCACAGCAAATGAATGGAAATTACATCGACTGTGAAGACTCTCATACAATAACATCTACTAAACTATGTCATCATCACAGGCAGTTCCTCAAAATTGAGGAAGACTTGCTTCCACTCTAAAAGTGAGTTTTCAGGTGGGTGTATAGTCTAATGCAGGAATTATAGTCTCTGTCACAAGTGGGACAGACAGTGGTTGAAGGAAAGGGTGGGTGGGGAGTCTGGTATGCCGCACACTCCTTCCGCTGTCTATGTAAGGCACTTGGGACACTGACAGTAGGGCTCTAACTCAGACGTTCTCTTTAATCTTATAGGCAAAGCTCACCCACAACCGCAGGGAGCAGATGAGGACTGGAGGAGGGGACTCTGAATTCCAGGACCTAACTTCGTTGGAGGAACACGTCTCGGCCCTGATTCAAGTTGGTGCCATGACAGTGGATGAGGCCGATCCCCTCAGGACAGTGATGGTATGTTGAGTTCCTTTGCAGTGTCCATCCGGCAGGACACTTAGGCCTGACACCACAATCCTTCAGCTCTTTCCATAAGACTGGCATTGTCGAAGGCCTTTACCGGTCATGGCCCTCTTCCCTGCAGGTAGCCAGTCTTCTATGGATGTTGTGCTTGCAGATGGCCAACCAGACACCTCGTGGCCTTCACTTGAGCCTTCCACTGATGGAAATGCTCCCGAGGCAGAGCAGGACACCTTATTGGATGTAACGCGGAGCCAGCGGCATTTGTGAGCAGGGCCAGCAGCTTTGTTGACAAAGGGGTGGTCAGGGAGGCGGAGATGGGTGATGCTCCGGGATCCAGTGGTTTGCAGCAATGCCACGGGGGAAGGGAAAGCCCGGGGGCCAGCTCCCCGGAGAGTGAGTGCGCGCCCGAGTGATGCTCAGTACCACTCATGATGATGAGCTGGAACTAGAGATTGTCGAAGACAATCCTTGCAGTTGCACAGCGATCTGCTGGGTGCACTAGCAAGGGTGTCCGAGAGTCTAGATGCACTAGCTGTGAGGATGGAGGAGTCCACCTCAACTATTGCTCATGCCTCTCAGCAGCCCACCGAGCCCATCCTTGGTAGATACCAATGGACGCTGGAAACAAACAGTGACCATGGGGTCCCAGGCATGGTGGCATGGGCTATGGCTGATGTTGCAGTGTCCATTGAGCACCATGCCGATCCTGTTATAGGCTTGCAGACTGTAATGTCGTCAGTGTATGGTGGAAATCAATCAGCTCTGTACTGTGCTGCAGTTGCAGTTAGTCTTAATGCAGAGACAACTTGATTCCACGAGCACACTGACGACTTTCATCCTGTCTTGGGCTCCATCAGTTCAATGGGGACCTAACCTTGCCGAACCAGGGCAGCAATCTGTGCTTACCCAGATTGCTGCAGATGATGAGGCTCTGTCCCGGGGGAGTAGCACCATATCGGGCCTATTGGAATGTGATGTCGTCTCTCAGGATGACATCATTCTGCCTTTGCACCTGCCACTCTCTGCAACCCATCCACAACAGAGTGCTGCTGCCCATGCTGAGGTGAGACAGTCTGCAGCCCGGCCTTCCAAGGCTTGAGTTTTTCGGGGACTTCCTGCTAGGCCATCATGTGTGACTGCGGTTCCAAGTCAGCAACCGACTACCAGCCTTGCTGCAGGCCCTGAGACCTCATTGAAGAGGAGCAGTAGGCTTGGGAGGGGGTGGGTGAGAAAGGAAGCCGTGGTAAAGCACTTCTCCAGACAAATTAAAGACTTGTAGGAAGGTGGCCACAGATCCTCAGCTCATTAAGATATGAACTCATATAATGAGTTGCACTTGCATGACCCAGCAAACAATTGTTTGATAATCAATAGAGATGGCTATCTTGTTGGAATGTGAGCTCATGTAAATTGTTGCACTTGGATTTCGTCGAGAATGTTTGAAAGGGTGTTGTGTGTTATGTATTGTCCATGTACATTAAATGTACAGTTACAATGGTGCGCCACAAGGGGCACTGTGGTGGGAGACCCGAAAGTACCTGCGAGACAAAGTATAAAAGACTGCCCACCACACCTGAGGGGCACTCTGGAGTTACACAATAAAGGGCCAAGGTCACAGCAGTTACTACAACACCAGACTGTGTGGAGTCAGTGATTTGAGTGCTGCATACATCACATTGTGGGTATGATTATTTGTTGGGGATGAAGGCATTGGCTTGTGCTTGTTTTCAGCACACCATGGCTTATGGGTTAAACAAACAAAACTTAGATTCTTCACATTATTGTGCTGCGATTTATATACACGGAGGGTTGCAGGATGGAGAGCGATGTGTTTAGTAGATGCCGAGGTGTACAGGCTGGCAATTCGGCACAATATGAGTTATTCACTGCAATCGATGCAACAGTGTCAGGCTGCCTCCTCCTCGGCTGCAGCTCCTCGTCTTCCTCCTCATCGTCGTCGTCTTCCTGAGGTGGGCCATCCACCCCTGGTGGTAATGGCTGGCCCTTCATAATGGTCAGGTTATGCAGCATGCAGCACACAACGGTGCCAACAATGTCTCTGAGATGCCAATACTGAAGCTTAGGATGCAGTAGCCGCAGGACGCCGGCACCTTCAAACTGTGCCAGCAGCCAACGCAGCACAGACCGCAAACTCTCTGGGCCCATTGCAACTCCCTTTAAATAACATCCTGGAATCGTTTCCACGCCTTGCGCACGGCAACTTTTTCAGGCTACAGCACTGCCAGCCGATAAGTGCGGCAGCAAAAGTGAATTTGTCGACACCGGCGCCAAGGAGATGTTGTACGCGAAGTGACGTCATGATTTCCATGGCGTTAGCCAGCGTGATGTTAAAAGTTAATGCCCTTAAAAAACCACAACCCAATTTCCTGGCAGCCATCAACAGTACCTAGTGTCGGCGACAACCCACTGCCGCCCAGTTAACCCCCAACACCGGTGTTATCAGTTGGAGTTAGCAATCAAATTTAGGCCCCTTAATCTTTTATTGAGTACAAATGGTGTCAATTTTTCTTTTTCAGGTTATTGCTTTTCTGGCTTTACAATTGGTCCTCTTTATACAATAAAATGTGTTAACCTATTTTAAAGATTACATTTATCAGCAGTTAAATCCAACAACAGCAGTTAAATCTATCAAAATACAGGGGTTTCTGTAACTAAGATATATGACTAAGTTAGTAGCTGCCTCCCCACTACTCTAAGAATACACAATAGATCTCATATTAAAGATACTCATCAAAGCTAGGAATGTTTTATGTGGGGGAGGAGTGGTAATGGAACACTTTACGGTTCAAGTGCATAAAAACAGGAATAGGCCATTCAGCAACTCGAGCCCGCTCCTTCTTTCAATTGGATCATGGCTGCTCTGTACCTTAAATCCGTTTACCCGCCTTTGTTCCATATCCCTTGATACCCTTACCTAACAAAAATCTGTGGATCTCAATCTTGAAAAGTTTAATGGACTCAGCATCCACAGCCTTTGCGGGAGCGAATTCCAGATTTCTACTCATCTTTGTGTGAAAAAGTGCTTCCTGATTTCACTTCTAAATGGCCTGGCTCTAATGTTAAGATTGTGCCAGTAATGTATTTGCTTCATGGGTTCTTTGATTAAGAATTCATAGTGACACATTGCTATTAAGAATTAGTTGGTTTATTAACAAAGGTTTAACAATCACACTACACATTACCAGATCATCCATCGGCTCACAACTGCATACCTCACCGTGGATGACCTGGACCCAACTGACTGGGGTTTTATTGAGTCTTGTGAACATCACGTGACTGGCTAAACCACTCACAATGCAACAGCTCTACAACTATTTTAAAAGAGACATTAATACAAGTGCCCCCTAATCAAAGGGGCATTCTACACCTCTACACTATTTTGGATAGAGCTTTAAAATCAAGTACCACCTTTTAGTAAGGGCATTAGAACCTACAAATTTCCAAATTAATTGGGAACTTTAAACGGTCAAATTAAATAAAAATTCTGTTCCCGGGAGGGATAATGCACTCCAGTCCCTCGAGCGGTCACTTCTCGCAGAAAGCCGCGAGCGTATCGGTGGACACCATGTGCTCCATCTCCAGGGACACCCTGGCACGAACGTAACCGCAGGAGAGGCAGGCAGTTGGGCTGAACGACCAACACGACCGCCCGCTGCCTGGGCCAGTTGATGGCCATCTTGGCCAGGCCCAGGAACAGTCCTAAGAGGAGGCCTTCCGACCTGCCCGCGCCCCTCCGCACAGGATGCCCAAAGATCAGGAGTGTGGGAATGAAGTGCAACCAGAATTTGAGGAGCAGGCCCTTCAAATAATGGAATAGGGGCTGCAACCTCACACATTCCATAAAACCATGGAACACGGACTCTTCCAGACCACAGAAATTGAAGGCGGCCTGGGAGTGCGTGAACCGACTAAAAAGCGATTGCACGGGACTGCCCCGTGCAACACCCTCCAGGCCAAGTCCCCTGTCATGTTTGTAACCTTCACATAACTGTAACCTTTATGTAACAACACTGTACACTGTATACACCTGAGCAATGCACACCTTGACCACAGGGGGTGAACTTGTGGGAGACACTCCTCACCTGGTCATCCAGGTATATAAAGGGAGGTCCCACGCAGGATCAGCACTTCTTGGTCCTGGGAATAAAGGTTCAGGTCACGTAGTGACCTTGTCTGCAGAACATGCCTCGTGTGATTCTATAGTAAGGTGTAAGGACACCACATTTGACGACGAGAAACGGGAATCAACGACCCACGAGGATGGCCACCGGTAGCACAGAGGAACAGTACTGTGTTGGTGAGGACTGGGACAATTTCGTTGAGAGGCTCCAGCAGAGCTTTGTCACGAAGGACTGGCTGAGAGAGGAAGCGGCTGGCAAATGGAGGGCGCATCTACTGACCAGCTGAGGATCCAAGACGTATGCGCTGATGAAAGACCTGCTCGCACCCGAGAAGCCGGCAGACAAGTCCTTTGAAGAGCTCAGCAAACTGATCGGTGAGCACCTCAAACCGGCGAGCGGTATACACATGGCCCGGCACCGGTTCTATACACACCAGCGTCAGGAGGGACAAAGCATATTGGACTTTGTTGCGGACCTTCGGCGTTTGGCCAGCCTCTGCAAGTCCACAGACGCCTGCAGGGGGAAGATGTTAAGGGATTTCTTCATTGAGAGCATTAGTCATGCCGGGATTTTCAGGAAGCTTATTGAGACCAAGGACTTGACTTTGGAAAGGGCAACGCCGATAGTTCAGACCTTCATGGCAGGGGAAGAGGAGACCAAGATAATTTACGCGCGCAGTCCTGGTTCCAACGTGGCGATGGACCAGGGAGTTAACATTGTAAACGAGACACAGAACCCTGCAGGCAGGCAAGGGCAATTTAACACCACCCAGGCAGCAACAGACTCTAGGGTGGGCCAGCAACAGAGACAATGGCAGGGGGATCAGCAATTCACGCCATCACAAGGGACAATGCGTCCCGGGATGGGACCATTGACACTCAGCAACAGAGTGTTCAGGAGTAATCAAAGAGACAATCAGAGAGGAATGCCTGGTAACAGATCCTTTGTTCACAACAATCTCAGCTCATGCTGGAGGTGCGGTGGCAGGCATGCTGCGAAAACCTGTAGGTTTCAACAATTTATTTGCAGAAACTGTAACTTCAGTGGACATCTGGCCAGAATGTGCAGAAAGCCCGTAGCGAGGCTAATTTACGAGGCAGAGGAACCGGACGAGGGGTCTGCAAGGCAGGGTGATGCTTGGGGCAAAGCTATGGACGCTGAAGTCCAGCAGGTTCATGTGGCAGACGTCCACAGCTCGTACACCAAAACGCCACCTATGATGATGAAAGTTCTATTAAATGGCATCCCGGTACGCATGGAGTTGGACACAGGAGCCAGCCAGTTACTTATGAGTGCCCAACAATTTGAAAAACTATGGCCACTCAAAGCTAACAGGCCCAATCTGGAACGCATTGACACGCAGCTACGGACGTACACCAGAGAGATCATCCCAGTACTAGGCAGTGCAGATTGGTGGTCACACACAATGGATCGGAGAACCGGCTGCCACTCTGGATTGTCCCGGGGAATAGTCCCGTGCTCTTGGGGAGGAGCTGGCTAGCTGAGATGAACTGGAAATGGGGGGATATGCACGTCATTTCATCTGTGGAGCGGAGTTCATGCTCACAGGTCCTACAGAAATTCGAGCCACCTTTTCAACCAAGTGTCGGGACCTTTAAGGGCACCAAAGTAGTGACACGCATCACCCCGGACACCAGACCAGTGCACCACAAAGCTAGAGTCGTGCCGTATATGATGCGTGAGAGAATTGAGAGTGAGTTGGACAGGCTGCTGAGAGAGAGGTCATAATTTCGCCTGTTGAATTCAGTGACTGGGCAAGCCCCATCGTTCCTGTCCTTAAAGCGGATGGCTCGGTCAGGATTTGTGGCGACTACAAGGCCACCATCAACCGAGTGTCACTACAGGACCAATACCCGCTTCCGAGAGCGGAGGATCTTTTTGCCACGCTGGGAGGTGGCAAGCTGTTCACCAAGTTGGACCTCACTTCAGCCTACATGACTCAGGAACTGGCTGAAGAATCCAAGCTTCTGACCACCATCACTACGCACAAGGGGCTATTCGTTTACAACAGGTGACCGTTTGGCATTCGTTCAGCTGCCGCTATCTTTCAGGGGAACATGGAAAGCTTGCTTAAATCCATCCCTGGAACAATCGTATTCCAAGATGACATCCTTATCACGGATCGAGACACCGAGGAACACCTCCACAACCTGGAGGAGGTGCTACGCCGGCTGGATCGGGTAGGCTTGCAACTAAAGAAGTCCAAGTGTGTGTTTTTGGCCCCAGAGGTTGAGTTTTTGGGCAGGAAGGTTGCCGCAGACGGGATCCGGCCTACCGAATCCAAAACGGAGGCGATTCATCGTGCGCCCAGGCCCGGCAACACACCAGAGTTGCGGTCATTTCTGGGACTATTGAACTACTTCAGGAACTTTCTGCCGAACTTAAGCAAATTGTTGTAGCCGCTGCACATGCTCCTGTGTAAGGATTGTGAATGGTTTTGGGGGGACCGTCAAGAACGGGCTTTCAATCGGGCGGGGAGTCTGCTGTGTTCTAACAAGCCGTTGACCTTGTACAACCCCTGTAAGAAGCTGGTTTTAACGTGTGATGCATCATCCTATGGGGTTGGGTGCGTGTTGCAGCAGAGTAATGATGAGGGCCAACTCCAACCTGTGGCTTATGCCTCCAGGTCGCTCTCCCAGACAGAACGGGGATATGGGATGGTTGAAAAGGAAGCACTCGCATGTGTCTACAGGGTGAAAAAGATGCACCAATACCTTTTCGGCAGAAAGTTCGAGTTAGAAACGGACCACAAGCCGTTAACATCCCTATTGTCCGACAGCAAGGCTGTCAATGCCAATGCGTCAGCTCATATACAGCGGTGGGCCCTCACGCTGGCTGCGTATGACTACACCATACGGCACCGGCCAGGCACCGAAAATTGCGCTAACGCGCTCAGCAGACTCCCACTGGCCACCACCGAGGGGGCATCGGAACAAAGCGCGGAGATGGTCATGGCCGTTGAGGCTTTCGACACCGCAGGCTCCCCCATCACAGCCCGCCAGATCAAAATCTGGACCAACAGAGATCCCCTCCTATCCCTGATAAAGAAATGTGTCCTGACTGGGGAATGGGCGACTGCACATGGAGCGTATCCCGAGGAGGTCAGGCCATTTCACAGACGGATGGACGAGCTCTCCATCCAAGCCGACACGTATGGTGGCCGGGAATTGACTCAGACCTGGAACACTGGGTTCACAGGTGCACGACATGTTCTTAGCTGGGAAATGCCCCCCGGGGAGGCCCCACTCAGCCCGTGGCCCTGGCCCACCTGGCCATGGTCACGTATTCACATAGACTACGTGGGCCCGTTCATGGGAAAAATGTTCCTGATTATTGTCGATGCATACTCGAAATGGATCGAGTGCATCCTATTGAATTCGTGCACGACATCCACCACCGTGGAAAGGCTGCGTACGGTCTTTGCGACCCACAGCTTGCCGGACATTCTGGTTAGCGATAATGGCCCGTGTTTCACTAGCTATCACTTCCAGGAGTTTATGTCAGGTAATGGTATCAAACATGCTAGGACAGCACCGTTCAAGCCAGCTTCCAATGGCCAGGCGGAACATGCAGTCCAAATCATAAAACAGGGCATGCTCCGGATTCAAGGACCCTCCCTTCAGTACCGCCTATCGCGCCTCCTGCTGGCCTATAGGTCCCGCCCGCGGAACTACTCATGAAACGAACACTTAAAACGCGGCTGTCTCTCATTCACCCAGATCTGTCAGACATTGTTGAGGGCAAGTGCTAGTCCCAAATCGAGTGCCATGATCGCAACTCAGTGGGGAGATGCATAGAAATTGATGACCCTGTATTTGTTCTCAATCATGATTTGGGACCAAAGTGGCTTGAGGGTACTGTAATTCGCAGAGAGGGGAATAGGGTCATAGTGGTCAGACTTAACAATGGGCAGATATGCCATAAACATCTGGACCAAGTAAAGAAAAGGTTCAGCATGGATACTGAGAAACCTGAGAAAGATCATGAGATGTCACCCACACCACTGCCAGTGAACGAGTAACAAGGACATTCACCAGCGTGCACAGTCCCTGCAGCCAGCCCGGACAGGCCGGAATCACTTCAGGTGACAAAGACGCATGCCAAGGCTCAACCACCAGAGCCCCAACTGCGGCGCCCCAAGAGAGATCGTCGACCACCTGAAAGACTCAATCTTTGACCCAAAGACGTTGGGGGGAGGTGATGTCATGTTTGTAACCTTCACATAACTGTAACCTTTATATAACAACACTATACACTGTATACACCTGAGTAATGCACACCTTGACCACAGGGGGTGAACTTGTGGGAGACACTCCTCACCTGGTCATCCAGGTATATAAAGGGAGGTCCCACGCAGGGTCATCACTTCTTGGTCCTGGGAATAAAGGTTCAGGTCACTTAGTGACCTTGTCTGCAATACATGCCTCGTGTGATTCTATAGTAAGGTGTAAGGACACTACATCCCCAATAAATAAAAGGAGCACTCCATTGGGGACCCCAGCCTCCTCTGGACGGCAAGATGGTGTGTCATGGCATGTCCACAAGAGCTCTACAAACCTGTGAGCGTACTCACAAGTGCATACATTACAGTGCCCCCTTATCTGGATTCTCCTACCAGTGGAAATAATGTCCTTAGATCGAATCCCTTCATCATTTTAATCACCTCCAACAGATCACTGCTCAATGTTCTAAGCTCAAGGGAATGCAAGCAAAGTTTGTGTGAGCATCAAGCAGGTATAGCAGCTAGATATTGTAGCCGACCTGGGAGCGCTTGATTAACACAGAGCCCAGCAGCACTTCAATCTCCATATTTAAAAGCTCACTTTTTGGCAGACTTCATTTATTTACACAGAAATTTCTAGTCCCATCCTGTGTAATTAAGCAGTACCGAACTACTGAATAGATTTTATAAGCTAGGAAAGTGTAGACGTTACAGCACAATTTTATATTCACTAAAATCATAAATAATAAAAACTACTGTCAGAAATGCCTATTTACAGATGCTTAAAAGGGTTGAAGGATGATATTTACAGCAACACTTGATTTGCTTTCAGGAAAATGTAAGTTCATGCCATAATGCTTAGTCTCAAATACATAAGATGCATTTTTTTAAAATAAGTGCTTTATTTGAAGTTCCACCTCATTCCCATATACACAGGCAACCTGTCATCAGGTTCAATAGCAGCATAGAAATCATTAATTTTAACACAGTAACTCAAATTATTTCAAATGAAAAAGTGATTTCTGCTAGAAAACTTATTTTGCTAAATGTATTGATTTAGATCAGATTAACTGTAGAGGAACAAAAGTGTGTAGTGTAAATAAAACACACGTGCTTCTAATACCAGATTTGGAGGAGAGAGTTCATTCTTTTGTGTTTCTCGAAAGGTGAGATGTATCAATGCTGGTGAATCAAACACTCATCTCGGTTTTCATCAAATAACACTATCAACCAGGTTAATAGTATAGTTCGGAAGGAATGGAAAGCCCTCTATATATTGCCATAACTCAGAAGGGCACCTTTTCTGTACTAGTAATTTTTTTTTTTGTTCTCCACATCGGCCCTCCTTAAATAAAATTACTGAATTGCAGACAAATTTATGCTTTAGCCCACACCTAATACAAAATGGGTTAGGGTTAAGAATGTCTCAATTCTCTTTGAGTGGGACCTTATGTGCAGGGCTCTTAGTAAAAAAAAAATTCTAATACAGAAAAGGTGCCCTTCTGAGTTACGGCAATATAGAGGGCTTTCCATTCCTTCTGATCTGTACTATTGACCTGGTTGGTAATGTAATTTGATGAAAATCGAGAAGAGTGTTTGATTCACCAGCATTGATATATCTCACCTTTCGAGGAATACAAAAGAATGAACTCTCTCCTCCAAGCCTGGTATTAGAAGCACGTGTGTTTTATTTACACTACACACATTTGTTCCTCTACAGTTAATCTGATCTAAATCAATACATTTAGCAAAATAAGGTTTCCAGCAGAAATCACTTTTTCATTTGAAATAATTTGAGTTACTGTGTTAAAATTAATGATTTCTATGCTGCTATTGAACTTGATGACAGGTTGCCTGTGTATATGGGAATGAGGTGGAACTTCAAATAAAGCACTTATTTTAAAAAACTGGTTGCCCACATGCCATCAATCTGGATTAGATTAGAATTTAATTCATAGAAATGGAAGGATGGCGAGCGGAGCCACTACAAAACGCAGGGTTCTCAAGGTTTATTCACTTAACCCATGTTTAACTTAAATGTATCCAAATTTCAGTTTGCATACCTCATTAGAATCAATAACCATGATGTCACTTATGCCAAGCAACTGCTGTAAAACTGGTATTAAATATTTAAAAATAATAATAATCAACTCTACCCTTACTTCTTTCACCTAAACAAACAAAATGGGAATTAAAAATTGGTAATTGTACATCATTGTAATATAAGGTGTAACTCATCAATTCCCATTAACTATCCTTCCAAATAGTTGATCACGTTGACTTGTCAGTTGTTTTGTTTTAATAGTTTGTTGCCACAGCTAATTACAAATTATATCTGAAATCCTCTATTGATCAGTAATGTAAAAGTCATTGGTTAATTGCAGAATACAACTTACATTTTCAGTTGTTCCAGTGATTACGTGTAGACCATCATATGTTGATTTGATGTACATTCCCTAGGGGACAGGGACAAAAAGAGAAAAATAAATATATAAATCATACTTTCAAAAGAATGTATTTACGCTTATCACCATATCATCAATCAATCAATCATAGGCAGTCCTTCGAAATCGAGGAAGTGAGTTCTCAGGTGACTGTACATTCCAATACGGGAATTACAGTCTCTGTCACAGGTGGGATAGACAGTGGTTGAAAGAAAGGGTGGGTGGGGAGTCTGGTTTGCCGCATGCTCCTTCCGCTGTCTGCGCTTGATTTCTGCATGCTCTCGGCGACAAGACTTGAGGTGCTCAACGCCCTCCCAGATGCTCTTCCTCCACTTAGGGCGGTCTTGGGCCAGGGATTCCCAGGTGTTGGTGGGGATGTTGCACTTTATCAAGGTGTCCTTGAAACATTTCCTTTGCCCACCTGGGGCTCGCTTGCCATGTAGGAGTTCCGAGTAGAGCACTTGCTTTGGGAGTCTCGTGTCGGGCATGCAGACAATGTGGCCCGCCCAACGGAGCTGGTCGAGTGTGATCAGTCTTCGATGCTGGGGATGTTAGCTTGGTCTAGAACACAGACGTTGGTGCGTCTATCCTCCCAGGGGATTTGCAGGATCTTGTAGAGGCAGCGCTGGTGGTACTTCTCCAGTGCTTTGAGGTGTCTACTGTATACGGTCCACATCTCTGAGCCATATAGGAGGGTGGGTATCACTACTGCCCTGTAGATCATAAGCTTGGTGCCAGATTTGAGGTCCTGGTCTTCCTCAGGTGACCGAAGGCTGCGCTGGCACACTGAAGGCGGTGTTGGACCTCGTTGTCGATGTCTGCCCTTGCTGATATTAGGCTCCTGAATATGGAAAATGGTCCATGTTGTCCAAGGCCGCACCGTGGATTTTGATGACAAGGGGGCAGTGCTGTGTGGCGGGGTCAGTTTGGTGGAGGACCTTTGTCTTACAGATGTTTAGTGTAAGTCCCATGCTTTTGTACACCTCGGTGAAGCAGTTAAGAGAAGTCACACTAAACTAATTTCAAGTAAAAGAGTTTGGATTAACTTTTGATACTTACCCTTAGTATTCCAAAATAATTCCACTTTAACAACTCGTAAATAGCATGTCTTAAGTGTAATAGTTCTGTTATGACTGACCATAACCTAAATCCTAACTACACTGTCACTTAATTTCCCTTTCCTGATTCAGTAACAGTGCTATAACAATTGGTCAAGGTACATGTTGTAGTGTTACCTATTTATGTCATAGATATATTGATAACAACAGTTCTATTCTTCCAATAATCTGACACATACACTGAGAAAGAAAATCATGGGATTAACATGACTTTGGTCTCTGTCAAAGTGTTCTAAATGGGTGGAATTTACCTTTTCTTTTAAAAATGTCAAAATGTGAATTTTTAAAAGCATTTCAAACACATACAGCACTCAGCACTCCTCGGTCAGGTACAGTAGAGGCTAGATATAGAGCAAGACGTCCTCCCCATTTCCCCCAATAATGTTCCCTAATCCTAATTTGTCTGGAACATCCCCTATTGCACCACTATGAAATTGATTTCCCAGAACTGCTATCGCTTATCTTGATCAATTACCTCCAAAAAAACTATTTTTTTGAACCTCAGACATACATGAAGGTTTACAGGAACGAGATTTCCTACATGAAGGTAGAAAAAATAGTAGGGAATGAGCGGATAATCTTGAAATATACAATTCTCACATTTATCATCATATATACTATCATGTAACAACATTTTGTAAATTGCTCAGTCTTGTACAGCACATCAAAACCAAAAATCACCAGGGAAGTGGCTATATTAACACTTTAATGAATGCCACAGAGAATGGACACTGCTACAAGAGCATGTGGCAAAACTTGCTGCACCAGCACAATCAATAAATCTATTCTATCTTTAAACTACACTATTATGTGTAAACAAATTGAATGCATTTGGGTATCTAAATCACAGAAGACAGGATCATCTGCCAACATACTGGTATCCAGTCAATTAAATTAAATTTGTAAATATGAAAATCTCCCAACCAAACATTGCATACATTATTTTAGTGAATAGTTTAAAAATGCATTGCCGTCTTGAATATTAAATGCAGTTTTAAACATCAAAATTCATATATTCCAAGGAAATTGGCATTTTCATGTACTGGTAAATTATACTTCAGTAAAATAGTTCCACATGATTTCCAGATGAAGCGAAGCATGTTTGGCATGGCAAGACTGACCAAAAGATTAATTATTTTTTTATTTAAAAAATTATAAATATCTAAATGCACATGAACAATATATTGTGTCCTACGTTATGTAATTTATGTGGCATACAAGAGGCTGCATCATATCTTACTTAGCAAAATTATATTTTTTCTTTGAACCTTTGTTTAAAAATAATGTTCAAATCATAAATGTTTTAATCTTTTTTTTAGAGAAAGGATTTTTTTACCCTCTCATTTGCTGAAGGTGATGACTCTTACAACGTGCCCTAATAGTTAAGACTGTTCTTCTCACCCTTCAGCTCAAAATGTTTCTGTTCCAGAAGCATGGGTACCTCAGCCGAGTAGCCATTCTTTACCTGTAAGCCTAGTGTGTTGGTATGCTATTTGACTGGGACCTCAAATCTGGCACCAAGCTTATGGTCTACAGAGCAGTAGTGATACCCGCCCTCCTATATGGCTCAGAGACATGGACCATATGCAGTAGACACCTCAAAATGCTGGAGAAATACCATCAACCCTACCTCCGCAAGATCCTGCAAATCGACTGGGAGGATAGACGCATCAACGTCAGTGTTCTCGATCAGGCCAACATCCCCAGCATTGAAGCACTGACCACACTCGACCAGCTCCGTTGGACGGGCCATATCGTCCACATGCCCGACACGAGACTCCCAAAGCAAGTGTTCTACTCGGAACTCCTACACGGCAAGTGAGCCCCAGGTGGGCAGAGGAAATGTTTCAAGAACACCCTCAAAGCCTCCTTGATAAAGTGCAACATCCCCACCGGCACCTGGGAATCCCTGGCCCAAGACCGCCCTAAGTGGAGGAAGAGCATCTGGGAGGGCGCTGAGCCCCTCGAGTCTCATCGCCGAGAGCATGCAGAAAACAAGTGCAGGCAGCGGAAGGAGCGTGCGGCAAACTAAACTCCCCACCCACCCTTTCCTTCAATGACTGTCATTCCCATATTGGACTGTACAGCTACCTGAGAACTCACTTTAAGAGTGGAAGCAAGTCTTCCTCAATTTCGAGGGACTGCCTATGATGATGATGATGATGATGACTGGGAGTGTCTTCACAGCAGAACATGATCCTGTTCTTATCCAAAGTATTTGGATAAATACGGGAGAATGTGGTGAAAAGTACTAAAATACTCCCACATTCCCCACAACATTAGTTTTGAAAGACAATTAAAGAGCTTATCTGTACAGTGATGCATATGTGAAGCAGATACATTTGGCTGATATGAGGCAGAGGGATCCTCACGATCCATTTCCAACAGCTAGCCCCAAATTTCACAAAATCCATTTGTTTGCACATCAATTACGATCAGTTTCAATTGGACCGAATCTTGCTGGAGCGGAGTTTCTCACGGCGTGCCCTAATAGTTACACTTTTTCTCTCACCTTACAGTTCAAAATTTATTTATGCCAGAGGCATAGGCATCTCAGTCAAGTAGTCATTTTTTACCTACATGCCTACATTGTGTCTGTATGCTATTTGACTGGAAGAGTTTTTGTGCTGTAACTTGCTGGAAGTGTGAGCTGATAACAGCGCGGCGAGGGCAACGGACCAACTGGGACCTTAGTGAATGACAGGAGGGAACTGGGGGAAAGGACAGTCTAAATCCTTAAACATTGAAATTCATGGATTGAAAAAGAAAGAGAGGAATGACAGAGGAGGAAATATGATGAATTGGAGTCAAATCAGGTATAGAAAGCATAAGAGGGAAAAAAGATTGGATTAAGAGAGAGAAATAAAGAGCCAGAAAGGAAAAATAAGAATGAAGAAATTTGACATTTTAAACATTTCTAACAATTTCTGACATGCAGGACTGAATTACAACTGTTTGAGTCGTTCCCTTTCAGAGCTGGAGAGACTGATTGGCATTGCATTGACAATTGATGTTGTTAAAAGGGTACTTAAGCTGTTAATTATGAGTCCTAGGGGAAGAAATTCGGTTGGGGCACTACAGGGGCACTAAAGAGTTTGTAGCCGAGAGCATTAGCGCGCTCGGCAAATTCAGTGTGCGAGTACCAGCGGCACTGAGGAGTATCACCCGGGAGCATAGTGCTGATGTGTAATGCCCCCGGTATCGACACGGATACAAAATTCAGTTTGTGCTGCACCCGTAGTGCGCCATAGTGACACCGCCAGAGAAAGCTGCCTTGCGGAGCTGTCCCGGGGCATTTTGGTAAGGAATGACTACGTGAAGCAAGTGTGATATATATATATTTTATTTTTGCAATTTAACTTTATCTGGGGTGAGTAATGTATAGAGAATGTTTTTTGTTCCGATTCTTTTTTTTTGCAGGGAGGCCTCTCTTAGGGCGCTACGAAGCCGTCTCTTTAGCATGGAATATTCAGCCTAGCGCCGTAAGAGAAGTGTGGAATGCTTTCCTTAGCGCTCCACTCCACTGTCAGGGCGCAACAACTAAGTATTGTAGCTCCCGTCGCTAACCATTTTTCGGAGCTAAATTTAGCGACTCCTGACATTAGCGCCTGAAGAACCCTCCAACCAAATTCCTAGCCCATAATTTCTGCTGCGAGTTTAATGGGCAATTAATGTGAAAATCCAGCAAGTTCTTAAAAGTAACAGAGAAGCTAAAGGATGTTTGTAGGAAGCAAACGATGGAGCGGTGTAAATTGACCAGCAATTTCTGGAGATTTGCAACACAGGGCATGCCTCTTCATCCCCTGAACCTTCTGGCCAATTTGCACATTAATAATTGTCTGGAAACTGGCTGGTATTTTTTCCAGGAAGATTTAGCCCATTATTTTTACCATGAGACTGTCTCATGGGATTTTCAGAGCGACATCTGAAACGCTGGCATTCAGCAGTAAGTCTTTCAAACCTAAATGTTGTGGGATGCATGTGGGAGCAACTATTTTACATTAGAAGTACTTCCAATGTTAATGATGTAAGCCTTCATCACAATCGCCCACATCAGCTATACACATTTTCCACTCGGCGAATTTTATGAAAATAATTTCAGCTTTACAGCATTAAAAGGGAAAGGATTTTCCTAATTTTTGACAAAATACTTTAAAAAATTTTATTTACTGTGTATTAATAGTTACGTGCAGCTACATTGAGTTCAACTTATTTACTTAATGTCACCCATATTGTATTCTGGAAATCATAAAAGCCATATTTGAAAATTATGAGGTGGGATATGTTTTACAGAATGATGAGCTACAACAGATGATGGATGTACCAATTGCAGTGGAGTTGAAATTACTTTGTCCAACTTGTACCTATAACTGTAACTCACAAGATTTAAGCTTCGACTCAAGAAAGAGATGGATCTTACCAATCCTTCACTGGGTTTGATGTGCGTTAGCTGAACCACCTCCAGGTGAGCAGACTGTGAAACCAGCGGATCAGAAGAGAGAGAGATAATGTGGTCACAAACTCCTGACAGTGTTTTACACTATGACAGAAAGAGAAAATAAAAGAATAAAGCTACATTTCGAGGAAACAGTAGGAAAAATATACAAAGTAATTTAATAATCTGCCAAATGAGAATACTTTCATTTTTAAACAATGAAACATCAGTTCTGCAAATCAATATCTCAATGAATTTTCTGAATAAGCTGTGCAGTTTATTTTAAAATGGTCCCTTAGAACCTGATGATGATGGGTACAATATTTAAATCATCTTTTAATCAAAATAAATATCTTACAGCTACTAATAATTTAAAGAGAATAAAGCTTATTCGTGAAAAATATTTTGGCTCCAAAATCCCAGGAGACCCATTCTGTTAGCACAAGTGAGATGGAGTGGAACCTGAGGTGACCCAAGATCCATCTGGGCAGAAGAAAAGCACTTGGAGACTTTCAGCTTCCCACAGAGCGACTATCCCTGCAGACTAAAAGGTAACTGATCCTTTCCAGGATCAATTATCCTAGTCTAGTAAAGGTTTTGGGACCAAATAAAGGTCTCAATGGGACTCTTGCAAGCTCTCAATGTTGAGAACTACTGTGGGCCTAATAGGCAGAATTCCCAAGAACTCCTCCAGGCAAGCTCTCTTGATGTGGAAGTGGGAGGGGCAAAGATTCACCCATGGACTCCACTCCACTGGAACTTAAAGGGGATGTATAAATAGGACAGAATCCCAGTGGAACAAAGCTCCGCCCCAAATTCCTGGCTCCTTCCCAACCTTGGACAGAAATTTTCCTTTCTGCCCTCTCCAACCCCAGGAATTTCAGGGCCTTTGTTCTTGTGAATATAAAAAATATATAGAAATCTCCTCTTGCCTATGTAAACATTACACTCAACAGGTTTTGGAGAAATTAATTATACCATTGAGTTTCAGCAACAACATGTCAATGCACCACAGAATACGCAAAAATAACTTTTAAACTACCTTGATTTAGTGCACAAATGTATTTTCACAGTATGCAAATAGAAAGAAAGAACTTGCATTTTATAGCACCTTTCACGACCTTAGGCCATCCCAAAACACTTCACAGCCAATCAAGTTCTTTAAAAATGTAGTCACAGATGTAATGTAGAGAACATACTCCAGGTTTGATTGCAAAACTGTTTCACACATCTCCTTGCCTAAAACCAATGTCTAAAGGTGGCATGGTGCTTTTCGTATCTCTTATGGATTTTTCTAGAGACTCTGTCAGCAAATTTAGAGGTGTACAAATGATGTAAACATTGGTCCCCACAGTAATTTGCATACTGAGTAAAGCGTAAGTACATTCAATTCCTTTGGATATATTTTAGCCCAAACACACAACATAAAAACATGGCCATTTTTTTCTATTTTAACTTCAACTGTTGCATTTGTTGTGCTAGAAGTGACAGATGAGAATTAAACAACTGTTTATATAATACTCCTCATATGGAAAGAAACATCTCAGCATGATTTAGAGTCAGGGAAGTAAAGTAAAATAATGTGAGTGAAAAATATCAAAGGCATTGTCAGATTCTTTTTAAAAGAAGTTTTTGAAGGCCTTTTTTGACCAATTTGCATTGTATTTGAGTGCAAGTCACTGATGTAAATTAGAAAACTTGTGGTCCCAGCACTCGTCATTGAGACATCCACTCAATTTCCCCTCCTACCCCCAACCCAATATAACTCTTTAAATAAGTATTCATTATTTTTTAACCCATAAACCGATTTCTGATCCATACCCAACACTTAGCAAAAATTCTGAAAGCACTGAGCAAAACTAATAGCCTTCTGTGTGGGACTTTATCATGGATAACTTTCAAGATGATTTGTAAAGTAATAGCTTTGTAAACTGAAGTCCACACAAATGTCTTCTGGAAGTCGAGGTACAATAACAATCCACTTGGGCTATCATTTCCTCAGATCTGGAAGGAGTTTCTATTTCATGAGGATTCCTATTTACAAAGCTATTATTTACATGATGTTGAAGTAAAGAAAGACTTGCATTTATATAGCACCTTTCACAACCACCGGATGTCTCAAAGCGCTTTACAGGCAATGAAGTGGAGTGTAGTCACTGTTGTGATGTGGGAACCGCGGCAGCCAACTTGCGCACAGCAAACTCCCACAAACAGCAATTTGATAATGACCAGCTAAGCTATTTTTTGTTATTTGATTGAGGGATAAATATTGGCCAGGACACTGGGGATAACTCCCCTGCTCTTCTTTGAAATAGTGCTATGGGATCTTTTGAGTCCACCTGAGGGGGCAGACGGGCCTCAATTTAACGTCTCATCCGAAATACGGCATCTCCGACAATGCAACACTCCCTCAGCACTGTGTTGGAATGTCAGCCTCGATGCATGTGCTCAAGTTCCTGGAGTGGGACTTGAACCCACAACCATCTGACTCAGAGGCAAGTGTGCTACCCACTGAGCCACAGCTGACACTTATGGGTAAGACTAATGGGTTTGTGGTTGTGTTCATTGCACGTCTTGAAAATGGCAATCACATTAGTCTGTTTTTTAATCTACTGGTACTTTCTCAGTGTCCAGACTCTCTCGTAACAATCTGTCAATACCTCACAAATCTCCTTTTTTCTCCATTAGCGCTCTAGGATAAATAGCCTCTATCTTTGGAGATGTATTGGTTTTGATTCCTTTGAGCTTGTGTAAGACTTCCATCTCATTTATATTGAAGTCATAATTTTTTCTGGGGTACCTGTGTTTGCGCAGAGCATGTCTTGCACAGTAAATATTTAGAGGAAGTAATCATTCCTAACGGGCTGGATTTTGCTGTAAAAATAATGGTGAGGCTGTCAGCGTTCACCGTTATTTACATGCACATCGGACAGCAACTTCTGGTGACCATACTTGCACAGTCAAACTTGGAAAACAGCAATTTGCTGTGCAAGGTACTCTGCTCCTCCAGAAGCTGCACTATAACAGTATCTTGTTCGGCATTGAAATACATGGAACAGCATGAGCTTGCTGTACTTACGTGATAGATACCATCTAACCCGCCAGAAAAAGTAGGGCCCGTCTATTCTAGTGTAAGTACATTATTGATGGTGTGATAAGTCTTAATGACTGCCAAACAACCTCTCTGGCACAGAAAATTAACTTTTATAAGTGTGGAGTCTCATTCCATCAGATTTTAATTATTATTCAGGATTTAAAAACATGGAAAATAAATAATTGTATTTTTTTCTTTGTCACTTTAATCTCTCTCCCTCGATCCCATCTTTCTTTCCCTTTCTTTATTTCACTTTCTGTACCTGATTTGATGTTGAATTAAATATTCGAACTGACATTTCCTGGTTCAAACTTTGTGCTGCTCATTAACGATTGTTCAATCTGATTGATTGAGGAGATACACTGTTGCTTTTCCTGTTCATACAGGTCCCAGATCCCCTGTAGAGGGCACAATGTAATTCTGGCTCTCTAATTTACAGTACGTCCCAGTATGATATCTCATAGAAAGCCTGTGGGCAAGTGTAAGGTTAAAGAACGGCTGATACTGTTCATTTGCCACTGACCACAGAATCTGGCCCAAATTTTTATGCCCATTCTGTGTTTCAAGCCTATTTGTATCTTTTATGGTTCTTAGCTCTGCTCTCTTACTGTTGCAGTACAGAAAGAACTTCTTACTGTTCGGCTTTGTGTCTGGAGCTGTGCTTTTTTTCTAGGTGTCTCTAGGTCTCTCTTTGTCTTTCAGATTCCCCTTTCAACAGGTTTCTGCATGTACTTATATTCATCCCAGTGAACCCCACCCCCTTTCTCTCGGCAATCGGGAGTAAAAATACTTAATTGGAGGAAGGCCAATTTCAGTGGGATGAGAACGATCTGGCCCAGTTAAATTGGAATCAAAGATTGACTTGCAAAATTGTAATAGTACTATTAAAGAGGAAAAAATTTGGGTACAGCTGAGGTACATTCCCACCAGGGGAAAAGGTAGGGCAACTAAACTCAGAGTTCTCTAGATAATGAAAGAGATAAAGAGTAAGATGAATGTCAGATTGAGAATACATCTGAGAATCAGGCTAAATATAGAAAGTTCAGAGAAGTGAAAAAGAAAATAAGAGGGGCAAAGAGAGGGTCTGAAAATAGAATGGCAGCCAACATAAAAGGAAATCCAAAAATCTTCTATAGGCATATAAATAGTAAACGGGTAGTAAGAAGAGGGTGGGAGCTGATTAGGGACAAAAATGGTGACCTACGCATGGAGGCAGAGGGTATGGCTGAGGTGCTAAATGAATACTTTGCATCTGTCTTTACCAAGGAAGAAGATGTTGCCATAGACAAAGTGAAGGAGTAGGTAGAGGAGATATAGGATGGGATAAATATTGAAAAAGAGGAGGTACTAGAAAGGCTGGCTATACTTAAGGTAGATAAGTCGCCAGCAGCAGATAGGATGCATCTGAGGAAAGTGAAAGAAATCGCAGAGGTACTGGCCATAATCTTCCAATCCTCCTTAGAAACGGGAGTGGTGCCAAAGGACTGGAGAATTGCAAATGTTACATCCTTGTTCAAAAAAGGGTGCAAGATAAACCCAGCAATTACAGGCCAGTCAGTTTCACCTCGGTAGTGGGTAAGCTTTTAGAAACAATAATCGTGGATAAAATTAACGGTCACTTGGACAAGTGTGGATTCATTTTTGTAAAAATTTGTTCCTGGGATGTGGGCGTCACTGGCAAAGCCAACATTTATTGCCCATCACTAATTGCCCTCGAGAAGGTGGTGATGAGCTGCCTTCTTGAACCGCTGCAGTCCTTGTGGTGAAGATGCTCCCACAGTGCTGTTAGGGACAGAGTTCCAGGATTGTTACCCAGCAAAGAAGGAGGAACGGCGATATATTTCCAAGTCAGGATGGTGTGTAACTTGGAGGGGAACTTGCAGTTGATGGTGTTCCCATGTGCCTGCTGCCCTGTCCTTCTAGGTGATATAGTAGCGGGTTTGGGAGGTGCCGCCGAAGAAGTCATGGCAAGTTGCTGCAGTGCATCTTGTAGATGGTACACACTGCAGCCACCAGTGTGCTGGTGGTGGAGGGAAGTGAATTTTGAAGGTGGTAGACAGGATGACAATCAAGCAGCTGCTTTGGCCTGGATGGTGTCGAGCTTCTTCAGTGTTGTTGGGGCTGCACACATCCAGACAAGTGGAGAGTATTCCATCACACTCTTGACTTGTGCCTTGTAGATGGTGGAAAGGCTTTGGAGAGTCAGAAGGTGAGACACTCGTTGCAGAACGCTTTTGTTTCCACAGTCTTTATGTGGCTGGTCCAGTAAGATTTCTGGTCAATGGTGACTCCCAGGATGGGGGAATTCTGTGATGGTAACACCGTTGAGGAGTTGCGACTGGAACTGAACACTGTAATCATGAGTGAACATCCCCACTCTGATGGACGCACAGGGCATAATTTCAAAATTTGCAGATGACACAAAACGTGGAAGTACAGTGAACAGTGAGGAGGATAGTGATAGACTTCAAGAGGACATAGACGGGCTGGTGGAATTGGCAGACATGTGGCAGATGAAATTAACACAATAAAAGTGCGAAGTGATACATTTTGGTAGAAAAAATGAGGAGATGAAATATAAACTAAAGGGTACAATCGTAAAGGAGGTGCATGAAGAGAGACACCTGGGGGTATATGTGCACAAATCGTTGAAGGTGGCAGGGCAGGTTGGGAATGCAGTTAAAAAAGCTTACGGGATCCTGGGCTTCATGAATAGAAAAAAAGACTTGGATTTATATAGCGCCTTTCATGACCGCCGGACATCTCAAAGCGCTTTACAGCCAAAGAAGTATTTTGGAGTGTAGTTACTGTTGTAGTGTAGGAAATAGGAATAGAGGAATAGAGTACAAAAGCGTGGAAATTATGATGAAGCTGTTTAAAACACTGGTTCAGCCTCAACTGGAGTATTGTGTCCAAATCTGGGCAGTGCACGTTAGGAAGGATGTGAAGGCCTTTGGGAGCGTGCAGAAAAAATTTACGAGAATGATTCCAGCGATGTGGGACTTCAGTTAGGTGGATAGACTGGAGAAGCTGGGCCTGTTCTCCTTGAAGCAGAGAACATTGAGAGGAGATTTCATAGAGGTGTTCAAAATCATAAGGGCTCTGGACAGAGCAGACAGAGAGAAACTGTTCCTGTTGGCAGACGAGTCGAGAACCAGAGGACAAAAAATAAAAAATAGGAGCAGGAGTAGGCTATTTAATAAGATCATGGCTGATCTGATCATGGACTCAGTTCCACTTCCCTGCCCACTCTCCATAACCCTTTATTCCCTTATCGCTCAAAAATCTATCTATCTTCGCCTTAAATATATTCAATGACCCAGCCTCCACAGCTCCCTGGGGCAGAGAATTCCACAGATTTACAACCCTCAGAGAAGAAATTTCTCCTCATCTCAGTTTTAAATGTGTGGCCCCTTATTCTAAGACTATATGCCTCCTAGTTTTAGTTCCCCTATGAATGGAAATATCCTCTCTGCATCCAACTTGTCGAGCTCCCTCATTGGGCCCAAGTTTCCACATGATTTGCGCCTGATTTTTAGGAGCAACTGGTGGAGAACGGACTATTTTAGAAATCGCAATTTTCCACACTTTTTTTTCTGCAGTTCTAGTCAGGTAGAACAGTTCTACTTTGGAACAGAATTTTTTCTTCAAAAGGGGGCATGTCCGGCCACTGACGCCTGATTTGAAAGTTTCCACAGTGAAAATGTACTCCAAACTAAAGTAGAATGGAGCAAGTGAAGATTTTTGTAGAACTGAAAAAACCTGTTCTACACATTAAAAAATCAGGCGCAGGTTACAAATCAGGCGTCCAGAACGAGGTGGGGGGGGGGGGAGGGAACTCATTAAATTCTACAATCAATCCTTATTTATACTTATACAAATATTATACAAATGAATCCAACCTGAATAAACATTTATAAGCAAAGAAAAGAAAAGATTAAATAAACCATCTTCCTACCTGTGTGAAAGTGCTTCAGCCAGGAAGGATGGTGCAGCAAGCCTCACAAAACGAGGGAGCTGGCCAAACGCGGGGCGGGGGGGAAGAGGAGGAGGAGGAGGAGGGAGCCGACCGCGGGGGGGGGGCGGGGGGGGTGAGGAGGAGGAGGGAGCCGACCGAACGTGGGCGGGGGGAGGGGGGTGAGGAGGAGGAGGGAGCCGACCGACCGCGGGGGGGCGGGGGGAGGGAGGGAAGGGGAGGGAGGGAAGGGAAGGGAGCCGACGAACGCGGGGGGTGGGGGGGGGGGGGGTGGGGAGGGAAGGGAGCCACCGAATGCGGGAGGGAGAGAGCCGACCGAACGCGGGCGGGAGGGAGCCGACCGAACGCCGGGGGGGGGGGGGGGGGGGGGGGGGGGGGGGGGAGAAGGGAGCCGACCGAACGCGGGTTGGGGGGGGGGGGGAAAGGGAGCCGACCGAACGCGGACGGTAGGGAGCCGACCGAACGCGGGGGGGGGGGGAGGGAGGGAGCCAACTGAACGCGGGCGGGAGGGAGCCTACCGAACGCGGGAGGGAGCCGACCGAACGCAGGGGGGGGAGGGAGGGAGCCGACCGAATGCGGGCGGGAGGGAGCCTACCGAACGCGGGAGGGAGCCGACCGAACGCGGGGGGGGGAGGGAGGGAGCCGACCGAACGCGGGAGGGAGCCGACCGAACGCGGGAGGGAGCCGACCGAACGCGGGAGGGAGCCGACCGAACGCGGGGGGGGGGGAGGTAGGGAGCCGACCGAACGCGGGCGGGAGGGAGCCTACCGAACGCGGGAGGGAGCCGACCGAACGCGGGGGGGGGGGGGAGGGAGGGAGCCGACTGAACGCGGGCGGGAGGGAGCCTACCGAACGCGGGAGGGAGCCGACCAAACGCGGGGGGGGGAGGTAGGGAGCCGACCGAACGCGGGCGGGCGGGAGCCTACCGAATGCGGGAGGGAGCCGACCGAACGCGGGAGGGAGCCGACCGAACGCGGGAGGGAGCCGACCGAACGCGGGAGGGAGCCGACCGAACGCGGGAGGGAGCCGACCGAACGCGGGGGGGGGGGAGGGAGGGAGCCGACCGAACGCGGGAGGGAGCCGACCGAACGCGGGGGGGGGGGGGGGGGAGGGAGGGAGCCGACCGAACGCGGGGGAGTGGGGGGAGGAGGGAATGGAGCCGTTCCAGACGGCTGGCGGGAAAGAGAGAAGGCTGCAGGAAGCCTCAGAAATTGAGGAGCCATTTCCCGACGGTAAAAGGGGGAGGTCGTCGGGAAACGGCTGCCTCAACTTTCTGAGGCTTCCTGCACCCTTCTCACTGCTACAAGAAGCCTCTGTGCTGATGGCAATGTATTTTTATTAAAAAGTGTTCAAAAACTAAACTGCTACAAAGAACTACAAAAATAGCCGAGTGCCAATGTTTTTTTCACACTGAGCATGCGCGAACGCTCCAACGCGCACGTGCAGCGTTGCCGGCAGGAAAAAAACGAATTTAAATAGTACCCGCCCCCTCCCACTTACAAAATCAGCACGAGTGTAGGCTCCGCCCCCCTGGGCGCCACGCCAAGCAGACAAGGAGCTGCAAAGCCCTCCAGAATCGCTCGTTTTTTTTCCGGCACCGTTTTAGGCGCGAAAAACGGGTGCCCAGCTCGGAGGGGCGCCCGTTTTTTATCCTGTGGAAACTTGGGCCCATTATCTTATATAATTCGATAAGATCATCTCTCATTCTTCTGAACTCCAATGAGTACAGTCCCAACCTACTCAACCTATCTTCATTAGTAAATCCCCTCATCTCCGGAATCAACCTAGTGAACCTTCTCTGAACAGTCTCCAATGCAAGTATATCCTTTCTTAAATATGAAGACCAAAGCTGCACACAGTACTCCAGGTATGGCATCACTAATACCCTGCACAGTTGTAGCAGGATTTCTTTGCTTTTATACTCTACCCCGCTTGTAATTAAGGATAACATTCCATTTGCCTTCCTGATTACTTGCTGTACCTGCATACCACAAACTTTTTGTGTGTCATGCACAAGAACCCCCAGGTCCCTCTGTACTGAAGTACTTTGCAATTTTTTTCCATTTAAATTATATTTGCTTTTCTATTTTTTCTGCCAAAGTGGATAACCTCACATTTTCATACATTATATTCCATCTGTCAATTTTTTGCCCACTCATTTAGTCTGTCTATATCCCTTTACAGATTTGTTGTATCCTCCTCACAATTTGCTTTCCCACCCATCTTTGTATCATCAGCAAACTTGGCTACATTACACTCAATCCCTTCATCCCAGTCATTAATATAGATTGTAAATAGAAACATAGAAAATAGGTAACTTAGAAAATAGGTGCAGGAGTAGGCCATTCGGCCCTTCGAGCCTGCACCACCATTCAATATGATCATGGCTAAATAGTTGAGGCCACAGCACCGATCCCTGCGGCACCCCACTGGTTACTGTTTGCCAACTGGAAAATTACCCATTTATCCCGACTCTCTGTTTTCTGTTAGTTAGCCAATCCTCTATCCATGCTAATATATTACCCCCAACCCCGTGAACTTTTATCTTGTGCAGTAACCTTTTATGTGACACATTATCGAATGCCTTCTGGAAATGCAAATACACCACATCCACTGGTTCCCCCTTATTACATCTGCTTGTTACATCCTCAAAGAACTCCAGCAAATTTGTCAAGCATGATTTCCTTTAAATGCTGACTCTCTTGATTGAATTATGCTTTTCCAAATGTCCTGCTACTGCTTCCTTAATTATGGACTCCAGCATTTTCCCAACGACAGATGTTAGGTTAACCGGTCTATAGTTTCCTGCTTTCTGTCTGCCTCCTTTTTTTAAATAGGGGCGTTACATTTGTGGTTTTCCAATCTGCTGGGACTTTCCCAGAATCCAGTGAATTTTGGTAGATTACAACCAATGCATCCACTATCTCTGCAGCCACTTCTTTTAGGACCCTAGGATGCAAGTCATCAGGTCCTGGGGACTTGGCAGCCTTTAATCCCATTATTTTACCGAGTACTACTATTGAACTAATATAGCAGGGGGATGGGAACCTATGCAGGGAGACAGAGGGAAGCAAAAAATAGAAAGGAAAATAGTAAAAGTGGAGGGCAGAGAAACCCAAAACAAAAAGGGCCACATTACAGCAAAATTCTAAAGGGGCAAAGTGTGTTAAAAAGACAAGCCTGAAGGTTCTGTGCCTCAATGCGAGGAGTATTCGGAATAAGGTGGACGAATTAACTGCGCAGATAGCAGTTAATGGATAAGATGGATTGACATCACGGAGACATGGGTCCAGGATGACCAAGGCTGGGAACTCAACATCCAAGGGTATTCAGCATTTAGGAAGGATAGACAGAAAGGAAAAGGAGGCGGGGTGGCTTTACTGGTTAAAGAGGAAATTAATGCAATTGTAAGGAAGGACATTAGCCTGGATGATGTGGAATCGGTATGGGTGGAGCTACGGAATACCAAAGGGCAGAAAACGCGAGTGGGAGTTGTGTACAAGCCACCAAATCGTAGTAGTGAGGTTGGTGACAGCATCAAACAAGAAATAAGGCATGTGTGCAATAAAGGTACAGCAGTTATCATGGGCGACTTTAATCTACATATTGATTGGGCTAACCTAACTGGTAGCAATGCTGTGGAGGATGTTTTCCTGGAGTGTATTAGGAGTGGTTTTCTAGACGAATATGTCGAGGAACCAACCTGAGAGCTGGCCATCCTAGTGTGGGTGATGTGTAATGAGAAAGGACTAATTAGCAATCTTGTTGTGTGAGGCCCCGTGGGGAAGAGTGACCATAATATGGTAGAATTCTTTATTAAAATGGAGAGTGACACAGTTAATTCAGAAACTAGGGTCCTGAACTTAAGGAAAGGTAACTTTGATGGTATGAGGCGCAAATTAGTTAGATTAGACTGGCAAATGATACTTAAACGGCTGACGGTAAATAGGCAATGGCAAACCTTTAAAGATCGTATGGATGAACTTCAACAATTATACATCCCTGTCTGGAGTAAAAATAAAATGGGGAAGGTGGCTCAACCGTGGCGAACAAGGGAAATAATGGATAGTGTTAAATCCAAGGAAGAGGCATATAAATTAGCCAGAAAAAGCAGCAAACTTGAGGACTGGGAGAAATTTATAATTCAGCAGAGGAGGACAAAGGGTTTAATTAAGAGGGGGAAAATAGAGTACGAGAGGAAGCTTGCCGGGAACATAAAAACTGACTGCAAAAGCTTCTATAGATATGTGAAGAGAAAAAGATTAGTGAAGACAAACGTTGTTGCCTTGCAGTCAGATTCAGGTGAATTTATAATGGGGAACAAAGAAATAGCAGAACAATGGAACAAATACTTGGTTCTGTCTTCACGAAGGAAGACACAAATACCTTCCGGGTGTACTAGGGGACCGAGGATCTAGTGAGAAGGAGGAACTGAATGATATCCTTATTAAGCGGAAAATTCTGTTAGGGAAATTGATGGGATTTGAAGGCTGATAAATTACTGGGGCCTGATAGTCTGCATCCCACAGTACTTAAGGAAGTGGCCCTAGAAATAGTGGATACATTGGTGATCATTTTCCAACAGTCTATCGACTCTGGATCAGTTCCTATGGACTGGAGGGTAACTAATGTAACACCACTTTTTAAAAAAGGAGAGATGAAACGGGTAATTATAGACCGGTTAGCCTGACATCAGTAGTGGGGAAAATGTTGAAATCAATCATTAAGGATGAAATAGCAGCCATTTGGAAAGCAGTGACAGGATCGGTCCAAGTCAGCATGGATTTATGAAAGGGAAATCATGCTTGATGAATCTTCTGGAATTTTTTTGAGGATGTAACTAGCAGAGTGGACAAGGGAGAACCAGTGGATGTGGTGTTTTTGGACTTTCAAAAGGCTTTTGACAAGGTCCCGCACAAGAGATTGGTGTGCAAAATCAAAGCGCATGGTATTGGGGGTAATGTACTGAAGTGGATAGAGAACTGGTTGGCAGACAGGAAGCAGAGAGTCGGGATAAAGGGGTCCTTTTCAGAATGGCAGGCCGTGACTAGTGGAGTGCCGCAGGGTTCAGTGATGGGACCCCAGCTCTTTACAATATACATTAACGATTTTGATGAAGGAATTGAGTGTAATATCTCCAAGTTTGCAGATGACACTAAACTGGGTGGCGGTGTGAGCTGTGAGGAGGACGCTAAGAGGCTGCAGGGTGATTGGGCAGGTTAGGTGAGTGGGCAAATGCATGGCAGATGCAGTATAATATGGATAAATGTGAGGTTATCCATTTTGGGGGCAAAAACACGAAGGCAGAATATTATCTGAATGGCGGCAGATTAGGAAAAGGGGAGGTGCAACGAGACCTGGTGTCATGGTTCATCAATCATTGAAAGTTGGCATGCAGGTACAGCAGGCGGTGAAGGCAGCAAATGGTATGTTGGTCTTCATAGCTAGGGGATTTGAGTATAGGAGCAGGGAGGTCTTACTGCAGTTGTACACGGCCTTGGTGAGGCCCCACCTGGAATATTGTGTACAGTTTTGGTCTCCTAATCTGAGGAAGGACATTCTTGCTATTCTGACGGGACTGGACAAGTTAGAAGTGGGAAGAATGTTCCCGATGTTGGGGAAGTCCAGAACCAGGGGACATAGTCTTAGGATAAGGGGTAGGCCATTTAGGACTGAGATGAGGAGAAACTTTTTCACAGAGAATTGTTAACCAGTGGAATTCGCTGCCGCAGAGAGTTGTTGATGCCAGTTCATTGGATATATTCAAGAGGGAGTTAGATATGGCCCTTACGGCTAAGGGGATCAAGGGGTATGGAGAGAAAGCAGGAAAGGGGTACTGAGGGAGTGATCAGCCATGATCTTATTGAATGGCGGTGCAGGATCAAAGGGCTGAATGGCCTCCTCTTGCACCTATTTTCTTTGTTTTGCAACCGTGTCTCTGTAAAGGTTATCAGATCATACCCATTCGTATCTATTTGTGCCGTCAACTCATCTATTTTGTTATGAATGCTGTGTGCATTCAGATAAAGAGCTTTTAAATTTGTTTTTTTTGCCTTTTTTCCTGCTTTGACCCCACTTTCTGATTTACTTTTATGTTTATACATTCTGTCCCTTCCGGTCACGCTCTGGTTTTCATTTCCCCCAGTGCAACCCTGCTCTATTGCCTTCTCCGTATTCTTTGACTTTTTAAATTTTCGCTCAGCTGAACCCTCCTTTCCACTAATTTGTTTAAAGCAGTCTCTACAGCTCTAGTTATTTGATTCGCCAGGACCCTAGTCTCAGCATGGTCTAAGTGTAGTCCGTCACAGGAACAGCTCCCTCTTACCCCAGTACTGGTGCCAGTGTCCCACGAATCAAAACCCATTTCTCCCACACCAGTTTTTGAGCCACGTGTTTACTCTCCTATCTTATTTACCCTATGCAAATTTGCTCGTGGCTAAGGTAGTGATCCAGAGATTATTACCTTCGTGGTTCTGTTTTTTAATTTGGCCCTTAGCTGCTCATACTCCCTCAGCAGAACCTCTTTCTTTGTCTTACCTACGTCGTTGGTACCTACGTAGACCCAGACAACTGGATCTCCCCCCCACCCCCCACTCCAAGTTCCTCTCCAGCCCAGAGATGTCCTTAACATTGGCACCGGGCAGGCAACACAGCTTTCGAGACTCATGCTCTCGGCTGCAGAGAACCTTATCTATCCCCCTAATGATACTGTCCCCTACCACTACAACATTTCTTTTTACTCCACCCACTTGAATGGCCCCCTGTACCACAGTGCTGTGGTCAGTTTGCTCATCATCTCTGCAGTCCCTGCTCTCGTCCACACAGGGAGTAAGAGTCTCAAACCTGTTGGACAAGAACAAAGGCGGAGGCTTCTCCATCACTCGATCCTGAGTCCATATCTTCCTCACTCGTAGTCACACCCTCCTGTCCCTGACCACGGACCAAATTTGAATTAACTAATCTAAGGGGTGTGACTGCCTCCTGGAACACAGCATCCAGGTAACTCTCCCACTCCCTGATGTGTCGTAGTGTCTGCAGTTCGGACGCCAGGAGTCGAAGTTCCTCGAGCTGTCTACACTTGCTGCAGATGTGGTCGCTGTGGACCTCAATGGGATTAACCAGCTCCCACATGCAACAGCAGAAACACTTCGCCTGATGGAATGCACTGTCTGAAAAGGTGGTGGAGGCAGACTTAATCACACATTTCAAAAGGGATTTGGATAAGTACCTGAAAAGTATCTGCCATACAAAAACATCAATGATTTAGATGAAGGAATTGAATGTAATATCTCCAAGTTTGCAGATGACACTAAGCTGGGTGGTGGTGTGAGCTGTGAGGAGTATGCTAAGAGACTGCAGGGTGACTTGGACAGGTTAGGTGAGTGAGCAAATGCATGACAGATGCAGTATAATGTGGATAAATGTGAGGTTATCCACTTTGGTGGCAAAAACAGGAAGACAGAATATTATCTGAATGGCGACAGATTAGGAAAAGGGGAGGTGCAATGAGACCTAGGTGTCATGGTTCATCAGTCATTGAAGGTTGGCATACAGGTACAGCAGGCGGTGAAGAAGGCAAATGGTATGTTGGCCTTCATAGCTAGGGGTTTTGAGTATAGGAGCAGGGAGGTCTTAATGCAGTTGTACAGAGCCTTGGTGAGGCCATGCCTGGAATATTGTGTTCAGTTTTGGTCCCCTAATCTGAGGAAAGACGTTCTTGCTATTGAGGGAGTGCAGCGAAGGTTCACCAGATTGATTCCTGGGGTGGCAGGACTGACGTATGAGGAGCAACTGGATCAACTGTGCTTGTAATCATGGTGTTTAGAAGAATGAGAGGGGATCTCATCGAAACATATAAAATTCTGACGGGATTGGACAGGTTAGAGGCAGGAAGAATGTTCCCGTTGCTGGGGAGTTCCAGAACCAGGGGTCACATTCTAAGAACAAGGGGTAAGCCATTTAGGACCGAGATGAGGAGAAACTTCTTTACTCAGAGTGGTTAATCTGTGGAATTCTCTACCGCAGAAAGTTGTTGAGGCCAGTTCATTAGATATATTCAAAAGGGAGTTACGGCCAAAGGGATCAAGGGGTATGTCGAGAAAGCAGGAAAGGGGTACTGAGGTTGAATGATCAGCCATGATCTTATTGAATGGCGGTGCAAGCTCAATGAGCCGAATGGCCTACTGCTGCAACTAATTTCTATGTTTCGATGTTTCTAATGTATTTAGTAAACTTAGTTTTCAAGTTTTGTTTTCAAGTTTTGTTTTTAATCCCAGCTATTAATTCAAACTATTGCTCCAGAAAAGAGAGAAAAACTCACCAACCAATCACTTCCCTTCTTTCTTGTGACATCACACTTTGATTTTGGTTCTTTGTATTTCTTGTCTTCAGGTCATTTGGTGTTTGGGCTGCTCCTCTCACGCTGCTTAATGGAGGGCCGCTCGGGTCAGGTCTTGCGCTCTTTCGCGCAAAAGAACCAAAGGCGACATAGAAAAAGCTCTTTTATGTACAGTGGTTAGGATCGGGAATGCACTGCCTGAAAGGGTGGTGGAGGCAGACTCAATCACACATTTCAAAAGGGATTTGGATAAGTACCTGAAAAATTTGCAGGGCTACGGGGTGTGGGAGTGGGAGTTGCTGAGGTGCTCTTGCAGAGAGCCGGCACGTGCTTGAGGGGCCGAATGGTCATCTTCCGTGCTGTTACCATTTTATGATTCTATAATTCTTCCTCTTGGATTCACTTTTGATTTGTTTATCAATTTATTTAGGGCCACACTTATTTAGTCTAAACCTGCTATATGTATTAACCCAACATGCTCAATATTATGTCTTTAAATGTGTTTCACTTGTGCTTTACTGAAGTGAAGAACAACCTCCCCTGATCAAGTTATTAAATTGTTCTGTCATTTTCTTAAAATACTCTTCTTAAAGTTATACACCTGGCATCTGGTCTTTATTTTTTATGATCATGTTAAATGTAATCATTCTGTTCCCCCAAGGATGTCACAACCTTCATTTTCTGCCCACTGTCTGGACAAATACCAAGTCAAGGTGAGTACTACCTCTCGTGGCTTTCCTGATGCACTAATCAAGCATTAAATCTATTAACTCTGACTCTGAGCCACTTGAGCTTCCCAATTTATATTAGGTTGATTGAAATATGTATTAAAATAAATTTGCTGTTCTGTCATACCCTTCCTATCTCTTCATAATGAAAACCATCTTTCCTCTTATGTTTACCTGCTGGATTTTTGCATACCCCTAGCATTAGCCTGGACTTTTTGGCATTGAGATGTTCATCCAGAGTAGTTAATTATGAAACTTTTTACCTCCTACAGGATCAACAATTTTTATCTCCCATGTGTCCCTGGCATCCAGTTGTACATTTTCCACTGTGATCCACTCTACATCCCTGTATGTTTTATTAAGTAATAGTCTTCTTCTGAGTTAACCATATTTCAGATATTCTTATTACATCGTAGTTGTCTATTGCCACAACAGCCGCCAGTTCCAACATCTTATATCTAACACTTCTAGAATTTGTGTCAATACATCTTAATATAGATTTACTCCCTTTTATGGCCCCTAGTATCTGCCTTTTCAGGGTCTCCGGTTTCCATAGGTCTCTAACTTTCTTTGTTTATATCTCCTGTTAACTACATTCTACCTTGCAATCATTTGCATCTGGGACCTGCTTTCCTTTCTACCCTCCCCTTGCTTGTCTAGTTTATATGGCTCCTAATTGCTGTCTCAAACTTTCTACAAGTCTCTTTGTTCCTACTTAGTTTAGGTGCAATCTCCAAAACAGTTCTTTTTGTTCTGAAAATACCAGTTATTTATAAAACTAGCGTTGTTGTTTTAACACCATGTTGCCAGGCACTCATTTACATCCTCAATGTTCTTGAGGATGGGGTACTGAAGTTGCATGTTCAACCATGAACTCATTGAATGGCGGTGCAGGCTAGAAGGGCCGAATGGCCTACTCCTGCACCTATTTTCTATGTTTCCAACGCATCTCCTTTCCCAAACACTGGAAGTATACAAAAGAACATTACTTAGCATCACTTAATCTATTCATTTTGAGGTGACCTTGGTTGGTATGGCTCTTGAAGCCCCTATATTATTTATGCCTATATCGTTAACGCTTACGTGGACTCCTACCAGTGACTCCTTCAGTATCCATTCTAACTGTTCCTCAGTATGTATTGCGTTAGCTCCAAGTAGACAACTCACCATTCTGTAAGTATTGTCCTTACAACACACATAGCTTTCATGTTAATGAACAAAGAGTTCAAGATGGCTATAATCTCCAATGTTCTCGTTACATCTTTGTCCAAGATATTTTCTCTGGTTTTCTAGCTACTTTCTCTCCTTGTTTCCTTCTGCAGTGTTGCATAGAGACTGTTCATTATTGTGATCTCTTACAATTTTTATTTACAGGTTTTCTTACTTTTACGATTGTTAATCCATTCAGTTTCCCTCCATAATTGTCTCGATGACAATCTTGACCCTGGTTTTACCAATGTTCAGCTCAGATCGCTGTTGATTCTATTTCAGGATCTAATGCTAGCTTGGCCTTTTGAATGACCCATGATGACTCACTTACAGAATCGGAAGCAGCCAGTCGCCTTTAATACTGCCCCCACTTTTGTCTGAACATGTAAGCTGTTGTACCTAGCACTCTAAAGCCAGAATCTTTTCCTTCAATTTAAATTATCAATAGATAATTTTTGCATCTTTTCATCCATCTATTAACTTGGTTTTCTCATTTGTGAACATCCAACTGTAAACACACCTCATAACCTACATCTTAATTATTCTTCACTCGCTTGCATCCCTTTTAATCTTACTTCTCTGGTTGCACCCCTATTATTTAACTTCTCTTCGGTACCTCTTATTTGTTTTAATTCTCCCAATTTTCCCCTTTTGACTTTACTTCTCCCAAAGGCTTCCTTTTGAATTTAATTCACTCAGCTTAGTTTGTCTGCTCAATTTTTTTGCTACCCTCAGATACTCTTATTTAATTTTGGCTCATCTTAGTGGCCCCTTTACCTTTTCATTCTTGCCTTTAAATGAAGCTTTTATCAACTATCCTCTTTGACTTTGGAAATGGTGGAGTTTAATGATACAGGTGTGACATTCGAAATCCAGAAACCTCGGGACTGAGGCCGTTCCGGATATTTCCGGATTTCGGAACGTCTTTGCCTGGGCCGAGGTAGGTAGGGTAGGGGAGGGGTCGGTCGGGCAGCCAAGGCGGGGGAAGTTTGAATTTCGGAACATTTTCCGGTTTCCGGACGACCCCGCCTAGGATCAGACTGGTGTCCGGAACATTCCGAATTCCAGAACTCCGGATTTTAGACATCGCACCTGTATAGATAAAATGTAAATTGGTGGAAATATATTACAGAATTTTAAGTAATTATTTGGTGTCCAAATTATTCCTTATCCTACCAAAGGCAGATTTTATTCCACTTTAAACACTAGTTTGGCCCCAGCTGGAGTATTGTGACCAATTCTGGGCACCACACTTTATGACTGATAAAGTGCTACCTCTAGTGGCTTCCCTGATGCACTAATCAAGCATTAAATCGACCAACTCTGACTCCTATCCACTTGAACTTCCCAATTTGAAGGCTTTGGAAATTGTATAGAAGAGATTTTATCACAGGTAGTCCCTCGAAATCGAGGAAGACTTGCTTCCACTCCAAAAGTGAGTTCCCAGGTGACTGAACAGTCCAATACGGGAATTACAGTCTCTGTCACAGGTGGGACAGACAGTCGTTGAAGGAAAGGGTGGGTGGGGAGTCTGGTTTGCCGCTCGCCCCATCCGCTGCCTGCGCTTGTTTTCTGCATGCTCCCGTCGACGAGACCCGAGGTGCTCAGCGCCCTCCCGGATGCTCTTCCTCTATTTAGAGTGGTGTTTGGCCAGGGTCTCCCAGGTGTCGGTGGGGATGTTGCACTTTATCAAGGAGGCTTTGAGGGTGTCCTTGAAACATTTCCTCTGCCCACCTGGGCTCACTTGCCGTGTAGGAGTAGAGTGCTTGCTTTTGGAGTCTTGTGTTGGACATGCGAACAATGTGGCCTGCCCAACGGAGCTGGTCGAGTGTGGTCAGTGCTTCAATGCTGGGAATGTTGGCCTGATCGATAACACTGACGTTGGTGCATATGTCCTCCCAGGGGATTTGCAGGATCTTGCGGAGACATCGTTGGTGGCATTTCGCCAACGATTTGAGGTATCTACTGTATATGGTCCGCGTCTCTGAGCCATACAGAAGGGCGGGTATCAGATTTACAGGGTTGAGGAATTACAGTTACATGGATAGATTCGATAAACTAGGGTTGTTCTCCTCAGAGCAGAGAAGGCTAAGAGGAGATTTGATAGAGGTGTTATAAAATTGTGAAGGGTTTAGATAGAGTAAATGAAGAGAAAATGTTTTCAATGGCTGAAGGGTCGATAATCAGAGGGCACAGATTTAAGGTGATTGGCAAAAAAGCCAGAGGCGACATGAGGGGGAAATCTTTTTACGCAATGAATGGTTCGGATTTAGTTTGCACCGATAGGGTGGTGGAAACAGATTAATTAGTAGTTTTCAAAAGGGAATGAGAAAAAAAATGCAGTGATATGGAGAACTGGATTGCTGTGCTTTTTTATTCATTGATTCCAAACAGATTCTTGAACCTTTGTGGGTTGAGAGCTAAAAAGCTCTGGGAAAGCTGGGCTGAGCTTTCATTGGTTTGTTAAACTAACATTATGCTAACAGCTTCCCTAGCGTGCAAGTATAAAAGAGCAAAAGGAGCAATATGCGAATGGATAATAAAGCAGCCTCCATTCAAATTGAACCTAGCTGGCTATTCCTGGAGCTGGTTTGGATTCTGATGGATCCCATGATTAATAATTTTGAAACAGCCACCAATGGGAGAAGGGCAACCTATTAGTGCTGCAGGCATAAATAATACCTTTATTCTTATTTGTATCCCACATCATTAATATTATACTATTATCATGCAACACTGCTTGACCAAATGGACAAGCAAATTACCCACTCCCAGACCTTCGTGATCAGGCAGTACAAGCACAGGTTGCTTTGCCTTCTCGGCTGTCTCCCCAAATAATTTGACTGATACGGAAATCTCATCACAGGGGCTAGAAACTCGGTTCTCAGTGAAAAAGGTATTTTTTTGCCAAAATTGCCATTATCGCTTCGCTATCACTATCAGGCCAGAGATTTAAGCTTTAATTTGCGCAGCAGCAAAAATTGGCGTTGTACAAAGATTCGCGACGCAGACCGCAATCCTCGGCAACTTTAGTCCGAGTCCGATACCGCTGCAATTTGGGCCTTGGGAGGGCGGAAATGCCCCCCAAAAAATTGGAAAAAACAACAAGACATTTACAAGACACATATCTATCGAATCGCTGAAAAAGAATTAAAAAATAAAAACTTTAACTTACCTTTTTTGCAGGTCTTCATACTTACCGCCGCTCCAAGGGCTGCCACGCAGCTTTTTACATGTCGGTATTTTTCATGCAAAATACGGGTGAGCAGGGAGCCAAATATTTGGCGAAAACGCTGTTTCGGGTCTTGCACAGCGGTGCTCTTCTCTCCAGCGGTTTTTAAAATCTGCCGCCGTAAAAGGTCACCAAAATTTTCGCCGAACACTTTTTAACCAAATATGGTGATATATCGCCCAAAAGACGGTCACAATGTCGCCAAATTTCTAGCCAAGGAATTCTAACACTCTGTTGTGCACTATGTGATATAGCACCATTCATCAGAAAATAACTTCCATTTATATAGCGCCTTTTGTGATCAATTAAATACTTTTCAATTGTAGTCACTGTTGTAGTGTAAGGAAACGCAGCAGCCAAATTGCACACAGCAAGATCTCACAAATAGCAATGAACAATGTTTTTTAGTGGTATTGATTGAGGGATAAACTCTTCTGATCTCTTGTAATAATCCCAGGGATTGTTTATGTCCACCTGAGGGAGCAGATGGGGCCTCAATTTAACATTTCATCCAAACCTTTAACAATTCAGCACTCCCTCAGTATGGCACTGAAGTGTTAGTCTAGATTATATGCGTAAGTCTCTGAAGTGGGACTTGAACCCACAGCTTTCTTACTCGAGGCGAGACTGCTACCATTGAACAAGGCTGGCATTAAATTAAATTTAGAAGTGACTTCCTTCTCAGATGCAGAGGCGCACCATTGGCAGCTCTGCCTTCAGCCACCTGGGCCCCAAGGGAATTTCCTCCCTAAACCTCTTCTGACTCTCCACTTCCCTCTTCCCCCTTTAAGTCAGTCCTTAAAACCCACATCTGGCCAAGCTTTTAATCACTCATTCCAATATTTCCTTTAGCTTGGTGTTGATTTTTGTCTGTGAAGTGCCTTGGCACATAATTCTTCATTGAAGTGTATATAAATGCAAGCTGTTGTTGTTATTTAGCCAGTAGAGACCCTCCTACCCCGGGTGAATTGCATCTGGGAACCCTTACCGTGAAAGGGACTGAAGGTCGGCGCCACGTGAGTTTAACTTTTCAGGACAATATGGATTGCGAGGTATTCATTGATTCTGGAGCAGATATAAATTCTTGACCTTCTAATTTGTATCTGCTAAAAAATGATTAATCCCACCAATTGATAGACTTCATTGGCCCAATTATAAATGCTGGCAGACAATGGATGCGAAGCCAGCGGAATGCGACTAGTTATTTCTGGCGGGAGGCCCAAGCCATCTCGAGGCGCAAGCCTCATTTCCATTCCGCCAGCGAGCTGCATGCACCAGATAGGTGCACTGCTGAAGCTCACAGGACTTAGGGGAGCAGGAAACCGGCCAGCATCTATGCTGAACCTGTTAAGTCCTGACTCTAATGCACTGACTTATACGAGACACATGCTGAAGTCAAGATCACTCAGGACCTCGACCTTTAATTCCAGCTCTCCAGTGCTGCACTTGCCTGAGACCTCCCTTTATATACCACAGTGGGACAAGTATGCAGTGTCTCCTGCAAGTGCACCCCTGGTGGTAAGGTGTGCTTATTGTTACAGGTCATATCCAGTTACAGTCATGTATAGCATGGTAAGATACAGTTATATACAGTAATGTGAGATACATGACATCACCCTCCCCCAAGGTCTTATTGCCTTTATACATTCAGTCTCTCAGGTGATCTACGCTCTCGCGTGGAGTGTCTTAGTTGTGGTTCAGTTGTTTGCCTTGGTGCCTGTTTTTCGTTCGGTGTGATTGCTGGTATCTCGCCTGGGCTGTCTGTTTCATTCAGTGTGATTGCTGGTATCTCGCCTGGGCTGTCTGTTGAGACAGCCCTTTCCTTAGGTTGTTCCACCTGTCTGTCCACCAGGTGTGGTGTGAGTTCCACATTGTAGTCTGCCTCTGGTCCTTCAGTGTTATCAGTGAATCTACTTTTTACTTGGTCTACATGCCTCTGGCAGGTTTGGTCATTGTCCATTTGTACAACCAGTAGCCTGTTTCCCTCTTTGTCTGTTACTGTCCCTGCAAGCCATTTGGGACCCCGGCCATAGTTTAGCACAAACATTTTGTCCCCTATCTCATTCCACCTCCCTCTCGAATTTCGGTCATGATGCTCAGTTAGCTTTTGATGCTTTGCCTCAACAATTTCATGCATGTCTGGGAGGATTAACGAAAGCTTGGTCTTTAAGGTTCGTTTCATCAATAGTTGCGCGGGGGGAACCCCAGTCAACGAGTGCGGACGAGATCTGTATGCCAGCAGCAGTCGCAACAGGCGGCTCTGCAGCGTGGTACCTTGGATTCTGAGCATGCCTTGTTTAATGATCTGCACTGCTCGCTCCGCTTGGCCATTGGAGGCCGGCTTGAAAGGTGCCATCTTAACGTGACTTATACCGTGGTCAACTATAAAATCGTGAAATTCTGCGCTGGTGAAGCATGGACCATTATCACTGACCAATATGTCAGGAATGCCATGCGTTGCAAACATGGTTCTAAGGCTCTCCACAGTAGTGGAGGTGGTGCTCGAGTTTAAAATGGTGCACTCGATCCATTTTGAAAATGCATCAACGACTACGAGGAACATTTTGCCCATGAATGGGCCCGCATAGTCTACATGCACCCACGACCACGGTTTGGTGGGCCAGGGGCTTAGGGGGGCCTCCCTAGGGGCATTACTGAGTTGGGCACAAATGGTGCACCGACAGACGCAGAGCTCCAAGTCCGCGTCAATGCCAAGCCACCATACATGAGATCTGGCTATGGCTTTCATAAGGACAATCCCTGGGTGCTCGCGATGGAGCTCCCAGACAAATGCCTCCCTGCCTCGTAAGGGCATAACTACTGGCTGCCCCACATCAGGCAGTCTGCCTGTAGTGAGAGTTCATGCATGCGCCTATATAAGGGTTTGACCTCCTCAGGGCAGGCATCGCGAGCCTCTGCCCAGTCACCGGTTAAAACGCATCTTTTAACTAGAGATAACATGGGGTCGCTGGTCGTCCAGGCCAACCGTCATGGGTGAACCTATGGATTCAAAGGCATTGATTGCCATGACCATCTCACAGTCCTGTTCGTCGGACCCTTCTGTGGTCACCAGGGGTAGCCTGCTGAGCGTGTCAGCACAGTTGTCTGTGCCTGGTCTGTGCCTTATCGTGTAGTCGTAAGCCGCCAGCATGAGTGCCCACCACTGAATGCTCACCGAGGCGTTACCGTTGATTGCCTTGCACTCGGATAGTAGGGACGTGAGGGGTTTGTGGTCGGTTTCTAACGCAAACTTGGCCCCGAAAAGGTATTAGTGCATCTTTTTGACACCATACACGCACGCGAGTGCCTCATTCTCAACCATACCGTACCTGCGCTCCGCCCGCGAAAGTGACCTGGAGGCATTAGCCTCGGGCTGCAATTTACCCGCATCATTGACGTGCTGTAAAATGCACCTGACCCCATATGCTGACGCATCACACGTAAGGACTAACTTTTTACCTGGGTCAAAAAAGGCTAAAACACTCTTGGAACATAGAAGGTTGCGTGCCTTATTGAAGCATGCCTCTTGGGCGTCCCCCCAAAACCAATCGCACCCCTTTCTGAGTAGCACGTGGAGAGGCTCCAGCAGCATGCTCAAGTTCTGCATAAAGTTCCCAAATAATTGAGTAGCCCAAGAAAGGCGTGCAGTTCCGAGACATTCCGGGGCCTGGGTGCCAGGCGAATCGCTTCGGTTTTGGATTCGATTGGGCGGATTCCATCAGCAGCAATCCTTCTGCCCAAAAATTCAACCTCAGGTGCAAGAAAGACACTTGGATTTCTTAACTCTTAGGTCTATTCGATCCAATCAACTTAGTACTTCCTCAAGATTGCAGAGATGAGAGTCGGTGTCCCTGCCCGTGATGAGTATGTCATCTTGAAACACAACCGTCCCCAGGATAGACTTGTGCAGACTTTCCATGTTGCGCTGGAATAAAGCAGCTGCCGACCTGATGCCGAATGGGCATCGATTGTACACAAAAAGGCCTCGATGTGTGTTGATGGTGGTGAGTAGCTTAGACTCTTCGGTCAATTCTTGCGTCATATACGCAGATGTGAAGTCAAGTTGCGAGAAAAGTTTTCCTCCAGCCAACGTGGCAAATAGGTCCTCTGCTCTGGGCAGCGGGTATTGATCCTGTAGGGAGACTCTGTTTATGGTAGTCTTGTAATCCCCACAGATTCGCACGGATCCATCAGGCTTCATGACAGGAACGATGGGGCTTGCCCAGTCGCTGAATTCCACGGGAGAAATTATGCCTTCCCGCAGAAGTCGGTCCAGTTTGTTTTCAATCTTTTCCCTCATCACATAAGGCACAGCTCTAGCCTTGTGATGGACCGGTCTGGCATTGTGTGTGATGTAGATTCTAAACTTTAGCCCCTTTGAAGGTGCTCACACCTGGCTGAAAGAGATGTTCAAAACGGCTTAGAACTGTTGAGCAGGAGGTCCGTTCCTCTGACAACATGGCGTGAACATCATCCCATTTCCAATTAAGTTCTGCTAGCCAGCTTCTCCCCAACAGGGCTGGGAGATCCCCGGGGACAATCCACAGGGAAAGTCGGTGCACCATCCCTTTGTGTGTGACCGAGAGCATAGCGCTGCCAAGGACTGGGACGATTTCTTTAATATAGGTCCTTAGTTTGGTGTCGATCTTTGTGAGTTTTGGTCTGTTGCTTTTGTGCGGCCACAGCTGTTCAAATTGTTGAACGCTCATGAGGGATTGATTGACCCGTGTCCAGTTCCATGTTGACGGGTATCCCGTTGAGTAGAACCCTCATCATAATTGGAGGTGTCTTGGTGTAAGAACAGTGGACATTGATCGCGTTAACCCGCTGTACGTCGGCGTCCTGTGCACTGTTCCAACCGTCTTCTGGTCCGCTTTCCGACCCTTCCGATTCGTATACCAGCCGAGCTGCTGTTTTTCTGCACATGCGAGCCAGATGCCCTGTGTAGTTGCAGTTTCTGCAAATGGCATGCTGAAATCGACACACCCTGGTTGAGTGCCTTCCCCCACATCTCCAACACAGACCGTTTCCATTGTTTCCGAAGGATGAGCTGCATCTGGCTGATCTCCCTTGAGCTTCTCTCAATCTGTTGTTGATTGCTTGCATTGTGGGTTGATGAGGTGTGATCGGCCGTTCATGTGGCCCTTGATTTTGATGGCTTCTGGCGCTACTGTCTGCTGTTGAAGGCCTGCTCTCCTGCCTTTGTCTGTGTGTGGGGGTAGCGGTTTGTTTCACAATGTGAACCCCTTGTTCCAATGCCTCGTTGGCTGTTGTACCCGAAGTATAGATCAGCCTCGTTTCTTCTTCGCCTGCCAAGAATGTCTGTGCGACCAGTGCTGCTGCCTCTAGAGTCAAGTTCTTAGCCTCTATAAGCTTTCGGAATATGCCTGCGTGGCCTATTCCTTCAATAAAAAAGTATCTCAGTATTTCTCTCCTTAGTTCATCGGAGAACTCACATGAACTAGCCAGCCTCCGAAGTTCCGCCATGAAGTCGGGTATGCTCTGGCCCACACAGCGTCTGTAGTTGTAGAACCTGTGACTGGCCATGTGTAGGCTGCTCGCTGGCTTCAAGTGGTCTTTCACCAGTGTGCTCAACTCCTCAAACGACTTGCTTGCTGGTTTCTCGGGTGCCAGCAGGTCTTTCATTAAAGCGTATGATTTCGAGCCACAGCTGGTCAAGAAATGGGCTCTTCTCGTATCTGCCTTATTGTCGCCCAGCCAGTCTTTGGTCACAAAGCTTTGTTGGAGCCTTTCTATAAAGTCATCCCAATTGTCTCCAGCATTGTATTTCTCATCTGAGCTGTTGGTAGTCATTCTGTAGATTCTGTGATCCCGTAACTTGTCGCCACTGTTAAGTCCTGACTCTAATGTACTGACTTACATGAGACACATGCTGAAGTTAAGGACACTCAGGACCTGCACCTTTAATTCCAGCTCTCCAGTGCTGCACTTGCCTGAGACCTCCCTTTATATACCACAGTGGGACAGGTATAGAATGTCTCCTGCGAGTGCACCCCTGGTGGTAAGGTATGCTTATTGTTACAGGTCATATCCAGTTACAGTCATGTATAGCATGATAAGATACAGTTATATACAGTAATGAGAGATACATGACAGAACCAGCCGGCACTTGGATTGGCAGCAGTTCGTATTTTTTCTTGTGGGGCCCAATGGCATCGATGGACCCCGATTTGCATAACTTGCATGATTTAATGAGACTCCCACTGAATGTGGGCAAGCATCTGGGCCTCTTTGTATAGGCCCCAGGCAAAATGGCATCAGGCGGGTTTGAGACGGTAAGTACAACACTCCCATTTTAGGTCATTACTGCTCTATTCTGACCCGGCGAGCTGAGTTAAAAATCGGACCTCTTGCCATTGAATAATAGTTGCAACCTACTCATTGCAATAGGAATAGAATATTGCTTCCCATAGTTTCTTTGGTTACTTTAACTTGATACAACTGAGATGGATTAACAGGAATGCTTCATATCAATTTTAGAACAACACATAGCTACCTGTTTCACTGTAGATTGACCAAAATAATGTAGTGAATACTACTCACTATTGGAAGTCTATATTCATAAGGACATAGATCTTGCTTGAAGTCGTTCTTTTTTCCCCAAGAATTCTTTCTTATATCTCCAGAACTAAAAACACCGCAATGGGCTGGATATATACGCAGTTGCTTATGGTGTCGGAAACATTTTTTTTTAAGATTTATTTTATTCCTACACAGTGATCTAAAGAACACTTCACATTAAGACTGGAAAGGCATTTACAACAGCATGTAAAGCAATTTTAATTGAGCCACAGAAGACTTCAAGCTGTCAGTTTCTCAATGCTGTCAAGCAATTCAACAACTGTATTTGGAAAATGAAACCTTACTTGTGATTATAATGCTAAATCTATCTTGACACTCGGCCTAACCTAAATTGTTTTATGACAATAAAGGCCACGAGCTTAAGCAAAATAATATCACATTTCACTTTATACTGTACATGTAGAAGCAATTAATTGAGACATTTTCCATAAAGGCATTCTAAATTGGGAAATGAAAATTGATTTTTTTTAATGCTTCGTCAGTCAGCAAGAGAAACTTCCAGAAGCATGTCTTTTCTAAGATGTGAGATTTCCCTTGACTATTCACCATGTGTACTGTATTTGAGTAACAAAAATAGAATTTGATTTCCAGATGGCAATTGCTGAACATAAAACACTGCTGTAGCTATAATATCTGCAGTGTGCAGCATCAGTGCAGATTAACAAGTTTTGCAATTTAGAGGTATAGTTAGCGTCCCTGAATATTTTTAAATAATTGAACTTAGAGCCTAGGTGAACAGGTTGTCTGATCTAATATAAATCTCAGAAATTATGCAAAGGTGCAGATACAAGCAGTTAGACATATTTCAGCTTGTAACTCACTAGTCTACTGCAAAACCCACTGGTACCAGCTCAGTACTAGTTTGCTGATAAAGAGTGCTATTTTTACTATCAATTTTCAACATCATATCTTTCCTTTCTTCACCTTATAAACATATTCTCCAGTCTCCGAAATTCTGAAGTTGTATCTCTGAAAACTGAATTAGCCAGAGCAGCCGAGGTAGGTAGCGGACTGCAAACCTGATCCCAGTTCCATCATGCTCTGTCAAAGTGATTTTGCCCTGATTGGGCTTATTGAGCCCGCCCTGTGAGGTTCCCAGATAATTAATTTCCTTAAAGAGGCTATGCCAACATATATTTTGGCAGTTGTGCTGCAGACACTGACAGCACTGCACAAAGGTGCACGGCTGCACCCAGGCTCTCTCCACATGGTTATGAAGGCAGTCACAGCACACAGGGAGGTTCTTGTCCCTTCCAATGGGCGGAAGAGACCTCCCCATTACACTAATGCAGCTAGAATTTTTTGAGGATGCAACGAGCAGGGTGGATAAAGGGGAACCAGTGGATGTGGTGTATTTGGACTTCCAGAAGGCATTTGACAAGGTGCCATGTACAATATAAAAGTTCACAGGGTTGGGGTAATATATTAGCATGGATAGAGGATTGGCTAACGAACAGAAAACAGAGAGTCGGGATAAATGGTTCATTGTCTGGTTGGCAACCAGTAACTAGTGGGGTGCTGCAGGGATCAGTGCTGGGACCCCAACTATTTACAATCTATATTAACGACTTGGAAGAAGGGACTGAGTGTAACGTAGCCAAGTTTGCTGACGATACAAAGATGGGAGGAAAAGCAATGTGTGAGGAGGATACAAAAAATCTGCAAAAGGACATAGACAGGTTCAGTGAGTGGGCAAAAATTTGGCAGATCGGAGTATAATGTTGGAAAGTGTCAGGTCATGCACTTTTGCAGAAAAAAAATCAAAGAGCAAGTTATTATTTAAATGGAGAAAGATTGCAAAGTGCCGCAGTACAGCGGGACCTGAGGGTACTTGTGCATGAAACACAAAAGGATAGTATGCAGGTACAGCAAGTGATCAGGAAGGCCAATGGAATCTTGGCCTTTATTGCAAAGGGGATGGAATATAAAAGCAGAGAGGTCTTGCTAGTGTTATACAGGGTATTGGTGAGGCCACACCTGGAACACTGCGTGCAGTTTTGGTTTCCATATTTACGAAAGGATATATTTGCTTTGGAGGCAGTTCAGAGAAGGTTCACTAGGTTGATTCCGGAGATGAGGGGGTTGACTTATGAGGAAAGGTGGAGTAGGTTGGGCCTCTACTCATTGGAATTCAGAAGAATGAGAGGTGATCTTATTGAAATGTATAAGATTATGAGGGGGCTTGACAAGGTGGATGCAGAGAGGATGTTTCCACTGATGGGGGAGACTAGAACTAGAGGGCATGATCTTAGAATGAGGGGCCGCCCATTTAAAACTGAGACGAGGAGAAATTTCTTCTCTCAGAGGGTTGTAAATCTGTGGAATTTGCTGCCTCAGAGAGCTGTGGAAGCTGGGGCATTGAATAAATTTAAGACAGAAATAGAGAGTTTCTTAAATGATGAGGGGATAAGGGGTTATGGGGAACGGACGGGGAAGTGGAGCTGAGTCCATGATCAGATCAGCCATGATCTTATTGAACGGCGGAGCAGGCTCGAGGGGCCGTATGGCCTACTCCTGCTCCTATTTCTTATGTTCTTATGTTCTTATGTAGATCTCGGAACATCACTGCAAAGCCACACTTAACCTCATCCTGCTATGCCACTCATCATATCCCCATCACACTCCATTTACCCGCCTTGGTTCCATGGACTAGATTTTACACTTTTGGGCATTATTTCCGGCATGGGCGGTAAAAATGGATTTTCTGATCGCAGGCTTCTCGCCCATTCTCAAAGCACCTAGTCTCTATTTTTGAAATTGGTCATTACTGCGAGCGATATGAAATGGGCGGTAGCATTAAATCTCTCTGACCTTCTGCCGTAAAGTGCTACCGTCCTTAAGCAACAGTATGGCAACGCTCGATTCCCGCGATTCAGGTGGTCAAGGGTCATTATGACATGCACAGAAGAGGAGACAGAGAGAGAGGGAGCTGAGAGGGACTGAAGACATGTGTGGGTGTGGTGTGGCTGTTTTGGGAGGAAGGAGGGAGAGTTTAGAACTTAAGAGCAAATAGGAAAACAAAAATTAGTTGTTACCAGCCAGATATTTGGCCAGAATTCGGCCTATAATGGAGGGAGAGGAGGAAGCATCACAGCACGCTGTGGAGACTGACGCTGGCAAGAGCAGTGAGCTGGGAGAGGAGCACATTGAAGGGCGCAAAAGAGCGAGGAAGTTCTCGGACAAGGCAAATGCCTCCCTCCTGCAGGAGGTCGAGTTACGCTGGGGTGATTTGACACAGGGAGGGTGTGGGAAGCCCACCCCAAAGGCTTACCAGAAGATATGGACCGAGATAACAGAGGTGGTCTCGTCGGCGACCAATGAGGTGTGTGACGGCAACCAATGCCGCAAACGATGGAACGACCTTGTGGGATCCGCAAGAGTAAGTATTACATTTATTTACATGTACTTATGTATTTATATAATTTGATTTGTAAGAGTCATGAGTGACTATTGATACGTCCTTACTATACAGTATAAATGCACAAGAGGCCCATGCTTGACAGAAGGTCAGTCTGTGACCTGTCCTTTATTCCTTAGCACTCAAGTGATGAAGGTGGGTAGAGCTTCCCCTTTTATACCTGAAGGTCCAGGTTAGGAGTGTCTCCCACAAGTTCACCACCTAGTGGTCATTGTTCTCACAGTGTATAACTTAGGTCAGATTATACATGGGTTACAATGCTGGTTGAATACATGACATCACCTCCCCCCCAAAGTCTTATTGGGATCACAGGTTGAGTCTCTCTGGTGGTTTGCGCTCTCTTGCAGAGCGCCTGAGTTGGGGCTCCGGTTGTTGGGCGCTGGCCTGAGTGTCTGCTGTTTGCGGTGCCTCAGGCCTATCCAGACTGCCCACAGTGATTGGGCTCTCCTCCCTTTGGTTCCGGTGTTCGGTCACTTGTGGTGGAGTGAACTCGACATCGTGTTCTTCCTCTGCTTCTTCTATGAGGTTGCTGAACCACCTTTTTGTTTGATCCACGTGCTTGCGGCAGATTTGCCATTGGTAAGTTTAACTACCAGAATCCTATTTCCCTCTTTGGCAATCACAGTGTCTGCGAACCATTTGGGCCCTGCAGCGTAGTTGAGGACAAAAACAGGATAATTTACATCAATACATCGCGCCCTCGCATTCTTTTCATGGTAGTCATATTGTGGCTGACGCCTGCTCTCGACAATTTCTTTCATGGTGGGAGTATAAGGGATAGCCGGGTTTTGAGCGTCCTTTTCATTAGTAGCTCTGCGGGTGGAACCCCTGTGAGCGAGTGTGGTCGGGATCTATAGGCCAAAAGGAGGCGTGATAAGCGGCTTTGTAGGGAACCCCCTTGGATTCTGAGCATCCCCTGTTTGATTATCTGCACTGCTCGTTCTGCCTGGCCGTTTGAGGCCGACTTGAACGGTGCCGTTCTGACATGGTTAATTCCATTGCCTGCCATGAAGTCCTGGAATTCAGTGCTTGTGAAGCACGGGCCACTGTCACTGACCAAGACGTCCGGTAGACCATGGGCGGCGAACACTGCCCGTAGACTTTCTACTGTGGCAGAGGCTGTGCTTGAATTTAAAATGACACACTCGATCCGTTTGGAGTAGGCGTCTACTACAACCAAAAACATTTATCCCATGAAAGGACCTGCGTAGTCCACATGGATGCGTGACCATGGCTTGGCGGGCCATGGCCAGGGGCTAAGGGGAGCTTCCCTGGGTGCATTGCCCAGCTGGGCACACGTGTTGCACCTGCGGACACAAAGTTCCAGATCTGCATCTATCCCTGGCCACCAAACGTGTGACCTGGCAATTGCCTTTATCATGACAATGCCCGGGTGCTCATTGTGGAGTTCTCTGATGAACACCTCTCTGCCCATCTGAGGCATGATTATGCAGTTTCCCCATAGAAGGCAATCGGCCTGAATCGAGAGTTCATCCCTGCGCCTGTGAAATGGTTTAAATTCCTCAGGGAATGCCCTGTACGTGGCTGCCCAGTCCCCATTCAGGACACATTTCTTGACTAGAGACAATAGCGGTTCTCTATTTGTCCAGACTTTAATCTAACAGGCTGTCACGGGTGAGCCTTCGCTTCCGAAAGCTTCAACAGCCATGACCATCTCAGCAGCATGCTCGGTAGCCCCCTCAGTGGTGGCTAGTGGGAGCCTGCTGAGTGCATCGGCGCAGTTTTCGGTGCCCAGTCTGTGCCGAATTGTGTAGTCATAGGCGGCTAACGTGAGTGCCCACCTCTGTATGCGGGCCGATGCGTTTGCATTTATGGCCCTGTTGTCGGCCAAAAGGGACGTTAGGGGTTTGTGATCTGTCTCCAGCTCAAATTTCCTGCCAAACAGGTACTGGTGCATTTTTTTTTTTACAGCATATACACATGCGAGCGCCTCCTTTTCTACCATCCCATAACCCCTTTCTGCCTGGGACAGACTCCTGGAGGCATAAGCTACCAGCTGTAACTGACCCTTGACATTGACATGCTGCAACACACACCCGACACCATAGGACGACGCATCGCACGTTAACACAAGTTTCTTACATGAGTCGTATAGTGTTCACAGAGTGTTGGAATATAACAAATTGCGTGCTCTATTAAAAGCCTTTTCCTGGCTGTCCCCCAGACACATTTGCAACCTTTGCGTAGGAGCACGTGTAGCGGCTCTAGCAGCGTGCTCAATTTGGGAAGAAAGTTACCAAAATAGTTCAGGAGCCCCAGGAACGAACGCAGCTCCGTCGTGTTACGGGGTCTGGGTGCTCTCTGGAACGTTTCCATCTTGGACGCAGTAGGGCTGATCCTGTCTGCTGCTACCCTCATCTCCAGGATTTCTACCTCTGGAGCTAGAAAGACGCACTTCGCATTTTTCAGTCGGAGCCCTACCCGGTCCAGTGTGCGTAGCACCTCCTCCAGGTTGTGGAGGTGTTCTTCAGTATCGTAACCCGTGATGAGGATGTCGTCCTGAAAAACCACCGTCCCTGGAATTGACTTGAGGAGGCTTTCCATATTTCGTTGGAAGATCGCGGCGGCCGAGCAAATCCCAAACGGACATCTGTTGTACTCAAACAACTCCTTGTGTGTCGTGATAGTGGTCAGCTTCTTCGACTCACTCGCCAGCTCCTGGGTCATGTAAGCTGAGGTCAGGTCCAATTTTGAAAAAAGTTTGCCACCGGATAGCGTCGCAAAGAGGTCCTCCGCTCTCGGTAGCGGGTACTGGTCTTGGAGTGACACCCGATTGATGGTGGCCTTGTAATCACCACATATCCTGACCGACCCCATCTGCCTTGAGCACCGGCACGATCGGGCTCGCCCAGTCACTGAATTCGACTGGCGAGATGATGCCTTCCTTCAGCAGGCAGTCCAATTCGCCTTCTATCTTGTCCCGCATCACGTACGGCACCGCTCTGGCCTTGTGATATACTGGCCTGGCGTCCGGGTTTATATGAATCACTACCCTGGCCCCCATGAAAGTGCCGATGCCGGGTTGAAATAATGAGTCAAATTTGTCCAGGATCTGTGAGCATGATACTTGCTCCACAGAGGAAATTGCATTGACATCGCCCCATTTCCAGTTCATGACAGCAAGTCAACTCCTTCCCAGTAGTGCGGGACTGTCCCCTGGGACAATCTAGAGTGGCAACCTGTTCTCCGAATATTTGTGGGTCACGACTACCGTGGCGCTGCCTAGCACCGGAATGATCTGCTTTGTGTAAGTTCGTAGCTGTGCGTCAATCGGCGATAATTTTGGCCTCCTGGCCTTGGACGCCTTCGACTTTTCGAACTGTTTGATACCCATCAGGGACTGGCTGGCCACCGTGTCTAGCTCCATTGATACTGGGCTGCCATTGAGGAGCACTTTCATCATTATCGGTGGCGTCCTGGTGTATGAACTGTATACGTGCTCCACATGAACTCGCTGAACTTCAGCTTCCAGCGATTTCCCCCAGCGTTCACTTCTGCAATTTCTGCAGGTATTTTGCTCATCTCTGCAAACTCCGGCTGAATGTGAGCCTCCACGCCTCCAACATGAGCTGTTGTTGGAAACAAAAGGTCCCTTGCCAGTCGATCGTCCTTGACTGCCCTTGTGACTGTTCTTGAATGCGCCATTTAACAGGTGTTGATGGCCCCGTTACTGGCTGCATTGTCCCTTGCAATGGTGTGAATCGCCGTTCAGCTTGCCATTGTCTCTATCGAACTCCCCCTCTGGGTTCGACTACATGTTGGGGCATGCCCGATTGCCCTTGTCTGCCTGGAGAACTGTGTGCTGCTTTAACAATGTTGAATCTCTGTCCCAACCATTCCTTAATACAGTACCTCTCGTCTGTTCTGCTAGTGGCCATGCTCGCGTGGTTTAAAATCCCAGTTTCTCGTCGCCATTGATGCGTCCTTACTATACAGTATAAATGCACACGAGGCCCATGCTTGAGAGGTCAGTCTGTGACCTGTCCTTTATTCCTTAGCACTCAAGTGATGAAGGTGGGTGGAGCTTCCCCTTTTATACCTGAAGGTCCAGGTTAGGAGTGTCTCCCACCTAGTGGTCATTATTCTCACAGTGTACAACTTAGGTCAGATTATATATGGGTTACAATGCTGGTTGAATACATGACAACTATCAACAGATGTGAGGTCTTTCACTTTTACCGAGAATGTTGTAGTCAAAGCCTGCGGTCACGGTGTACGTCTTTAGGTAAAGAATGATGATTATCATAATAATCGTGATTACGTCTGTCGGTTATGTGTTGTATCTGTCTCTGACAGTATCTAGCAATGATCTCATGCCATGTCGTCCAATCACCTTTTACAGAAGAAGCTGTCGACAATGAGGTCCGTGCAGAGCTGGATGGGTGGGGGGGGCCACCAGTCCCCAGCGACATCACTGAGATGGAGGAGCGGGTGCTCACACTCGTGGGGAAGCACACCCGGATAGCCACAGAAGTGATGCCACGTGAGTAAAGTTTACACCATTGCGTGATATAAAGTCAATAGATGCCACACCCACTCATATCCGAACAATCATATCTGATAGATGATTTCTAAAATTGTCCTATAAATAATGCTGGCCTAATGAAAATCATTGCAATGCAAATGTGTTGATGGTCATGAAATGTGATGTCTGCGATGATTTTGATAGCAGTGGTGCTTTTGTCGTGCATATGCTGTGTGTAGCGCTGGACTCAACTTGTGACACGAGCACCCCCTTCTCCTCCAATAACCTCATTAGTGTTTTGCAGCTCAGCCAGCAGCGGGCTCCAGGCAAGACCACAGAGGCCAGAAGGTGGGAGCGCGGGGCCCGACTCTCCGGACAAACCTACATCTGGTGCTGAGGAGCTCCGATTCTCGCCCGTCAATCCGCTGGGTCTGTTTTATACGGATGAGAGCGCGGACTTTGAGGAATCTATATCGTCACGCTCCAGAAGTTATTCCACCCAAAGGCCATCTGGTGCTCCTCCAGTCATTCCTGCCTCCACTCTGGAGGTACTGGCCCCAAGCACTTCACCACAGGGCACCCCATTTGTCTCCAGGATGGCACCGACCATGCGGAGGTTTCGTGGACACGGCAGACCTGGTCCACAAGTGCCACATGAGAGCGGAGAGATGGTACAGTTGTCCAGGAGGACTGTAGACATTGGTGACCAGTTCATTGAAGCATTGGGGGGCATATCCCGACAGCTGGCCACCATGACCGAGTATGTTCCGCGGATGACGGAGGCCCTGGATGCAATAGCCAGGAACACTGCTGGCACAGGCCTCCCAGTGGTCCCGGAGCGCGGCACTCCACCCCTAAGTTTCGCACCACCACTGCAAATGACAGATGATTGGAAGGTCCAAGATCCTGCTTCTGCATCAGAGAATGTTCCCCCCTTGGCAACCCCTGCTCCTGTACCCGTGCAACTACTGTCTCTGCCTTCATCCCCCCCAATGAGGCACCGCCTGAGGAGCTCCTCAATCAGGCGCCATGGAGCGAGGAGGGGAAGGGGTAGCGTTGGGGAGAAGGGGAGGGGGGAAGGAAAATGAGATGCATGTCCGCAAGTGATGGCTGTGTTATAGCTCCATCTGGGTGTATGCAATTTGTTGTAATGTATGGGGGGGGGGAAGGGACCACCCTCCTGATGTGCATTTGTATTCTGTGTTGCTGGACATGTTGAACATTTGATTGATGTCAATGGTGGAAAAAGTGGGGTGTGGGCGGGGGTTGGGTGTTTTTGCCCGTGATACTTATGATTTCAGACCAATGTTGGTATGAAAACATTTTTATTGAACATAACCTTATTGCGCATTGTCTCAGATAGCTGGACCGTTACACATTGGTGATTCCTTAACATGAAAGGGTTAAATAAAACTTAACTTCAATCAACGTAAACTTTAACTGGTACCAAGGTGATGGCCACCATTGATGTCTGAGTTACACACACACAGCAGTGTGTCAGCGTTGTCACTCACAGCAACGTTCTTTCAGGCAAATCGTTCAGATATCAGCTCCTCACGTAATAGTCTTGCAGCTACGTAGCCACCACGGGCCCATTCCTGCAGTCTTGAAGGGGTCGTGGGCATGGTTGCATAGCCAGCCTGATTGTCTGGCCCTAGATCAGCATATAGCCCCTTGTCCTCCTCTTCCTCTCTCTCCTGAGGTGAAGCATCAGTCCCTTCTGGCGATTCTTTGCCCCTCGATAGCCAGGTTGTGCAGCATGGAGCACATGACCATGAATTTACCTACTTGCTCAGGGTTGTATTGTAGCTCCCCTCCTGAATGGCCCAGACATCTGAAGCACTGCTTAAGCACAGTTATTGTTTTGTGGACCACATTGCATGTGTCTCTGTGGCTCTGGTTTTTTTGTTTCTCAGCCTCGGTGTGGGTGTCACGCAGGGGGATCATCAGCCAGGTGGCTAGGCCATATCGGTTGTCACCTAGCATCCAGCATTGTCCTTGTGGCTGACTCTTAAAGATGTCAGAGACTGCACTCTCACGCAGGATGTGAGCCTCATCGAATGTGCCCGGACATTTGGCATTCACTGCCATAATGATCTGGTTGTGATCGACAACTAGTTGGACCTTCAGGGAGTGAAATCCTTTTGTGTTACGAAAAAGCTCGGGTCCTGAGAAAGTGGCTGCATGGCGATATGAGTGCATGGTATTACTCCCTGCACCCTAGGGAACTTAGCAGTGCGGTAGAATGCTCCAGCCCTGTCAGTCTGAGCCTCCGTGGTCATGGAGAAGCTGATAAAGTCCATCCTTCGCGCATACAGGGCCTCTGTGACCTGTCTAATGCAGCGATTGGTGGAAAATTTCGACCGCAGAGGCCCAAAAGGAACCGGATGCGTAGAAAGACAGTGCTGCGGTGACCTTGACTTCGACCAACACTGATGTCCTGATGGCAGGCTGCATAATTGGCCTGATGAGCTCACATATTTCACTGATCACCACCTTGTGGAAGCGCAGTCTCCGAAGGCAGGTGTGGTCGGAAACGTCGAAGTAAGACCTCTTTCCCCTGTATGTGTATGGTCTGGCCCTCCTCCTCATTCTTGCATGTCTTAAATTGGGCACATAATGATGTGTATCACACATTGAGCCATCTGCGCTTTGCAGCATCTGCGTATTAATCGATGCAGGCTGAGAAATGGTTGGCCCCATTGCAATGAAAGTATAATAGCGACTGATCAGAAGCAATAATTTCCTCACTAAAATAGATCTATAGTAAACCCCAATAGTCCAGAGTCTGAATATGTCTGTTGAGATGGTCACATCACCTGAGAAGAACTCCAGAGTCAATCCAAACTCCCCTGAAGTTGAAGCAGCCTTTTGAATGAAGCGAGCTGCGATTTAAAAAATGGCAGCCACACCACTGGTTTTAGTTCAGAACAGTTCCACTTTTTCTGGGCGTTTTTTTGGGCGAGCGATACTGTGGGCGATGTGTGCGCGAGATGGTGAAAGTGACGGTGGGCGATCTCCTGGGCGTTAGTTTCGGCAAATGTGCTCTTTACAAGAAAAAAAAATGGGCGGGCGGTATTATTGAATCTCAGCATTAATTCCGTGCGGAAAGTAACGCTGGACGATATTTATGGGCGTTGATTTCGCCCATTCTGACAAATCCGCCCCAAAAAAATGGGCGGGCAGTATTATTTTTTCCTGGCGTTATGCATATGGGGAAAGTAACGCTCGGAGATGAGTTTCTGAAAAATGCCCGTCAGTTTCCATTTTGTGGCTAAATAGATGTTACATGGGCATTATACCTCAGTTCAGCGGTAAAATGAACATTAAGTGGACGTTAAGCATGTAAAATATGTGGAAAATCTAGCCCCATATCTCTTAATACCCTTGCCCATCAAAAATCAATCTCAATTTTGGAATTTTCAATTGACAGTCTTTTGGGGGACGAGAGCCCCAGATATCCACCAGATGTGTGAAGAAGTGTTTCCTGACATCACCAGTGAACAGCTTAGCTCTAATTTTAAGGTTATAGCCCCTTGTTCTAGAACCCCCATCAGAGGAAATAGTTTTTCTCTATCTACCCTATAAACTCCTTTAATCATCTTAAACACCTCAATTAGATTACCCTTTAATTTTCTATACACATGGGAATTATTTTAGTTTTCAATCATTAAAACTGAGATTGGCAAGTAGCCAGCATTCCATGACTGTGTTTCAGGACCAAGTGCCTTTCACAGCTATACTGTGAAAGTCGTGCCACACCAGTCTTACAGACTAGAGATAACATTTACTTCTGGTGAGGAAGATGTCAAATTGTGTAGCATAATTCACAATTCGTATAATGCCACATAATTCACAAGAGGTCATTAAGACACATAACTTAGAAAGCCATTTAATTTTTCCACCATATCCTTTGCCACAAAATAATGTGCTGTCATGCTGTTCATGAGAAGTGAACACCAAGTGAAGTTTACAAGTCAAGAAATATGAGTGGGCAGGGGATAATTGGACCAAGGCAGGCTGGGAGGAGGGAGGAAGGGGGATGGCTTCCTCCGGATCGGGGTCAAACAGGGTTGCGTCATCGCTCCAACCCTCTTCTCAATCTTCCTCGCTGCCATGCTCCACCGCACAGTCAACAAGCTCCCCGCTGGAGTGGAACTAAACTACAGAACCAGTGGGAAGCTGTTTAACCTTCACCGCCTCCAGGCCAGGTCCAAGCCCATCCCCACCTTTGTCGTCGACCTACAGTATGCGGATGACGCCTGCGTCTGCGCACATTCAGAGGCTGAACTCCAGGATATAGTCAACGTATTTACTGAGGCATACAAAAGCATGGGCTTTATGCTAAACAACTATAAGACAAAGGTCCTCCACCAGCATGTCCTCGCCGCACAGCACTGCCCTCCAGTCATCAAGACCCACGGCGCAGCCCTGGACAACGTGGACCATTTCCCATACCTCGGGAGCCTCTCATCAACAAAAGCAGACATTGATAAGGAGATTCAACACCGCCTCCAGTGCGCCAGTGCAGCTTTCGGCCACCTGAGGAATAGTGTGTTCGAAGACCAGGCCCTCAAATCTACCACCAAGCTCATGGTCTACAGGGCTGTAGTAATACCCGCCCTCCTGTATGGCTCAGAGGCATGGACCATGTACAGTAGACACCTCAAGTCGCTGGAGAAATACCATCAACGATGCCTCCGCAAGATCCTACAAATCCCTTGGGAGGACAGACGCACCAACATTAGCATCCTCGACCAGGCCAACATCCCCAGCATTGAAGTACTGACCACACTTGATCAGCTCCGCTGGGCAGGCCACATTGTCTGCATGTCAGACACAAGACTCCCAAAGCAAGCACGCTACTCGGAACTCTTTCATGGAAAACGAGCCAAGGGTGGACAGAGGAAACGTTACAAGGACACCCTCAAAGCCTCCCTGATAAAGTGCAGCATCCACACCGACACCTCGGAGTCCCTGGTCAAAGACCGCCCTGAGTGGAGGAACTGCATCCGGGAGGGCGCTGAGCGCCTTGAGTCTCATTGCCGAGTGCCTGCAGAAAACAAGCGCAGGCAGCAGAAGGAGCGTGCGGCAAACCTGTCCCACCCACCCTTACCCTTATCGACTGTCTGTCTGTCCCACCTGTGGCAGGAACTGTGGCTCTCGTACTGGACTGTTCAGCCACCTAAGGACTCATTCTAAGAGTGGAAGCAAGTCTTCCTCGATTCTGAGGGACTGCCTATAATGATGATGATGACAACGATGACCGGTCAAGAAATGTGAATGGGCGGGGGATAATTGGACCAAGGCAGGCAGGGAGGAGGAAGGAAGGGGGATGGTTTCAGGGGCTGGGAAGAGAGAGGGAGAGGAAAGAGAGGGGGAAAGCGAGGATGAGGAGGAGGGGGACTGCAGTTGGGGGCAAGGAGGTTCCATGGAGCATAATGTTCACAATTTAGTCTCAGACCCTTGTCAGCTGAAAGGCGAGATAAAGGGGGTGAAATTGCCCCTTTTTATAGCCGCATTAGTGCCTCTGGGAGACATTAACGGGGCGCTATGGTGTTTTCACCCTATGAGGGAGGCGCTACCACCTCCCAGGAAATTGCCCCGGAGGTTTGGGGGACGCTGTCCTGGCAGCGCTGCGCCCCGCGATTATTGCCCTGGGCCGGCGCGCAACTGGCGATGACGTCATTGCCAGGCGCGCCGACCCCTCACTGCCCCGCACCGACCCCTTATTGCCCCACGGGGGAAATTGCCCAGTGGGTTATGAGGCTGGCGCAGGTGGACATTCGCCACTCCTTTAGCGCCCAGGCTACCATCTTTAATTGTCAGCCAACTCTTGGGTCGGCCCGACAATAGTGGCCCTCGTGTCGACCCGGCCTCAATCGTGCACCCTGGCACTCCGTTTTGGATGCTGGGCTGCTGGCCCAGTCAATCGCATCCCTGGTAGCCCAGTGGCAGCCACCAAAGAGCCCGCAGAGTGCGCAGTGGCCTTCCCCTTTAATGGCAGGAGAGTGGGGTTGTTGCTCTGGCCTGCTCCGCGTGGGCTTACCAACACCGCGCTACCGCCTCTGGAGTGCCCCTCCAATGAAGCGGAGCACCGGAGACAGCGCTCTGCTTTCTTTGAGGGGCGTACGACTCAGTTTCGCATTAGGGCCGGATCTCCGGGACAGGTGGTGGAAGTCCTGGCCCCAGAAGGTAACCACCCCCAATCAGGGCGAGGGCCAATTTCTAGCCCAAAATCTCTCGGTGGGTGGGGGGTTGGAGTTAGGATGGTCATTCTGCAAAGTGTTGACCTAGAGTTTTCAATGTAGTTTGAAATGGAATGTTGTGACCCATGCAGCGATTTTAATATAGTAGCTAACAACAATCACGTGACAGCTCATTAATTCTGCGCAGATGTGGTCTGCAAGCAGACCGTTGCTTGTGCCAGGTGGCATGGGGTTCTAAGGTCTCTCTGGAATTCTAGACCTTGTAATAATTAATTCCGTGCAAAATACTGTGACACTGTGATACTATTAATCTGGAAGATTAACCTTTTAAAAGAAACTCCTGAAACGCTGAGGAGTCATTTTACATTGATTCCAATCTATGTGGAGGTCGCGATGGATTATGGCGCAAGAAAGTCAGAGTGAGATTGGCTGCTCACACGCTGAAGTCCAAACGTAAGGATTTCTCGATCCATTTGTGAACTATGGTCCATAGTCCATCATTTAAGTAGTTCTGCAATAAACCCTGTTGTTTTAGTAGAAGATTTTCAGTATCATTGTGAGCTCAATGTTGTTTTGGGTGAACAATGACATGAATAATTAATGATTACTCAGAAGCTCACTTGGAAAAAGTCCAATGGTCACGATTTGGACCTATTTGACATTTCAAATCTTGGGTTTATCAACAACCTATTCACAGCTTTATTTTGTGGTTTCCTTAGACTACTAATGTTTTCTGTCAATCCCTATTTAATTGAAAACTTTGTAAATCAAGGTACTGAGTACTCTGGGTCACTGTCAAATGTTAACATTTCCAAACTGCCACACATGAGGAATTTAGATTTTAGATGAAAAATATTAGTGCTATATTGCACAACTAAACTATTTTAACACTATGCGCATGTTGCAAATCTGAACGAGTGCTCAGCCACAGTCGCCATTAGTTTAGGAATAAAGGGCCCAAGTTTACGATATCCACGAGAACGGCGCACCTCCGAGAGGCCTGCCTATTTTGTGTAATGAAAAGCGCGCCAAAAACATACCTCGCGATTCTCCAAGTGCAGCAGGCCTATTCAGCAGTCAGCGTGACGCAGCACAACAGTGGGGGGGGCAGAGCTACTGCCCTGGGCCAAAAAGAGTGCCGACAGCTGCGCGCGTGCGCAGTGGAGTCTGAGCACGTGCGCAGTAGCTCCTGGCCCCCAGATTGTGTGTGCGTGTGCTGCTGGCTGTGTGGGAGGGGCCCGAAGCACGCAGCCCTTAGCCCTGGCCGAATGGGCTCCTGGAGCGGGCAGAGTGCCGAGTTCCAGCTGATGCACGCAGCCCCTAGCCCTGGCTGAATGGGCTCCTGGAGCGGGCAGAGTGCCGAGTTCCAGCTGATGCACGCAGCCCCTAGCCCTGGCTGAATGGGCTCCTGGAGCGGGCAGAGTGCCGATTTCCAGCTTGCAGCACGCAGCCCATAGCCGGGCTCCCGGTGCTCCCAAACGGGTAGGTGAGGTAGGAACTTTTTTATTTTTTATTTATTGATTTATTTATCATTTATTATTGATGATGGTACTTTATTTTTAAAAGTGAAGTGTTTAATGCTTTGGAAAATCCCCCAACTTGCTTCTAACTTCCCCTCCCTCCCGCTATCTCTGGCTACCTACGCCTAATTCTAAAAAGTGTACACAAGGTTTTTCTTAGCGTACAAAAGTCGACACTCCATTCTAAGTTAGTTTGGAGTAACTTTTCGGTGCCTAAATTTGCAAAACAGGCATAAGTGGTTGGTAACGCCCCCTTTTGACAAAAAACTGAACTAAAACGAAACTAAACTAACTCACTAGAACTGGAGCAAACTAAATGCTGAGAATTACGATTTCCAAGATACTCCAAACTAAACTAGTTGCCCCAAAAAAATAGGAGAAACTCCACCCGAAATTTGGGCCCTAAGGGCCTAAATGTGGCCAGGAGTTGCTCCGTTTTTTTTGGAGCAACTTGATTTTTCTGGAGTATTTTAAAAATCCCCATTCTGCACATTTAATTTGCGCCAGAGTAAGTGAGTTAGTTAGGATTTTTTTTTGTTTAGTTTTTTTTCCAAAAGGGGGCGTTACTAGCCACCTATGCCTGTTTTGGACATTTAAGCCAGTTTGGACAGCTAATAGTTGCTCCAAACTAACTTAGGCCAGTGTATGTGGCCACTTGTGGCCGCACAGAAAACCTTTGCGGAGAGTTAAGAAATCAGCGCAGGTGATTTTCAGGTGAGGTGTATAACGAGCAGCCAATCCAATATTGCCCGTTTTGCACGATCACCAAAACTTTTAATTACCCTCAAATAGTACAATCCTAAACTAGATCTTCAAAAAACTTCACTAAAGAGAGACCATCATCTAGAAGGCTCGAGTTTTTCAATACATCACAATCTCTTGATTACCTTCATGAAATTTCGACAGTATCTACTGACACATCTGTGATAGTTTCATCAACTGTCTGTTTTTAAAAGCAGTCCATGCTTCACCACTGGTTATTCAAATCATAAAGTATGATAAGGTTCCCGTTTGTCTTGTCGCCTATTGCTACACATGTCTGTTTATATATTTTGTCTTTTCAAGTATTCACAATCTAGAATAATTTGGCAAACATTGTCAAAGTAAACACTGTAATTTTGATTTGATTTCTACATGTTCAGCAGCATGGCCATTCTGGTCCTCAGTAATGTAACTGCAGTGCTGTACCTCACGTTTTCTCTCTCACATGGATAACACACTGAAGCTTATTGATCTGTCATCTGTGAATTCTCAGCAACAGCTTGTTTAAATTCTTGTAATTGAAGCAAGAAATTAAGACATTTGTGGGTTGTTTTATTATGCAATTTCATTCCAATTAAATACTCAATTAATGTTTGCATGTTCATGTCATAATCAATGCCTCCTTCTCAATATGTGCATATTTCTGTTTGGAACCTGTGAAAGCTCTCAATGCATATGCCATCAGCCTCCACTAATTGCTAGACTGCTTTTGCATCAAGAGAGTGATCAGACTCCAGTAAGATGATGCAGCATCAGTTGAAACAGATGGATTGCTATTCGGGCTATAGAAACCTATTGCTGGGGTACTACTTAGAGAGTTATCTATCATCTTAGATGCTCATTGTTGTTGGCATCCCAATTCAATTGGATCCTCTCCCTCACCTGTCATGTATCTTACATTATTATATATAACTGTATCCTAACATGCTATACATGACTGCAATAAGATATGACCTGTAACCACCAGCATACCTTACCACCAGGGGTGCACTTGCAAGAGACAGGTATATAAGGACAGGTCTCAGGCAAGTGCAGCATTCCAGAGTTGTGAAATAAAGGTGCAGGTCCAGAGTGACCTTGACTTCACTACATGCCTCGTGAGAATCTGTACTGAGGGGACAGGACTTTACAGTGGCGACAAGTTACGGGATTACAGAATCCACAGAATGGCGAACAACGGAACAGATGAAAAGTACAATGCGGGAGACAATTGGAAGGACTTTATAAAAAGGCTCCAGCAAAGCTTTGTAACCAAAGACAGGTTAGGCGACAATAAGGCAGACAAGAGAAGAGCCCATCTCTTGACCAGCTGTGGCTCGAAAACATACGGTTTAATGAAGGATCTGTTGGCACCCGAGAAATCAGCAAGTCGTTTGAAGAATTGAGCACACTGGTAAGAGACCACCTGAAGCCAGCGAGCAGCCTACACATGGCCAGACACAGGTTCTACAACTACAGATGCTGTGTGGGCCAGAGCATACCCGACTTCGTGGCGGAACTTCGGAGGTTGGCTAGTTTATGTGAGTTCTCCGGTGAACTGAGGAGAGAAATGCTGAGAGACTTTTTCATTGAAGGAATAGGTCACGCAGGCATATTCCGAAAGCTCAGAGACCAAGAACCTGACCTTAGAGGCAGCAGCACTGGTTGCACAGACATTCTTGGTAGGGGAAGAAGAAACGAGGTTGATTTACAATGCAGGTACGACAACTAACGAAATATCGGAACAAGTAGTTCACAGCACTAAACAAGCTGCTACCCCCACACACAGACAAAACCGGGAGAACAGGCTCTCGACAGCAGGCAGAAGCCATCAAGGGCCACAGGAACGGCCGTTCACACCTCATCAACCCACAATGCGAGCAATCAACTACAAAGTGAGAGAAGCTGAAGAGAGATCAGCCAAATGCAGCTCATTCTTTGGGAACACTTGAACAATGGAACAGGTCTGTGCTGGCGGTGTGGGGGTGGGCACTCGTTAAGGGGATGTCGATTTCAGCAGGCCGTTTGCAGAAATTGTGAATATACAGGGCAGTTGGGCCGCATGTGCAAAAAAACGGCAGCTCGGCTGGTATACGAATCGGATGGGTCGGAAAGTGGACCAGAAGATGGTGGGGACAGTACCCGGGACACCGATGTACAGCGGGTCAACACAATCAATGGCCGCTGCTCCTACAACAGGACACCTCCTGTAATGATGAGGGTCCTACTTAACGGGATATCTGTCAACATGGAGCTGGATACGGGAGCGAGTCAATAATTTGAACAACTGTGGCCGCATAAAAGAGACAGACCAAAACTCACAAGGGTCGATACCACACTAAGGACCTATACCAAAGAAATCATACCAGTCCTCGGCAGCGCCATGCTCTCTGTCACACACAAAGGGACAGTGAGCCGACTTCCCCTGTGGATTGTCGTCGGAGACCCCCCAGCACTGCTGGGGAGAAGCTGGCTGGCAAAACTAAACTGGAAATGGGATGATGTCCATGCCATGTCATTAGAGGAACGGACCTCCTGCTCAACATTTATAAAGCAATTTGAACATCTCTTTCAGCCAGGTGTGGGCACTTTCAAACGGGCCAAAGTCAAAATCTACATCACACAGAATGCTAGACCGGTTCATCACAAGGCCAGAGCTGTACCCTATGTGATGAGGGAAAAGATTGAAGACGAACTTGACAGGCTTCTGCGGGAAGGCATTATATCACCTGTGGAATTTAGCGACTGGGCAAGTCCCATCGTCCCAGTCATGAAGCCTGATGGATCCGTACGAATCTGTGGGGACTACAAATCTACCATAAACAGAGTCTCCCTACAGGACCAGTACCTGCTGCCCAGAGCGGAGGACTTATTTGCCACATTGGCTGGAGGTAAACTTTTCTCAGAATTAGATCTCACATCTGCGTATATGACGCAAGAATTGACCGAGGAATCCAAGCTACTCACCACCATCAACACACATCGAGGCCTTTTCATGGACAACCGATGCCCGTTCGGCATCAGGTCGGCAGCTGCCATATTCCAGCGCAACATGGAGAGTCTGCTCAAGTCCATCCCGGGGACGGTTGTATTTCAAGACGACATACTTATCACGGGCAGGGACACTGACTCCCATCTCCGTAATTTGGAGGAAGTACGAAAGCGGTTGAATCGGGTAGGCCTACGAGTCAAGAAATCTAAGTGCCTGTTTCTCGCACCCGAGGTTTAATTTTTGGGCAGAAGGATTGCCGCTGATGGAATCCGCCCAACAGAGTCCAAAACCGAAGCAATTCGCCTGGCACCCAGGCCCCGGAATGTCTCAGAACTGCGCGCCTTTCTCGGGCTACTCAATTACTTTGGGAACTTTATGCAGAACTTAAGCACGCTGCTGGAGCCTCTCCACGTGCTACTCAGGAAGGGGTGCGATTGGTTTTGGGGGGACGCCCGGAATGCGCCTTCAATAAGGCACGCAAACCTTCTGTGTTCCAACAGTGTTTTGACTTTCTTTGACCAAGGTAAAAAGCTAGTTCTCACATGCGATGCGTCAGCGTATGGGGTCGGGTGCGTTTTGCAACATGTCAATAGTGCGGGCAAATTACAACCCATAGCTTATGCCTCCAGGTCACTTTCGCGGGCGGAGCGCGGGTACGGAATGGTAGAGAAGGAGGTGCTCGCATGCGTGTACGGTGTCAAAATGATGCACCAATACCTTTTCGGGGCCAAGTTCGCGTTAGAAACCGACCACAAGCCCCTCACGTCCTCCTATCCGAGAGCAAGGCAATAAACGCCAACGCCTCTGCGCGAATTCAACGGTGGGCACTCATGCTGGCGTCCTACGACTATACCATAAGGCACAGACCAGGCACAGACAACTATGCCGAAGCGCTCAGCAGGCTACCCCTAGCGACCACAGAAGGGTCTGACGAACAGGACTGTGAGATAGTCATGGCAATCAATGCCTTGGAGTCCACAGGTTTGCCCATGACGGCTCGCCAAATCAGAGCCTGGACAGCCAGCAACCCCACGTTATCCTTAGTAAAAAGATGTGTCCTAACCGGTGACTGGGCAGAGGCTCACGATGCCTGCCTCGAGGAATTAAAACCCTTTCACAGGCGAATGCATGAGCTATCATTACAAGCAGACTGCCTGATGTGGGGCAGCCGAGTAATCATGCCTCTGCGAGGCAAAGAGGCATTTGTCCGGGAGCTCCACCGCGAGCACCCGGGGATCATTCTCATGAAGGCCACCGCCAGATCCCACGTCTGGTGGCCTGGTATTGACGCGGACTTGGAGCTCTGCGTCCGAAGGTGCACCATTTGTGCCCAACTCAGCAATGCCCCCAGGGAGGCTCCACTGAGCCCCTGGCCTACCAAACCGTGGTTGCGGGTGCACGTAGACTATGCGGGCCCATTCATGGGCAAAATGTTCCTCGTAGTTGTAGATGCATTTTCAAAGTGGATCGAATGCACCATTTTAAACTCGAGCACAACCTCCACCACTGTGGAGAGCCTCGCAACCATGTTTGCAACGCACGGAATTCCTGACATATTGGTCAGTGACAATGGTCCGTGCTTCACCAGCACAGAATTACAAGACTTTATAATTGACCACGGCATAAATCATGTCAAGACGGCACCGTTCAAGCCGGCCTCCAATGGCCAGGCGGAGAGAGCAGTGCAAATCATTAAACAAGGTATGCTTAAAATCCAAGGTCCCACGCTGCCGGGTCGCCTGTCGCGACTGCTGCTGGCATACAGATCTCGTCCGCACTCACTGACTGGGATCCTCCCCGCGCAACTGTTGATGAAAAGGACTTTAAAAACAAGGCTCTCATTAATCCTCCCAGACATGCACGAAATCATTGAGGCAAAGCGCCGTAAGCTGACTGAGGACCATGACAGAAATTCGAGGGGGAGATGGAATGAGATCGGGGACAAAGTATTTGTACTAAACTATGGCAGGGGTCCCAAATGGCTTGCAGGGACAGTAACGGGCAAGGAAGGAAACAGGCTACTGGTAGTACAAATGGACAATGGCAAAACCTGCCGGAGGCATGTAGACCAAGTTAAAAGCAGATTTATCAACAACACTGCGGAACCAGAGGCAGACTACAATGTGGAACTCGCACCACACCTGGTGGGCAGACAGAGGGAACAACCTGAGGAAAGGGCAATCCCAACATACAGCCCAGGCGAGTCAACAACAATCACACCAATCAAAACAGACAGCCCAGGCGAGATACCAGCAACCACACCCAAAAAAACCAGACACCAAGGCAAACAACTGAACCACAACTCAGACGCTCCACGCGAGAGTGTAGACCACCTGAGAGACTGAACCGATAAAGACAATAAGAGCTTGGGGGAGGGTAGTGTCATGTATCTTACATTATTATATATAACTGTATCCTAACATGCTATACATAACTGTAATAAGATATGACCTGTAACCACCAGCATACCTTACCACCAGGGGTGCACTTGCAAGAGACAGGTATATGAGGACAGGTCTCAGGCAAGTGCAGCATTCCAGAGCTGTGAAATAAAGGTGCAGGTCCAGAATGACCTTGACTTCACTACATGCCTCGTGTGAATCTGTACTGAGAGGACAGGACTTTACATCACCCTTGCCAAGTATTTTTTCTTTCAACTACCCGAGCGATAAATTTTCGTAACCGATAAATAATTCCAGGAACTGCCCTATTTCACTTACTCTGCTGCTCCTGATAGTTTGTTCTGCTTTGGGTACTTAAATTCCATTAGCATGAATAATACCTCTTAGGAATTTAACACCATCTTTAGATAACTAATGCTTAGCTACATTTAAGACAATACTAACTTCTATAAATCACTTTGAGAATTAGGTTCCTCCGGATTACTCCAAAAACCAGCTTTGCCCATCAGTCTTACTAAACCATTAGAACATCTAACATTACCTTTGGTAATGTTTTCAAGCTGATATCACAAATGTCAAACTGCTTTTTAAAAAAATGGACTCCAGGAAGTAAAGCTTTTGATCGAGTCGATTCTTCAGATGATAAGATATCGGCAGATACTGAGTATGCATCCAATTTAGAGCATACTTTGATACCCTAAAATGTCGATCAATTATGGGAGAAACAGAAATGTGTTTTCATTTTGTTATTCTCAGTCAAGTCAGGTCAGCACAGCACAATTATCAACTTTCTGACTGCTTCAGGCCACCTTTGAACACTATTCTTTTATTTCATCAAGCTCACCACCAAATTCTTCAAACTACATATTTCTTCTTTGACTTTTGGAAAAAGTGGTAATGGAGTACTCCAGGGTTGACAAATTGGGGAGAAAATTGTGGTCGGAAGCTTCCTTCGTACGAACGCTTTCCATCCGAAAGACATCTACGAAAGTACCTGGTGGTCCCGGAGGAATGTAGGATCCCGATCGGAGGCTTAGATTCGCTGCGCAACGCACGGGGGGATGACTTCGAGGTACGTATGTACAAGCTGGGGTCATGTGGGCCTGGACCACCAATCACTATTCAGTACAGGTATTCTCCATGATAAAAATGGGAACTCCATGGACAAGGGAGAACCAGAGGATGTGGTGTATTTGGACTTTCAAAAGGCTTTTGACAAGGTCCCACACAAGAGATTAGTGTGCAAAATTAAAGCACATCGTATTGAGGTTAATGTATTGACGTGGATAGAGAACTGGTTTGCAGACAGGAAGCAAAGTGTAAGAATAAACGGGTCCTTTTCTGAATGGCAGGCAGTGACTAGTGGGATACCGCAAGCATCAGTGCTGGGACCCCAGCTATTTACAATATACATTCATGATTTAGACGAAAGAATTGAATGTAATATCTCCAAGTTTGCAAATGACACTAAGCTGGGTGGCAGTGTGAGCTGTGAGGAGGACGCTAAGAGGCTGAAGGGTGACTTGGACAGGCTAGGTGAGTGGGCAAATGCATGGCAGATGCAGTATAATGTAGATAAATGTGAGGTTATCCACTTTGGTGGTAAAAAAAGGAAGGCAGAATATTATCTGAATGGTGGCAGATTAGGAAAAGGGAAGGTGCAACGAGACCTGGGTGTCATGGTACATCAGTCATTGAAAGTTGGCATGCAGGTACAGCAGGCGGTGAAGGCGGCAAATGGCATGTTGGCCTTCTTAGCGAGAGGATTTGAGTATAGGAGCAGGGAGGTCTTACTGCAGTTGTCGAGGGCCTTGGTGAGGCCACATCTTGAATATTGTGCAGAGTTTTAGTCTCCTAATCTAAGGAAGGACATTCTTGCTATTGAGGGAGTGCAGAGAAGGTTCATTAGACTGATTCCCGGGATGGCAGAACTGACATATGAAGAAAGACTGGATCGACTAGGCTTATATTCACTGGAATTTAAGGGCTCTCATAGAAACATATAAAATTCTGACGGGACTGGACTGGTTAGATGCCGAAAGAATGTTCCCGATGTTGGGGAAGTCCAGAACCAGGGGTTACAGTCTAAGGATAAGGAGTAAGCCATTTAGGACTGAGATAAGGAGAAACTTCTTCACTCAGAGAATTGTGAACCTGTGGAATTCTCTACCACAGAAAGTTGTTGAGGCCAGTTCGTTAGATATATTCAAAAGGGAGTTAGATGTGGCCCTTACGGCTGAAGGGATCCAGGGGTATGGAGAGAGAGCAGGAATGGGGTACTAAAATTGCATGATCAGCCATGATCATATTGAATGGTGGTGCAGGCTCAAAAGGCCGAATAGCCTACTCCTGCACCTATTTTCTATGTTTCTATGTTCCTTATGGACTCCCATTACTATCAATGAGAAAAAACCCTAAAACATCAAAACACAGCATAATAAATAAATAAAATACCTCATGTTTAAAATTAATTGAAATTAAATGTAATTAAACATTTTAGAAAAAAAATATATTTTTTAGAATTTTTAAAATGTGTTTTAATAGTGTTAAAAATAAACTTACCTTAATGGACAGAGTTTTAATATAAAAATGAGTGTTTAAATTTAATTTTTATATGTTTTTAAATGCTTACGCTGGTAAAAGTAAGCTATGCCAGGCATAAAGTTTTGAAGCACTTTCACGGGGCATGAGTTGGGCAAATAGCCCTATCTCTCCCGTGCAACTGTCCTTCTCCTGGGGATGCAGAGGTTCTGTCTTGAGAAATCTTGACAGGTTGGAAAAGTTGCTTTTCGGTGCATGTGCATCGCACCCCGAAAAACGGCTTTTGCGAGGCCTCGCTGGGTCTATGCACACTTATACGGACCCGGCGAGGCCACAATTTTAAGCCCAATTTCATTCTTCATAGAACTTCCCTCAAATCATTAAAATGGTTTTTGAAGGTCCAAGAGTAAACTCACTTCTTCAGCACTGCACAAGATATAAAGACGTCTTCAGAATTATCTTCGGAATACCTTGAGCAATCCTCACACATTATGGGCTTAATTTTCGCCACCATTCTGTATCCTTTTTTTGGATTACGCTGTTTTTTACGCTAAAATCTGCAAGTTTCGCCAAAGTTTCTGCGGCAGCCTAAAGTCCTTAGTCCGATTTTTTGACGTCACTGGGGGCAGAACTTGCCGGTGCGCCATTTCTGGCCATTTAAGCGAGATTGGCCAAGTACGATTTTTTCAAAAACAGCGCACTGCACCATTCTGAAAAACCTTACTTACACTTAAGAAAATCAGTGTGGTGAAGAGAAAATCGGCGCAGAGAAGATGCCATTGTTTTAGCCGAGCTGCAGACACGGCAGCAGGGGCGGTGGGCCTTTCGACCAGGACAGCAGCGACACCAGGGGCCTTTCAGCCGGGATTGCAGTGGCACCAGGGGCCTTTCAGCCGGGATTGCAGTGGCACCAGGGGCCTTTCAGCCGGGATTGCAGTGGCACCAGGGGCCTTTCAGCCGGGATTGCAGCGACACCAGGGGCCTTTCAGCCGGGATTGAAGTGGCACCAGGGGCCTTTCAGCCGGGATTGCAGTGGCACCGGTGCTCTACAACTAATTATGTCTTGCTGCATCTTGTATGTTTCACTTTGCAGCCTCAGCCCTTCAGTGAGTCCCTCATTACCCTGGCAACCTCAGTTTTCGGCGCAGAGCGTAAGCTCCACCCACAGAGCTTGAGGACAATGTGCGCCACTCCAAATTCGAAGTTTATTCTGGCGAAATTTTGAACTTTCTTTGGCGCAGTCGGCCACTAAAAAAATCCAGACGTACCTCAACGACTGCGCCAAAAATCAGCCATGTCAAATTTTGAGTCCATGATATGCTACTTAACTGTTCCGTATCCTATTTTTTTTGAAGGTACATTTAAAATTAGCTGCCTAAATCTTTAAAATTCTGCCAGACCCACAAATTACTTCTTTTGACTAAAATTTCACACAGAAATGCTGGTTCATTCAGTGTTGTATTCACATGGTATTTCAACAGTTTCCCTCAGTCTTCAGAAAGTTTTGTAATTAACCTTATTTAACCAGATGAAAGGCAAATAACATCTCAAGATGAAAAATGTCCATCACCATGAAATGCTAAAAAACTGCATCTTAATTCTGGGTCTTCCCTCAGTTGATTTGGTCTTAAAAAAGCCTTTGATCTTCCCTCGGTTGATTTGGTCTTAAAAGTGCCTTTGATTACATTTGTGTGTTGAACACAGGATGTTCAATAGCAAAACATTTAGTTTCTTTGTGCTTGAACATCCCATTTGTCATGTATGTAACCGCTATGTAACACCACTGCAACACTGTACATACTTAAGCAATGCACAGGGGGTGAACTTGTGGGAGACACTACTTACCTGGTCATCCAGGTATATAAAGGGAGGTCCCACGCAGAGTCATCACTTCTTGGTCCTGTGAATAAAGGTTCAGGCCATAGAGTGACCTTGTCCATAAAATGTGCCTCGTGTGGGTTTTGTGCCATTCAGTAAGGACATTACATTGGCGACGAGAAACGGAAATCAACGACCCACGAGAACGGCTACCGGTAGCACAGAGGAACGATACTGTGTTGGCAAGGACTGGGATGATTTCATTGAGAGGCTCCTGCAAAGCTTTGTCACGAAAGAATGGCTGGGAGATGCAGCGGCCGACAAGTGAAGGGCACATCTGCTGACCAGCTGCGGACCTAAGACTTACGCACTCATGAAGGACCTACTAGCACCCGAAAAGCCGGCGGACAAAACCTTTTAAGAGTTCAGCAAACCAATCGGTGAGCATCTCAAACCAGTGATCAGCATACACATGACCCGACACAGATTCTATACCCACCGACGTTGTGAAGGACAGAGCTTACCGGGCTTCGTTGCGGACCTCTGGCTTTCACAGTTCACAGATGCCCGCAGGGGGGATGTATTAAGGGACTTCTTTATTGAGGGCATCGGTCATGCGGGGATTTTCCGAAAGTTAATTGAAACCAAGGACTTGACTTTGGAAGCGGCAGCGTTGATGGCTCAGACTTTCATGGCGGGGGTGGAGGAAACCAAAATAATATACGCGCGCAATTCTGCCTCCAACGCGACGGAGGATCAGGGAGTCAATATCATAAATGCGACTCAGAGCCCTACAGGCAGGCAAGGGCAATTCGACACACCTCAGGTAGCAATAGACCCCAGAGTAGGTTTTCAACAGAGACAATGGCAGGCTGAACGGACATTTACACCATCACAGTGGACAATACGGTCCAGGATGGGGCCATTGACACCCACTAACAGGGTACTCAAGGGCAGTCAAAGGGACAATCAGCGAGGAATGCCGGGTCATAGCTCCTTTGTTCACAACAATGGGAATCTCAGCTCATGCTGGAGGTGTGGGGGCAAACACTTTGCCAGGACTTGCAGGTTTCAACAATTTGTCTGCAGAAATTGCAACCCCAGTGGCCATTTAGCTCGAATGTGCAAGAAGCCTGTAACCAGGCTAATTTACGAGGCGGATGGACCAGAAGTAGGGTCTGTGAAGTAGGATGACTCTTGGGGCAAATCAATGGACACTGAAGTTCAGCGTGTTCATGTGGCAAACATTCACAGCTCATATACCAAAACGCCACCAATGATGAAGGTTTTATTAAACGGCATTCCTGTACGCATGGAGCTGGACATGGGGGCCAGCCAGTCAGTCATGAGCGTTCAACATTTCGAAAAGCTATGGCCACTCAAAGCCAGTAGACCCAAACTAGAACGCATTGAGACATAACTACAGACGTATACCAAAGAAATCATTCCAGTACTAGGCAGTGCAATGTTGGCGGTCACACACAATGGATCAGTGAACCGGCTGCCGCTCTGGATTGTCCTGGGCAATGGTCCCGCACTGTTGGGGAGGAGTTGGTTAGCGGAGGTGAACTGGAAATGGGGGGGTGGATGTGCATGCAATGTCATCTGTGGAGCGAAATTCGTGCTCACAAGTCCGACAACAATTTGAGTCACTATTCCAGCCTGGCGTCGGGACGTTCAAAGGGACCAAAGTAGTGATACGCATCACCCTGGACGCTAGACCAGTGCACCACAAAGCCAGAGCGGTGCCGTATGTGATGCGGGAGAAAATTGAGAGCGAATTGGACCGTTTGCTGAGAGAGGGCATCATCTCTGCTGAGAGAGGGAATTCAGCGACTGGGCGAGCCCCATTGTTCCCGTCCTAAAAGCGGATGGTTCTGTCAGGATCTGTGGCGACTGCAAGGCCACTAATCAAATCGGGTGGCCCCGACAAGACCAATACCTGCTCCCGAGAGCGGAGGATCTTTTCGTCACGCTGGCAGGCGGCAAGCTGTTTACCAAGTTGGATCTCACTTCAGCCTACATGACCCAAGAACTGGCCAACGAATCTAAACTACTGACCACCATCACTGCGCACATGTGACTGTTCGTTTACAACAGGTGCCCGTTTGGCATTTGATCAGCGGCCGCGATTTTTCAAAGAAACATGGAAAGCCTGGAACAATCGTATTTCAGGACGACATCCTCATCACGGGTCGTGACACCGAGGAACACCTCCACAACCTGGAGGAGGTGCTCCGCCGACTGGACTGGGTCGGCCCGCGACTCAAGAAGCCTAAATATGTGTTTTGGCTACTGAGGTTGAGTTCCTGGACAGGAGGGTTGCTGCAGATGGGATTCGGCGAATTGACGAGCGGCCAGGCCCGGCAACACATCGGAGTTGCGTTCATTTCTGGGACTCAACTATTTCGGGAACTTTCTGCTAAACTTAAGCACGTTGCTGGAGCCGCTTCACGTGCTCCTGCGTAAGGGTTGTGATTGGTTTTGGAGGGACTGTCAAGAACGGGCTATCAATCGGGCACGGAACCTACTTTGTTCAAATAAGTTACTGACCCTGTACGACCCCTATAAGAAATTGGTTCTGACATGGGATGCATCGTCCTGTGGGGTTGGGTGCGTGTTGCAGCAGAGTAACGCTGAGGGCCAACTACAACATGTGGCTTATGCTTATGCTTCCAGGTCGCGCTCTCAAGCAGAACGGGGATATGGGATGGTTGAGAAGGAGGCACTCGCATGTGCATAAGTACCTTTTTGGCAGGAGGTTCGAATTAGAAACGGACCACAAGCCGTTAACATCCCTGTTGTCAGACAGCAAGGCCATCAATGCCAACGCTTTAGCTCGCATACAGCGATGGGCTCTCTTATGACTACTCCATCCGGCACCGGCCTGGCACCAAAATTGCGCTGATGCGCTCAGCAGGCTTCCACTGGCCACCACCGAGGGGGCAGCAGATCAAAGCGCTGAGATGGTCATGGCCGTTGATGCCTTTGACGGCGCAGGCTCCCCCATCACAGCCCGCCAGATCAAAATCTGGACAGAGATCCCCTCCTATCTCTGATTAAGAAATGTGTCCTGACTGGGGATTGGGCACCCGCACACGGAGCATGCCCTGAGGAGGTCAGACCGTTTCACAGGCGGATGGATGAGCTCTCCATCCAAGCTGACTGCCTACTATGGGGCAGCCGGGTAGTCATGCCCCAGAGGGGCAGGGAGTCATTCGTCAGGGAACTCCACAGCAAGCATCCAGGCATCATGCTGTTGAAGGTCATTGCCCGGTCACATGTTTGGTGGCCGGGAATTGATTAAGACCAGGAACACTGTGTTCGCAGGTGCACAACATGTGCCCAGCTGGATAATGCCCCCAGGGAGGCCCCACTCAGCCCGTGGCCCTGCCCCACCAGGCCATGGTCATGTATTCATGTAGACTACGCAGGTCCGTTCATGGGAAAAATGTTTCTCATTGTGGTAGATGCGTACTCGAAATGGATCGAGTGCATCATTTTGAATTCGTGCACGACATCCACCACTGTGAAGAGTCTACGTGCGGTCTTTGCAACCCATGGCTTGCTGGACATCCTTGTTAGCGATAATGGCCCATGTTTCACGAGCTACGAATTTCGGGAGTTCATGTCGGGCAATGGCATCAACCATGTCAGGACAGCGCCGTTCAAGCCGGCCTCCAATGGCCAGGCGGAACATGCGGTCCAAATCATTAAAAAAGGCATGCTCAGGACCCTCCCTTCAATGACGCCTATCGCGCCTCCTGCTGGCCTATAAGTCCCGACCGCACTCGCTCACGGGGGACCCGCCCATTGAGCTACTTATGAAACGAACACTCAAAACTCGGTTGTCCCTCATTCACTCAGTCCTGACCGACATAGTTGAGGGCAAGCGCCAGTCCCAAAACGAGTACCATGACCGAAATTCAAGGGGGAGATGTACAGAAATAAATGACCCCGTATTTGTCCTCAATCACGCCGTGGGGCCCAAATAGCTTGAGGGTACTATAATAGACAAAGAGGGGAACAGGGTCATCATGGTTAAACTTAACAATGGGCAGATATGCCGTAAGCATCTGGACCAAGTAAAAAAAAGATTCAGCATGGACACTGAGGAACCCGAGGAAGATCATGAGATGGTGCTCACACCACCACCAGTGAACGAGCAACAAGAACATTCAGCAGCATGCACAGTCCCGGCGGTCAGCCCGGACAGGCCAGAATCACCACAGGTGACAGACACTCACGCCAAGGCTCAACAACCAGAGCCCCAACTGCGGTGCTCCACGAGGGAGCGTAGACCACCTGAAAGACTTCACCCATGATCCCAATAAGACTTTGGGGGGGGGGGGGGGGGGAGGTGATGTCATGTATGTGACACCATTGCAATACTGTATATACTTAAGCAATGTACACCTTGACCACAGGGGGTGAACTTGTGGGAGGCACTCCTCACCTGGTCATCCAGGTATATAAAGGGAGGTCCCACGCAGGGTCATCACTTCTTGGTCCTGTGAATAAAGGTTCAGGTCATAGAGTGACCTTGTCCATAGAATGTGCCTCGTGTGGGTTTTGTGCCATTAAGTAAGGACATTACACCATTGTTTCATAGTGCCTCAGTTTGACACATTTAATTTTTCCCATTAGCTGAATTAAAATCTATATCCATATCGATTCTTCCCGAGAGTTAGTATCCTTTAGTCCCACTAACATTTTGCTGCAAATCACGTCTTCTTGAATCCTTTAGTTATAAACTTGGCTATTTAAAATATTGAAATATTCCAATTTTTCTGCTGATAACAAAATGAACAAATCTATGTTAGAACGTTTCATATTTTAATCGGGTTATCATATCATCATAGGCGGTTCCTCGGAATCGAGAAAGACTTGTTTCCACTCTTAAAATGAGTTCTTGAGTGGCTGAACAGTCCAATACGAGAACCACAATTTCGGTCACAGGTGGGACAGATAGTCATTGAGGGTAAGGGAGGGTGGGACAGATTTGCCGCTGCTCTTTCCGCTGCCTGCGTTTGATGTCTGCATGCACTCGGCAATGAGACTCGTGGTGCTTAACTCCCTCCTGGATCCAATTCCTCCACTTAGGGCGGTCTTTGGCCAGGGACTCCCAGGTGTCAGTGGGGATGCTGCACTTTATCAGGGAGGCTGAGGGTATCCCTGTAATGTTTCCTCTGCCCACCTTTGGTTCGTTTGCCATGAAGGAGTTCCAAGTAGAGCGCTTGCTTTGGGAGTCTCGTGTCTGGCATGCGGACAATGCGGTCTGCCCAGCAGAGCTGATCAAGTGTGGTCAGTTCTTCAATGCTGGGGATGTTGACCTGGTCGAGGACGCTAATGTTGGTGCGTCTGTCCTCCCAGGGGATTTGTAGAATCTTGCGTTGGTGGTATTTCTCCAGCGACTTGAGGTGTCTACTGTACATGGTTCATGTCTCTGAGCCATACAGGAGGGCGGGTATTACTACAGCCCTGTAGACAATGAGCCTGGTGGCAGTTTTGAGGGCCTGATCTTCAAACATTCTTTTCCTCAGGTGCCCTGGAGGTGGTGTTGAATCTCGTCGGCAATGTCTGCTCTTGTTGATAAGAGGCTCTTGAGGGAGGAGAAATGGTCCACGTTGTCCAGGGCCACGCCATGGATCTTGATGACTGGGGTTCAGTGCTGTGTGACGAGGACAGGCTGATGGAGGACCTTTGCCTTACAGATGTTTAGCGTAAGGCCCATGCTTTCGTACGCCTCAGTAAATACGTCAACTATGTTCTGGAGTTCAGCCTCTGTATGTGCGCAGACGCAGGCGGCGTCCACGTACTGTAGCTTGACGACAGAGGTTGGTGTGGTTTTGGACCTGACCTGGAGATGACGAAGTTTGAACAGGTTCTCACTGGTTCTGTAGTGTATTTCCACTCCAGTGGGGAGCTTGTTGTCTATAAGGCAGAGCATGGCAGCGAGGAAGATTGAGAAGAGGGTTGGGGTGATGATGCTGCCCTGTTTGACCCCGGTCCGGACGTAGATTGGGTCTGTAATGGATCCGTTGGTAAGGATAACAGCCTGCATATCGTCGTGGAGCAGGCGGAGGATGGTGACGAACTTTTGAGGGCATCCGAAACGGAGGAGGACGCTCCATAGATCTTCACGGTTGACCGTCTCAAAGGCCTTTGTAAGGTCGAAGGCGGGCATGTATAAGGGCTGGCGCTGTTCCCTGCATATTTTCTGCAGGTGGCACGCTGCAAAGATCATGTCTGTTGTGCCCCATAGGGGACGAAATCTGCACTGTGACTCTGGGAGGAGCTCCTCGGCCACAGGGAGAAGACAGTCGAGGAGGATTCGAGCGACAACTTTCCCAGTGGCTGATAACGGAGATTCCTCTGTAGTTGTCGCAGTCGGACTTGTCCCCTTTTTCAAAGATGGTCACGATCACTGCATCTCTCTCGGCATGCTCTCCTCCCTCTAGATGAGAGTGATGAGGTCATGCATTCGCGCCAACAGTGTCTCTCCACCTCAGCAGGGATTCCATCCGCTTCAGTAGCCTTGTTGTTTTTTAGCTGTCTTATGGCTTTTTCTACCTTGTGCAGTGTTGGGGTTTTGCCGAGGTGGTGGTGGGTAGCATGCTGCCGGGATGGAGTTGAGAAAACTCAGGTCAAACGCATAGTCTCGATTGAGATCTTCAAAGTGCTCTTTCCAGCGAGCCCTGACTGCCTTGGTGTCCTTGATGAGTGTTTCCCCGTTCTTGGCCAGCAGTGGGGTGGGGCCTTGGGTGGCCTTGATCGCGATGAAGAATCCTCGCACATCATGGTTGTCGGCCAGCTGTTGTATCTCCTGTGCTTTCTCCATCCACCACCTGTTCTTTAGGTCCCAGGTTTTTTGTTGGACATCAGCCTTGAGCTGTCTTTAATGCTGCTTTGCTGTTCTCGAGTTGGGTTGTTGTTTAAGGCTCAGAAATGCCCCGCGCTTGCGATCTTGGATCTCCTGGTCATTCTCATCAAACCAGTCATGGTGTTTCCTGGTTGAGTGACCGAGCATCTCTTTGCAGACACTGATTATAGAGGCATGGAGGGCAGACCAAGCATTGTGGGCATTCTGCGTCTCGGGATCATCAAGACATGCCAGGTCCTTAAGTGCCCCGGCATTGACTTTTTTGTGGCACTGCTTCTGCTACCCCCTCCGCTTTGGGGCTATGTTGATGTCAATGATGGATCGGATTAGGCGGTGGTCCATCCAGCAGTCGTCATCTCCTGTCATGGCACGGATGATGCGCACATCCTTGCGCTCCCTGGCTCGGACGATGATATAGTCGAGCAGGTGCCAGTGTTTGGAACGAGGGTGTTGCCACGATGCCTTGTATTTGTCCCTCTGGCAGAACAAGGTGTTGGTGATGACAAGTTCATGTTCTAGACATTTTGTCAGAAGTAGGGTACCACTGGAATTAGCTTTCCCTCCCCCCCTCTGCCAATCACACCTCCCCAAAGGGCTATGTCCTTGCCGACCTGGCGTTGAAGTCACCGAGGATCAGTTTGTCATTCGTGGGGACACGGGACAGGCATTTTGAGAGACTGGAGTAAAGACCCTCTTTGGTCTCATCTGTTGCATCGAGTGTTGGGGCGTATGCACTGATGACTGTGACGCACTGATTCCGGGATAGGGTGAGTCAAAGAGTCATGAGGCGTTCATTAACACCGCAGGGGAGTCTTTAAGGCGGTCGACCAGCTCGTTTTTGATGGCGAAGCCGACTTCGTGGAGACGGCGTTCTGCCTCTGGTCTCCCTTTACAGAAGGTGGTGTAACCTCCACCTTGTTCCTTGAGCTGGCCTTCCCTTGCTCGCCGGGTCTCGATTGAGGCAGCGATGTTGATATCAAAGCGACTAAGTTCCCGGGCAACTATAGCGGTGCAGCGTTCCGGCCTGTCGCTGTTGGGGTTGTCCATGAAGGTCCTGACATTCCTGATCCCGAACTTCATATTAGAGGAGTGGAAGATAGCTGTGCGTGAGTTCTTTTAACGTGAGGTGGTCGTTGCACACCGGCTACCACACGGACTTAGCTGAGCAAGGTCTTGATCCAGTGGCAAGGGGGTCCAAGATGACTGGAGACCAGGCACTGCTATATGAGCCTAGTTGCCTACGGCGAGATGTTGGCCGCACGCTTGGTGCTGAGTAGCGTCCTTGATAGTAGGTGGTCCGAGGCTTGGTTGCGGGCAGTTCAAGGCTCGTCTTCAGCTTCATTTTCTGTTGCCTATACAAAAGCATTTCTCTCTTTCTCACTGAATTCTCTCACTTGTCCAGACTGTTTGAATACTCTTGGAAAATTATTTTGGCTCATTACGATCACATTTCCAGAAGGGGCTCTTGAAACCCAAGTGCATAAACAACTTTTACCAACTTGGAGAAAAAAACCTACTTTGTGCCAAATTCAACACTATCTTGTTCGATGACTGGGAATTATTATTTGCAAATGTAGTTATACATTCAATAGGACAGAACACAGATGGATGATTTATTAGAACATTTTTCAAGATACAGAGGATTTTGGTACCAGACTCAACTGAAAGGTTAGTGCTTGACAGCACGAGTCAGAGCTCCAATGCACTCTGTAGAACATGAGTACACACCTCAGTTCGCCACAAAAAGTCATTAATCTTCACGATGACATTAGGTGAAGACAGTGGTCATGCCAAGGATTTCCACATAAAGAGAGCAGGAAAATTTTGAGCGCGCTATTCGCCTCCATGCCACTCCCACACAATGAGCTGTCAACTTCATAGAAACTACATGGCTGGTTTGGATAATTGAAAAATGTCAACTGGCCCAATTGCACTTCAAAAGCCAGGTTACCCTCTCAACCCAGCGTTCAGCTTCCTCGTCCAAATCCGCTCCATTAATAAACCTATTTTTCACTTCTGCAGCTTTGCCCATCTTTGCCCCTCTGTCTCCAGTTCTGCTGCCAAAACCCTAGTTTATACCTTCAACATCTTAAGACTTGACTGCTCCAATGCCCTACCTCAGTGATCTCCTGCTTGCCTCATGTTCCTGAGTAGACCATTCACTTTTCAATCATTTCTTAATTGCTCTCTTCCAACATTAGCAGCTGCTCGTTCAGCCAATAAACTGCTGCTTTCCAGAGTTCACTACCTAGTTCCCTGAATCGTGTCATTTCTCTCCATTCTTTCAGAAACCTTCTCTAAACCCTCTTCTTTGACCAACTCTTTAGTTTCCATTCCAACCCGTCCATTACCTACCCCTATGCCCATGCTCAGTGTCCACCCATAACTGTCTCCCCCTTAATGTAAAGGACCTTGTAATGTCTCCCTGCACAAGAACAGTGCTATATCAAATGTTCTTGTCATAGTAGTAGTCTCAATGATCAGCTCGATCAGCTCCACTGGACAGGCCACATTGTCTGCATGCCTGACCCGAGACTCGCAAAACAAGCATTCTACTCGGAGCTCCGACACAGCAAGCGAGCCCCAGGTGGGCAGAGGAAATACTTCAAGGGCACCCTCAAAGCCGCCTTGAAAAAATGCAACATCCCCATTGAGACCTGGGAATCCCTGGCCCAGGACCACCTAAAGTGGAGGAAAAGCATCCGGGAAGGTGCTGAACACCTCGAGACTCTTCGCCGAGAGCAAGCGGAAACCAAATGTTGACAGCGGAAGGAGCGTGCAAAAATTTGGCAGATGGCGTATAATGTATCCACTTTGACAGAGAAAAAAATAGAAAAGCAAATTATTATTTAAATGAGGAAACATTGCAAAATGTCGTAGTGCAGAGGGACCTGGGGGTCCTTGTGCATGAAACACAAAAAGTGGAGTATGCAGGTACAGCAAATAATGAGGAAGGCAAATGGAATGTTGGCCTTTATTGCAAGGGGGATGGAGTATAAAAGCAGGGAAGTCCTGCTACAACTGTACAGGGTATTGGTGAGGCCACATCTAGAGTACTGCATACAATTTTGGTCTTTGTATTTAAGGAAGGATATACTTGCATTGTAGACTGTTCAGAGAAGGCTCACTAGGTTTATTCCGGAGATGAAGCGGTTGACTTTTGAAGGTAGGTTGAGTAGGTTGGGCCTATACTCATGAAGTTCAGAAGAATGAGAGATAGACGAATGGCCGGATAGATTGATGATGGATAGGCGAATGGCCAGAGGAATTGAGGAACTGATGGACTGACAGACGAACAGATGGACAGACGGACAAACAGATGGACAGACGGACAAACAGATGGACAGACGGACAAACAGATGGACAGACGGACAAACAGATGGACAGACGGACAAACAGATGGACAGACGGACAAACAGATGGACAGACGGACAAACAGATGGACAGACGGACAAACAGATGGACAGACGGACAAACAGATGGACAGACGGACAAACAGATGGACAGACGGACAAACAGATGGACAGACGGACAAACAGATGGACAGACGGACAAACAGATGGACAGACGGACAAACAGATGGACAGACGGACAAACAGATGGACAGACGGACAAACAGATGGACAGACGGACAAACAGATGGACAGACGGACAAACAGATGGACAGACGGACAAACAGACGGACGAACAGATGGATTTGATGGATGGATGGACGGACGGACGAACAGATGGATGGATGGATGGATGGACGGACGAACAGATGGATTTGATGGATGGATGGACGGACGGGTTTGCATTTACACAGGGTATTTCACATGCTGACAGCCAATTAAGTACTTTTGAAGTGCAGTCACTGATGCAATGTAGGAAGTCAATTTGAGCATAACAAGATCCCACAAACAACAGTTGGATAACTGATCATTAAAATATTGTTACGATAATCTGTGTTTTGGTGGTGCTATCTGAGAAATAAATTTTGTCTTGGATAACAGAAAAGTTCCCTCTTCTTCTACATATAGGAATCTTTACGAGAGTGCAAAAGTATAGCCGGGCACTAAAGAGTTGATTCTGCCGGGAACTTCCGCTTTAGTGCTCCAAGAGGGAAGTGGCGCGCTAAATCATGTGCTATCACTTCTCTTAGAATGCTAACGGGAGTGAGAGGGACAGTATTGGCAGAGTGTTGCATAATGTTCCATTAAGCGCTGCCGGTTTTACAGGCTCCTTCGCTCCCTTAAAGGGTAGGGCCAATGCTATGTTCATTGAAGCCTCAGGCTGTGCATGTTTGTTGACGGCACCTGCCTATGCGCATAGCAGCCCCAAGCACTCTGAGGGCTAGACTTTCCACTTTGATCGCTATCGCCCAAAAATCGTCCATTTTAAAAAACGCTAGTTTCGCCTTTTTAATTTGGAAGATAGCCTTAGCAATGTGAAGTGGGCCTTAGCGATGTATTCAGTCGTACAAGGCTGTTAGAATGGCTGTTTTGCACATGCGCGTTTTTTTTCAGGCAAAGAACTTTTCCCACGGTGATTAACAGAGGGAAAAGGGGACCTGGTCCCCATCAATAACATAATGAACCTTTCTTTTATTCTAGCCCTGTTGGTTTATAAAATAAAATCTATCAGCCAACTGAGATGAACTCCATTTCCTTCCTCATGGGATGACATACCCTAGTTCTGCTTCTACTTGTACTGTGGACCAGAGGAGGAAAAAATCCATGATTAATATTAACCCTGACATTACAGCAATGTACTTGTATGTAACTTTTCTCATTTTATTTGTACTTACATCAAAGGAATTGTTGTCCTCTCCTGATAGCTAGGTTATGCACTATGCAGCACAACACAATGAACTCAGCGACCTGCTCAGGGTGGTATTGTAGGTTGCCTCCCGAGTGATCCAGGCATCTGAAGCGCTGCTTCAGAACTCCAATTGTCACTTTGACAATATTGTGTGTGGCTTCTACCTGGAGCATATGCAGGGGGGAGGGGGTCATGAGCCAGCTGGCAAAGCCATATCCCCCAGCATCCAACCGTGATCTTGTGGCTGACTCTTAAACAGGTCAGAGACAGTGCTCACACGCAAGATATGCACATCATGGATGCTCCCTAGAAAGTTTGCATTTACTGCTATGATTATTTGCTTGTGATCGACAACGAGCTGGACATTCTGGGAGTGGAATCCCTTTCGGTTCCGAAACACCTCTGCATCCTGTAAAGGTGCTTGCAAGGCGATGTGTGTACAGTCTATTGCTTCCTGCACCTTGGGGAAGTTTGCAATTCGAGAAACCCAAAGCCCTCTCAGTCTATCATAAGGAAGTTTATAAAGTCCATACTGCGTGCGTAAAGGGTTTCAGTCACCTGTCGAACGCAGCAATGTGTGGTATGCTGAGAGATACTGCAAATGTCGCCAGCTGAGGCCTGAAAGGAGCCTGATGCATAGAAGGAAAATGCCGCAGTAACCTTAACCTCAACTGGCTTTGCAGTCCTGATGGTGCTGGTAGGCTGCACATCTCCCTTAATTAGCTGGCATATCTCACTGATGACCTCCTTTCGGAAGCGTAGCCTTCTAACGCACGTGTTACCGGACAAGTCCAGGTATGATCGCTTATCTCTGTAAATGCGTTGGGTATAACATGTCCTCCTCCACAGCAGTTTGCCACCTCTTTGATTGGGCACATAATGCTCTTCAATAAACCTTCTCCCATCTCTATTCTGCAGCATATGATTAATGATCAATACTGGTTGAGAAATTACAGGCCCTATCACTATAAATCGCTATACATGCCCATAATTTGTCCCCAGCAAATATAAATGTGATTAGATGATTGGCGAGTCAAAAAGGCCCTTAAAATCACTCACAAATTAATTCTCCTGACAAGCACTTGAAGCAGCCTTTTACTAAAGATCCTCCCCATAGTGCCGAGTTAAGGTCAGGTGAATGCAGCTTTTCTTCAGCGTCTTTTTGGGCCAGCAATCATTTGGGCGAATTATGGTCGAAATGCCGAAAGTAGCGGTCGGCGATAATCTGGGCCATAATCGGGCGCACATTTCCATTATAAACACTATTCTCGGCCTTGCACGAGGATGATGTCATATTTATTTATTTTTTTAAATAGGCCGGGCGATGCAGCTCATTCATGTGTGCCAAAAGTTGGGCCAGCGATAAATGGGCTATATTCGGGAGCCAGTTTCCACTTTTCAACAAATATGGGCGTTAGCTTGAATCTCAGCGCTTATATGGGCGCCAAATGGACGATAAATGGGTGAGGCTGTGCCAAAAGTCTAGCCCCAAGACAGTGCAGGGCTGAGCAATCGCAGGCTCCAAAGAAATCAAAATGCAACACTCTGGGGACATAATTACATTTTGGCCAACCTGATCACCACTGCCTTTAATTAGCGCTCCCCAAGTGGCCAGCTGAGATGACAACGCCTCTTGTAGCTGCTGTTCTTGATGCCCGGCGATGCTGCAGGGGGCGGAAGCGAATTTTACATGCGGGGCAATAAAGAGGCACCGCGCACCGGATGACGTCATGGTCTCTGGTGCGCAAGAGATTGAGGCGGTAAGTTGTAGCGCCAGCGCAAATCCGCCAGGGAAGTTCATGGGCATCGATGATTTTGCCACGCCAGGTCGGTAACCCCTTAGCCTCCCGTTACCACCCACCAGAGGCGCTAACAGGAGACTCCCCCCCTTAGTATTTAAGTATGAGCCTAGATTATGTGTTCAAGTCTCTGTAGTGGACGTCAAACCCATAACCTTCTGACTCAGAGGCAACTTTGTTACCACTGAGCCAAGACTGATGTTAGTAGAATTTAAGAACCTGAATACCATAATGATCTGATATAATATACATAAAATCTAAAATCAGTGCACACATTCACTGGGTGAGTTGCCTGTTGATACAATTATATGACTGAGCTCTTAAATGCCAACATGGAATGGTTGGACCGAATGGCCTGTTTTCATGTTGTAACTTCTGTAAATTTCTAAGAAATCAGGTGAATAGACAGAAAGAAAGATTTGCATTTATATAGTGCCTTTCACGTCCGCCAGATGTCCTAAATGAATTACTTTTGAAGTGTAGTCACTGTTGTAATGTGGGAAACACGGCAGGCAAATTGCGCACAGCAAGATCCCACAAACAGCAACGTGATAACAACCTGTTTTCATGATATCGATTGAGGGATAAATATTGGCCAGGACACTGTGGGTAACCCTCCTGCTCTTCTTCAAAATAGTGGGATCTTTTACGTCCACCTGAAAGAGCAGACAGAGCCTCGGCTTAACGTTGCATCTGAAAGACGACACCTCTGACAGTGCTGCATTCCCTCAGTATTGCACTGGAGTGTGAGCCTAGATTTTTGTGCTCAAGTTTCTGGAGTTGGACTTGAACCCACAACCTTCTGATTGAGAGGGGAGGGTGCTACCAACTGAGCCTTAGCTGACACTAAGCTGAGACTAAAGCTCAATAAAAAGTCAATGATAAAAAAAATGGAAGCAACGCTATTTACAATCATATGTCATCGTTATAGATATAATAGGAGTTCAAATTGCTATGAATTTAAATGCCAAACTAGAAGACGTTCTGTTGTGGAATAGTGAGTTTCACAAACCAGACTGCAAGAGTGAAACCCTGCTCCAAAACTAAAAAGACAAGCACATGTCTAAGATCAGCAATCTCAGACCAAACAAGCAAGCACCTGAATGGATTAACAAACAAATTAAAAGTGAAAAAAAGAGGAAGAATAACCTCTACAAATCCTGCAGGAAGAAAGAAGGGGCTCACTCATATGAACAAAGGACCACATAGAAACAAGTTAACAGGGTGGTCAGAGAGGCAAAGAGACTTAGAAAAAACAAGAGCGGCAGAGAGTGAGCAAAGTGAGGGAGAAGGAGGAGATGACAAGTCGACAGAAAAGAAAGGAGGCAGAGGGAATACAAGGACAGAAGGGAAGATGAGAGTGGGAAGTAGATAACGTGTGATAGAGGGAGAGGAATGGAGGGAAGAGAAGTGGAGAGGGGCCAGACGCCTCTTAGCAGTCTCAAAATCAGAACAGCAAATGGGTTAGGTCTTAGTTGGAGCTATTACTGTTTACAGTGTATACAGTGACTAGGACCAAGGGACAGAAACAAAACACCCCAGCAATGTAGGTGGACACTAAATTAAGACAGAGGATTTAAAACAATAGGAAAGGGGCAATCCAAATACAAATGGATCCAAACAGGTTGAGAGGCTGGGCAGATGCATGCCAGCTGACATTAGATGTGGATAGATGTAAGATTCAATGAGACACTTAAAAGGAAATAATCAATGAGAATATAAATAAAATGGCTTTAGGCCACAGGACACAACACATGAGTAAGGTGCAGCAGTATTGATGATAAACTTAAACCGACAGAGCAATGTGTGGCAGTAGTAAGGAAAGCTAACTGAATATTCTGATGTATTGCCAGATGAAGAGGACAAATCTCAGGGAGAGATGATGCGTCTTTATCAGCTATGAGTACCGCCACACCTGAAACACTGTATAATTACAGCACTGCAGCATTGAAGGGAGTAAGGAAAAAGGCAATCAAACTGAGACCTACCTCAATGCATCTGAAATATTGAGAGGTTAAAGAGCTTGGGATTGTTTAATCTGGAGAAGAGAAGGCTCATGGGAGATATTATTCAAACATTTAAGATTCTTAAAGGAATAAATGAATTGAACATCGATAATATGTTTGAGATTTCCACAAGCTGTAGAACCAGGGCACATGGGCTGAACTTAAAAGAGGACAGGTTCACAGAATACTTAAATTGAATTACTTTGTGCAGAGAATGGCGAGTGTGTGGAACTGACTACCCAGGGTGACAATGGAGGCAAATAATGTAGAAAAAAATAAGGGAAAACTGGACAGATGTTTGAGGATGTAGTGGATTGAGGCAGTTTGGGGGACTGGCCAAATGGGCTGCAAAGTCTTTCACAGTCTTGTAATTCCTATGTACTGAAGATCTTCACAAAGTTTATCTATCTGATATTGGCAACGCCAAATATACTGCTAGATTTGTTTGGATGGATCAAGCTTAATAACAGGAAGTGTAACTGCTGAAGGCTTTCATATTAAGGAGTTCAGAACAATCTCTGGCTGCAGCAGAACATTAGCTCCCATTATTAGTATAAAATAGGTTTCTAACTTTGGTATGGCACTCTTCCTTCATTGAATGAAGTCTCCAGTTACAATTGTCGGAGGATAGCTCTCTGGGACAGTTTCTTCCAGAAGTATATTTTTAAATGTCACCTTAAATCTCAGAAAAATTAGAATAGAGAAAGGAAATACACATTAATTGGCAACATTTTAGATGGACTAGAGGATCAGAGGCCCCTTGTTGGGCAGGCACATAGGTCATTAGACATGGCAATGCAAATAGATAAGAGACAACTGAATCCTTGGTTTTGAATCAAGAGGATAAAATTCAAAAGCAAGGAGATAGTGTTGAACAACATCTTAAGTAGGCAGCAGTTGTACTGTGTACAATTTTGGGCATCCCATTGCAGGACCGATGCAGAAGCAACTAATAAGTCAATGATAGAATAATTTTACATACAGATAATGTCTTTTGCATTATGAAACATTGAGTGAATAGCTAATGAAAACACCATTCTTCTATTCAGTGGCAGAGGCAGAGATTTAGCACAATACTGTCTGTGTTGTGGAAGACCAAATTAATCAGAAGGAGAATGAATTGTTATGTTCAATTCCCTCTTCAATTATACAGATTCTCTCAATCTTGTTCTATTTACTGTTTATAATTGTCAAATAACACTGTATCCGTTATTTGTCATGCATAATACAAATATGTAACTTGCAAAAATGTTCCATCATACATTATTTAAGATATCAAAAATAGATATTTAAAGTAGTTACAGGCAACTAGATAATTGGCAATAATTTAAAATAATATATATGCACCACCCCATTGCCAGTCTACAAAAGTATACCTCTCAAAATTTCAAAGAAATAAATACATCTCATGGTGCTTGCAAGCACACAAAAACTGAATGGAGATAATTTCAATCAAAACATTACCCTTCCAAGGCTTTGATTCTGACTGCACATTTCAAAGTCCTATTTGTTTTCCTGCTTTCAAGCTGAAGATCATGGAATCATAGAATGATATACAGGAGGCCATTCGGCCCTTTGTGCCTGTGCTGACTAAGATATACAGAAATCTATCTTGAATGTTATATCTTCTAGACCTAATTATTGCATGGCTCATGCTTGAGTCAAACAAAGATAAGTAGACCAACTAAATGGATTGATCTGACTGCATTGGGCATTCAGCAGAAATTCCAAGACTGTCTCAGCTCCTTCCAGTTCTTCCTTTGCCTCCCACTGTCCCCAACCACCTCCCTTGATCCCCTCCCCACTTAACTCCTGATCACTTAACTGCTCCTCCTAAATCCCATGCCAGTCAACATAGTCAATAGCTCCCTATCACTGTCCTTTCTCCCCACCTCTTCAAGACCACAGTCATCAATTTTCTACTCAAATAAATCATCATTGATTCATCCAGCTTCTCTCACTATTGCTCCAGTTCTAACCTCCCTTTCCTCTCTCAGGTCAAGAGTATTGTTATCTTGCAGCTACATACGCATCACTTCCAGAGCCCCCAGTTAAAAATCCATCCAGTCTAGTTTCTGACCATCACAAGACACCAAAATGGACCGAGCCAAAGTCATGCAAAGCTTCTATACGGTGTGACCACGATGCATTATCCTTGCTTGTTCTTCTCAACCAGACATGCAGCTCTACTTCGCCACCACTTCATTTGATCTCAAGACATTTCCCTGCTGTCACACTGCCTGTCTGGCATCAGGTCTTGGTGGAGGAGCAATTTCCTTTAGCTGTATAGGAAATCAGAATTAACAGAATCCACTCCCTTACCACTAACTGCCATCTCAACAAATCCACGTGCAACCTCGTTATTGTGTTTGACCATGAGCAGAGCTTCATATATCCAACATCATCTCCAGAACACTGCCCTTCTCCATGCCTATCTCAGCCTCCTGCTCCCGAAACACTTATCACGTTTTTGGCATATACAAAATCAATTACTTCAATGCTCTCGTCTCAGTTCTCCCATTATCCACCTCCACAATTCCAACCTATCCAAAACAACTCTCCCCACATCCTCTGATGCACAAATTCCTGCTCGCCTATCACCTTGTCTCCTGGACCTCCATTGGCTCCCTGTCCCCACCTGCCCCAACACATCCCAATTAAAATCCTTGTCCTCTTCAAATCTCTCCACAGCCTTATACCTCCCTCATTCTGCAACCTCCTCCAGTCAAACATTCCCTGCCGCACCCTTCAGTCCTCCAACTTTGGCTTCCTCTCTTTGTAACACCATTAATGGTAGAGCTTTTAGTCATTACTGTTCGACACTTTGGAACTCCCTCCCTAAATCCCTTTGCCTTTTTGCAGCTCAGCTCTCCTTTAAAATCCTCCTGAAAGCCCACTTTTCAATCTAGCTTTATGTCTCCTTTCTGAAACTCTCTCCTCAAGCTTGAAGTCTTTCCCCCTTATTATTCCTTTAGAAAGCACTTTAAGATATCTCATATTAAATGTGCTATAAAAATACAAGTTGTTACTGGTTTTCATGCATAATTCAAACAAAAAGCAATATACTCACCACATGAAGAATCTTGTTCTCAGTTTCATAGACAGTGCAGTCCTGCCAAGAAAAAAGATTAAATACATGTGTTGTTATGAGAGATACCGATAACTGTTCAGTTAAATCCTGGAATCAAAACACAATAAAAAATAGACCAGATTTTTATCCTATTCCTAGAGAGTCCATTACATGGCCATATGAATTTGAACAACTTATTTTGTATTGTAAATACTGTGCTACTTTAAAATACTTTTGCAGCAATATTGAGACATTTATTATTTAATTGAGCAACGTCAATACTTCAGGCTGCCCACAGCAGAAACAACATTGCAGACCACTCAATAGTTGCAGCCATAAAGCACAGAATTGCTGACGACTAGACAGTTGCTTAAATCAGCGTTGACACTGAATTTGACTTCACCCAGAGGACTAGTTTTTCCCAGATCATCGAAGGGAAAAGGTTCAATCACAATTTTTGGTTGATGAGCCCAAGAACAGCACTAGTAGCATCAATATTCTGCCCTTTTCATTGGTGAAATGTTTAGTGGATTACAGATCAGAGAAGTCAGAACAAACATAAAAACTGCAGAACAATAGTATTGTTTTGGGGCCAGTGCTCAACTGGGCAAAGTTTAAAAAAAATATATATGCTACACTAGCTAATAACAATGAATAATAATGTTAATTATATAGAGAATACAGACTGGGGACAAATGGTCTTTGCAAAGTAAACCAGCGATTGATACGGACTGAATAGCCCATGAGTTTTCATGAGCGTGAGTGAGCAGTGATGGCTGTAACACAGTGATTTATTCATCGCTGGTCCAGTTTACACTCTCTTTTATAATAGATACTGTGTAATGTTATTAAACGTGACATTTTAATGCGTTTTACTTTGTTTGTAGCTATTTTCAGCAGGATTTAATTGCATTTATCTGGTTGGAAGCTGAAGCATGATACATTGAGACAATGGCCCCAAGTTTCCACACGCTACAAAACAGGCGCCCCTCCGAGCTGGGCGCCCGTTTTTCGCGCCGAAAAAGGCGGCAGAAAAAAAAACGCGCGATTCTGGAGCGCCCTGCAGCTCCATGTCTGCTTGGCGCGGCGCCCAGGGGGGCGGAGCCTACCACTCGCGCTGATTTTGTAAGTGGGAGGGGGCGGGTACCATTTAAATTAATTTTTTTCCTGCCGGCAACCCTGCGCGTGCGCGTTGGAGCGTTCGCGCACGCGCAGTGTGAAGGAAACATTGGCACTCGGCCATTTTTGTAGTTCTTTGTAGCTGTTTAATTTTTGAACATTTTTTAATAAAAGCACATTGCCCTTCCATGCTCAACACTGAGGCTTCTTGCAGCAGTGAGAAGGCTGCAGGAAGCCTCAGAAGGTTGAGGCAGCCGTTTCCCGACGGCCTCCCCCGCCCTGCCGTCGGGAATGGCTGCTCAACTTGTGAGGCTTCCTGCAGCCTTCTCACTGTCTCCTTCCCCCCCTGCCCGCCATCAGGAACGGCTGCCTTCCCACCCCCCCCCCGCTGCGTTCGGCCGGTTGGTCGGGCCCGCACTCCCTCCCTCCCCCCTGCCGTCTGGAACGGCTTCCTCCCCCCCGCTGCGGTCGGTTGGTCCCGCACTCCCTCCCTCCCTCCTCCCCCCCCCCCCCCCGCCCACCGTCAGGAACGGCTGCCTCAACTTGTGAGGCTTCCTGCAGCATTCTCCGTGGCTGAAGCACTTTCACACAGGTAGGAAGATGGTTTATTTAATCTTTTCTTTGCTTATAAATTTTTATTCAGGTTGGATTTATTTGTATAATATTTGTAGAAGTATAAATAAGGATTTATTATAGAATTTAATGACTTCCCTTCCCCCCACCTCGTTCTGGACGCCTAATTTGTAACCTGCGCCTGATTTTTTAATGTGTAGACAAGGTTTTTTCAGTTCTACAAAAATCTTAACTTGCTCCATTCTAAGTTAGTTTGGAGTACGTTTTCACTGTGGAAACTTTGAAATCAGGCGTCAGTGGCCGGACACGCCCCCTTTTGAAGAAAAAATTCTGTTCCAAAGTGAAACTGTTCTAACTGACTAGAACTGCAGAAAAAAAAATGTGGAGAATTGCGATTTCTAAGATAGTCCGTTCTCCACCAGTTGCTCCTAAAAATCAGGCGCAAATCATGTGGAAACTTGGGGCCATAATGTGTAGCATTCCGGCACCTTTCTGGAGCTGCAGTATAGTAAGCTCAAAGCTGAAACTGGAAAAATATTTAACAAAGCATTTTCCAATAATTCTACCAGCAATGTTACCTTTCTTTAATATGAGGTTGTGCAATCAACATAAGTCCAAAAACAAAATTAATGAAATATCAGTCTACAGAATTGGCACTTTTTATGTAATGGAATTAGTACAGGATTTTCTTGGGGGTAGGACAGTTTGTTAGTTTGGTTAGCATAGATATAAATCACTACTTATAAAATCAAGATACATTGGATAAACAAAAAGTGATACCTGAGAATGATTTCATGGCAATAATCTGAAGATCTGAATAACAAAAAGATAGCTGCTAAATCAGCACAATTCATTCTAAATAATCTTGAGGTGCGAGGGTAGATTATTCAATCAGTTATGCCCAATACACAGGCGTAAAATAGATGTAATCAGTCCGCAAATGTAACGCCCCTATTTAAAAAAAGGAGGCAGACAAAAAGCAGGAAACGATAGACCAGTTAGCCCTGTGGTTGGGAAAATGTTGGAGTCCATTATTAAAGAAGCAGTAGCAGGACATTTGAAAAAGCATAATTCAGTCAGGCAGAGTCAGCATGGATTTATGAAGGGGAAGTCATGTTTGACAAATTTGCTAGAGTTCTTTGAGGATGTAACGAACAGGGTGGATAAAGGGGAGCCAGTGGATGTGGTGTATTTGGACTTCCAAAAGGCATTTGAAAGGTGCCACATAAAAGATTACTGCACAAGATAAAAGTTCACGGGGTTGGGAGTAATATATTAGCATGGATAGAGGATTGGCGAACTAAGAGAGAACAGAGTCGGGATAAATGGTTCATTCTCTGGTTGGCAACCAGTAACTAGTGGGGTGCCGCAGGGATCAGTGCTGGGACCCCAACTATTTACAATCTATATTAACAAATTGGAAGAAGGGACTGAGTGTAATATAGCCAAGTTTGCTGACGATACATCATCATCATAGGCAGTTCCTCGAAGCGAGGATGACTTGCTTCCACGCCAAAAAGGGATGAGTTCACAGGTGTTTCAATGAAGAACCTAATATTCCAAATCCCGAACTACATCGTGAAGGGTGGAAGATGCCTGTGCATGGATTTTTTTAACGTGTGGTGGCCGTTGCACACCAGCCACCACATGGGCTTGACAGAGCTAGGTCTTGGTCCAGTCGCAAGGATTACCCAAGACTAACTGGAGACCAGCTCTGCTGCACAGACCGAGCAGACCTTGGCTCTTCTGAGCCCCGTCACTTCCCTCTATGGACTCTTGCCGCTCCTTCGCCCCTCCCGCCTGCCCGCACTGCAATCAGCGATCTGGTTTCGTAGCCATCGCCCTCCTGCAATAGCACGCGCTGCTCCCTGCAGTGGTATGCTGCTGCACGCTGCTCCCTCCAATGGCCCGGCCTGCTGATGGTCTTGCAGGCCGGGACCGCGTCGATTTCCGGACCGGGCTGCCGCACGCTGCTCCCTCCAAAGGCCCCGGCCACCAATGCAGCCCCTCAATGGCGGGGCATTTACGGGGTTGACGATACAAACATGGGAGGAAAAGCAATGTGTAAGGAGGACACACAAAATCTGCAAAAGGACATAGAAAGGCTAGGTGAGTGGGCAAAAATTTGGCAAATGGAGTATAATGTTGGAAAGTGTGAGGCCATGCACTTTGGCAGAAAAAAATCAAAGAGCAAGTTGTTATTCAACTGGAGAAAAATGGCAAAGTGCTGCAGTACAGCTGAACCTGGGGGTACTTGTGCATGAAACACAAAAGGATAGTATGCAGGTACAACAAGTGATCAGGAAGGCCAATGGTATCTTGGCCTTCATTGCAAAGGGGATGGAGTTTAAAAGCAAGGATGTCTTACTACAGCTATACAAGGTATTGGTGAGGCCACACCTGGAATACTGCGTGCAGTTTTGGTTTCCATATTTATGAAAGGATATACTAGCTTTGGAGGCAGTTCAGAGAAGGTTCATTAGGTTGATTCCGGGGATGACTTATGAGGAAAGGTTGAGTAGGTTGGGCCTCTACTCATTGGAATTCAGAAGAATGAGAGGTGATCTTATCCAAACATATAAGATTATGAGGGGGCTTGACAAGATGGACACAGAGAGGATGTTTCCGCTGATGGGGAGACTAGAATTAGAGGGCCTGATCTTAGAATAAGGGGCCTCCCATTTAAAACAGATGAGGAGAAATTTCTTTTCTGAGAGTTGTAAATCTGTGGAATTCGCTACCTCAGAGCTGTGGAAGCTGGGACATTGAATAAATTTAAGACAGAAATAGACAGTTTCTTAAACAATAAGGGGATAAGGGGTTATGGGGAGTGAGCGGGGAAATGGACCCGAGTCCATGATCAGATCAGCCATGATCTTATTGAATAGCGGAGCAGGCTTGAGGGGCCGTATGGCCTACTCCTGTTCCTATTTCTTATGTTCTTGTGTTCTAATCAGAAAAGTGAGCTACTATCTATTAACTTAGGTTCCACCCATTTAGCATCCTGTCCAATTTTGTAGTTGGGTTCTGTACTGGTGCAGGAAGCTTCTACCAGTTGGCAATTTGCTGTATTAAAATTAATCTCTGATAACAGTATTTAGATGTTCGTGCATTTTCCAATGTATATTGCTCAGTCATCTACCCAACTATCTAAAATGACATCCATGGCTGAGGATTTGAAGAGTAAGATTTGTATTTGTGCTATTTCTGGATCTTTTTATTGTCTTTTCCCCGTTCCCATTTAGTTAGTCAGGAAATTTGTACCAATAGTTTTGGCAGCAATAATGTTAATAATACACCATCTGAATATTCCTCGAACAGAGTCCTGATCGGAAAATCAAACTAATTGGGTGCTAAATTGAATCGACACCAATAACAGACACGAGGATCGAGATGCGCAATTACCCCACGCCTGCTGCTTTCAATGCAGGCACCATGCAAACTTTATGCTGACTGTTAATTTACATGATCGGTGCGTGCAGTCAGTGCTAACCACACTGTTGAGTAGCTGCACTCCTCAGCAGGGGGCCCTAGATTGTGTGAGGCTAACACTACTTAAAGCTCGCCTGCACTACTTAAAGTCAGCCAACACATCTTAAAAGGGAGGTGCATTGTGTCTGAAGCTGGTGATGGAAGTGGCTATGGAAGACATTCTGGCCTGGAAGACGATGTACTAATCACACATCAGGGAGGGAGCGGGCTCCAAGATTTTCCAACACTGCCCCGGAGACCTTGGTGGAGGAGGTGGAGAGGGGGAGAGAGAGGTGCTCTATCCACAGAAAGCCAGGAGGCCCGCCAGACAAACTTTACAAAGGCAGTGGAACCAGATAGCTGTGACAATGAATGCCCTGTGGATCTGGATGGTGTGCTGCAAAAAGTTCAATGACCTCACAAGTGGTCAAGATCAGTGAATAGATCTTCAAATGCCATTATCCTGCCAACTGCACCACTCCCTAAAACACTGCTCAGTGCACCACACCCCCATCACTCACCTACCAACAATCTCCATCAATCACAAAGCATACCTAACATTCATAGCTTCACCTCACCCTCACACACTTAGCACTGCTGCAAGCCTCAGATCCACATCTCACAACTTGCACATACTGCCAGCGATTCAAAATGACAGCCACATCACCCAAACACATTGCACCACATTCACGGACACATTTTTCTCTCTCTTGCAGGACAAGATGTTGCAAAACCAGAGGCAGCAGAAGCTTACCGGCAGGGGACAGGCGTGCCTGCATTTCCTCACTTGCATGGAGGAGATGGTAATGGCCATTGCAGGGGCCATGTCCAGCGACGGGGCTGAAACCATAGGTGGTGACATTATCCTCATACCTAATCCTCTTTCTCACCTCACACTTCCCCCTCATCCCATAGTGTCTTCTGATTTAGAAGCTACAGATGGTGTAAGCATGCAACTCTTACCTTCCCCTCCTCCCCGCACCGCAACCCTATCATGTGCTTTTGTCTTTTCAGATACCCAAGAAATGCTACCTGGCCAGGCAGTGGGTGGAAGAGCAAGAAGACAGTGATAATGAAGAAACACCACCACTTGACTTCACACTCGCAGCCACCAGCTCAGATACTGACACTGCGTGTAATTCAGGGGGTATTCAGAGGCGGGATCTGCACATGGCGAGACACTGGGCACGAGTGGCCTGTAGCCAGGGCAGGGGGCAAGGGTAGCGCAGGTGCCAGCTCCCCAGAAGGCGAAATTGCACACGAGTTCTGCTGCAGAGGACTCAGATGAGCACTTTGATGGGGCGGGCTACAGAAGAAAGCTGATGGGTATGCACAATGAGATACTTGGTGCATTGGCAGGCCTGATGTGAGACAAAATGGTGCGCACCGCTGACAACATTTTGGATCCAAAATGAAGTCTCAAATCAGCAGTCGCTAAGGAGCCAAATTTTGTGGGCATTATCGCCTGAAGATGAACTTCTTCAACTCAGTAGATTGTGTGATGCTTTTCAAATTCTGAGCAACGGTATGGTTCTTGCATTTAACCATTTATCAGAAAATTGGAAAGTCTCAATCTGAATCAACCATACTTAGACATTTTCAATAAAAGGGTGGTGCTCCATTTTCATTGGTCCTTCAAACCTCTCATTCAAACTCAACTCTGTTTCGAAACATTAATTCTGTTTCGCTCTCCACAGATGCTGCCTGACCTGCTGAGTATTTCCAGCATTTTCTATTTGTATTTCAGATTTCCAGCATCCGCAGTATTTTGCTTTTGTATCAACCGGATGATACTTCCTTTCAAATGGAAATTCACATGGTGCCAGATAAAATTCTGGCACTATGCTGTCCTCAGAGAAATGGAGTTGAAAGTTAACTTTGGTTTGGGGGAAATCTGATCTCAGCTGATGGAGAAACCATTCACACAGCAGGACTGAATTCTTGCTGCCTACATCTAGTGTAACATCCCTTACCCCTGAAAAGTACTGAAGCAGACAGGGCTTGTTTCTTCAAATATAATGAAACTTTTCACAATTTAATCCTGGTTCTGCACTAAAGAGTATGGGCTAGAACCTCTACTTTTTTTGCCTGCTCAATACCCACTTAACCGCTGAAATGACTTATAACGCCTAGATATCGTCCATTTTGGCACAAAATAGAAACTGATGGGCTTTTTTAGGAGACTTATCGGCGAGCGTTATTTTTCCCATGTGCTTAACGCCGAGAAAAAATATTACCACCCGTCCACTTTTTTGGGGCGGAATCAGCAGAATGGGCGATTTCAATGTCCATATTATCGCCCAGCGTTATTTTCCTCACGGACTTAACGCCGAGATTCAATAATAACACCCGCTGACTGTTTTTGTCGTAAAGAGCATATTTTCCTGAAAGAGCGCTGATGTGAGTGACAACACTGACACACTGCGGTGTGTGTGCAGCTCAGACATCAATGGTGCCAGTTGAAGTTTACATTGATTGATGTAAAGTTGTATTTAACTCTTTCACGGTAAGGAATCATCAGTGTGTAACGGTGCAGCCCTCTGAGAATGCACAACAAGGTTATGTTCAATAACCAAAAGTTTAATACCAACATTGGTCTGAAATCATAAGTAACACAGCCAATAACACCCAATCCCCGCCCACATCTCACTTTTTCCACCATTGACATAAATCACATGGTCAACATGTCCAGCAACATAGAATACAAAGGCAAAGCAGGAGCCTGGTCCCCAGCACCCATACATGCATCAAATTGCATACACTGAGATGGAGATATAACACAGCAGATATATCACCTGCACACATGCACCTCACTTTCTTTCCCCCTCTCTTTCTTCTCCCCACCTCAATCCCTTCCCCTCCTCGCTCCACGGTGCCTAGCCGAGGAGCTCCTCAGGCGGTGCCTCATTGGGGGGGGATGAAGTCAGATGTGGTAGGTGTATGAGGATGGGAGCAGGGGCTGCTGAGGGGGGCAACATTCTCTGATGCAGAATCTTGGTCCTTGCTCTCATCTGTCATTCGCAGTGATGTATGGAACCTAGGGGTGGAATGCCGTGCTCCGGGACCACTGGGAGCCCTCTGCCTTCACTGTTCCTGTCTACCAGCTCCAGGGCCTCCTCCATCCCTTCCATGTTATAGCTTATTTGTTGGACAAAAATTCGGTGGCAACTATGTTCTTGGTGCTTAGTAGGCTTTTTGCTGCTGGTGAATCTCCCTCGTGCCTCCCACAATAGCCAGACAAGCACACACCACAGCCACACACGCCTTCAGTCCCTCTGAGCTCACTCTCCCTCTGTCTCCTCTTCTGCGCCTGTCATGATGACCCTTGTCCTCCTGAATCGCGGGATTCGAGCGTTGCCAAGCCATTGCTAAGGACGGCCACACTTTACGGCATAGGTCAAAAAATTTTAACGCTACCGCCCATTTAATATCGCTCACGGTAACGCCCATTTTCAAAAATGTAAAATAGGTGTTTTGAGAATGGGCGAGAAGCCGGCAATCTGACAACACTTTTTACTGCCCACGCCGGAAATAACGACCATTTTTGGGCGATAAGCTCAAAAGCGGAGGTTCTAGCCCTATGTGCCTAGGTTCATAGATCAAATGCAGGAGTAGTTTTATTAAAGTAAAGTACCTGTATTTACATAGCACTTACGTCTCTGAGAAGTCTTCATACACTATACCGAATGAAAAATTTTTGGAGTGCAATAAGTTTCTCATGTTTCCTTAAACAGCTTGTTGAACAGCCAACAAGGCCAGAGAGAGAATCTGGACCTAAATTTGGGAACTGTATGGCTAAAAATAAGGGTTCAAGCTATATCAGAAATCCAGTTACTGCATTATCAGATCTGAAATGTTCATGCTCATGAGGGATATATGGAAAGGCAGTAACACAAAGGGCTCAAGTTTCGGACTCCTGCTAGAACGGCGCACATCGGAGAGGCCTGCCTAATTTGTAGAACTGAAAAAGCGGCAAATACTTGCCTTGCGATTCTCTGGTATGTCGGGCCGCTTCTAGCTTGGCGCGACGCAGCTGGAGCTGCTGGGGGCGGAGCTACAGCCCTGCGCCAAAAACAGTGCCGGCAGCTGCGCGTGGCGCCATGGAGGCTGCGTGCGTGTGCAGTAGCTTCTGGCCCTCCCAGCACACCCAGTCTCCGTACGAGGACCCTATCCTTGGCCGAAGGGACGTCGCCCCTATCCTGAGCCGAGTGGCCTGACAGTACTTAGCTCTTCCGCGGCGGCCCACCCGGCATCTCTTAGGGGCAGGCCCTGCCCGACCTCCTCGTCGGCGGCGGGGCCTACCCACCCGGCATCTCGCTGGCAGCGGGCCTCGCCTGAAGTCCAGGTCGGCGGCCCGTTGTCTGCTTGGGGTGGGCCCCGCTCGAAGTCCTCGGTGTCGGCAACAGGCCCCACCTGAAGTCCTGGTCGGGGCCCGCCCGAAGTCCTGGTCGCCGGCAGAGCCCACCCAAAGTCCTGGTCGGCGGCAGAGCCCACCCCACCGGCATCTCCTGGGGGGGGGGGAGGGGAGGGGGGAGGCCCGTCCCAGCACGCTGTTGGAGGGCTCCCAGTGCTGCAGTAGGTGAGTAGAAACTTTTAATTTTTTATTTATTGATTGATTTTTAATTTTTTTTAAATTTTTTAATTTTTTTTATTGATTATTGGTTGATTTATTGATTTATTTATTTATTATTGATAATGGCTCTTTATTTGTAAAAGTAGTGTTTAATGCTTGTAAACTTCCCTTCCCCACCCCCCCATCTCTCGTTCCCTTTGCCTAATTTATAAAGTGTAGGCAAGGTTTTTCTGAGCGTACAAAAATCTACTCTCAGTCCATTCTAAGTTAGTTTGGAGTAAGTTTTCGCTGCCTAAACGTGCAAAACTGGTAACGCCCCCTTTTGAAAAAAAACCTGTTCTAAAACAAAACTATTCTAATTCACTAGAATTAGAGCAAACTAAATGCTGAGAATTGCAATTTCTAAGATACTCCATTCGAAACTAGTTGCTCCAAAAAAATAGGAGCAACTCAGGCCGAAACTTGAACTTCTCAAGGGAAGCCTTGTTGACTGGACCTCAAAATAAATGGAAAATGTTTTTTTTAAATGGAAAAGCAGCAATCAAAGTTTGCTGCAGTAAAGTCAATACAGCTGAAAAGCAGCAGCGGTTAATGTGGCTAAGTCGGATGTAAAACGTTTTACAAGGGAGAAGGCATTTAAAACTACAGAGAAACTGATGATGGGAAGGATGATAAGTTAAAATAATTTTTAAAAAGCAAAAAGAATATCACATTGCAAAAATTTTAAGTAATAAATGGATTGAGTAATTATAGTTGACAAGACATTAAAAAAAGCTTTCATTTACAGAAGATGATAATAGAGATTTGGCCAGATGAAGCATCAGATTTCCAGAAATGAGATGGAAAATGACAGAATTAGTTATTAAAAGGTTTGACTTTTTAAACACTCAAAGCACATACCCCCAGGGGTCCAGTTTCTTGATTGTGCACCAATTGAGAATGCTTTTGGATTCACATTTTGCAGTGCATGTGCAATAATGGCCGATTCTACTTTGTGTGCTTCATTGAACTAAAAAACTAAGTTCGGAGCTCCAAGAATGCTATGAAACTAGCATTAAATATGCAAGTATGCATTAAAAAATAACTTGTGTTAGGCCAATCTAACGGCCCACTGTGTAAATTTATACACCGATGAAGGGAAGCCTGCTTCATAAACTTTGCACAACAGATTATCGTTCACTGCATTAGGGGAAACAGTGCACATGAGTGCCAATTCTAGGATTCCCTATTAAGGAGAGTTGACATGCTATAATGAAGTTATCCAAATTCAATACAGAGAACCACAGAAGTTTAAAGCACAGAAGGCCATTTGGCATTCACATATCATGCAAATTACAGAACATCTGAATAATAGTGTGCACCAGATGTCCTCCAATCTCAGAACCCACACTTTTCAAGCACTCCCTTTAAAGAGATTAACAGTACCTTGGTCCACGTTTATGCACTGTTTATTATACAGGGGTTTATTATGTGTTTCACCGTCCACTTGCGTATGAGTTTTGAGTTAAAGATCACAGCAGTACACACTGAGAAATGGTGATCTGGTCCATGGAAGCTGTTTTGTGGAGTATTGTGGCAGATATAATGTGATGTGTATAATCTTTTTATTTTCGCTTATCATCATAGGCGGTCCCTCGAAGGAGGATGACTTGCTTCCACGAGTTCACAGATGTTTCAATGAAAGACCTGATGTTCCAATACTGAACTCCAATTGAGGGGATGGAAGATGCCTGTGCGTGGATTTTTTTAACGTGTGGTGACCGTTACACATCAGCCACACCACACGGGCTTGACAGAGCTAGGCCTTTATCCAGTGGCAAGGATTAACCAGGACGACTGGAGACCTGCTCTGCTGCACGGACCGAGTGCACACACATATCGCAGTGTGGGCTGGCTTGTGCTACCAATGGGCCCTTGGCTCTTCTGAGCCCCGCACCCTCATTCGCCGCACCTCCGCCACGATCTCTCGCTGCTCCTCCACCACAAACATTCGCCGCACCTCCGCCACAATCCCTCACCACTCCTCCATCACAAAAACACTCACCACACCTCTGCTACGACCCTTCCCACTCCTCTGCTGTGCCAGGGCCCCGCCGATGTTCATGCCCACGCTGAAAACGGCGACCTGGGTCCTGATGACGTCACCCAGTCACCCACCTCGAAGCCGTCGCGCATTTGTGTCAGCTCGCGCTGGAAGCTGCAGTGGCATGCTTCAGCTCTTTTTAAAGCCCCGACCTGTGGAGGTGTTCTCACACAGATCGGGGTGGCCCACGAATTCCTCGGGCCTGGCTAGGCATTTCATTTCTAATGCCTTACTCACTGCATCCTTATGGTTCCTTTGCATCAGTGCCACTCTTCATGCATCTATTTTTTTACAAATACAATTTCCATCATGCACATAAATGTCCTGTGCTGGTATTTCATGGTAGTATTCATTTTAAATAGATTGTGCACTCCAATGTTTGTGTCCTTTTTTGTATTTTTGAGGGCTGCAAAAATATTCCCATAATGCTCTGTAACAGAGGACATTAGGACTTGCATGGCCTGACTAGTAAAATGTGATTTTTCTATAGTGATACTGAGCCAGTTTGTACTATAATTGCACGCTTCACAGCTGGATTAATTAACTTTCTGACATTCGTAGTATTTAAGGTGCCTGATCGTTGTTTGAGAAGGATCAATAGTGCATTGTGACTGGTTGCTACATTATTTGCTTACAAAGAAAATTGAATTCTCAGGTAATCACGCATTTCAGAAACTTTGTGAATTGTGAGTCCTTTCTGAGAGTCAACAAAACGCAGTCAACTAACAATTGACATTTTAAAATAGGAATGTCAGCCTCCAACTGGGACAACATCCACCCCATGATAGCTTGATAGAAGAGGAATCATCTATTCAGGAAAGGGAGATTATGCTCAGCTTTTGAAGGTATGACTGTTACGGTAGACAAAGGACACGCAGGCAATGTTATACATTTTGTTTTTCAAAAAACATTCGACAAAGAAAGATTTTCATTTATATAGCACCTCCCATGACCTCAGAACGTCCCAAAGTGCTTCAAAGACAATGAAGTACTTTTGAAGTGTAGTCATTGCTGTAATGTCGGCAACGCAGCAGGCAATTTACGCACAAGGTCCGACAAACGGCAATGTGATTATCACCAGATCATGTGGTTTTTTTTAATGTTAGTTGAGAGATAAATATTGGCCAGGATACCGGAGAGAACTTCCCTGCTATTCTTCGAAATAGTGCCTGGGATCTTTTAGGTCCACGTGAGAGGGCAGACGGGGCCTCGTCTCATCCGAAAGTCCTGCATTGAAGTGTCAAGCTAGATTTTGTACTCAAATCTCTGGAGTGGGACTTTCTGATTCAAAGGTGAGAGTCCTACCCACTGAGCCACAGATGAAACTTAAGGGGCTAGGTTGAATAGGAGACCGAATGCTGAATAGAAACAAGGGACAGAAGATAGCCATAAATGGAAGCAATAAGGCTACAAATGGAGTATTGCAGGGTGGGGCTTACAATCTGTTATTTGTAATATGTTTTAAAGACTTGAATGAAATGATCAAAAGCTAAATTTTGCAGATGATACCAAAACTGGAAACAGAGAAATCAATGAGGAAGAATGAAAACAGATTGAGAGAGATTTAGATCGAAGAAAACGGGCTAATACGTGTTTCAAAAGGGCAATGTATCAAAACAAGGAATCTTTGTTCAAAGGAATGCTGAATAGGTGTAGGAAAATAGATCTGGGGGTTATTGGCAAAAATTATTGAAGCCATCAGCACAATGCAAGGCTGCATTGACAAAAAAAGTAGAGATTTCAGGTTTAATTAGCAGTGACTTATTTAAGTATAAGGCATTGGTTTAATCCAATGTGGAGTATTATATTCAGTATTAGTCACCATAACCATAGGAAAGATATTACTGTCCTCGAGTTGGTGTAGCATTGGACAACAAACATAATACCACGCCTTAGAAGCCTAAATTATGAGGAAGGATTAACAACTTATCAAGTTAAGATCTTGAGTTTCTTCTTATAAAGTTAAGATCTAATGGAAGCGTTCAAAATTATGAACCGATAGACAAAGTTAATCATGATAAATTGTTCATAAGGGTTCAAAAACCTGGGAACACAATTAATAAATGAGATAGGAGAAATTAAGAAATTCAACAATTACACACAAACACATGAAATACATTATCAGGGAAGGTCATTGAAGCAAACAATGTCAATGGGTTGAAGAGATGAGATGTACATTGAGTGATATGATAAGAAGACAGGAGATTCAGCTTGAAATCAAAAAGGTCAGGTTTGCTGAGGTAAATGGCCTTTTTCTTGTTCCTAAAATGTCATGAAAATCAGCTGAAATAATTCTAATTGTTTTACAGAATGTTTGGGAAAAACAATGAGCTACCAAGCTACACTGAATAGCTGGGAGAGGAACCTTTGTTTGTGCACACACAACAGTGCACAATTCCTACCTGCTTTACAAGAAAAATGAACTGAGGACTCTGCTCATTGTAAGGCCTTATATGCAGGTATACAGGGTGGAAAACAGCATCTTTTACAATCATGTCAAAGCTCATAGGCGAATAGTGTGAAAAGTTCTCCCTCCCCTCTATAGGATAATAGGATAGTGTGCAATATAATAGGGTAACAGCTTTGTATAAGTAAAGAGGATCATGGGTTCGTTACTATAGGGAGCGGAAGTGAAAGGAGAGAAGTGAAAGACAAGAGAGTGTGGCACAGATGTTCACTGGGGCGGTGTTTTGGAGTGGTGGGGGGGGGGTGGGGGGAGGCAGGAGGAATTATGGTCGAGAAAAATGGAAGAGCGAGTTTCCTGAATGGCATGGAGTTTTAACTTTACAGTGTGCGTGCATGTTTATTTTTTGAACAGATTTCCCACCTGATTCTCAGTCTTGGCTGCCTGTTGGGCGGAGAAGCCTGCACACCTGGAGTATTGCGTTCAGTTTTTGTCTCCTTATTTAAGGAGGGATATACTTGCATTGGAGGTAGTTCAGAGAAGATTCACTAGGTTGCTTCCTGAAATGAAGGGGTTGTCATATGAAGAAAGGTTGAGCAGGTTGGGCCGATACTCATTGGGGTTTAGAAGAATGAGAGGTGATCTTATTGAAACATGGAAGATTCTGAGGGGCCTTGACAGGGTAGATGCAGAGAGGATATTTCCTTTTGTGGCGGAATCTAGAACTAGGGGGCAGAGTTTCAGAATAAGGGGTCGCCCATTTATAATGGAAATGAGGAGGAATTTCTTCTCTCAAAGGGTCGTGAATCTTTGGAGATCTCTACCCCAGAGAGCTTGTAGGCCGGGTCACTGAATATATTTAAGGTGGAGATAGACAGATTTTTGTATGATGAGGGAGTTAAGGGTTATGGGGAGCGAGCGGGGAAGTGGAGTTGAGGCCATGATCAGATCAGCCATGATCGTATTGAATGGCAGAGCAGACTCGAGGGGCCAAATGGCCTACTCCTGCACCTATTTCTTAAGTTCTTCAATAGTTCATAGCCTCAGTACGTTTTGTGGTTGTTGGGGATGGATGTGATCATGGGGAGGATTGGAGATCAAGGGGGAGTGATGGAGGTCGGGGGGGGGGGGGGCTGAGTCGGGGGTTCGGTGATCACGGGGATGGGGGGAGATCGCGGGGGGGCGCTGGGGCTTACATGTCAGCTTGTTGGGCTTGGTAGAAACACTCCTTTTCTTCCCAAAAACAGTGCTGTAAAGGCACTTAACCTTATGGAAGCACCCCTTTTCGTCTCCTTTTACCTGCCGGGTTCCCCGAGGCCTGGGAAACCTGGCCAACATTTGATTAAAAATAGAAAAAATAAAGGCACGCAGCCTCCTTAAAAGACTTCAACAACCGACCAGCCTCCCAAGAGTGGACTGGTTGCCCAATCCTCATCGCATCGCCGATAAAACTGAAAGTGGGCGGTTTGAGATGTTTTGTGTTCCTGTTTCAGATTTTTACCATTTTCACCTTCCATCCAAACCAAACCCACCCATTTCTGGGGTTTAAAATTACCCCACATATGTCCAGACAAGAGGGACTAACTGAATTCTGCTGAATTTACAGTACAGGCTGCTTGAGAACAAATATAGAAATAGAACTAAAAGTAACTAGATGTGGCTAAGGCTAGTTATAGATAAGTAGGGTGCTTAACTTATATTGAATTTATAGATCATCTGACTTTGATAGTGAAAGGTTTAACATACTGTCCTGCACAGACAAGCTCAGGTCTAATGGAAAAGTACTAAAATTAACTCAAGCAGATCACTAAGGAAAATAAGATGCAGCTATCTTGAGAAGAGATAAAAGCTGCGGCCTCATGTCTAACAGTGTCGTGCCAAAACCAGCTAAGTGATATACAGCTGAACTGGACAGAACTGATTTAAGTGAATTTCAGACAAAGGGATAGCACATGGTGCATGGATAAGAATCATAGAATGACACAGCACAAGAAGCCATTCAGCCCATCATGCCTTTGCTGGTTCTTTGAAAGAAATGTCCAATTAGTCTGAAGGATGGTATACAGTACTTGGACTGGAGGACGGTATACAGTGGTATTCCCCAGGGGTCAGTACGAGGACCACTGCTTTTCTTGATACATAATAATGATTTGGACTTGGGTGTACAGGGCACAATTTCTAAATTTGCGATAACACAAAACCTGGAAGTATAGTGATCATCATCATCATCATCATAGGCAGTCCCTCAGAATCGAGGAAGTCTTGCTTCCACTCTTAAAATGAGTCTTTAGGTGGCCGAACAGTCCAACATGAGAACCACAGTTCCTGTCACAGGTGGGACAGAGAGTCACTGAGGGTAAGGGAGGGTGGGACAGGTTTGCCGCACTCTCTTTCCACTGCCTGCGCTTGATTTCTGCATGCTCTTGGCGACGAGACTCGAGGTGCTCAGCACCCTCCCGGATGCACTTCCTCCACTTAGGGCGGTCTTTGGCCAGCGACTCCCAGGTGTCAGTGGGGATGTTGCACTTTATCAGGGAGGCTTTAAGGATGTCCTTGTAATGTTTCCACTGCCCACCTTTGGCTCTTTTGCCATGAAGGAGTTCCGAGTAGAGCGCTTGCTTTGGGAGTCTTGTGTCTGGCATGCGGACAATGTGACCTGCCCAGCGGAGCTGATTAAGTGTGGTCAGTGCTTCAATGTTAGGGATGTTTGTTGGCCTGGTCGAGGACGCTAACGTTGATGCATCTGTCGTCCCAGGGAATTTGTAGGATCTTGCGGAGACGTCGTCGATGGTATTTCTCCAGCAACTTGAGGTGTCTACTGTACATGGTCTATGTCTCTGAGCCATACAGGAGGGCGGGTACTACTACAGTTCTGTAGACCATGAGCTTGGTGGCAGATTTGAGGGCTTGGTCTTCGAACACTCTTTTCCTCAGCCAGCCGAAGGCTGCACTGGAGACGGTGTTGAATCTCGTCATCAATGTCCTCGTCATGAACAGTGAGGAGGACAGTGATAGACATCAAGAGGATATAGGCAGGTCGGTGAACTGGGCAGACACCGTGCAGATAAAATTTAATGCAGGAAAGTGCGAAGTGATACATTTCGATAGGAAGAACAAGGAGAGACAATATAAACTAAAGGCTACAATTCTAAAGTGGGTGCATGAACAGAGAGACCTGGCGGTATATGTGCACAAATCGTTGAAGGTGGCAGGGCAGGTTGAGAAAGCGGTTAGAAAAGCTTACGGGATCTTGGGCTTCATAAATAGAGGCATAGAGTACAAAAGCGTGGAAGTTATGATGAATTTTTAAAAAACACAGGTGCAGCCTCAACTGGAGTGTTGTGTCCAATTCTGGGCACCGCACTTTAGGAAGTATGTGAAGGCCTTAGAGAGGGTGCAGAAAAGATTTACAAGAATCATTCCAGGGATTAGGGACTTCAGTGGATAGACTGGAGAAATTGGGGTTGTTCTCCTTAGAAAGGAGGTGGTCGAGAGGAGATTTGATAGAGGTGTTCAAAATCATGAGGGGTCTAGATAGAGTAGATAGAGATAAATTGTTCTCATTGGCAGAAGGGTCGAGAACCAGAGGAAACAGATTTAAGGTGATTGGCAAAAGAACTAAAGGTGACATGAGGAAAAACATTTTTATGCAGCGAGTGGTTAGGATCTGGAATGCACTGCCTGAAAGGGTGGTGAAGGCAGATTCCGTTCTGTCTTTCAAAAGGGAATTGGATAAATACCTGAAGGAAAGTGCAAGGGACCAGGATTAACTGAAGTGCTTTTGCAGAGAGCTGGCACGGGCTTGACAGGCCAAATGGCCTCCTTCTGTGCTGTAACCAATTTATGATCATATGGGGCCGAAATTCAGGGCTGCCAAGAGGGGTGCCAGGCTGCCTGTTGGCGGCCCGACCGAACCCGTGGGCACTATTTTGCCGGCTGCGGCAGTGGGCCCTCCACTTGAAGGAGGGGCAATGATTTTTTTCGGGTGAATTTGGGTCGGTGTATTCTGCAGGTGAGGGATAGCGGCGGTGCGTGCTTTTATGACACACTTGCAGTGGTCAGCAGCAGGGGCGGAAGTGGGGACAGATCGAAAAATCCCCGACCTGAATTTCGGTCGAAGTGGCCAGTTGACCACAAAGTGGTGACCACGAGATTCCGCCGCATGGCCGCCGCAAACGGACAGGAACGGGTCTTTCCTCGACCCCGAATTTCAGCCCCTATGATTCTAGTCCCACCCTCCTACACTTTCCCCAGAGCCCTGTAAATTTTTTCACTTCAAGTATATATCCAATCCCTTTTTGAAAGTTACTATTGATTCTGCTTCCACCAGTTCATAACAACACACTGCTTAGGAAAAGTTCTCGTCTTGTCTTGGTTCTTTTGCAAATTACCTTAAATCTGTGTCCTCTGGTTCCTGACACTTCTGTCACTGGAATCAGTTTCTCCTTATTTACTCTATCAAAACCCTTCATAATTTTGAACACCTCTATTTAATCACCCCTTTAATCTCTGCTCTAAGGAGAACAATACCAGCTTCTCCACATAACTCCAGTCCCTCATCCCTGGAGCCATTCTAATAAATCTCCTCTGCACCCTCTCCAAGGCCTTGACATCTTTCCCAGAATTGGACACAACACTCCAGCTGGGGCCCAGCCAATGATTTATAAGGGTTTAGCATAACTTCCTTGCTTTTGTACTTTATCCTAGAGGTTTTCAGCCATGGGTCCAGGGCCTCTAGGGGGTCTATGAGACGATTTCAAGGGGTCTCCCAAAATAACACTAACCCAAGTTAAACCAATCATATTTCTTGTTGTTGCTTCAATGAAACCAATCGCAATCCAGATGGTGTCGCTTATCAATCAACGAAAAGGTGGACAGAGCTGCTCTCGTGCACACCTGCAGAAGACAGAACTACGTAGAAGGAATGGGAAAACACAGAGCCAACAGCTCACAGCAATAGCGAGAGTGGCCTCGTATTTTGATGGCTAAAAAGTGATCGCAGAATGATCACAGGTGGGGGTGAGGTCAGGGGATATCTTTGCGCTTCAGACATGGCGGGGCAAGGCGATGCGGTGCAGAGAGAGAGAGGCACCAGGACTGGGCCAACGGGGAGTACATTTGAGGTTATCACCAGCTGCATCAAAAAGACGGCAGATTTCTTCAATTTATTCGGCAAAGAGCAGCAGCCAGTGAATAATAAATAATCAGCAGTAACAATAGAGTCACCAAATGAGAGCTGTCTCTTTACACCTATACTCTCCAGTAGGTGCCAGTAATGCTGCGGTTTAGGGCCTGGTTCAGGTCATACCCTGTGTTAGTTTGTCTCTGACTTGACGGTAGTGGAAAAATAAAAATTGCATCTAATTTCCAGTTGTGGATTAAAGGTGTTGGGGTTAGTACATCGTTGGAATTTCTCCTCCTAATTAAGTAGGAAAACTATATGTATATGTAATTGTATAACTAATGTTTATATAGAGAATATACTTGTGTTGTGTTACAGGGAGTCCTTGGGATTCATATAATATGTCAAGAGGGTCTCCGAAACAAAAAGGTTGAGAATCCCTGCTCTATGCCTCTGTTTATAAAGCCAAGGATCCCATATGCTTTCTTAACAGTCTTCTCAACTTGCCCTGCCTCCTTCAAAGATTTGTGTAAATACTCCACAGGTCTCTTTGTTCCTGCACTCTCAGTATCAGCTCTAGCTCAGTGGGTAGCACACTTGCCTCTGAGCCAGAAGGTTGTGGGTTCAAGTGCCATTCCAGGGACATGAGCACATAAATCTAGGCTGACGCTCCAGTGCAGTGCTGAGGGAGTACTGCGCTGTCGAAGGTACTGTTTTTCGGACGAGACGTTAAACCGAGGCCCTGTCTGCTCTCTCAGGTGGATGTAAAAGATACCATGGCACTATTTTGAAGAAGAGCAGGGGAGTTATCCTGGGTGACCTGGCCAATATTTATCCCTCAAACAACATAACAAAAAAAAGAGTTTATCTGGTCATTATCACATTGCTGTTTGTGGGAACTTGCTGTGCATAAATTGGCTGCCATGTTTCCCACATTACTGCAGTGACTACACTTCAAAAAGTACTTCATTGGCTGTAAAGTGCTTTGAGATGTCCAGTGGTCCTGAAAAGCACTATATAAATGCAAGTCTTTCTTTCTTATTAAAATTGCACCATTTAGTTTATATTGCCTCTCCTTATTCTTCTTACCAAAATGCATCATTTATCTGCGTTGAATGGTATCTACCATGTACCTGCCCATTTCACCAACCTGTCTGTGTCATCCTGAAGTCTGTTGCTATCCTCCTCATTGTTCACATTTCGTGTTTTTGAAATTATACCCTAGTCCAGGTTATTAATATATATCACAAGTTACATCACATCCTGTGACCAAAAATAAGTGTGTATAGTAAAAATACAAATGAAATGAAGAATACAATGCACCTTCCGGGGGGGGGGGGGGGGGGTGGTGGTACTTCTGATCAAGAACAGACCCGGATCGGTGATGCTCTTGATCCCCGATGGATATTTTAAATGTGAATGCATTAGACATATTGCTTGTAATCACGTATATGTTCAATAAATTTTGACGGTGAACTTGTCTCCATTGTGCGAGTCTTTCTTGGGACTGGACTAGAAGTCCTATATGGTATCAGTCTAGCACTCTCCCTTCAGGAAAACAGTATGAGGAAAATGATAGCACTGCGCTAATGTATGAATAATGAATTCCTGCCAAAACTCATCATTATTCATTTTGTGAGAATGAGTTAAGTGATGATGTGTTTAAAGAGTATACTTCAGCTGAAGCCTCCGAGGAGTTAGAAAAAATCTGTTGTACCACACAAAACGTAATGCAGTTTTGTTAGCATTATTTTACACCTTTCAATCATTTAAATGTTAAAACTTAGATATACCAACGTATTATGTAAACCGATCCTTTTAATTGAAACAGAAATGTTCCCACATTGCTCAATGACTTTACCCCAGTGAGTAACGAGGCACAAAGGCCAGGAAGGTACCAGGTTTGATCTTTAGTCTGTACTGAGTTAACTGATGTCATCTGAGACAGCAGTTGCAGAACTACTACTCGGAGCCCCAGGTTAGGAAGATGAAAATCAGCCAGGTTGGCTGCTCAGTGACTATATCCAGCACCTCTGGAGGAAGCACTATCATGTGGGCATCAGGCAAAGATAGAATCTAGCTCAGCTCCGATACGCTGGATGTCAAACAGTTCATCATCAATACACGTATACGAAGAATGGCCATCAAGCAATCTGGGCAACCAACATCCATGGAATCATACTTTAAGCAGTTTAAAAAGCGGAGAATGGGGGGTGGGGGGGAAAAAAGAACATTTTCAAGAAAAATATTTAGGGGGCAAAATTGGGGTAGTTTGCGCCTCTCATTAGTGCGGTAACAGTGCGCAAATGAGTTTTCGCCCAGGCACGGCAAGAACAGCGCCTCCCTCTAAATTGATCGGGGGCTTTGCGGCAGCACGAACATGTAATGCCCAGTTTGGCTACGCCCAGCAATGATGACGTTATCGCCATGCGCAGCGCCCGAGAAGCTGAGTTCACTTGCGCCCCGTGTTCCCGCCTGGCATTGACGACGACAGCTTTAGCTGTCGAATTTCAGTCAGGAGTTGGCTGGAGGAGCACTATATAAAGGCGCCATCTTCAGGAAAATCTTTAGTCGGCCAATAAATGGTTGCTGCTTACTTCCACATAGGCAGATAGCATTTTGACAGATTTCAGCAATTTTCAATTGAAGATGTGTTCTGGCTGTTAAACATTTCTGACTTTCATTGAGGACAGACTTGAAGTCCACATTTATATTGTCTCATGGGGGCTGTGTTGGCACTCAACCTCCTGCTCTGTCATTACCTTTGGAAACAACTTAGGCAGAGAGAAAGACAGCAAACCTATAGGCCAGCAGGAGGCGCGATGGGCGGCATTGAAGGGAGGGTCCTTGAATCCGGAGCATGCCTTGTTTAATGATTTGGACCACACGTTCCACCTGGCCATTGGAGGCCGGCTTGAACGGAGCAGTCGTGACATGGTTGATGCCATTGCCCAATATGAACTCCCGGAATTCGTAGCTTGTGAAACATGGGCCATTATCGCTAACAAGGATGTCCGGCAAGCCCGTGGGTTGCAAAGACCGGACGTAAACTCTCCACAGTGGTGGATGTCGTGCACGAATTCAAAATGATGCACTCGATCCATTTCGAGTACGCATCTACCACAATGAGAAACATTTTTCCCATGAACGTGCCCGTGTAGTCTACGTGAATACGTGACCATGGCCTGGTGGGCCAGGGCCACGGGCTGAGCGGGGCCTCCCTGGGGGTACTACCCAGCTGGGCACACGTCGTGCACCTGCGAACACAGTGTTCCAGGTCTGAATCAATTCCCGGCCACCAAGCATGTGACCGGGCAAATGCCTTCATCAGAACGATGCCTGGATGCTCACTGTGGAGTTCCCTGATGAATGCCTCCCTGCCCCTCTGGGGCATGACTACCCGGCTGCCCCATAATAGGCAGTCAGCTTGGATGGAGAGCTCATCCATTTGCCTGTGAAACGGTCTGACCTCCTCAGGGCATGCTCCGTGTGCGGGCGCCCAATCCCCAGTCAGGACACATTTCTTAATCAGAGATAGGAAGGGATCTCTGTTGGTCCAGATTTTGATCTGGCGGGCTTTGATGGGGGAGCCTGCGCTGTCAAAGGCATCATCGATCATGACCATCTCAGCGCTTTGTCCCGCTGCCCCCTCGGTGGTGGCCAGTGGAAGCCTGCTGCGCATATCAGCGCAATTTTCGGTGCCAGGCCGGTGCCGGATGGAATAGTCATAAGCAGCCAGCATGAGAGCCCATCGCTGCATGTGGGCTGACGCATTGGCATTGACAGCCTTACTGTCTGACAACAGGGATGCTAACAGCTTGTGGTCAGTTTCTAATTCGAACCTCCTGCCAAAAAGGTACTGATGCATTTTTTTTTACACCATACACACACGCGAGTGCCTCCTTCTCGACCATCTCATATTCCTGTTCTGCTTGAGAGCGCGACCTGGAAGCATAAGCCACAGGTTGTAGATGGCCCTCAGCATTACTCTGCTGCAACACGCACCCAACCCCATAGGACGATGCATCGCATATCAGAACCAATTTCTTACAGGGGTCGTACAGGGTCAACAACTTATTTGAACAAAGTAGATTCCACGCCCGATTGAAAGCCCGTTCTTGACAGTCCCCCCAAAACCATTCACAACCCTTACACAGGAGCACGTGAAGCAGCTCCAACAACGTGCTTAAGTTCAGCAGAAGATTCCCGAAATAGTTCAAGAGTCCCAGAAATGAACGCAACTCCGATGTATTGCCGGGTCTGGGCGCTCGTCGAATCACCTCTGTTTTGGATTTGGTGGGCCGAATCCCATCTGCAGCATCCCTCCTGCCCAGGAACTCAACCTCAGGAGCCAAAAACACACATTTAGACTTCTTGAGTCACAGGCCTACCCGTTCCAGTTGGCATAGCACCTTCTCCAGGTTGTGGAGATGTTCCTCGGTGTCACGACCCGTGATGAGGATGTCGTCCTGAAATACGATTGTTGCAGGAATGGATTTAAGCAAGCTTTCCATGTTTCTTTGAAAAATCGCGGCCGCTGATCAAATGCCAAATGGACACCTGTTTTAAATGAATAGTCCCTTGTGCGTAGTGATGGTGGTCAGTAGTTTAGATTCGTTGGCCAGTTCTTAGGTCATGTAGGCTGAAGTGAGATCCAACTTGGTAAATAGCTTGCAGCCTGCCAGCGTGGCGAAAAGATCCTCTGCTCTCGGGAGCGGGTATTGGTCTTGTAGGGACACCCGATTGATAGTGGCCTTGTAGTCGCCACAGATCGTGACAGAACCATCTGCTTTCAGGACGGGAACGATGGGGCTCGCCCAGTCGCTGAATTCAACGGGCGAGATGATGCCCTCTCTCAACAAATGGTCCAATTCGCTCTCAATTGTCTCCTGCATCACATACAGCACCGCTTTGTGGTGCATTGGTCTGGCGTCCGGGGTGATGCGTATCACTACTTTGGTCCCTTTGAACGTCCCGACGCCAGGTTGGACTCAAATTGTTGTAGGACTTGTGAGCACGAACTTCGCTCCACAGATGACATTGCGTGCACATCCCCCCATTTCCAGTTCATTTCAGCTAACCAGCTCCTTCCCAACAGTGCGGGACCATTGCCCGGAACAATCCAGAGCGGCAGTCGGTTCACTGATCAACTGTGTGTGACCGCCAACATTGCACTGCCTAGTACTGGAATGATTTCTTTGGTTCTGTAGTTATGTCTCAATGCATTCTAGTTTGGGTCGACTGGCTTTGAGTGGCCATAGCTTTTCGAATTGCTGAACACTCATGATTGACTGGCTGGCCCCCGTGTCCAGCTCCATGCATACAGGGATGCCGTTTAATAAAACCTTCATCATCATTGGTGGCGTTTTGGTATATGAGCTGTGAATGTTTGCCACATGAACCTGCTGAACTTCAGCGTCCATTGATTTGCCCCAAGAGTCATCCTGCATCACAGAACCCTCTTCTGGTTCATCCGCCTCGTAAATTAGCCTGGTTACAGGCTTCCTGACCATTTGAGCTGAATGGCCACTGAGGTTGCAATTTCTGCAAACAAGTTGTTGAAGCCTACAAGTCCTGGCAGAGTGTTTGCCCCCACACCTCCAGCATGAGCGGAGATTCCCATTGTTGTGAACAAAGGAGCTATGACCCGAAATTCCTCGCTGATTGTCCCTTTGACTGCCCTTGAGTACCCTGTTAGTGGGTGTCAATGGCCCCATCCCGGACCGCATTGTCCACTGTGATGGCGTAAATGTCCGTTCAGCCTACCATTGTCTCTGTTGTAAACCTACTCTGGGATCTATTGCTGCCTGGGGTGTGTCGAACTGCCCTTGCCTGCCTGCGGGGTTCTGAGTCGCGTTTATGATATTGACTCACTGATTTCCCCGCCGCGTTGGAGGCAGAATTGCGTGCGTATATTATTTTGGTTTCCTCCTCCCCCGCCATGAAAGTCTGAGCCATCAATGCCGCCGCTTCCAAAGTCAAGTCCTTGGTCTCAATTAACTTTTGGAAAATCCCTGCATGACCGATGCCCTCAATAAAGAAATCCCTTAACATCTCCCCACTGCAGGCGTCTGTGAACTTAGAGGCTGGCCAAACGTCAGAGGTCCGCAACGAAGTCCGGTATGCTTTGCCTTCACGACGTCGGTGGGTATAGAATCTGTGTCAGGCCATGTATATGCTGTTCGCCGGTTTGAGGTGCTCACCGATTGGTTTGCTGAGCTCTTCAAAGGTTTTGTCCGCCAGCTTTTCGGGTGCTAGTAGGTCCTTCATGAGCGCATAAGTCTTAGGTCCGCAGCTGGTCAGCAGATGGGCCCTTTGCTTGTCAGCCGCTGCATCTCCCAGCCATTCTTTCGTGACAAAGCTTTGCTGGACCCTCTCAATGAAATTGTTCCAGTCCTCACCAACACAGTACTGTTCCTCTGTGCTACTGGTGGCCATTCTCGTGGGTCGTCGATTCCCGTTTCTCGTCACCAATGTAAAGTCCTTACTCAATGGCACAAAACCCACACGAGGCACATTCTATGGACAAGGTCACTCTCTGACCTGAACCTTTATTCACAGGACCAAGAAGTGATGACCCTGTGTGGGACCTCCCTTTATATACCTGGATGACCAGGTAAGGAGTGTCTCCCACAAGTTCACCCCCTTTGGTCAAGGTGTGCAATGCTTAAGTATATACAGTATTGCAGTGGTGTTAAGTAGAGGTTACATACATGACAGGCGCCATTGATTGAACCACGGCACTTTGTGGGCACCACATCACAATTCTGAGGTATTCTGTAACCATAAAGGCTACCACTCACTGAATGTGCAGTTGGTGTGCGACCACACATGCTGAACCCTCATTGTCACTGTCCGCTATCCTGGCAGCAGCTACAATGCATTCATCCTGCGCCAGACCGGTGTGCCAGCTCTGTCCCAGCCACCACATGAATCTCGCGGCTGGCTGCTTGGAGACGAGGGCTGTCTGCTCTCCACCTGGCTCATGACTCCCCTCCACAACCCCAACACTCCGGCCCAGCATTCATATAACGAGAGCCATGCCGCCACCAGGAACATCATCGAGCAGACCATCGGAGTGCTCAAGCAACGGTTCCGCTGCCTTGACCGCTCGGGACGCGTCCTCCAGTACGCGGCTGAGTGGGTGTCCCTTTTCGTCGTCGACTGCTGCATGCTGCACAAATTGGCCATTACGAGGGTGCAGCCATTGGCATCAGCCATAGTCCCACCACTTCAGGAGGAGGAGGATGATGAGGAGGATGAAAAGGAAGACGAGGAGGAAGAGAAGGACAAGCAGCAACAGCAGCAACAGAGGCGCAGCCACTCAATCGCCATTCTGCAAGGGCAGTCTGCGACCGCCTCATCAGGCTTCGGTTCCAGTGAATTCCAGACCACTTCCCGGTTGCTCAACACGTCCCCATCAGCACATCAATTTCCCTTTCCATACCACAGCCCCAAAATTGAAATGAGAGACACCACCAAATATGCAACATTCCAATAAAAATTGATCTCATACCATTTAACACTACCATAAACAACAATTATATTTAAGAATCACCCTTGTGCAATACCTTATATCACCTCTTAATACTCGGTTTACCCATTCTTGAACTCCTTTGCGGTGTGTCCTGTGTTACTGCAGCAAGGCTGGTAGAAGGCTGCTGAGTACCAGGGCCAGAGACGACAGATGACTTTGCAGGATGTCCTGGACCAGCTCTGGACCTGGAAGGCCCGGCTGTAGACTGCACCACCTCAGGCTGGGCAGCGGCAGTGTGGGCTGGCTGGATGACGGGCAGTGACAAATGCAATGGCGAACTGGCAGTGGTGGGGTCAGGAATGCTGTCATCCTGCGAGAGGACAGCAGGTTCCTGCTCCACTGACCCACTTCCACTCACCACAGGGTAGCACCTCAGCATCCCCACCAATCTGCTGGAGCACAGATTGGTGGCCTGCTATGAAACTGTGAGATCCTGGTGGACTGTGGTGGACCCAGCGGCGATGGCAGCAGTCAGAGCTCGCGTGGCATGAGAGCAGTCTGAGATTCGATGCTGCCAACCATTGACTGCATGGCAGCACTAAGACCACAAGAGGGGATAAAGAGATCGTTGTTGCCCCTAGCTGGGTCAACGTCGCCAATGGCCATGGCACCTGCCACGTGCGGGCCAATGAGCCACATCACTCGCTCCTCCAGGTCGGACAGCTCCTGCAGCCAAGGTTCACCCCCGCCAGTCCTCTGTTGCTCCCTCCAATTATGTGCCATTGTGGCCTGCAAAAGAAAGGAATTTGTGTGAGTAAGAATCCAGCTATATATGTGGGCAATATGCCTGCCTTTGTTGAATAGCAGTAAATGTAGGTAAGGCATGCGATTAGGATGTGTGTTTGAGTAGGTGCATGTGTGTGGTGGGTGAGTGGTGGTTTGCTCAGTGTGCACAGACAGAGGTTCAGAGGCTGGTATGTAACAGTTGTGGAAGCATGTACTCACCTTGACCACCCGACTGAGATCATTGAACTTCTTTCGGCACTGTGTGAGTGTTCGTTCCACTACAGTGCCGGCCGACACCTCCTGTGCCACTTCTCTCCAAATGGCCCTGAAGACCTGTGGCTATGGCCTCCTTCCAGTTGCCAGGAAGAGCGCATCCCTCATTCTCTCAACTGCCCCCACAAATGCCTCCAATACCACGTCATTAAATCGCCGTGCCCTCTCCCTTCCAGCTGGATTTGCAGTAGCCATCCCAGAAACTTCTCGCACTTGCTCTCAGCTGTCCCTCAAATGCAGCACTGGTGAAAATGAGCAGTTGCAGCCTGATACAACCTCCCCTTTAAGGGCTGGAATGACCCAGTGTGAAGGATTGAAGGATGATTGCTGAATACAAGTCACCTCAAATTGGGTAGTGCTCTGCTGTTAGCATCCTACTGAGATCATTCGCGCCTCATTTACCGCCCCCTTCCTTCCTGGGGTACTAAAGACCAATTTAGAAGTTAGGATTCGTTTTGCACCTGGCGCTAACTTTTCAAAATGAATTTCTCCCCCTTAAACTATGAGGGGCCCTAAGTACTTGCGTCAGTCAGCAACAATCATTTCAACATCCTGCAGAGTAGGGCATCTGATAATGGATGTTAATTTATATGATTTCCCAGTTTTTAAAATTTCTTATATTATATATATAATATATATATAAAAACACATATATATATGGGATGTTCCCAGTTTTCCCGGCATGCTGTGGAGTTTTAATTTTGCAGCATGCGTGCGACCATCAGGCTGGCTCTCGGTCGTGTGCGGATAACAGAGAATGAGACCGCAGCAACAGGTAAACGCTGGGCCCAGTATGGTGGCAGGGGAAGGGGTTCCAAGCCTGGGGATCTGATCCCCCAGAGGGGAGGTCCAATCCCTGCCCCTAGGGTGGGGAGTTGCAATCCCTGGGGAGGCCGATTCCCCACCCCAGGGGTATTGGGGGGTGGGGAGTTCCAGTCCTGGGGGTGGGGTTCGATCCCTAACCTTGGTGAGGGCCAAGCTGAGGTTGGGGGGGGCGTCAGGAAGAAGCATTCCTGCACCTCCCAGCCCACGAGTATTGCTCCCCGAGGATGAGGCCGCCTGGTTACCGCCCCCAGGAATCCCGAGCCCCGGGATCCCCAGCCACCTGCAGTACAGGTTAAAGTAGAAGCTTTAGGCCTTATTATAGTATTTAAATTGACAACGTGCCTCTTGCCAGCGGGTTCGCAGACCCCCTCCCCCCCCAACCACCCAACTGAGTGAAAGGTGAAAGTGTGCGGGTTGGAAACGGGTTGGGGTTCACATTTTTTCAACTTTAGCTTCCCTCCACATCTGTTCGTAAAAAAAAACAGCTGAAAGGGCAGCTATCACCTGATTAGTTTTATATTATTTACAGAAGCCTGGAATCATGAATGTTTGATTAATTATGTTACAGAAATAAGAGCACTGTGGCTTGAAATGCTACAACACAAATGGTAGCACATACATAATTTTCACGAAGGCAGTTGCCAATCTCAGCTGTGCTGTCAGGGGCCAAAGAGTGATGTGGCTGGAGGAAGAATAATCCAGATATCCTAAACAGTCTTTATGGTAGAAGACAATAAAAATATCCCAACAGTGGATAGTCAAGGTGCTATAGCTGGGGGGGGAGGGGAAAGGAGGAACTTAACACAATCACTAAGGAGGTGGTACTCAGTAAGATAATGGGACTAAAGGCAGATAAATCCCCTGGACCTGATGGCTTGCATCCTAGGGTCTCAAGAGAAGTAGTGGCAGGGATAGTGGATACATTGGTTGTAATTTGCCAAAATTCCCTGGATTCTGGGGAGGTCCCAGCAGATTGGAAAACTGCAAATGTAATGCCCCTATTTAAAAAGGGAGGCAGACAGAAAACAGGAAACAATAGACCAGTTAGCCTAACATCTGTGGTTGGGAAAGTGTTAGAGTCCGTTATTAAAGATGCTGTAGCAGGACATTTGGAAAAACATAATTCAGTCAGGCAGAGTCAGCATGGATTTATGAAGGGGAAGTCATGTTTGACAAATTTGCTGGAATTCTTTGAGGATATAATGAACAGGGTGGATAAAGGGGAACCAGTGGATGTGGTGTATTTGGACTTCCAGAAGACATCTGACAAAGTGCCACATAAAAGGTTACTGCACAAGAAAGAAGTTCATGAGGTTGGGGGTAATATATTAGCATGGATAGAGGATTAGCTAACTAACAGAAAACAGAGTCAGGATAAATGGTTCATTCTCGGGTTGGCAATCAGTAACGAGTGGGGTGCCACAGGGATCAGTGCTAGGACCCCAACTATTTACAATCTATATTAACGACTTGGATGAAGGGACAGAGTGTAACGTAGCCAAGTTTGCTGACGATACAAAGGTGGAAGCATGTGTGAGGAGGACACAAAAAACCTGCAAAAGGACATAGACATGGAGTATAATGTTGGAAGTGTGAGGTTATGCACTTAGGCAGAAAAAAAATCGAACAGCAAGTTATTATTTAAATGGAGAAAAATTGCAAAGTGCTGCAGAACAGTGGGATCTGGGGATCCTGGCACATGAAACACAAAAGGTTAGTATGCAGGTACAGCGAGTGATCAGGAAGGCCAATGGAATCTTGGCCTTTATTGCAAAGGGGATGGAGTATTAAAGCAGGGAAGTCTTGCTACAGTTATATAAGGTATTAGTGAGACCACACCTGGAATACTGTGTACAGTTTTGGTTTCCATATTTAAGAAAGGATATACTTGCTTTGGAGGCAGTTCAAAGAAGGTTCACTAGGTTCATTCTGGAGATGAGGGGGTTGACTTATGAGGAAAGGTTGAGTAGGTTGGGCCTCTATTCATTGGAATTCAAAAGAATGAGAGGTGATCTTATCGAAACGTACAAGATTATGAGGGGGATTGACAAGGTGGATGCAGAGAGGAAGTTTCCACTGATAGGGGAGACTAGAACTAGGGGGCATAATCCCCCTAGAATAAGGGCTGCCCCTTTAAAACTGAGATGTGGAAGAATTTCTTCTCTCAGAGGGTTGTAAATATTTGGAATTTGCTGCCTCAGAGAGCTGTGGAAGCTGGGTCATTGAATAAATTTAAGATAGAGATAGACAGTTTCTTAACCAATAAGGGAATAAGGGGTAATGGGGAGCGGGCAGGGAAGTGGACCCGAGTTCACGATCGGATCAGCCATGATCGTATTAAATGGCGGAGCAAGCTCGAGGGGCTGTATGGCCTACTCCTGCTCCTATTTCTTATGTTCTTATCTGGCTGTGCTGTTTCAACACCAAGTTTTAGAAAGTATGTAAGAGAGCTATGATCAGATTTACCCACTGGTTTTGGTTTCTCTTCCTTCAGTCCTTCCTTTCCTTTTCAGGGGAGATGGAAAGTGAACTTATACTGAAAAAATTCAATCAAAGGCTTTCAGACCTACCTCATAAAAGTCAGCTATATTGTGTTGTAATCAACGTGAGGCAGTTGGCTAGGTTATGTTTGCCCATGAAATAAACATTGAGAAATTTTGCTTACAATATTTTTGTAAGCAAAAGAAGTCACACATCATCAAAATATAGTATTATTCAGCAACTTATTGAGAAGTTATTACCGTAGACTGGAATGGTGTCTCGTTGAGGGGGAGAAAAAGAAAATTATGCAAGACCGACAAAATTGCATAAACAGTACACAGCGCTAAAAGTAAAGATAATTGCGTTTTAAATGTTGTTCGAGCCATTTTTAAAAGCTTACGGCAACACAACATTGTCTAGAGCATCTTAAAGGTCAAGCACAGATTGCTTTGCATCTCGTAAATAAATGTGAAGTCTTTATATATGCAGCAGTATATTCTTCAAATTCTCTTTCACTGTCACTTCCACCCATACCTAAAGCAATTACTTTTGAGCAAAGCGGACAGCTCAATGCAAATAGTATTTTATAGCGGCACAAAATGCAGAAAATTAATCATTCAGTAAGACAGGAAAAAAATCATTAACTAACTTTTCATTAAGTTCATTTCTAAGTTTATGACCTATCTTACATGCATCTTAAAATACGGTCCAACACTTCATTTATTGTGTGCTGTCAACAGAAAAAATTGTGGAAATTCTTCATTTACATTGGACTCATCTCAACTAAATTCTTATTGTAGTTTCTATGCTTGCTTTTCAAGACACGCTGTCGGCAGAATGAGGTAATAAAGTATAAATTACATTTTTGCACAATCAAAACAGATTGAAAACAATTCTACGGTCTTGAAACAAATAAATTTTGACAACACATCCCCAAGCTAGTAACCAGATGGAGTACTAAATATCCCTCTTTTGTGTTTTCAGAGAAAATGGTGCATCTGCTAATTGATGGATCAAATCCTGATGAGCCAATGGTTAGAAAAAAGAAAAAAAAGACTTGCATTTCATGAGCTCAGGACATCCCAAAGCGCTTTACAGCCAATGAAGTACTTTTGAAGTGTAATCACTGTTGTAATGTAGGAAACGTGGCAGCCGATTGCGCACAGCAAGTTCCCACAAACAGCAACATGATAATGACCAGATCATCTGTTTTTGTTATGTTGACTGAGGAATAAATATTGGCCATGACACCAGGGATAGCTCCCCTGCTCTTCAATATACTGCCATGGTATCTTTATGTCCAATTGAGAGAGCATTCGGTCCTTGGTTTAATAACATATCTGAAAGACGGCACCTCTGACAGTGCAGCATTCTACCTGCACTGCACTGAAGTGTCAGCCTAGATTTGTGCTCAAGTTTCTGGAGTGGGACTTGAACCCACAATCTTCTGACTCAGAGATGAGAGTGCTACCCACTGGGCAGAGTTAAGGTTCTGAAGAACATGAAGAATGAAAGGCAGTAATCCAATCAAGATCAAAAGATTTAAACTCATCATAGATTCATAGAATAATACTGCACAGAAGGAGGCCATTCAGTCCATTGTGCATGTGCCGGCTCTTTGGTAGAGCTATCCAATTAATCCCACTCTCCTGCTCTTTCCCTGTCGCCCTGTAAATTGTTTCCCTTCAAGTAATTATCCAATTCTCTTTTAAGTGTTACTACTGAATCTGCTTCCACCACCCTTTCAAGCATTGCATTCCAGATCACAGCAACTCGCTGCCTAAAAAATGTTTTGTCATGTCGTTTCTGGTTCTTTTGTCGATTACCTTAAATCTGTGCCCTCTGGTTACTGACCTTTCTGCCACTGGAAACAGTTTCTCTTTATTTACTCTATCAAAACCCTTCATGATTTTGAACACCTCTATTAAATCTCCTCCGAACCTTCTCTACTCTAAGAAGAACAGCTCCAGCATCTTAAGTCTCGCCACATAACTTAAGTTCCTCATCCCTGGCACCATTGCAGTAAATCGTTTCTGAAGCCTCTCTCAGGCCTCGACAACCTTCCTGAAGTGTGGTGCCCAGAATTGAACACACTATTCTTTACTGAGGCCTAAACGGTGTTTTATAAATGTTTAGTATAACTTCCTTGCTTTTTGACTCTATTTCTTTCTTAATAAAGCTAAGGGTCCCACATGCTTTTTTAACAGGATTCTCAACTTATCCTGCCATTTTCAAAAATTTGTCAACATATACCCCAGGTCTCTGTGTTCCTGCTCCCCTTTTAAATCTGTACCATTTAGTTCATAATGCCTCTCCTTTGGATCTGGTAATGTATAATGAGATAGGATTCATTAACGATCTCATAATAAAGGATCCTCGAGGGAAGAGGATTCAGTTTGACGTTGAGAAACTTGGATCTCAAAATACTGTCCAGAACTTAAATAAAGGCACTTACAAAAATATGGAGACAGAGTTGGCTAAAGTGGACTGGGAAATAGATTGAAGGGTAAGATGGTAGATAAGCTGTGGCAGACATTTAAGGAGATATTTCATAACTCTCAGAAAAGTTATATTCCAGTGAGAAAGAAAGTCTCGAAGAGAAACACTCTAAAAGACCCTATTTTAAAAAAAGGAGGGAGCCAGAAAACAGGAAACTATAGACCAGTTAGCCTAACATCTGTCATTGGGAAATGCTGGAGTCCATTATTAAGGAAGCAGTAGCAGGTCATTTGAAAAAACATAATACAGTCAAGCAGAGTCAGCATGGTTTTTTAAGAAAGGGAAATCATGTTTGACAAATTTGCTGGAGTTTTTTGAGGATGTAACGAGTAGGGTGGATAAAGGGGAACCAGTGGATGTGGTGTATTTGGATTTCCAGAAGGCATTCAATAAGGTACCACTTAAAAGGTTACTGCACAAGATAAGAGCTCACAGGATTGGGGGCAATATATTAGCATGGATAGAGGATTGGCTAACTAACAGAAAACAGAGAGCCGGGATAAATTGTCATTTTCCGGTTGGCAAACAGTAACTAGTGGGGTGCCACAGGAATCGGTGCTGGGGCCTCAACTATTTACAATCGATATTAATGACTTGGATAAAGGGACTAAGTGTAATGTAGCCAAGTTTGCTGAAGAATAGGGTCGCCCATTTAGAACTGAGATGAGGAAGAATTTCTTCTCTCACAGAGTCGTAAATCTGTGGAATTCTTTGTCCTAAAGAGCTGTGGAGGCTGGGTCATTGAATATATTTAAGATGGAGATCAACCAATTTTTGAATGACACGGGAGTGAAGGGTTATGGGGAAAGGGCAGGGAAATGGAACAGAGCCCAAGATCAGATCTGCCATGATCTTATTAAATGGCGGAGCAGGCTCATGTGGCCAATGGCCTACACCTGCTCCTTTTTCTTATGTTCCTATGTAGAAGGATGAACTATCCATGGCTAACTAAGGAAGTTAACAGAGTTAACGTTTCGGGTCCACAGATGCTACCTGACCCGCTGAGATTTCTAGCATTCTCTGTTTTTATTTCAGATTCCAGCATCTGCAGTATTTTGCTTTTGAGTTTATGATCATTACCTGAATCTCACATTTATATTGCAGCATTTAACTCAATTCCTGATATCTGTTATTTCACGCAAGATGCTTTTTAAAAAAAAAAGTTATTGGGCTGAAAATTCCGGCCTCGCCGAGTCCATACGAAGTGCACACAGACCCGGTGAGGCCTCACAAAAGCTGTTTTTTGGGGTGCAATGCGCATGCGCCAAAAACCGGCTTTTCCAATCTGTCAAGATTTCTCTTGACGGTTGCTCTGCATCCCTGGGAGAAGGACATCTGTGCAGGAGAGATTGGCCAATAGCCCAACTCATGCCCAGCGAATCTCCTTCAAAGTTTTACGCCTGGTAAAAGCAGGCACACAGGTTACTTTTACCAGCGTAACACATAGAAAAATTCAATTGAAACACTCATTTTTATATTAAAAGCCCTGTCCATTAAGGTAAGTTTATTTTTAACACTAATAAAACACATTAAAAAAAAATTCCCCAAAATATTTTTTCCCCCCCTAAAACATTGAATTTGATCATTTTAAATATGCGAGGTGTTTTATTTATTTATTATGCTGTGTATGGTTGTTTTAAGGGGTTTTCTCATTGATAGTAATGGGAACTTGAACAAACGGAGTTCCCATTTTTATCAATGAGAATACTACATAGTGATTGGTGGCCCAGGCCCACGTGACTCCAGCTTGTACGTACGTACTTCGAAGTCATCTCCCCGCACGCTGCGCAGCGCATCTAGGCCTCCGACCAGAATCCTACGTTCCTCTGGGACCACCAGATACTTTCATAGATTTTTTCCGGGTGGGAGGCGTTCATATGAAGGAAGCCTCCAACTGCAATTTTTCCCCCAAGTACTTTACCATTTTTCTAATTGCAGAATCACTTGCATATTCTCAGGAACATTCCAGAAGGTGCTGTGCCAAATTACATTTGCAGATAAGCATTCTGCATCTCTGATGATGTCAATAGAGTGTTGTAGAAAAGGCTTGCAATACATTACAGAGATATTCAATACGCAGCATTACTCAAGGGGAATTGCAGTGCACAGGTGGCACAGTGCAATAATGTATGGACATACATTACCACACACAAGTAGGGCACTGCTTTATCCACCTGTCAAGTTAGCAACCTCGGCTGAGTCATAACATAGTTAAGGAGGAGGGAGAGAAAATCATTCTTGTACACAGATGCCTAGGAACAGCTTTGTCAGATTCCTTGGTTGGGAAATGTAGTGCAACAAGTTATTCCATTTGATAGAAAAATCATAAATGCTGTATTTTTGCTGCCTAATATGATATTTATCTTTTGACTGTGGAAGAACAAATATATCACAAACATCAAATTATGAATGAATTGTGGCGCAAAATCAGATTAAATGGTTAAATATCATCTCCCATGGCCTGGCGGGAACAGTGTGTGGGAAGGGTTAAAATCGGACGAGTTCACTTACAAGCCCGAGGCTACCTGGTGATTTCCACCTGGCCCATTTTCCCTTCGCTGATTTTTGAAGTCAGACAAAGCTCCCAATGCAGGCGGGCAGGGGCCTAATTTAAAACTAAAAGTTGCGGCCCGAATGACAATATTGGTGCAGTGTTGTGATTTTAACAGGAAGCCCATGCGGTGTCAAACCCGCCAAGGAAACCTGGCGGAATGCAACACAGGGACCAGATGAGGTCATGGTAAGTAATATGTTCGGAAGGATTCCTCGGGGGCTCAGAGGAGCAGGAGTGCCCCAGTCCCCTGCTCCAGTCCTCTCTACACCGCACATTTTTGAAAGACCCCTCCCAAGCACTGACCTTATGCAGGGGATTGTACCTTCACTGGCTGACGCACGATCGCTGGCTTCAACATCATTCCTGCCAATTTCGGGTGGAGTGACCAATTTTAAATATTAAATGAGGCCAGGCCTCACTTTGTTCAGTGCTCCCGAGGACATCTCCCGCTTCGGGACATCCCTCAAACCAATTCCGCCATCTCGTTAAATTCTCCCCCCAGTAAGTGGAGTTCTGGTATAAGAAATTAAATGGGCAGCATTATAAGAATAGAAAGCGCATTAAGCCTCCCCCAGATTTATGCAAGGTGGCTTTCAGCTTTCTCCATAAGCATTGGTCTATAACAATGGAAATCCTACTAATGAGGACTTACATTATAAATGTAGGCAACAGTTCTCTCCAAAAAAAACATACATTTAGTAGTTTATCACTTTTTTTTTCAAAGAACTGATTTATAATTCTAGCTTCATGACTCATAGGGGATATAAATATTTCAAGACCGCAAGTTATCAATTCACACTGGTAAGAGGTACACATTTCCAGCATTAGGTTGAGTAACACTGACAAATACAGTACGAGTTAGAAGCACATCCCCATTGCCAGCAAAGGTGCAATATTAAAAAGGAAAATATGTTTGTTACATTTGGCACTCTTGATATGTTAGACAGAAGTCAGTATCAGCTACATTCCGAATTATTAAGACATAACAATTTTACAGTTAAGAATGTGTGGTCATTGTGTGGACTGACGGGGTACTGGAAAACAGTCTCATCCCTGCAGTGCAATAAATTATGCCAATCAGAAAGTTTTCCGATATCACGGAGTGGTACTTGAACCATAATCGCTGGACAGTGCTACAACATGAGGCTGTTCTAAACCCAGAGATTTGATTGAATTGGGATTTTTGTTTAATCTGTAATGGACAGCATACTGGTACTAGTCTGGTGAATACGGCAGATGAGCTGAGGGCACAGATAGACATGTGGAAGTATGATTATTGAAACATGGCAGAAAGGGCAGGAATGGCAGCTCAACATATCTGGTTACAGGGTTTTCAGATGAGGGGAATTAAAAAAAAAAGAGGGGTGTCCCAATATTGGTTAAAGAACCAATTACAGCTAAGAGGAGGGATGATATGTTAGAGGGATCATCAAACGAGGCCATATAGGTCGAACTGAAAAATAAAAAAGGGCCAATTACACTGCTGGGAGAGAACGACAGACCCCCAAATAATCAAAGAGAGATAGAAGAGCAGATGTGCAGAAAATTTTCTGAGAAGTGCTAAAACAATACAGCAGTAATAGTAGGGGATTTCAACTACCTTAATATTAACTGGGATAGAATCAGTGCAAAAGGTATAGAGGGCGCAGAATTATTAAAATGCATTCAGAAGAACGTTTTTTAGTCAGTATGTAGCAAGCCCAATAAGAGAGAGGGCAGTTAGAACATAAGAACATAAGAAATAGGAACAGGAGTAGGCCCCTCAAGCCTGCTCCGCCATTCAATAAGATCATGGCTGATCTGATCATGGACTCAGGTCCACTTCCCTGCCCGCTCCCCATAACTCCTTATCGAGTAAGAGACCGACTATTTCTGTCTTAAATATATTCAATGTCCCAGCTTCCACAGCTCTCAGGCAGCAAATTCCACAGATTCACAACCCTCAGAGAAGAAATTTCTCCTCATTTCTGTTTTAAATGGGCGGTCCCTTATTCTAAGATTGTGCCCTCTAGTTTGAGTCTGCCCCATCAGTGGAAACATCCTCTCTGCATCCACCCTGTCAAGCCCCCTCATTATCTTATACGTCTCGATAAGATCATCTCTCATTCTTCTTAATTCCAATGAGTAGAGGCCCAACCTACTCAACCTTTCCTCATAAGTCAACCCCCTCATCCCCAGAAACAACCTAGTGAACCTTCTCTGAACTGCCTCCAAAGCAAGTATATCCTTTCTTAAATATGGAAACCAAAACTACACGCAGTGTTCCAGGTGTGGCCTCAGCAATACCTTATATAGCTGTAGTAAGACTTCCCTGCTTTTATACTCTATCCCCTTTGCAATAAAGGCCAAGATACCATTGGCCTTCCTGATCACTTGCTGTACCTGCATACTATCCTTTTGTGTTTCATGCACAAGTACCCCCAGGTCCCGCTGTACTGCAGCACTTTGCAATCTTTCTCCATTTAAATAATAACTTGCTCTTTGATTTTTTTCTGCCAAAGTGCATGACCTCACACTTTCCAACATTATACTCCATCTGCCAAATTTTTGCCCACTCACTGAACCGGTCTATGTCCTTTTGCAGATTTTGTGTCCCCTCCTCACTCATTGCCTTTCCTCCCATTTTTGTATCATTAGCAAACTTGGCTACGTTAGACTCAGTCCCTTCTTCCAAGTCATTAATATATATTGTAAATAGTTGGGGTCCCAGCACTGATCCCTGTGGCACCCCACTAGTTACTGGTTGCCAACTTCTGGGATTAGCTTTAGGGAATGAAGCTGGGTAGGTGGAAAGGGCATTAGTGGAAGAGCATTTTAGTATGAGATCATAATTCAATTAGATTTAGGGTAGTTATGGAAAAGGACAAAGCTAGATCAGAAGTAAAAGTTCATGATTGGGGATAGGCCAATTTTACTAAACTAAGATTTGATTTAGCAGAAGTGGACTCGAAACAGCTAATTGAAGGTAAATCAGTGTCAGAACAGTGGGATGCATTCAAGGAGATAGTGAGGGTTCACAGCAAATAAAATCCCACAAGAAAAAGGGTGGGAATCCCAAATCTAGAGGCCCCTGGATGTCAAGTGGCATACAGGATAGGATAAGGCAAAAAAGGAAAGCTTTTGTCAGATACCGAGAGCTAAATACTGCAGAAAGTGTAGGGGTGAAATTAAAAGGGAAATTAGGAAAGCAATGAGTACTCCATAGAGTTATTGTCACATTACAGGAAATATGTGACTGCACGAGAGAGGGTACAGAGGAGATTTACGAGGATGTTGCCAGGACTGGAGAATTTTAACTATGAGGAAAGAGTGAATAGGCTGGGGTTGTTTTCTTTGGAACTGAGGAGGCTGAGGGATGACTTGATGGAGGTGTATAAAATTATGAGGGGCCTAGATAGAGTGGATAAGAAGGCCCTATTTCTCATAGCTTAGAGGTCAATAATCAGGGGGCATAGATTTAAAGTAATTGGGAGAAGGATTAGAGTGGAGTGGAGGAGAACCTTTTTCCACCCAGAGGGCAGTGAGAGTCTGGAGCTCACTGCCTGAAAGAGTGGTAGAAGCAGAAACGCTCATTGCATTTAAAAAGTACTTGGATATACACTTGAAGTGCCATAATCTACAAAGCTACGGACCAAGAGCTGGAAAGTGGGATTAAGCTGGACAACTCTTTTTCAGCTGGCACAACCACGATAGCCGCAATTTCGCCAACACTGGCGAGACGGGTGCAGTCGGCATTGGTGGCTCGTGGGGAATGTGTTCCCGGCTCCACCCTGCCCTCTCAACACAATTTTACAATGATTGGCCTTGTTAAGCCTGCCCTGCGAAGTTTCCGGCCAATCAAAAGGAAGCGGATCTGATGCTGTCATCTGATGACGCCTCATTAGCCGGTTTCCTTAAAGAGACAAGGGGCCAATTTCTTGTGACAGTTCTTCTGCCAGTGTTCTACAGTATTGAGGTGCTGCAAACACTGACAAGAACTGCACAAAGGTGCAACGCTGCATCCAGGCTCTCTCCAGATGCTTATGGAGGGAGTCACGGCACGCAGAGAGGTTCTCTTCCCTTCCAATGGGTGGAAGAGACCTGCCCAGAGCACCAAAGCAGCCTGGTTGCACATTGCACAGGAAGGCACAAGCAGGGATGTCGTCAGAAGGACCTGGCTGCAGTGGCGTAAACCTTTCAATGATCTCAGTTGATCACAAAACGTTACTGCAAAGCCACGCTCAACTTCATTCTGCTGTGCCACTCATCACATCCCCATCACTCTGCCTTCCTTGGACATCTTACTCACACCAACTGAACTTGCATCTCTACCCATTCCTGTCTGTCTCTATCTACATTATCACATCCCCATCTCACTAGCCACCCCTCGCACTCACCCTCATCCTTGTCCAATCAAACCAACTAACAACACACCAGAGTCTTTTAGCCAATGTTCATGTACTGTTCTGCTAATGTGTTGTCAAACATTGACATTTTTATTTTGAACATATTGGGGCCAAAATTTAGTCCTGCCGGAAAGCTGGCGCTCCTATCTTTTTTTTTAAAAAAAAGAGTTTTTACCGCCGTCTCAGAAGAGGTCCCTTCTTTCACGAAAATCACCTCTTTGTCTTTTTTTTTGAATCGGCCAGGAAGTCGGTCATAAAGGGGGCGGATGTGCAGCGGTAAGTGCTGATAAGGGGCGGAAGTGGAGACAGGACGGATTATCTGCCTCTGTTACTCAGCAGCGAAGTGGTGATGACGTCATTGCGCGTCTCCTTCACTACGTATCTCGCCTCCGTTAAAGGGGAGAGAATCGGCCATCAGTCGCGATCAGACACTGGACCACCAAGAAGGGTTTCAGTCGGGCCCATGGCCTGGCATCCAAGAGGGGGTGCCAAGCTGCCTGTTGGCGGCCCGGTGGAACCCAGGGGCACAATGATCCGGCCGACATGGAAGTCGGCCGGCAACAACAATAAAATGGCAGCTGCGGTGTTGGACCCTCGCCTTTAATGCCCGCCGCAAGCCAGGGAAGAGAGAGAACATACAAGGTGCATCGACAGAAAAAGCTGTCGGCGGCACTGCTCGGCGGCAATAAGATTTTGCTCGCTAAATTTCGTGGGAGGTGGGGGGACCTGGTGGTGCGCGCACTGCTGACGCACGTACGGTCATTCAGAGGCGGCGGGGTGGAAGTGGGGACCGCCAGAAAAATCCGATTCGAATTTAGCTTGCGGCGGCCATTCTAACAGAATTCGGCGGCTGCTCAACTCCACCGCGTGGCCGCTGCAAACGGGCCTTATTTGGGAGCTGAATTTCTGCCCCTTTGTGCTCTTGGACAGATTTGTGTGCACCTTTGGAAGTGGCTTAATGAGTTGTAGTGAATGGGAAGACATATGTGTACCCTGCACAATCGTGATGTGTCAAAGGAATGGGTAGGGCATTGCAGGGATGCTTTATAGTGCTGGTGTCGGGTGGTGCCAACCTGGCGCATCATGTGTCAGCCAGGGTACACAGCATCAAGTGAAGTAAATGTGGCCATCCTTGGTCTCCCAGGCAGCAATGTGGTCAGGTGCTGATGTCGTGTCCTGTGCAGCATCAGGTAGTTGCGAAGAAAGTTGACGTTGTTGGTGATGCTGGTGTGTTTAGTGATGTTGGTGTTGAGGCTGATTGTGGTGGGATTCTGAGGACCAAGGTGAGATTTTTTCAAGTTCACCGATGCTGCTGGAATAGATGGCAGCTGAGGTTCAGATGACAGAAACGATCTGTCAATGGTGAGAGAGGTTGCTCCAATGAGGTGGCAGTGAATAGAGAGTTCACTGCAAACACTTCCAAACTGCATACAGCTCAAAAGCTTCTTCCAAATGTTGAAGGCTTCAGCTTCTGACATTGGAAAGTGAACAGCTGTGAAATGGTAGCTTTTATGCCACTTCTGCAGCTGTCAACTAACCAAAGCAATGGAGAGTCACTGAGAACCCGACACACTTACCTGACATGTTCCCCGAGGGACATGAACCTCATTAAAAAAAAACTTTGGTAAAATTTTAAGTGTCTGCTTTTAATCCTTTTAAATAGCATTTTACTACCTTAATTAACTGGCCCGCTGCTCACTGTCAGGTCTGCAATCCGCAGGTAGACGCGACAGTTGAGAAACTGACACGAAGTCGAGTTCAGAGCGAGATCCCGCCCCTGCTGCCATTTTGACAGCAGGCCCGCCTCCAAACCCGCACTCACAGGGCTGGGAAGATTCCGGCCGATGGGTCGAATGGCCTCTTTCTATGCTGTAAATTTCTATGATTCTAAGAAACAAAAAGCATATGCTCAAAATGTATTATTGAAGAGCAACAGTCAAATCAAGTCTGTTGCCAAATTATACCAGAAGGTGCCCTTCACGAATCCAAGATCAGCCCCAGCATGAAACCTACTCTATGGGTTGGTATGATGTACACATGCAGATTTATAACATCATATTAAAATCAGGGTGAACAGTGGAAGAGAGCAGACAAACATCTCAAGTCAGTAACTGTTGTGTGCTAGGACACTGGGACATGCTGGGGGATAGGGGAATTCAACTTGTACCGAGTTTCAGCATAAGTGGGCGGATCTATCCAAATGTGCAGCAAAGATGTCAGCCTGAGCCCTCATCAAAATTGGGCCTGGGCATCATTTGCATTGAGCCAGTGAGCCGATTGAGTGTCCAGATGTAGCTCACATCAGGGCCTGACTAAATTCCGTCCGGCTCAGACACGGAGCAGGCCGACGGGTACATCCCGAGGCGGGGCTGGTGGGGTAGGCAAAGTGGAGGGGGGGACAAACCAGACCGGAAGCAGTCTGTAGTATTCCTGTGGAATCCTTCTCCTCCTGGCTACACAGAAAGTAAACTATTAAAATGTTTTCTTACCTCTTTTAGAGTGCTCACCAGGAGTCCCTTTAAGAACCGTTGGTTAGGCCGCTCAAGACCCAGAACAGCTGAACGGAGAAAACACAGTGCAGGTTCTCTCAATTTCCTGACTAATTTCGATCGGGATCCAACAGCCAGTTTGGACCCTCATTTTGTTATGCAGAGTGCCTGACGACTGTCAGACTGGCGCTCTGCACACCCAGAAGTCGCTGGCTGCCAAATGTGTAAAATTGGGCGCGGGAGATTGCGACCCGAAACTCCCCCCGACCCTGCCACACATTATTTTAACACTCAAATATGATCCTGAATTTCTCCTCCCTTCCACCTGGAGACTCTGAATCCTGGAGCAGAACTAGTACAACTAAATAATCTTGTTCAAAGCAAGGTTATATAAACTTGGTAAGTGGCTCAGGTACAGAAAACCATCCAGACCGCATGCAAGCTGGGAGCCAATTTTTCAAAATGCATCAAGCGGTTTGAGTGTTTCTCCAAGTGGCTGCTGGTTTGCATTGTTGCAGAGATATATGTTTGACGATCCAGTTATAGACTAAAACCCTATTTTGATAAGGAAGCAATTATGTCACTGGATCTGAAGCCTGTTTCTAATCAAGATTCCCACTGCTGCACTCACATGGAGATGCCTTATGTCAAGAAATCTTTTGTACAGTTATGCAAGTCTCACATTAAGAACTAGTGAAATTCACACCCAAGCCACAGTTGGTAAGCTTGAGTGACAGAAAACCTTCGAGCTCAAACCTACAACCATCTGGCAGGGAGGTAGGCATTTTATCACCTGCTTTAACAAGCTACTCACAAGTTGGAAATATTGCAGCGATGAATAAATGCAACCCCTATCTTTAGCTTTTGTGCTTGATTGTAAAAAGTAGGTGTTATATTTTTGTTTATTCATGAGTGCCTAGATGCAGCACTCCTAATTTTTATATTTACTCCCTACAGTAATAAAGTACTCAAACATGTATTCTTTTAGCCCCTATTCCTCTGCAAGCCTTTTCAGTCACTGTTCATAAATGAGAACAAAGATTTTAAAATTCATGATCATTTTGGCGCTGAAGAAGAACTCAACCTTATTTGAATTAGAAAGGCAAGCTGGAGTCACATGGAAGAAGCGACTGACGTTTCTGTAGATAAATTAAAAAGCGTTTATTGTTGGACTTGGGGGAAAAAAAACTGCAACTGTGCTTGAAATCAAATTGTAAAACTTAAAATAAAACTACAAATGATTTAAATCTGAAATAAAAACAAAAAATGTTGGGAATGTGCGACAGGTCTGAATGTCTCCGGGAAACCAAACCTTGCGATCGCCTGCAACTTACAAGGTAATTAAAAAAATTATCTTACCCTGAATATGGAGTCAGCGGTGCTCCTTCTGACCTCACATTTAACCCCCCCGTCTCCTCACCACCAATTGGAGCTTGCGAATTTCGGACGCCCATCCCTGGCCTGACCCAATTTGATCCCTGGACCTGACCCGGATCTCCGACCCACTTAACTGAGGGTCGCTGCGACACTAGCAACGGCTGATAATGCACAACTATTTACTGGGGGGGGGGGGGGGGGGGCAGTGGGCTCAGATGCTGCATCGGCTCCAATAAAATGAGGCCCGAGATCTGGGGAGTCTCAGGCCTCAACACTCATGGACAGGGAATGGACCCTGCATCCCCACGCACCCAAAAGTGGGCAAGGCTAAGTTTCAGCGCCTACATATCTGATACAAGAAAGATACCTGCAAATTTAATTTAAAATCTGGCATTACTTTTCTCTTGTCCTCTTCCTCCATCCTAGTTTAGTCAATTACCTGGTTGAGAGGGCAGATAGGTGACCTGCTACCAGTTATTTTTCAGTGTTGTTCTATAGCCAGTCACTGGTCAAGTCTCCTTCCATCCTACTGGTAAAGTAGCTTACCAAAGTTGACCACTTCCCTGGAGATTTAGCGGAGACTGTGAGCTCATAATGCAAGGAAATTGCAGGTGTAACCTCTCTGTTATTCAACAGTAAAATATTTTTGCGTTATTTAAGGCATCCACTTTTCTGATGAAGAAAGGCCATTTAAGATCAAATTACAGGTTTTGAATAATAAAAATAGCAATGAGATTCAACTCAGTTATCCATAAATCACCAATCTAGTTTCACTTATACTGCTTTGAAGTAGGCTTCAAAGTGGAAGTTTCAACTTACCAGGAGTTACCATTAACTATTATTTGAAGATAGTTTGCAGCCAATTCTCACATGATTATCATTTCAAGTCACAGGACACTACGAGTTGAAATATTGAAGCAGCAAAATACTGCTATTGCACAATGTTTTTGCAGAAATTCAACATTACTTTTTCATCAGTAATTGTAAGTTGAGATTTCTGCACATCAGCAAGCATCTTGAACTCTACAAAAGTGAAGCACAAATGTAAAATGCAGAGACAACTACCATCACACTGTCCTTCAGCATTTATTTGCAGCAACGAATGCTTTAATCAATAAATATTGCAAACAGAACCAACTTTCTTCACTGTAATTGCTGCAGTCATTGCAACTTTTAACTGCAAAAACTGTCCATGAGTTTTATCTGAATGAAATAGATACACACAAGAGAAGTCATGTTTGGGGTATATACTTCTCGTGACAATGGTTTCAAATGGAAACAGGATAAGAAACAGGATATTAAAGACAAATTCCAGCACAATTTCAGTCATGAAACAGGTGAAAAAACAGATTCAATTTCTGATGACAATAATTGCTGAATAAATACCTGTCTCCTTTAAACAATAGAAACATGAAAGTGGTTCCCTTTTCATTTATTTTCAAACTTTGAACTACATCGGATTACATAGGATATACGACACAGAAACAGGCTATTCCATGTTGGCATTTATGCCCTATTCGAGAAGAACTGTTTAATTTAACTTGTAGAGTTCAGCATGTCGACTTAAATGCAGAAAACCTATCTAAGTACTGTTGTTCAGTGGGCTCATTAAACAAATATTCTGGCCACCATGCTCAAATTGCACATCCTGCCGACTGGTCAGTGTGGCTGTACACAGGGTGCTCAAACGATTCACATTCAATTTGAGTAGCTCCAAACCAGAACCTAAATACGCATGGGCCCACAATTCAGCAGAAATTGGTCATTTCAATCAGACAAATCAAGGATGGCTAGAACACAGAAATGAAAAAAATCATACTCATCCCATAAGGCCCATTGAAGGATTAGTGAATGAACACAACTTCTCAACAGAAAAATATTGCCCTTACTTGTTGTACAATGGTGGTCAGTTCCAGGCAGAGCTGAATGACATTGTTTCTAGTAACAGAATAGTCCGTCACAGCAGCAAACGGAGATCTAGTGGAAAAGAAAATTATTAATATAATCAACCTCCATTGTAATTAGTAGTAATGAAAAACAAAAACACATACCCTGTATACATAATTCTACTAAGACTTTGCTGCCGTCAAGCAGTATAAAAGGCATCATAAACGTAAATGATCCAACATGTTGGTAATAAAAATAGGTTATTAGTACAATAGTTTCCTACAAAGTGACAACCTAAATAATTACAATTTCAACATGAATCAGAACTCACCAGAAAAAAAGATTTTGCAATCAAATATTCTACGAACACACCAGACATACAAAGAATCAATTTACAGGGTACAATTTTTAAAATAGATTTTCAGTTTTTAAAATGAAAAAATAAACTCCAGCTGATTTTTTCTGGATAAGGAGAGGAGGGGAAATGGACTTATCATATTCCAACTGCTGATCAAGAAAAGATTCTCCGTTACAAAAAAATGTTTTCTAATTTTATTCAAAATATACTGAAAGTACCAAAGCTGTGCAACCTGAATATATACAGAAATTTAAACCAAAATCCCCAAATGGCAGATTGGAGCTTGACTCCAGTGTGCTGTAACTCTGAAGTACATCAACTTGGTGGCATATGACACAGCAAAATGAGAGTTAAAAACAAGACTTCTATTTATGTAGCACTTTGTCACCTTAGCAACATCTCAATGTGCTTCAATTGCCATTAGAGACTGCTGTGATGTAGGCAAATGTGGCAGCCATTTGCCACACAGCAATATTCCACAAGCAGCAGTAAGTTGAATTGCTATTTGTTGTTTAGGTGGTGGTTGATAAACGATTGTGCCCAGGACACCAAGAAAATACCATCTGCTTCATGTGATTTTTGACACCCATTTGAATCACTGAAACAGGCAAGTGAGGCTTTAGCTGAACATCTCATCTGAATGATAACACAACTGATAATGTCATACTCATACTGCAATGAAATGACAGCCTAGATTATATACACAAGGATGTAGCTAACATGTAACCAGCACATGAAGATGGGAAGACCAAGGAAAACAGGACACACTGCGGACAGACTAGCAATCCAGTCAGGGAATGTGGCAGCTGTCATCACAAAAACAACAGAAAACAAAAACAATGATGATTATATTTTCCAAGGCATTGCTCTCTGGCAATCTAGACCTACAGTGCAGATTAATATTTATCTCAGTTCCACAGCAGCCCAATAGCTCATTGGCTTGGATTCTGCTGTAATGCAGGGTTAATCTGACAGCAACCTCCAGCATCCGCACATGGGCAGTTAAACACGGAAATGCAAAGTTGCTGTCAGAGATACCCTGCTCCTCCACAGGATGTCCAGTTGCAATCCTCACCGATAGACTCGTCATTGAAATGACTGCAATGGCGTGATCTTAGGGTAATTATCCAATAGCCTTGCACTAAAAACAGCTGAAAAAGTTAGAACTAGTGCATTCAGGAGTGAGCTTTTAACGGTGTAATATGTGATAATAGTTGCTAAACCTCTCTGCCCTGAAAAAATAATTTGACAAGAGTAGAGTCGCATTCCCTCAGAAGAAAATTAATGCTGCAGATTTTTAAAATATATATATTTTTTTATTTTTCTCTTTTATATCTCTCTCCCTTAATCCCATCTGTATGTTCCCATCTTTATTTCACTTACCGTACAATGATTTAAATGTAATTTATATTTCCTGGTTTGCTGTCTGCGAGTCTCAATCTGATTGGTTGAAGCGCCTCACTGCTGCTTGGCCTGCTCAAAAACACCACAAATCCCCTGGAGAGGGCACCCTACTGGATCAGACACGGGATCAGTCGAAATCTCTGCTCAAAAGCCCGCGCAGTGTCTCTGGGCAACTATACGAGAAAGCCATTCCTTCGCCACTCACAGCAAAATCTGGGCAAGAATACATTGTGAGGTAAAGATATTACACATCTCTGATTCTGAAAGATGCAATGCCTCACAGATATAGGCCACTGCAGTTCATTTAAAGTAATGTTTACTTGAAAAAAATTTAATTATCCAGTAATTCAGAAATAGGAGTGGTTTTTGCTCTAACAGAAATTCGAATTAACACAGAATTAAAATTTTGTGACTTTGAATTAAGGGAAGTAGACTGACAATATATCTAATATTATTTTCCCATCTTTTGACAAAACTAGCTTAAAAGGCAAGTAATGTTCACCGTAGCCAAAATTTTTTATTCAAAAATACTTTTTTTTCTACTCGCTGTGGTGATTTGCAGTATTTATTTAAAATCTAAATATTACAGTCACACAGGAGCAGGTGAAAATCACAACCCCTGAATGACACATCTCTCCAATGCACTTAAACATATTCCCTCAGACACGACTCAGAACACTCACTGCCAAACTTTCAAAACTAAACTGAAATCAGGCTATAGGCCACAGAGACAGGCAAGACTACAGGAGAAAATAATTGCAGGCAATCAAAATTGATTCATTTTATGGATAGGTTGACAGATTTTTTTTAAATTGTTCATGATAAAAATGTTGTTTTTTGGCTGTACTTACTGATCCCGAAACAGGAAGGAGAAAGGTAGCCAAAAGCAGTTTGATGAAACTATTTCAACAATCTGATTGGTCTGTTTTGTGGCAGTAGGTTCATCATTCTATTACTGGTGGTGGTAGAAATCAAAATGATTAGCTGAACAGATCCTAGTGTCAGCTGTGGCTCAGTGGGTAGAACACTCACCTCTGAGTCAGAAGATTCAAGTCCCACTCCAGGAACTGACATACACAAATCGAGGCTGACACTCCAGTGCAGTGCTGAGGGAGTGCTGCACAGTCGGAGGTGCCATTTCTCGGATGGTATGTGAAATTGAGGTCCCATCTGCTCTCTCAGGTGGATGTAAAAGATCCTTTGGTACTATTTCGAAAAGAGCAGCAGTGTTATCCCCGGTGTCCTGTTCAATATTTATCCCTCAAATTAACATCATTAAAACAGATTAACTGATTGCTGTTTGTGGGAGCTTGTTGTGTGCAAATTTGCTGCTGCGTTTCCCACATTACAACAGTGAGCACTCCAAAAGTATTGGCTGTAAAGCGCTTTGAGATATCTGGTGGTCATGAAAGATGCTATATAAATGCAAGTCTTTCTTTTAGTTATTTAAGCCAATTATTAAAGTGTGACAGACTGATGCAAAGTGTAACAGATTGAAACTCCATCGATTTGCGCCATTTAATTTTTGATGGTGTACTGGAGGCGAGATGATGGAAAACAGCAGACCACAATTGATTCCATCTTTCATGTGTAGGTGGAAAACCCACAAAAACTCACAAAAATTACACGACTTTTGTAAATTTTATGAAGACAGATAATGTTATAATTGACAGGTCTGTGAATTTTGGAGTGAATCTTTGTTCAAAATAATAGAAACATAGAAAATAGGTACAGGAGCAGGCCATTCGGCCCTTCGAGCCTGCACCGCCATTCAATATGATCATGGCTGATCATGCAACTTCAGTACCCCACTCCGGCCTTCTCTCCATACCCGCCTGATCCCCTTAGCCGTAAGGGCCACATCTAACTCCCTCTTGAATATATCCAATGAACTGGACTCAACAATTTTCTGTGGTAGAGAACTCCAAAGGTTCACCACTCTCTGGGTGAAAATGTTTCTCCTCATCTCAGTCCTAAATGGCTTATCTCTTATTCTTAGACTGTGACTCCTGGTTCTGGAACTTCCCAGCAATGGGAACAATCTTCCTGCCTCTAACCTGTCCAGTCCCATCATAATTTTATATGTTTCTATGAGATACCATCTTATTCTTCTAAATTTCAGTGAATATGAGCCTAGCCGATCCAGTCTTTCTTCATATGTCAGTCCTGCCATCCCTGGAATCAGTCTGGTGAACCTTCGCTGCACTCCATCAATAGCAAGCATGTCCTTCCTCAGATTAGGAGACCAAAACTGCACACAATACTCAAGGTGTGGTTTCACCAAGGCCCTGTACAACTGCAGTAAGACCTCCCTGCTCCTATACTCAAATCCTCTCGCTATGAAAGCCAGCATTCCATTTGCTTTCTTTACTGCCTGCTGTACCTGCATGCCTACCTTCAGTGACTGCTGTACCATGACACCCAGGGCTCGTTGCATTCCCCTTTTACTAATCGGTCACTATTCAGCTAATAATCTGCCTTCCTGGTTTTGCCACCAAAGTGGATAACGTCACATTTATCCACATTATACTGCAACTGCCCTGTATTTGCCCATTCACCTAACCTGTCCAAGTTCCACTGCAGCCTCCTAGCATACTCCTCGCAGCTCGCACTGCCACCCAGCTTAGTGTCATCTGCAAACTTGGAGATATTATATTCAATTCCTTCATCTAAATCATTAATGTATATTGTAAATACCTGGTGTCCCAGCACTGAACCTTGCGGCACCCCACTAGTCATTGCCTGCCATTCTGAAAAGGACCTGTTTATTCCCACTCTTTGCTTCCTGTCTGCCAACCAGTTCTCTATCCACGTCAATACATTACCCCCAATACCATGTGCCTTAATTTTGTACACTAATCTCTTGTGTGGGACCTTGTCAAAAGCCTTTTGAAAGTCCAAATACACCACATCCACTGGTTCTCCCTTATCCACTCTACTAGTTACATCCTCGAAAAACTTGAAGATTTGTCAAGAATGATTTCCCTTTCATAAATCCATGCTGACTTGGACTGATCCTGTCACTGCTTTCCAAATGCGCTGCTATTACATCTTTAACAATTGATACCAGCATTTTCCCCACCACCGATGTCAGGCTAACCGGTCTATAATTCCCTGTTTTCTCTCTCCCTCCTTTTTTAAAAAGTGGGGTTACATTAACTATCCTCCAATCATAGGTACTGATCCAGAGTCCATGGAATTTTGGAAAATGACCACCAATGCATCTACTATTTCTAGGGCCACTTCCTTAAGTACTCTGGGATGCAGACTATCAGGCCCTGGGGATTTATCGGCCTTCAGTCCCATCAGTTTCCCTAACACCATTTCCTGTCTAATAAGGATTTCCCTCAGTTCCTCCTTTCCGCTAGACCCTCAGTCCCCTAGTATTTTCTGGAGGATTCATGTCTTCCTTAGTGAAGACAGAACCAAAGTATTTGTTCAATTGGTCTGCCATTTCTTTGTTCCCCATTATAAATTCACCTGATTCTGACTGCAAGGGACCTACGTTTGTCTTCACTAATCTTTTTCTCTTCACATATCTATAGAAGCTTTTACAGTCAGTTTTTATGTTCCCTGCAAGCTTACTCTCATATTCTATTTTCCCCCTCCGAATTAAACCCTTTGTCCTCCTCTGCTGAATTCTAAATTTCTCCCAGTCCTCAGGTTTGCTGCTTTTTCTGGCCAATTTATATGCCTCTTCCTTGGATTTAACAGTATCCCTAATTTCCCTTGTTAGCCAACCTTCCCCGTTTTATTTTACTCCAGACAGGGATGTACAATTGTTGAAGTTCATCCATGTGATCTTTAAATGTCTGCCATTGCCTATCCACCGTCAACCCTTTAAGTATCATTCGCCAGTCTATCCTAGCCAATTCACATCTCACACCATCGAAGTTTCCTTTCTTTAAGTTCAGGACCCTAGTCTCTGAATTAACTGTGTCACTCTCCATCTTGATGAAGAATTCTACCGTATTATGGTCACTCTTCCCCAAGGGGCCACGCACGACCAGATTGCTAATTAATCCTCTCTCGTTACACAAGACCCAGTCTAGGATGGCCAGCTCTCTCGTTGGCTCCTCGACATATTGGTCTAGAAAACCATCCCTTATATACTCCAGAAAATCCTCCTCCACAGTATTGCTACCAGTTTGGTTAGCCCAATCAATATGTAGGTTAAAGTCACTCATGATAACTGCTGTACCCTTATTGCACACGTCCCTAATTTCCTGTTTGATGCCATCCCCAACCTCCCTACTACTGTTTAGTGGTCTGTACACAACTCCCACTAATGATTTCTGCCCTTTGGTGTTTCGCAGCTCTACCCATATAGATTCCACATCATCCAAACTAATGTCCTTCCTTACTATTGCATTAACCTCCTCTTTAACCATTAACGCTACCTCACCTCCTTTTTCTTCCTGAATATTGAATATCCCTGGATGTTGAGTTCCCAGCCTTGATTACCCTGGAGCCCTGTCTCCGTAATCCCAATTACATCATATCCATTAACAGCTATCTGCGCAGTTAATTCGTCCACCTTATTACGAATGCTCCTCGCATTGAGACTCAGAGCCTTCAGGCTTGTTTTTTTAACACTCTTTTACCTTTTAGAATTATGTTGTATTGTGGCCCTTTTTGATTTTTGCCCTTGATTTCTCTGCCCTCCACTCTTGCTTTTCTCCTTCCTATCTTTTGCTTCTGCCCCCTTTTTACTTCCCTCTGCCTCCCTGCATAGGTTCCCATTCCCCTGCCATATTAGTTTAACCCCTCCCCAACAGCACGAGCAAACACTTTGCCTCGGATATCAGTTCCAGTCCTGCCCAGGTGCAGACCATCCAGTTTGTACTGGTCCCACCTCCCCCAGAACCGGTTCCAATGCCCCAGAAATTTGAATCCTTCCTCCTTGCACCATTCCTTAAGCCACGTATTCATCTGAACTATCCTGCAATTCCTACTCTGACTAGCACGTGGCACTAGTAGCAATCCTGATTATTATAAAATTTAAGAATTTATTCTCGGAGTAGAAAGTTAGTAAAGCTCAATAACAAGCAACCATTATCATAAATATTGTATTGAAACCATCACTAAATAGTCACTATAGAAAGGTCCTCTTCATGATAGTAATGGCCTACTGTGAAACATTTTGCAATCAGCGCTAACAGCAATTAATGCCCATCAAAAGTGCAGAATTCTGGAACCACAACTAAAATAGGCCAATTAAGCTGAAAAGTTACTTTTGCAGTCCATCAAACAAAGCAACAGTTTTGATTCCAAAAGAATAACACTTGAACCAATTATTTAACCAAGAAATCAATGACAACTGTATCTCCATATGACAGTGGCTGCAAAACAGTGACAACTGGTAGAGAGCAACAAAAGTGACTCAAAGAAAATGGAAACACTGGAAAATGTATGAAAGTAACCATGAGCAGTCAGTGGAATGTACCGTATTTACAAATTTCTGATCCTATTTTTAGCAATGAGAAACAACAGACTTCACAATATACTCTAACATAAGAATTAGGAGCAGGAGTAGGCCATACGGCCCCTTGAGCCTGCTCCGCCATTCAATAGGATCATGGCTGATCATTGACCTCAACTCCACTTTCCCGCCCGATCTCCATATTCCTTGATTCCCCGAGACTCCAAAAATCTATCTATCTCAGCTTTGAATATATTCAGAGACTCGGTGCCCCAATCCTCTGGGAAGAGAATTCCAAAGATTCACAACCCTTTGAGTGAAGAAATTCCTCCTCATCTCTGTCTTAACTGGCCTACCCCTTATCCTGAGACTGTGTCCTCTAGTTCTAGTTACTCAGAGGCCAAAATTTCCCCTTTCTATAAGGCCTCTGGCTGCCTGAAAGTGGCGGACACACGTCGGTGCGGAATGGCCGTCGAGTCTCCGCAGAGGGGTCGTCATTTTTTTTTACTTGCCCTTCCTCAGTTTTGGAGCGATATCCAGGACCACTCCGCCCATTTTCCCGCCGCAGCGTGCTCACGCAGACCCTTTACCGACTGGCAGAGACCCCTTCCCGAAATTACCCCTCAGGAAATTACCGCTTTCCGGAATTGACCCACGGGAGCGGCCCGCTGCAGGTCAATGCCACCAACAGCTTTTCTGTGGCTTGGCGGCATGACGGCACTGCCATCGACGCCATGTTATTTTTTTTTGTCCGTCGATTGCCAGGTCGAACCGATTATTATGCCCGCAGGTTTGGCCAGGCCATCAACAGGCAGCCTGGCAGCCCCTCTTGGATGCCAGGCTGCTAGCCTGGCCAAAAACCCTCCCTGGTGGCCCAGTGTTTGCCACTGATGTAGCTGCAGAGTTCGCAGTGGCCCTCCCCTTTAACTGAAGGGGACAGACATGCTGACGTCATTAGCGCGCCGCTGATGACCAGTCAGGGTAGCAGGTCCACTGCAAGGGACTCCTGCCCCGCACCCAACCCAAGAACCACACCGAGGCCCAAAAATTGTCTAAGTGTTGAATTTCTCAGGTATCTCCGCCCCATGGACTGCGGCGGAGAAAAACTTTCAAAATCGGTAGGTGCGCCCTGTTTGGGGCAGGGGCTCAATCTCAGCCCCTCAGCATCTATCCTGTTAATTCCTTTCACAATCTTGCATGTTTCAATGAGATCACCTATCATTCTTCTAAACTCTAGAGAGTACAGGCCCATTCTATCACAATCTCTCATCATAAGACAGCCCTCTCATCCCAGGAATCAATCTAGTGAACTTCTGTTGAATCTCCTCCAAGGCAAGTATATCTTTCCTTAGATAAGGAGACCAAAACTGGTATGGTCTCACCAAGGCCTTGTACAGTTGTAACAAGACTTCCTTACTCTTATACTCCAACCCCCTTACAATAAAGGACAACATGCTGTACCTACATGCTAGCTTTCTGTGCTTCTTGCACAAGGACACCCAAATCTCTCTGAACACCAACATTTAAAGGTTTCTCACCATTTAAAAAATATTCTGTTTTTCTATTCTTCTGACCAAAGTGAATAACCTCACATTTCCCCACATTATACTCCATCTGTCACTTTACTGCCCACTCACTTTACCTACATCCCTTTGCAAACGCTTTGTGTTCTCCTCACAGCTTACTGTCCCACCTAACTTTGTATCGTCAGCAAACTTGGATACATTACACTCTGTCCCTTCATCTAGGTCATTAATATAGATTGTAAATATCGGAGGCCCCATCACTGATCCTTGTGGCACCCCACTAGTTACAAATTGCCAACCTGAAAAAGACCCGTTAATCCCGACTCTGTTTTCTGTCCATTAATCAATCCTCTATCCATGATAATACATTACCTCCAATCCCATGAGCCCTTATCTTGTGTAATAACCTTTTATATGGCACCTTATCGAATGCCTTTTCGAAATCCAAATATGCTACATCCATTGTCCCCCTTTATCTATCCTGCTGGTTACATCCTCAAAATCACTAATAAATTTATCAAACACAATTTCTCTTTCATAAACCCATGTTGACTCTGCTTAATCATGTTATGATTTTCTAAGTGCCCTGATACCACTTCCTTGGCAATGGATTCCAGCATTTTCCTGATGACTGATATCAGGCTAACTGGCCTGTAGTTCCCTGTTTTCTCTCTCCCTCCTTTCTTGAATAGTGGTGTTACATTTGCTACCTTTCAATCCACTGGGACCATTCTAGAATTTAGGGAATTTTGAAAGATCAAAACCAATGCATCCACTATCTTTGCAGCCACCTCTTACAGAACCCTAGGATGTAAGCCGTCAGGTCCAGGCTTTTAGTCCCATTAGTTTCTCTAGTACTTTTTCTCTACTTATATTAATTACATTAAGTTCCTCACTCTCATTAGACCCTTGGTTCCCCACCACTTTAGATATGCTTTTTGCATCTTCGACTGTGAAGACAGATACAAAATATTTGTTTAAGGTTTCTGCCATTTCCTTATTCCCCATAATAATTGTTCCTGCCTCAGTCTCTAAGGGACCAATGTTTACTTTTGCTACTCTCTTCCTTTTTACATATTTGTAGAAGCTCTTACAATCTGTTTTTATATTTCTTGCTAGTTTTCTCTGTCTATTTTTTTCCCTTTTTATCAATTTTCTGGTCATCCTTTGCTGGTTTCTGAGTTTCCCAATCCTCAGGCTTACTACTATTCTTCGCAACATTATAAGCTGCTTCTTTCTATTTAATGCTATCCTTAACTTCTTTAGTTAGCCACGGATGGATCACTTTTGCTGTGGAGTTTTTGTTTCTCAACGGAATGTATTTTTGTTGAGAATTATAAAATATTTCTTCAAATGCTTGCCACCGCTTATCCACTACCATACCTTTTAATCTATTTTTCCAATCTACCTTAGCCAACTCACCCTTCATACATATGTAATTGGCTTTATTTAAGTTTAAGACTCTGATTTCAGACTGAGGCAAGTCACTCTCAAAGGTAATGTGAAATTCCACCATATTATGATCACTCTGCCCAGAGGATACTTTACTAATTAACCCTGTCTCATTACACAATACAAGATCTAAAATTGCCTGTTCCCTGGTTGGTTCCATGACGTATTGTTCTAGAAAACTGTCCTGAATGCATTCCATGAACTCGTCCTTCAGACTACCTTTGCCAATTTGATTTGTCCAGTCTATAAGAAGATTAAAGTCCCCTGCAATTATTGCATTACCTTTATTACAAGCTCCTATTATTTCTTGATTACTATTCTGTCCAACGGTATAGCTACTGTTAGGGGACCTATATACTACTTCCATCAGTGTTTTCTGCCTCTTGTTATTCCTTATCTCCACCCATACTGATTCTACTTCCTGATCTTCTGAGCCAAGATCCTGTCTCTCTACTGTCCTTCTGTCATCCTTTATTATCAGGGCTTTACCATTCTGCCTGTCTATTCGAAACATCAAGTACATTTCCCAACCTTGGTCACCTTGCAACTACCTCTCTGTATTAGATCAAACCCATTTATCTCTATTTGTGCCACCAGTTCATCTGTCTTGTTACGAATGCTCCATGCATTCAGATAAAGGGTCTTTAATTTAATTTATTTTACCATTATTCCCAGCTTTGACTTTATTCTCTGCTGCACTGCTACCATTAAACTCTCCACTTATTTTTACCCAAATCGCTACACTGCTCTATTCCACTGACCTTTCTCTTTAGATATCTAAATTTCCCCTCGCCTGATCCCTCCCCCCCAATTTTTAGTTTAAGGCACTATCTACAGCCCTAGTTATTCAATTCGACAGGACACTGGTCCCAGCCCGGTTTAAGTGGAGCCCGTCCTGAGGGAACAGCTCCCAATTTCCCCAGTACTGGTGTTAGTGCCCCATGAATTGAAACCCCTTCCTCCCACACCACTCTTTGGGCTACACATTTAACTCTCTAATCTGCTTGACTCTATGCCAATTTGCATGTGGCTCAGGTAGTAATCCAGAGATTATTACCCTGAAGGTTCTGCTTATTAATTTACACCCTAGCTCCTCAAACTCCCTCAGCAGAATCTCATTCTTAGTTCGACCTATGTCATTGGTTTCTACGATAACTGGATTCTCCCCCTCCCACTCCAAGTTCTTCTCCAGCCGCAAGGAGATATCCTTAACTCTGGCACTGGGCAGGCAACACAACCTCCAGAACTCCCAAGAACTCTGGAATAATACTTGTAGTCTGGCAAATGTTGGAATACTTTCCAGGGCTTTACACATGGTAGTTAACAATGTCCTAAAGATACCACCTGGCAGTTTGCTTTGGTTTAAGAAAATAATAAGCAACTTTAAAAAAAAAACTCAAGTAGCATTTTATTCCATAAAAAGTATTCCTATCTGTGGAAATCACTCACAAACTATCCAATCTGCCTTACTTGTGGAATAATATCACTTCACAGGGAAGCATGAGCTATATTGCATATTTCGTGGAGAGAGGAGATATGGGTTGCACAAACCAGATTTGGTTGTTCTAGGAATAGCTTTACCAAAAATGAATAAGCAATCTCAACGCCATATGAGCTATGCACTGCTCTACAGTAAAATATAAACAGTATGACTTAAGGAGAGATGCTTTCTTCACAGGACGCTGCATATAAAGGGCTGTACCCAATACAACACAATAATGATTATTTAAACAAAAGCAAAATACTGCGGATGCTGGAATCTGAAATAAAAACAGAAAATGCTGGAAATCTCAGTGGGTCAGGCAGCATCTGTGGAGAGAGAAATAGAGTTAACGTTTCAGGTCAATGATCCTTCTTCAGATGATTATTTAATATTAATTATTTGAATTAAGGTACTTGTACACCATTGAGGTCCACGGCGACCACATCCGCAGTAAGTGTTGGTGGCTCGAGAAACTTAGGCACCGAGAAGATGAGTTTGAGTCCAAGCTTCAAACACTGCGACACATCAGGAAGGGAGAAGAGTTATCTGGATGTCGTGTTCCAGTAGGCAGTTGCACCCCTTAGGTTAAATAATTCAAATTTGGTCCGTGGTCAGGGAGAGGTGGGTGTGACTATGAGTGAGGCAGGTATGGGGATCCAGGGGGTAGTGATGGAGGAGCCTCAGCCCTTGCTCTTGACCAACAGGTATGAGTCTCCTACTCCCTGTGTGGACAGGAGCAGGCACTGCAGGGAGGATAAGCAAACTGACCACAGCACCGTGGTACAGGGGGCCATTCAAGTGGGGTGTGTAAAAATAAATGCTGTAGTGGTAGGGGAAAGTATAGTTAGGGGAAAGATACTGTTCTCTGCAGCCAAGAGCATGAGTCCTGAAGGCTGTGTTGCATGTCCGGTGCCAGGGTTAAGGACATCTCCTCTGGGCTGGAGAGGAACTTGGAATGGGGGGGGGGGGGGGGGGGGCAGAAAAAGATCCAGTTGTCGTGGTCCACATCGGTATCAATGACATCGGTAGCTCTAAGAAAGAGGTTCTGCTGAGGGAGTATGAGCAGCTAGGGGCCAAATTAAAAAACAAAACCACAAAGATAATAATCTCTGGACTACTACCTGAACCACGAGCAAATTGGCAGAGGGTAAATAAGATCCGAGAGATGAATGCGTGGCTCGAAGACTGGTGTGGGAGAAATGGGTTTCGATTCCTGGTGCACTGGCACCAGCACTAGGGTAAGAGGGAACCATGCTGGGACTAGTCTCCTGGCGAACCAAATAACCAGGACTGCTGAAAGGGTTTTAAACTAAATAGTGGGGGGGGGGGAAGTCAAAAAGCAAGGAGAAGGCAATTGAGCAGGGTAGCGATGGGATGGGAAGGGACAGAATGTATAAAATAAGAGTGCATCAGAAAGTGGGTCCAAAAGAGGGACAATTGGTAAAAAGATTAAATTAAAAGCTCTTTATCTGAATGCACGCAGCATTTGTAACAAGATAGATGAGTTGACGGCACAAATAGATATCAATGGGTATGATCTGATAGCCATTACAGAGACGTGGTTGCAAGGTGACCAAGACTGAGAAATGGATATTCAGGGATATTTGACAATTCGGAAGGATAGACAGAAAGAAAAAGGAGATGGGGTAGCTCTGTTAATAAAGATGAGATCAGTGCAGTAGTGAGAAATGATATTGGCTCAGAAGATCAAGATGTAGAATCAATTTGGGTGGAGATAAAAAATAATAAGGGGAAGAAGTCACTGGTGGGTGTAGTCTATAGGCACCCGAACAGTAGCCACACTGTTGGACAGAGTATAAATCAAGAAATAATGGAGGCTTGTTAGACATGTACAGCAATAATCATGGGTGTTTTTAATCTTCATATTGATTGGATAAATCAATGGGCCAAGGTAGCCTTGAGAAAGAGTTCATAGTGTGCATCTGGGATGGTTTCCTTGAACAGTACATTGTGGAACCAATTAGGTAGCAGACTATCTTAGATCTGGTACTGTGTTATGAGACGGTATTAATAAATGATCTCACAGTAAATGATCCTCTAGCAAAGAGTGATCATAGCATGGTTGACTTTCAAATTCAGTTGGAGGGTGAGAAAGTTGGGTCTCAAATCAGTGACCTGATCTTAAATTAAGGCGATTACAAAGGTATGAAGGTAGGGTTGGCTAAAGTGGACTGGAGAATAGATTAAAGTATAAGACGGTTGATGAGCAGTGGCAGATTTTTAAGGAGATATTTCATAACTCTCAAAAATATATTCCAGTGAGAAGGAAAGACTTTAAGAGAAGGAAGAACCATCCGTAGCAAACTAAGGAAGTAAAGGATGATATCAATGGCACACAATGTTGCCAAGATTAGTGGGAGGCCAGAGGATTGGGAAATTTTTAAAAACCAGCAAAGGACAATTAAAAAAATAATGGAGGGAGAAGATGCATAATGAGAGTAAACTAGCAAGAAATAGCTTCTATAGGTATCTCAGGATTGCTACCAGTGCCACGTGCTCGTCAGAGTTGGAATCGCAGGATAGCTCAGATGAATACGTGGCTTGAGGAGTGGTGCAGAAGGGAGGGATTCAAATTCCTGGGACACTGGAACCGGTTCTGGGGGAGGTGGGACCAGTACAAACTGGATGGTCTGCACCTGGGCAGGACCGGAACCAATGTCCTGGGGGAGTGTTTGCTAGTGCTGTTGGGGAGGAGTTAAACTAACAGGGGGATGGGAACCTATGCAGGGAGACAGAGGGAAGTAGAATGGGGGCAGAAGCAAAAGATAGAAAGAAAAGTAAAAGTGGAGGGCAGAGAAACCCAAGGCAAAAAGCAAAAAGGGCCACATTACAGCAAAATTCTAAAAGGGCAAAGTGTGTTAAAAAAGACAAGCCTGAGGCTCTGTGCCTCAATGCGAGAAGTATTCGGAATAAGGTGGACGAATTAACTGCAGAGATAGCAGTTAACGGGTATGATGCAATTGGCATCACGGAGACGTGGCTCCAGGGTGACCAAGGATGGGAATTCAACATCCAGGGGTATTCAACATTTAGGAAGGAAAGACAGAAAGGAAAAGGATGCGGGGTGGCATTGCTGGTTAAAGAGTAAATTAATGCAATAGTAAGAAAGGACATTAGCTTGGATGATGTGGAATCGATATGGTTGGAGCTACAGAATACCAAGGGGCAGAAAACGCTAGTGGGAGTTGTGTACAGACCACCAAACAGTAGTAGTAAGGTTAGGGACAGCATCAAACAAGAAATTAGGGATGCATGCAATAAAGGTACAGCAGTTATCATGGGTGACTTTAACCTACATATTAATTGGGCTAGCCAAACTGGTAGCAATACTGTGGAGGAGAATTTCCTGGAGTTTATTTGTGATGATTTTCTAGACCAATGTGTCGAGGAAGCAACCAGGGAGCTGGCCTTCCTCGACTGGGTGATTTGTAATGAGAAAGGACTAATTAGCAATCTTGTTGTGCGAGGCCCCTTGGGGAAGAGTGACCATAATATGGTAGAATTTTTTATTAAGATGGAGAGTGACAAAGTTAACACAGAGACTAGGGTCCTGAACTGAAGGAAAGGTAATTTCGATGGTTTGAGGCGTGAATTGGCTAGAATAGACTGGTAAATGATATTTAAAGGGTTGCTGGTGGAAATGCAATGGCAAATATTTAAAGATCACATGGATGAACTTCAACAATTGTACATCCCTGTCTGGAGTAAAAATAAAATGGGGAAGGTGGTTCAACCGTGGCTAACAAGGGAAATTAGGGATAGTGTTAAATCCAAGGAAGAGGCATATAAATTGGCCAGAAAAAGCAGCAAACCTGAGGACTGGGAGAAATTTAGAATTCAGCAGAGGAGGACAAAGGGTTTAATTAAGAGGGGGAAAATAGAGTATGAGAGGAAGCTTGCTGGAAACATAAAAACTGACTGCAAACGCTTCTATAGATATGTGAAGAGAAAAAGATTAGTGAAGACAAACGTAGGTCCCTTGCAATCTGATTCAGGTGAATTTATAATAGGGAACAAAGAAATGGCAGACCAATTGAACAAATACTTTGGTTCTGTCTTCATGAAGGAAGACACAAATAACTTTCCGGATGTACTAGGTGACTGAGGGTCTAGTGAGGAGGAGGAACTGAAGGATATCCTTATTAGGCGAGAAATTGTGTTCGGAAACTGATGGGATTGAAGGCCGATAAATCCCCGGGGCCTGATGGTCTGCATCCCAGAGTACTAAAGGAAGTGGCCCTAGAAATAGTGGATGCTTTGGTGATCATTTTCTAACAGTCTATCGACTCTGGATCAGTTCCTATGGACTGGAGGATAGCTAATGTAACACCACTTTTTAAAAAGGGAGGGAGAGAGAAAGTGGGTAATTATAGACCGGTTAGCCTGACATCAGTGGTGGGGAAAATGTTGGAATCAATTATTAAGGATGAAATAGCAGCTCATTTGGAAAGTAGTGACAGGATCGGTCCAAGTCAGCATGGATTTATGAAGGGGAAATCATGCTTGACAAATCTTCTGGAATTTTTTGAGGATGTAACTAGCAGAGTGGACAAGGGAGAACCAGTGGATGTGGTGTATTTGGACTTTCATAAGGCTTTTGACAAGGTCCCACACAAGAGATTAGTGTGCAAAATCAAAGCACATGGTATTAGGGGTAATATACTGACGTGGATAGAGAACTGGTTGGCAAACAGGAAGCAGAGAGTCGAGATAAACGTGTCCTTTTCAGAATGGCAGGCAGTGACTAGTGGAGTGCCGCAGGGCTCAGTGCTGGGACCCCAGCTCTTTACAATATACATCAATGATTTGGATGAAGGAATTGAGTGTAATATCTCCAAGTTTGCAAATGACACTAAACTGGGTGGCAGTGTGAACTGTGAGGGGGACGCTAAATGGCTGCAAGGTGACTTGGACAGGTTAGGTGAGTGGGCAAATGCATAGCAGAAGCAATATAATGTGGATAAATATGAGGTTATCCACTTTGGGGGCAAAAACGCGAAGACAGATTATCTGAATGGTGGCAGATTAGGAAAAAGGGAGGTGCAACGAGACTTGGGTGTCATGGTTCATCAGTCATTGAAAGTCGGCATACAGATACAGCAGGCAGTGAAGGCGGCAAATGGTATGTTGGCCTTCATAGCTAGGGGTTTTGAGTAGAGGAGCAGGGAGGTCTTACTGCAGTTGTTCAGGGCCTTGGTGAGGCCTCACCTGGAATACTGTGTTTAGTTTTGGTCTCCTAATCTGAGGAAGGACGTTCTTGCTATTGAGGGAGAGCAGCGAAGGTTCATCAGACTGATTCCCGGAATGGCTAGACTGACGTATGAGGAGAGATTGGATCAACAGGGCCTTTATACATTGGAGTTTAGAAGGATGAGAGGGGATCTCATAGAAACATACAAGATTCTGACGGGATGGGACAAGTTAGATGCGGGTCGATTGTTCCCGATGTTGGGGAAGTCCTGAACCAGGGGACACAGTCTTAGGATAAGGGGTAGGCCATTTAGGACTGAGATGAGGAGAAACTTCTTCACTCAGAGAGTTGTTAATCTGTGGAATTCCCTGCCGCAGAGAGTTGTTGATGCCAGGTCATTGGATATATTCAAGAGTGAGTTAGATATGACCCTTACGGCGAAAGGGATCAAGGGGTATGGAGAGAAAGCAGGAAAGGTGTACTGAAGGAATGATCAGCCATGATCTTATTGAATGGTGGTGCAGGCTCAAAGGGCCGAATGACCTACTCCTGCACCTATTTTCTATGTTTCTATAAAAAGCAAGAAGGTAGCTAAAGTAAATGTTGGTCCCTTTGAGGATGTGACTGGGGAACTAATAATGGGGGACATGGAAATGGCAGAGACTTTGAACAAATATTTTGTATCAGTCTTCAAAGTAGAAGATACTAAGAACATCCCAATAATAGATAATCGAGGGGATTATAGGGAGGGGCGAACTTGAAACAATCACTATCACTAAAGAAAAAGTACTCGGTGAAATAATGGGACTAAAGCTGGACAAGTCCCCTGGACCTGATGGCCTGCATCCTAGGATCTTAAAAGAAGTGGCTGCAGAGATCGTCGATGCATTGGTTGCAATCTACCAAAATTCCCTCGAGTCTGGAGAGGTCCCAGCGGATTGGAAAACTGCAAATGTAACGCCCCTATTTAAAAAAGGAGGAAGACAGAAAGCAGGAAACTATAAGCTCTGTCGCTGGGAAGATGCTGGAATCCATTATTAAGGAAGCAGTAGCAGAACATTTGGAAAATCATAACGCAGTCAAGCTGAGTCAGCATGGTTTTATGAAAGGGAAATCATGTTTGTCAAATTTGCTGGAATTCTTTGAGGATGTAACGAACAGGGTAGATAAGGGGGAACCAGTGGATGTGATGTATTTGGATTTCCAGAAGGCATTCGACAAGGTGCCACATAAAAGGTTACTGCACAAGATAAAATTGCACGGGTTTGGGGGTGATATATTAGCATGGATTGAGGATTGGCTAACTAACAGAAAATAGAGAGTTGGGATAAATGGGTCAGCTTCCAGTTGGCAAACAGTAACTCGTGGGGTGCCACAGGGATCGGTGCTGGGGCCTCAACTATTTACAATCTATATTAATGATTTGGATGAAGGGACCGAGTGTAATGTAGCCAAGTTTGCTGATGATACAAAGATGGGTGGGAAAGCAAATTGTGAGGGGGACACAAAGAATCTGGAAAGGGATATCGACAGGCTAAGTGAGTGGGCAAACATTTGGCAGATGAAGTACAATGTGGGAACGTGTGAGGTTATCCACTTTGGCAGGAAAAATTGAAAAAGCAAATTATTATTTAAATGGAGAGAGAGATTACAAAATGCTGCAGTACAGAGGGACTTGGTGGTCCTTGTGCATGAAACACAAAGTTAATATGCAGGTACAGCAAGTAATCAGGAAAGCAAATGGAATGTTGGCTTTTATTGTAAGAGGGATAGAGTATAAAAGCAGAGAAGTCCTGCTACAACTGTACAGGGTATTGGTGAGGCTACACCTAGGGCCCTAACTTGGTGGAAGCTAAGTTCCGCCCAAGTGCCACACAAAGGACCACCAAGATACCCGACAGTACTTTGGGAGGGAGTTTTGTAAAAAAAAAAGTCCTTGAAAGACCAACCGGTAGCATAAAGGGGACTTGCGCCGCGAATCTGGGCGGCAACTCCCAATCTCAGCGGCAAATGTCACCGAGGATCGAGTCGGACTCAGGGAATGGGGAGCACATAAAAATAACAATTTACACAAAAAAAACACTGGAAAACCTTCAGGGGACCCCATTCACATAAATCACTGAAAAAAAAATAAGTTGATGAACCTCTTTTTGCAAGCCTTCATACTTACCTTTGAGTTCAGACCTGCCTCCACGCAGCGGTCCTTCCCCCTGCTGCCGCCGACTCCCACCCACACCAAACTGGCAGCTCGGCGAGCGGGAGGTCACGTACGCGTCTTGCACGCTAGCGGCCATCAGCGGGCGGTTCCCAGCGGTCCTCCCCTCCCGCCAGCGGGAGGCCTAGTGGAAACTGGCAGCAAGGGGAGACTGCCGAAAAAACTCGGTGGCAGCGGGCAGTAAGGCCACCAAGTTCGGGCCCCCAGTGTACTGCGTACACTTTTGGTCTCCGTATTTAAGCAGGGATATCCTTGCATTGGAGGTAGTCTAGAGAAGATTCACTCGGTTGATTCTTGAGATGAAGCGGTTGACTTATGAAGAAAGGTTGGGCCGATACTCATTGGAGTTTAGAAGAATGAGAGATGATCTTATTGAAACATATAAGATACTGCGGGGGCTCGACAAGGTAAATGCAGAGAAGATGTTTCCACTCGTGGGAGAATCTCGAACTAGGGAGCATAGTTTCAGAAAAAGGGGTCGCCCATTTAGAACTGAGATGAAGAGGAATTTCTTCTCTCAGAGGGTTGTAAATCTGTGGAATTCTCTGCCCCAGAGAGCTGTGGAGGCTGAGTCATTGAATATATTTAAGGTGGAGAGAGACAGATTTTTGAGCGATAAGGGAGTGAAGGGTTATGAGGAGCGGGCAGGAAAGTGGAGAAGAATCCAAGATCAGATCAGCCATGACCTTATTAAATGGCGGAGCAGGCTCGAGGGGCCAAATGGCCTACTCCTGCTCCTATTTCTTATGTTCTTATGTTCTTAAACCAAAGGAGAAAGTATGGATTTCACTAAAGCCCTGATATGTATAGTTCTATAACTTTTCCTAACATAAAAATATTTTAAGACTGTGGAGAAAGTTTCATTTATATATTGTCACAAAAAGCCCTGAGCAGAGCTGTTATAAATTACATTAATAAAGTCATGCACTAAAGAGAGATCATTAGAGAGACCATTAACAATAAGATTTAGGCAAAGTGTTTCAGTTAATTGGAACATTTGTTTTGCCCAGCAATATTTCAATACTAATTCCTCAAGTTACTGAAAAGATGCATGCTCTACTGGGCTCTGTATTGGATGTATAAACAAATAAATTTGTGAAATGCAACACAAACTATTTATTGGTAAAAGGAAAAGTCTGGATTTTCATATGAAAGGATTTTGATTTTAGGAAGATTACTAACTTGAATATGACTGAAGACGTATAAATGTAGAATATGTTAGTGCCTTGAATGACTAGTGTTTGATAAACTAACGTCTCTGTAAAATACTTATGCTCCTTACCCACAAGGTCATAACTGTAATTTTATCCATTTATGTAGAATTCAAAATCTGTGTATATCATTTTATCATATGTTAGCCAAGACAGTTCACTGTTCTAGTCAAAACTTTAGTCGCCATTTGATCATTGAAAGCAATCAATTAGCTAACTTCTCACATTTCATTTAACTTGATATTCATCTGTCAATATTATTGTACTATTACTCTGTACAGAAAAATCAATACCACTGTAGTTACCGACAGGAACAATGGTCACATCATTACCTGCATCAGCAACCTTCATACAATTTTTTTCAAAGGTTTATCCATTTTAGAAAACTCAATAAAAGCAAGGTTAAACAAAACTAATTGACAAATATAGAATAAGGTTGAAAACTATTAAACAGAAAATCACAACATAAGACAAAAAAATCTAATACTGTTAGCCAGAATTTTGGATTTATAATTTATTTCCCTTGAACATAATTAACCACCAGAAGATCCGCAGCAGTGACCTCCACACTCACTGCACTCCCGTCAACCAAGTAGTATAGCCTTGCAGAATTTACTCTTAATTTTATGATGATGAAATTTAGATAAGCTAATTTTAAGTGGAACTTCTGAAGTATTTTGTTTTGGTGCCTGGATTAAAGTAACATACTGTCTTGTGATACAGACACACACCCACATTTCTGAGGGGCATTCAGCCCAACCACCATCCAAATGGAAAACAATAGTTACTGAAAGAAATTATATGCTTTTGAAATGTTGGATACATGGAAAGCTTGCAAATATTTAAAAAAAATAAAGAACTTGCATTTATATAACGCTGATCACTGGGAGGGAGTTAACTAGGAGGGAGCGAGAAAACGGAATTATAGACCGGTCAGCCTGACCTCAGTAGTGGGTAAAATGATGGAATCAATTATTAAGGATGTCATAGCAGCGCATTTGGAAAGAGGTGATACGATAGGTCCAAGTCAGCATGGATTTGTGAAAGGGAAATCATGCTTGACAAATCTTCTGGAATTTTTTGAGGATGTTTCCAGTAGAGTGGACAAGAGAGAACCAGTTGATGTGGTATATTTGGACTTTCAGAAGGCTTTCGACAAGGTCCCACACAAGAGATTAATGTGCAAAGTTAAAGCACATGGGATTGGGGGTAGTGTGCTGACATGGATTGAGAACTGGTTGTCAGACAGGAAGCAAAGAGTAGGAGTAAATGGGTACTTTTCAGAATGGCAGGCAGTGACTAGTGGGGTACTGCAAGGTTCTGTGCTGGGGCCCCAGCTGTTTACACTGTACATTAATGATTTAGACGAGGGGATTAAATGTAGTATCTCCAAATCTGCGGATGACACTAAGTTGGGTGGCAGTGTGAGCTGCGAGGAGGATGCTATGAGGCTGCAGAGTGACTTGGATAGGTTAGGTGAGTAGGCAAATACATGACAGATGAAGTATAATGTGGATAAATGTGACGTTATCCACTTTGGTGGTAAAAACAGAGGGACAGACTATTATCTGAATGGTGACAGATTAGGAAAAGGGGAGGTGCAACGAGACCTGGGTGTCATGGTACATCAGTCATTGAAGGTTGGCATGCAGGTACAGCAGGCGGTTAAGAAAGCAAATGGCATGTTGGCCTTCATAGCGAGGGGATTTGAATACAGGGGCAAGGAGGTGTTGCTACAGTTGTACAGGGCCTTGATGAGGCCACACCTGGAGTATTGTGTACAGTTTTGGTCTCCGAACTTGAGGAAGGACATTCTTGCTATTGAGGGAGTGCAGCGAAGGTTCACCAGACTGATTCCCGGGATGGCAGGACTGACCTATCAAGAAAGACTGGATCAACTGGGCTTGTATTCACTGGAGTTCAGAAGAATGAGAGGGGACCTCAGAGAAAAGTTTAAAATTCTGATGGGTTCAGACAGGTTAGATGCAGGAAGAATGTTCCCAATGTTGGGGAAGTCCAGAACCAGGGGTCACAGTCTAAGGATAAGGGGTAAGCCATTTAGGACCGAGATGAGGAGAAACTTCTTCACCCAGAGGGCCCAAGTTTCCACAAGAAAAAAACCGGGCGCCCCTCCGAGCTGGGCGCCCGTTTTTCGCGCCTAAAAAATTCCTCGGTATTCTGCACCTACTTACAGGTCCTCTGGCCCTTGGCGCAGTCAGCACGAGCTGTGGGGGGGGCGGAGCCAGGTACCGGCGCTGAAAACAGTGCCGGGACCTCTGCACATGCGCGCTACAGTCGGCACGCAAGTGCAGTAGCTCCAGGCGCCGAACTGTGTGGGAGGGGCCCGAAACATGCAGCCCCTAGCCCTGGCCCAATGGCCTCACTGGGGCTCCTCCCGCGGCCAGCTCCTGCTCCCCGCCTGACCAGACCCGACACTTGCTCCCGCCGCCCCCCCCCGCCGACCAGACCCGACCCGACACCCGCTCCGACCCGACACTCGCTCCCCCCCACCACCCCGAGACCCGCTCCCCCCGCACCGACCCGAGACCCGACACCCGCTCCCCCCCCGCCCCCGACTGACCCGACCCGCGCTCCTGTTCCCCGACCCGACGCCCCCCTCTCCCTCTCCCTCCCTCCCCCTCCCTCCCTCCCCCTCCCTCCCCCTCCCCCTCCCTCCCCCTCCCCTCCCTCCCTCTCCCTCTCCCTCTCCCTCCCTCTCTCTCTCTCTCTCTCTCTCTCTCTCTCTCTCCCGCTCAGCGGCACGAACGGCTGCAGAATTCTCCCTGGCTGAAGCACTTTCACACAGGTAGGAAGATGGTTTATTTAATCTTTTCGTGGCTTATAAATGTTTATTCAGGTTGGATTTATTTGTATAATATTTGTATAAGTATAAATAAGGATTTATTGTCGAATTTAATGAGTTCCCTTCCCCCCCCTCTCCCCCCCCTCGTTCTGGACGCCTAATTTGTAACCTGCGCCTGATTTTTTAATGTGTAGAACAGGTTTTTTCAGTTCTATAAAAATCTTCACTGGCTCCATTCTACTTTAGTTTGGATTACATTTTCACTGTGGAAACTTTCAAATCAGGTGTCAGTGGCCGGACACGCCCCCTTTTGAAGAAAAAATTCTGTTCTAAACTAGAACTGTTCTACCTGACTTGAACTGCAGAAAAAAAAATGTGGAGAATTGCGATTTCTAAAATAGTCCGTTCTCCACCAGTTGCTCCTAAAAATCAGGCGCGAATCATGTGGCAACTTGGGCCCAGAGAGTGGTGAACCTGTGGAATTCTCTACCACAGAAAGTTGTTGAAGCCAATTCACTCAATATATTCAAAAAGGAGTTAGATGAAGTCCTTACTACTAGGGGGATCAAGGGGTATGGCGAGAAAGCAGGAATGGGGTACTGAAGTTGCATGTTCAGCCATGAACTCATTGAATGGCGGTGCAGGCTAGAAGGGCCGAATGGCCTACTCCTGCACCTATTTTCTATGTTTCTATGTTTCTATCACATTCTCAAGCCGGAATTTTACTGGCACTGTGAGTACAAGTTTGGAGGCGGGTCAGCTGTCAAAATGGCAGTGATTGACAGTGGGGCAGAAGTCTGCTTTCAGCCCGCCTCCATGTCAGTTTCCCAAGTGCCGGGTCTGCCTGCTCTTCACAGATCCGACACCAAGCGGTGGGACAGCCAAATGAAGTCGTTAAAGGTATTTTAAAAGCATTTTTACTCGGTATTTACCATGTCTCCAGCTTTTTTACGAAGTTCCCGGCACTCGGGAATCACGTCAGGTAAGTATGTCAGGTTCTCAATGACACTCCATTGCTGTGAATAGTTGACAGCTACAAACGTGGTATAAAAGCTATCAATTCACAGCTGTTCACTTACCAATCTTAGAAGCTGCAGCCTTCAGGATTTGGAATACACATTTCTGCTTTATGGAGGTTTGAAGTGTTTGGAGTGAAATCTTTATCCACTATCATCTCCTTGGAGCAACCTCTCTCATCATTGACAAATCGCTTGTCATCTCAACTTCACCTGCCATCTATTCCATCAGCATCAGTGCCCTTGAAAAAAATCTCACCTTGGTCCTCAGATTCCCACCAGGATCATCCCCAACACCATCACCACCAGCAGCAACAACAATAGCACCAAACTTCTCCGCAATCATCTAATGCTGTACAGGACAAAGGGCAGCAGCACCTGACCACATTGCTGCCTGGGAGGCCAGGGATTACCTCACCATGGTTACATTTACTTCACTGATGCTGTGCACCCTGACTGCCACATGATGCGCAAGGTTGGCACCACCCCACACCAACACCATAAAGCATTCCTACAATGCCAAGCCATTCTTTTCACATTCATCACCATGGGGGGGGGGCGCGCGGGTGATGCTACTGTTATGTCTCACTATTCACTGCAACTCACTAAGCCAATTCCAAAGGAACACACAGATCTGTCCAAGGTGGCAAAGTATTGAAAATAAAGATTTCAATGTTTGACAACACATCAACATAAACTTTACATGAACATTCAGTAAAAGACCCAAGTGCTTACCCTTGTGTGTTGTTAATTGGTATGATCAGACAAGGATGAGGGTGCGAGTGAGGGGTGGCTAGTGAGATGGGGAAGTGATAATATAGAGAGAGAGAGAGGGGGATGGGTGGAGGTGCAAGGGAAGTTGCTGAGAGTAAGGATGTGCAGGAGTAGGGTCGGAAGGCAGAGTGATGGGGATGTGATCAGTGGCACAGCAGGATGAGGTTGAGTGTGGCTTTACAGTAATGTTTCGTGATCTACTGAGATCATTGAAAGGTTTGTGCCACTGCAGCCTGGTCCTCCTGACGACATCGCTGCTTGTGCCCTCCTCTGAATATGCAACCTGGCTGCGTTGCTGCCCTGGGCAGGTCTCTTTCGCCCTGCGTGCTGTGACTCCCTTCAGAAGCATATGGAGGGAATCATGAGAGAGCCTGGGTGCAGCCGTGCACCTCGGTGCAGTGCTGGTCAGTGTTTGCAGCACCTCACTGTCAAAATGAATGTGGACATGGTCCCTTTAAGGAAACTGGCTGATGACATCATCAGACCCGCTTCCTTTTAATTGGTCAGGAACCTCGCAGGGTGTCCTGAAAAAGCCCAATCAGGGGAAAGTCGTGTGAGTAGTTGACATGTAGCCAGCAGCGGAGTTCGCATCCACACCCGATGTCGCCCGCCTCTCTCCAGACCCAGCAGGGAAAAAAAAAATCGAGCCCTCAGAGTCTCTCAACTAACATTACAAAAAATGAATTACTCTTTGAATAGCAATCACTGTTGTTATGTAGGCAAATGGTCACGAAGGGCTGTTGTTGAGACCGAGCTAATTGATCTGCAAGCCAGCTGCTGGAAGCAAACAAAACCTGTCCAAATATTGGAAGTCTGGATTTCATAACCTGGGGTAGATTCTTCCAGTTCCGGTGCTGGAATGCCAGAACTAGAGGGCCCACATACAATACAATCCGTGGGCTCTATCACATAGTTCAGGTTAGTCCTTGTTTTGTGTTCAGGTGAGCTACCGACCTGGACTGTGCCAACTACCACAGGACTTTGCAACTTGCACTTAGATACTCTCTGAACATTCATCAAAGTTTGTATTTCTTCATGCCCTTTTTTTACGCTCTTCCTTTCCTGTTGAAGCCGTGTAAATGTTTTAATTACAAAAACAGAAAAGCTGGAAACACTCAGCAGGTCAGGCAGCATCCACGAAGAGAGAAACAGCGGTTCAGGTCTGTGACCCTTCGTCAGAACTGGAAAAGTTAGGGATGTAACAGATTTTAACCAGGTGCAGAGGCAGGGAAAGGGGGGAGGGAAGGAAAGAACAAAAGGGAAGGTCTGTGATCGGGTGGAAGGCAGGAGGGATTAAATGTTGCAAATGGGGATGGCAGAATCAGAAACAGCTGCTGCATCAAAAAAATAGGGGCAGGGGTTATGGTCTGAAATTGTTGAACTCGATGTGTCCAGAAAGCTGTAAAGTGCCTAATTGAAAGAGGAGGCTCTGTTCCTTGAGTTTACGTTGAGCTTCGTTGGAACAGTGTAAGAAGCTGAGAACGGAGAGATCAGAGTGGGAGTGGAGCGGTGGGGAGAATTAAAGTGACAGGGGACCGGAAGCTCGGGGTCACACTTACAGACTGAACGGAGGTGTTTCACAAAGTGGTCCTCCAATCTGCGTTTGGTCTCCCCAATGTAGAGGAGTCCACATCATGAGCAGCGAACAGTGTGCAGGTGTTGCGTAGAAAATCCGGAGTTCCGGAATCCGGACCGATCGGTGGCAGTGTCGTCCGGAATCCGTAAAATGTTCCGGAATTCGGACTCGCGACCCTGCCAACTTCAGGGCCCCGCCACTGCCCTTACCTCGGGACCTCCTCGCTGGCCCGCCCGAACACCTCCACCATGACAGGGCCCTTTCCAAACACCTCGGCGGTGGGGCCCCACCCGAACAGCTCCGCAGCGGGGAACCCACCCCCTCCCCTTTCTGACGTTCCGAAATCTGGAAATACCCAAACCTGGGCTCGAGTGTTTCCGGATTCATGACATCAGAAAGACGATCGAAAGTCCGGAAAAGTTCGGAATCCGGAATGGCCTCAGTCCCTGTAATGTATGTATGCCTGGGTTTACCTGCCACCAGGGGACACCACCGTTGGAGCCACAGACACACATGTTCAGACCTTGTCTCTAAAGAAAACCTCCATGTTTAATCCTCACTTTGAGAGCTAATAAAGTAGAGTCAGGTCACACCTGATTGAATTCACGGTACTAAGCCTATTGAGTTATTGCATAAGCAACAGTCCCGAGGGTTCTGGATTTTCGACGCTGCACCTGTACTAAATTGCAATTAGTACAAATAAATCACCGTTTCACCTAGGAGGTGTGTTTGGGGCCCTGGATGGTGGGAAGGGAGGAGGTAAAAGGGCAGGTGTTGCATCTCCTGCGCTTGCACGGGAAGGTGCTGTGGGAAGGGGAGGGACTCCTGGGGGTGATTAAGGAATGGACCAGGGTGTCGTGGAAGGAGCAGTCCCTTCGGAATGCTGAAAGGGGAGGGGAAGGGAAGATGTGTTTGGTGGTGGGATCACGCTGGAGGTGGTGGAAATGGTGGAAATGGTGGAAAATGATCCGTTGAATGTGGAGGCTGGTGGAGTTAAAGGTGAGGACAAAGGAACCCTGTCATGGTTCTGAGAGGGAGGGGAAGGGGTGAGAGCAGAAGTGCGGGAAATAGGACAGACATAGTCGAAAGCCATGTTAACCACAGTGGAGGGGAATTCTCGATTGAGGATAAAGGAAGATATACTAGTACTTCTGATATGTCTTAGACAAGCATGTAGTAAAGGCAGTGCATTTCTTGAGTTCTGACGAAGGGTCATCGACCTGAAACGTTTCTCCTGAATTGCTTATTGGATTTATTAGTGACTATCTTATTTATAACCCCTAGTTTTGGGCCCCGTACAAGGGGAAATATCTTCTCTACATCTCATTAGTCTTCATTCTAAAGGCTACATCACAAATGCAAGAATCACATTCAAAAACAGGTCATTTTCGGGTTGGCAGGCTGTATTTAATGGGGTGCCGCAAGAATCAGCTTGGGCCTCAGCTATTCATAATCTATATCAATGATTTGGATGAAGGGACCAAGTGTAATGTTTTCAAGTTTGCTGACGATACAAAGCTAGGAAGATGCAAAGAGGCTGCAAAGGGATATAGACAGGTTAGGTGAGTGGGCAAGAACATGGCAATGGAATATAATGAGGAGAAATGTGAAATTGTCTACTTTAGTAGGAAAAATAGGAAAGCAGAATATTTTTTAAATAGTGACAGATTGGGCATGTTGGTATTCAGAGGGACCTGGGTGTCCTTGTACATGAACCACTGAAAGTTAACAGACAGGTACAGCATAGAATTTGGAAAGCAAATGTATGTTAGCCTTTATTACAAAAGGTTTGGCGTATAAGAATAAAGAAGTCTTATTGCAATTCTATAGGGTCTTGGTGAGTTTACACCTGGAGCACTATGTACAATTTTGGTCTCCTTACCTTAGAAAGGATATACTTGCCTTAGAGGGATTGCAACAAAGGTTCACTAGACTGGTTCCTGGGATGGGGGGACTGCCCTATGAGTAGTGATTGAGGAGACTAGGTCTATATTCCCTAGAATTTAGAAGAATGAGAGGTGATCTCATTGAAATATATAAAATTGTTAAGGGCTTGACTGGGTAGATGCTGGGAGGATGTTTCCCCTGGCTGGGGTATCTATGGGCCCAAGTTTCGGCCTCAGTTGCTCCTGATTTTTTGGAGCAACTGGTGTAGGACGGAGTATCTTAGAAATTCAAATTCTCGGCATTTAGTTTGCTCCAGTTCTAGTCAGTTAGAACAGTTTCACTTTGGAACAGAATTTTTATTTCAAAAGGGGGCGTGTCCAGCCACTTACGCCTGTTTTCAAAGTTTCAGCAGTGAAAACTTACTCCAAACTAACTTAGAATGGAGTAAGTGAAGATTTTTGTACGCTCGAAAAAACCTTGTCTACACTTTAGAAAATCAGGCGTAAGTTACAAATATGGCGTAGGGAATGAGGGGGGGGGTTTAAAGGGAAGTTTACAAACATTAAACACTTCAGTTTTACAAATAAAGAAACATGATCAATAATAAATGATAAAAACATCAATAAATCAACCAATAAATCAATCAAAAAAAATTAGTAAGAAATAATATATATTTTTTAAATCAATAAATAAAACATTTTCTACTTACCGACTGCAGCACCGGGAGCCCTCCAACAGCATGCTGGGATGCCGCCCCCCCCCTCCCCCCCGCCCCGCCCCAGTGTGTCTCTGTCAGTGTCTCTATCTCTGTGTGTGTGTGTGTGTGTGTGTCTTTCACTCTCTGTCTGTCAGTGTCTGTGTTTCTGACAGCGAAGGGAGGGAGAGGAGGGGGGTAGAGGGAGAGGGGGGGGGGCAGGGGGAGGGGAGGGAGGGAGGGAGGCAGAGGGAGGGAAGGGATGGGGAGGGGGGGGGGAAAGAGAAGGAGAAGGAAGGGAGGAGGAGAGGGGGGGGAGAGGAGAAGGGGGGTAAGAGGAGAAGGGGGGGTAAGAGGAGAAGGGGGTAAGAGGAGAAGGGGGGTAAGAGGAGAAGGGGGGGTAAGAGGAGAAGGGGGGGTAAGAGGAGAAGGGGGGGGAAGAAGAGAAGGGGAAGGGGAGGGAGAGGAGAAGGGGGGGAAGAAGAGAAGGGGAAGGGGAGGGAGAGGAGAAGGGGGAGAAGAGGAGAAGGGGAAGGGCGGGAGAAGGGGAAGGGGGAAAGAGGAGAAGGGGGGAAGAAGAGAAGGGGAAGGGGAGGGAGAGGAGAAGGGGGAGGGAGGGAGAGGGGAAGGGAGGGAGAGGGGAAGGGAGGGAGAGGAGAAGGGGGGGAAAAGGAGAAAGGAGAAGGGGGGGAAAGGAGAAGGGGGGGAAAGGAGAAGGGGGGGAAAGGAGAAGGGGGGGGAAAAGGAGAAGGGGGGGGGGGAAAGGAGAAGGGGGGGGGAGGCTGAACGGGCCGGGCCCAAGACTTCAGGCAGGGCCCGGTCCCCAGCACCAGATTTACAGGTAGGTGGCGTTGGGTCGGGTCGGGTCCGGGGTCCGGAGCGCGGGTCGGGTCGTCTCCGGTCCAGGAGAGGGGGGGGGGGTGCGGTCGGGAGCATGGGTCGGAGGGGGGGGGGGGGGAGGGAGATGGAGGTCGGGTTGGTTCGGGTAGGGGGGGGAGGAAGGGAGCGCGGGTCAGTTCGTGTCGAGGGTGGTGGGGGGGGGGGGTGTGGTGGGAGGGAGGGAGGGAGGTTTGGGCCGGGGGGGGGGGCAGCACGGGTCGGGTCCAGTCCGGGGGGGGAGGGTCGGGTCCAGGGGCGGGGGGGAGGGGGGGGAGTCGAGTCAGGTTGGGTCGGGAGGAAGCAGGAGCTGGGCGTGGGAGGAGCCTTATGCACGCAGCCCCAGTGAGGCCATTCGGCCAGGGCTAGGGGCTGCGTGCTTCTGGCCCCTCCCACACAGTTTTGGGCGCCTGGAGCTACTGTCCATGCGCGCCCACTGTAGCGCACATGTGCAGAGGTCCCGGCACTGTTTTCAGCGCAGGGACCTATCTCTGCCCTCTACAGCTCGTGCTGCGCTGCGCCCGGCCCAAGAGGACCAGCAGGGAGCCGGAGAATCTGGAAGTTTTTTTTAGGCGCACTTTGTGGCGCGAAAAACAGGCGTCCAGTTTGGGGCTGCACCGTTCTAGGCGCGGCCCGATACTTGGGCCCATTACCAGGGGCCATTTAAGACTGAGTTGAGGAGAAATGTCTTTACTCAAAGGGTTGTGAATCTTTGAAATTCTCTACCCCAGAGGGGTGTTTATGCTTAATCACTGAATATATTCAAGACAGGAATTGATAGTCCTTTTTGGATACTAAGGGAATCAAAGGATTTGGGTATAGTGGGGGAAGGTGGAGTTGAGTGAATGGCAGAGCAGGCTCGAAGGGCCAAATGGCCTACACCTGCTCCTACTTCTTATGTTCTTAAAATCTGGAAGTGTTTTGTGGTCCCAGCAATCACTGTGCTGAATGTAAGAGATTTAGGACTGAGAGCAGGAGAAACCTTTTTTTAACATAGAGGATTGTCAGGCTGTGGAATTCCCTACCAGAGTTAGCAGAGACCATTTAAGAATATTTTAAATAGGTGGTTGAAGGCAAGCGGAATAAATCATTGAGAGTAGAGCCGACACGAGATTAGGACTGCACCTCACGTGGAAGATCAGAGACTGCTTAGACCAAATGACCTGTTATTGTGTTTCTATATAAAAGAAAAGTACTAAAAGAATGAAAATTAAATAGTAATATGAGTGCCACTTTAAAAGCTCTATCAAACATGTATCTTTCTTTAGTTCACTCAGATGAGCTAGCAGAGCGCACAATGCATTCAAGAACAGCAACTTGCATTTACATCGCACCTTTAATGTAGAAGAACAGCCCAAATGCTTTACAGAGATGTAATCAGAAATCAATGGACACCGAGCCAAAGAATATTAGGATGGTCAAATCAGAACTGAGAGATTATGGGGGAGAAATTGGGTGCATTTGCGCAAATGCCTTTGTGACCGGGCATGGCACTGACATCGACTCCCGCCATATTGAGCTGGAGTTTAGCGGTGGTGCTCCAGTGTTGCACCCTGATCTCCTGCGTCCGGAGATCGTGATGTCATCACGGTGCGCATCGCCCCGGTAATGCCCCGGACCTGAAATTCACCTCCACCCCCTCCTGCAGCAGCGCTGGGCGAAAACACCAACAGCTGCAGGAGGCGTGGGCTGCCAGCTGCTACGGAGATAATGATTAACGGCGAGGTTGCTGAGGTAAGTAATAAAAGATATACCTTTCTTGTTGCCATTTTTTTCGCGGGTTCCTGCCCACGATCATTCAGCCCAGCACTCTGCTCAAGTGCCAGGCTGCTCCCTTGCTGGTGTAGGTAGGTCCCCTTCATATTGCAGAGCCTGCAGCGATGGCCCTTCCCTTTAAGGGAGGGAAGTGCCCTTTGAACGCAGCAGTGCTGCACGGCCCAATGGGCAGTGCTGCTTCCGTTGATTTAGTGCTCCACTTCTTTCTTGGAGCACAAACGGCAAATGTTTTTAAAGTTTGAAGTTGCCGGAGCTAACTTTTCAATCTTTAAAAAAATTTGCACTCCAAACGGGGCAATGGTGAATTTCACCCCCTGTATGTTTATATGCATCTGCTGTCCACTATCTGTAGGACTGAAATTATATTCCAAATATCCTAAATCATCAATCAAATTTTAAAAAGAAATGCCACATTTGCAGATACGTCCTCACCTTTACCAAGCCTATAACGTATGACGTTAGGTGCACACTTGTCGATTTTGCTATCCTTGTGGTTTATGGTGTTTAATCTGTATCAAGATAAAACATCCCTTTCTTTGACCTCTCTCGAGGTCATGTTCCATCTACTACAGCCACTCATCTGCTTTCTCCGCATCACCTTGGCTTAAACTTTTCAATCTTTGTGGTTTATAGTTTCCTTCCTCACTTGCCACTGACTGCTGACTATGTGCGGCATAACACTGTGATCGCATCGTACCACATTTGTGATCTCATCCTCTGCTGTTACGTTGTAAGGGTCCACAGAAAGATGGAGATTTCTGTTTCTCTAAATAGATAACTTACCTCAGTATAACCAATGAATATATTCCATAGGTTCCAGTGGTAAACTCCAGGGGACGGAACCAAACAAAGCTCACTACATTTGTGACCATCTCCCATGTTTGTATGTTCAGTGGCACTTTGCAACCTGAATCACTCAGTTACTTCTGATGACACCATTCTAAATGAGACAGCACAGAGCAAGAGGAACACCACAGTTTATCAAACTGTCCCTATAGAATTTACTTGCTATAATTGCATCCTTTTTAAACTTAAAGTCATACTGTAATGATTATTCATAGCATTTTCACCACCATGGATTTTTTTTTTACTAGCAGCTGTAACAATCTTCATGAATATAAAATTACTCTGGCACAATACAAATGCATGATGGGATAAGCTGGCTGCTAGGAGGCCCAATGGTGGAACTGCTGTCCTAAGACAGAGTAGGTCAATAAAACCAATCAATATTTATGAAAACACTCTGATAAAGCACTTTTAACAGGGTTGTCCAGCAGAATTGTGACATCAAATCACTAACTATTTCAATTATTCAGACTTATTCTGGATATAAAATTACAGTGGTTTTAGAGATTTTATTTATTGAAAATCAGCTCTTTTAAACAGCTCCTCTAGAACCTTATACAATTAAAGTTATCTCTAGATCAGCAAAATCTTACTTTTGTACTGTACCCACAAAGACATAAAAATAAATAATAATTAAAATACTATTTGATACAGGAGGATGTGCAGTATGATTGGAATGTACGATGGCAAACAAGACCTCCATTGATTAAAAAAAAGCTAATAACCTTGCACACAATCATTTAGATTTACAGTCTTTCATTCAGAGTGTACAAACAGTCACCTCTCAGCATTACCTGTCCAGCCATGCCAGAAGGCTTTTAGCAGCACCTATGAGATCCACCACTGATGTCAGGAAATCATTTGGCAATCTCCTGGAGGACCTTCCATCATAGTGTCCACTCCTCCTCCGACCGGTTATAAAATTCTGAAGATTTTTGGCAGATGCATTCAGTTTGTGGGATAGTGTTTTGAGGTTCTCGGTTTCAAGCCCATAGTTCTAAAATAAAAACGAGAACCAAAGAATTCTGCATAAGTCTGCGATTTCCAGATAATCTTGCATATGCTTGATCCTAGCAAGAACATCACTCAACTATAAATGGTACTTCTTCGAAATTTTGTTTTTTTGTACACCCCTGTTCTACCATTCAAGCATAAAACTGCACTGAAATTACCAACTCATGTCCAATACCAGAAAATAACTTTGTGTATGCAAAGTGACTGGACTGCTCATTAGCAGTTACCAGTCCATATATGGAAGCAAATTTGTAAAGCACTCGTCCCTACAGGCTATATTTAGTAATTATGTGCACTTAAAAAAAAGATTTATCACTTCCTTTTAAAAAATAAATGTTGTGTAAACATAATTTAGATTTTAATGGAGAGGCAACTGAGCAGCTGTCATCTCTTTAGGGTCCTCAACAGTAAGAGTAAAAAATAGGAAATCCACAAGACCATCTTGGCGTCAGAGATAAACTGATTGTTCTTGACATGAGCCTGTGACTCACTGCTCAATCAAAGCTGTGGTCCACAACTTCAAGCAGGATTTTTTGATCTGCAAAACTGAGGTTGTAACTTATGCATTAGTAAAGTGCAATTAGATATTTCCCATTATCTAGCATAAAAATCATAAATTAACATTTATACCAGAGCATCCAATATACAATGTACAGCTATCTGCTTGCATTGTTGTTAACTGCACCAAAATTATTGTTTGATGCAATAACACTGGGGCATTAAATTACTGTTCTCCTCTCCATCTGCATACATTTGCATACTCTTAGCAACAACAATGTGCATTTATATAGTGGTTTTAACATGGAACAACATCCCATGGTGCTTCACAGAAGCGTAATCAGACAAAAATCAACAAAAAGCCAAAGAAGGAGATATTAGGAGGGGTGACTAAAAGTTTGGTTCAATAGGTGGGTTTCAAAGGGAGTCTTAAAGGAGAAGAGGAGGTGGAGAGACTGAGAGGTGTAGCGAGGGAATTACAGAGCTTCATGTCTAGACGACTGAAGGTACATCCGTCAATGGTAGGGCGATGGGATTTCAGAAAGAGTTCAAAGTTGGTGTAATGCAGAATTCTCAGCGGGTCTGTGGAAAAGCATGAAGAATTCTGGAATGAAACGGATAACAAACATGGCAGAAGAACATGGCGATACACTCGCAGAACCAAACCTTTAAGGACAGATGCAGATATCAGAAAATCCTCAGGGGGAGTATAGTGTCTCTGAGAATGTGCAGAGGATAGTTGAGCATGAAAAACTGAATGTGGAGAAAACTTCTAAACTCGGGTGTATCTGGATCAGACGGTGGAACCCATTCATTTGTAAGGCCTTTCAGTTTTGACAAAAGAAAAACCTCCAAATCCTATTGAATTCTTGGCCGCTTACCCTCTGAAGAACAAGTCGCAGTTTGAAGAGAGACACTAGCATGCACAGAACTACATAGAAATGAAGACTTCACCAGCCTCATGCAGTTGAGAAGGGGAGGTGACTAATTTTGAATATCAGTTTACAAAAACAATTAAAAGAAAAAAAAAAATGAGCCTATGCAGAAGACCAGAATATACATGAAGTGGCCCGTTATCTATTTAAAGTATGTTAACTGTGCAGGGATTTTCCTCATTTTCTACAATTTACATAAACATTATGATGGTGAATAATTCAGTTGTTTTTTTTTTAAGAAAAAAGTTCTCAAATCCAAGAATCCTCCAGAAGTGGCCATTAGGATTATTAGAGTTACTGAACATGCGCCAACAAAGCTGATTTGTTTTATACCTTTAACCTCACTGCAGCATATGAACAATGAGTCCACAAATAATTTTATTACAGTTATACAGTTTGGGAGTGAGTTGAAAGCACAAATAAATTCTACAAATTCTGAAGGCCATATAAGTACAACGCTAAAGAAAAATACTGTTATTTATTATCAGCAACTAGACAATAATACGACAAATAAATTACAGAATACACTTCGATCAAAGATGCAGCACCATTTGTCTTCCTAAAATAATTTTTAAGACATGAAAGCACACTTTAAAAAAGGCATAGATTTTTACAGATCCTTATCGCAAACATCTTAAAGTACTGTGTATACAATTCATTACTTTTGGAGTGCATTGCTGCTAATACAGGTAAACATGAGTGTATGAATGTAACCATGAGTGAAGCACATTAAACAATATCTTCTCACCAGCTGGATAACAGAAATTGACAGTAATTCCAGCCCAATCCCAACCACAAATAGAACTGTTTTTATTTGGCACAGCAAAAATAAAATATAGGAAAATATGAGAAAATTGCACAGGCATTTGAATCATGGTTGGATTTATTTGTAAAAATTACTTTATTAATTAGGTTTACCACAACATGAGCCGATTCAGTGGAAAGTCGGGGAAAGCTCACTGCGTGGATGAGAAGTCTACAGAAGGGCGTCGCAGTGAGTGGCCATTTTGTGTGTCGTGAAATCACCCCATGAGAACAGGAAGAGACTGGTGACAAAGGGGGCCAGTATTGATCGGAGGCTCAGCTTTTGCAATAAAAGAAATGCGGCTCCTACGTGAAACTTATAGGCGGGGGGTGGGGGGGGGGGGGGGGGGGGGGGGCGGATCATTAACCTGAAAAACCAGGTGGGGTTGGAGCATGAGGGCAGTTGAATTGTTAAAAATTGGATTCCCAAACTGAATCCACCTCCAACCCGTCCACTTCCGGTTTTAATGGAGGTGGGACAGGAAGCAGGGTGGAGACGGGACATCAATTGAAATATTATAATGAGGCTGGAAGCCTCTTTTAACCTCCATTTTGTTTTACTGCACGTGGACAGGTTTTACACAATTTATAAAATCTGGCGGTTACAGTAAGGCAGGGATTACTGGATCCAGGAGGTAAGTGCCTTTATACCTACCTCCTGGATCCAGGATCCTTATCTAACCCACCTCGCCGTGATCGGAACACCTCCCCCCCCCCCCCCCCCCACCCACCACCAGGCCTCCGTCCCAACCCCATTGATGATGCTTGGGCCAGCCACATTCTTTTCTCCCACTGCCCCCCTCCCTAATTCTCCGGTGGCTGCCCAGTGTCTTCCCTTCAACTTCACTCCACCCCGATCATCCGGTCCCGATCCTCTCTCTCCCCCTCCCCCCACCGCCAACCCCGATCATCTGCCCGATCCCTCTCCTCACCCGATCCTTTTAACGGCCTGGTCCGACCCCCAATCCTCTGCCCAACCCACCCGCCACTACCCAATCCTTTTAACGCTCTCACCCTCCTCTGTGTGGCCTAGTGCCGCAGGCCTACCCACCTGCAGTCAGCCACCCTCTCCATCCGGCTGGCTGCAGGTGGGAAACCAAGGCCTCACATGCAAATCAGGTCCTGCCATTAAAGTCGGCAAGGCCTGCGGGATAACACCTCGGAGACCCCACCTCCACCCCCCGGCCCACCTCCTTCCCTATGGAATCCAGCCCTATGTTTTGATGCAAAGCTCCTATCAAACATATGGATGAAACGTAACTGGCGGTTGTTTCCTGAAGGTGTACATTGAAAGAGAAGTAAATTCTCTCCTTCAAAGCTCAGAAGTTGAGCTGTAGGGAAAATGCTATTTACCCCATAGCATTTCACATTAAAATAATTTTAGTATGTTCACATTAGCAACGTCATGTACAGTGTACAAAACAAAAAACTGGTGAACTGTGCATGTACACTACCATTTTCCTAAAAGTGAAAGAACAGCAAAATTGTCCAATTTCCTCTCCAAATTTTTACCTAAAAATTATTTTCTAGCAATAATAAATTTTGAATTCACCTAAATGCTGAGGTAGAAGGAAACCAACTCCAGAGAAGAGTGCCAGTATTCCAACATGCTGCCAATTCAATTTGTTTTAAATAAGTGAACCAAGGATGAGTCAATACGCAGACCATGTTTTTATTTCTGAGGCCTGGGCCAAATACAACTTAGGTGGCTTGGTTTCATTGGTCCAGAGCAGCTTTCAGACCAGTGCCAGTTCATGACACCCTCACCTCTGGGTCAGAAGCTTGTGGGTTCAAGAGCCACATTGGGATTTAAGCCCATAACCTAGGCTTACAATGTAGTTCAGTGCTTAGGAACTGTTGTACTGTTAGAAATCTGAACCCTCAGATAAGATATTAAATATGCCTGTTCAGGTGCAAGGTGAAGATTCCATGGCACTATTCAAATAACAGCAGGGTGTTCTGGTGTCCTGGCCAACATTGCTTCAACAGATGCAACCAAAAATAAACAGACCAACTATCTCATTGCTGTGGCGTATTACTGGCATAGAATGGCTACTACTTTGCATAACAGCATTCCAAAAGCAATTCACAGTATAGAGTGCTTTGAAACACTTAGAGAATCTTATTTTAAAAATAACTAGAACTTTTTGTCTTGGGTTTTACATAGTTTCAAATAGGAAACGTAAATAAATTTAAAATGGCAGTAGTTCCTTCAATTAATTACAAAAATGGGGGAACCTGGGGGCACTACGACTGTGAATTTGGCAGTTCACGCCCCCTATTTTGTACTTGGTGAAAGCAGGTTGTTTGCTCATAAATCAGCTGAATAAAAGATTCTCTGATGTTTATGCGGCTTAAGGTATACATTGTAGGATAGCGCAGATGTAGGAAAGTCAGTGATAAGACAACTCTCAACACCATTGTTTACTGAAGTGTAAAAACTTAATCAGTTTGTCTGCTTGATCTATTCAAAAGAACATTTGCTTTTACATCAGGAGATCAGATAGATACATTTCCCATGCCTCTGCTAGGTATTAAGCTGTCATTAACATCCAATACTTGCATCGAGACATATCAAACTCTGAGCATTTTGGGCTTCACCTCGATCTGAAAAAGCTACTTCAAGACTGTCTATCAAAGAACAGAGGGAATTTCATCTGTTTTACCCAACAAAACTCTTCTTTTTTTTTTAAGTAATTAAGTTGAAAGCGATATTGGTCAGAAATCACAGAAAGACTGAAGTTTGAAAAAGGCAAACTAATGCCTTTCAGATCATATATTTTCCTAACTTTTTAGTTCTCTTTCGCTTTTTAGTGGCAAATGCATCTGGTCAGTAACTGTACCTGTGCAAATGGCATATGATAATGACATTTTCAACTATCTGGACTGGGCATTCTACATACTCAGCTGTAAGTTATAATCGAGGTTAATTATTGGACCTAAGCCACAATAATTCAATAAAAAGGAGTAAAAAAACACAGGTACAAGTTTGATAGGAGATGAGTAATTTTCATCTTCACCACTTGGGCAGTAAACTGGCAGAGCAGTTTGCCCGCCCATTATAGAACCTGCCTGATATTCACTTTCACCAATTAGGAAACAAGCAGAGTGGATTGCTCATCCTTTACAGACCCCCCCCCACCACCCCCCCAAGCCATTTTAGATGAAAAAAATGACAGGAAAAACATAAGAACATAAGAACTAGGAACAGGAGTAGGCCATCTAGCCTGCTCCGCCATTCAAAGAGATCATGGCTGATCTGGCCGTGGACTCAGCTCCACTTACCCGCCCGCTCCCCATAACCCTTAATTCCCTTATTGGTTAAAAATCTATCTATCTGTGATTTGAATACATTCAATGAGCTAGCCTCAACTGCTTCCCTGGGCAGAGAATTCCACAGATTCACAACCCTCTGGGAGAAGAAATTCCTTCTCAACTCGGTTTTAAATTGGCTCCCCCGTATTTTGAGGCTGTGCCCCCCTAGTTCTAGTCTCCCCGACCAGTGGAAACAACCTCTCTGCCTCTAAACCCTAATTCTATCATCATCATAGGCAGTCCCTCGGAATTGAGGATGACTTGCTTCCACTCTAAAAATGAGTTCTTAGGTGACTGCATCGTCCAATACGAGAACCACAGTCCCTGTCACAGGTGGGACAAACAGTCGTTGAGGGAAAGGGTGGGTGGGACTGGTTTGCTGCATGCTCTTTCCGCTGCCTGCGCTTGGTTTCTGCATGCTCTCAGCGATGAGACTCAAGGTGCTCAACCTGTTCAACCTGCGTCATCTCCAGGCCAGATCCAAGACCACCCCAACCTCTGTCATTGAGCTACAGTACGCGGACGAAGCCTGCGTTTGCGCACATACAGAGGCTGAACTCAAAGTCATAGTCAACGTATTCACTGAGGCGTACGAAAGCATGGGCCTTACACTAAACATCCGTAAGACAAAGGTCCTTGCACAAACCTGTCCCCGCCACACAGTACCCTAAATCTAACAGTGATAAGGTATCACAGATTTTTCTGCTTGAGCAGCACAACCTATCAACACTACTTGCAGAGTGTGTAGAATTCCCAATACATCCTCAGTCAATCCAGAAAGTTGAAAGTGTCATCATGACATGCCATTTGCACAGGTAAAATTACTGGTCAGATATATTTGCAACCAAAAAGATTCAGAACTTGTGTACTTCTCCTGAATATCTTGTGGATACAGGAAGGTTTGTACTATGCATGCCACACAGAGAACCTGCATTGCAACTGCATTTGCCATTTCTCTAAATCTATCGCCACTACCTTAATTTCTAAAAATAAGTAGGTACTGGGCCATAACTTGCAGCCCCTACTGGTGCGTTAGCGCCCGTAAGGGCCGTGCAAATTTTCACACCAGATGCGTATGCGCAAAAACCCGGAACTTGCGATCTGTCAATCTAGACAGATCCGACGCATCCCCGGAAAAAGGGCATTCACGGGTGGAGAGTTGAACTATTTGCCCAATGAATGCCCGTAGAATTCTTATGCCTGGTAAAAGCAAGCGTAAAGGCCTGCTTTTACCAGTGTAAGAGTTCTAAAAAAACATTAAAATAAATGTTTTTTCACTCATTTATGCATTAAAAACCCTGTGCAATAAACACAAAAGGATAGTATGCAAGTACAGCAAGTGATCAGGAAGGTCAATAGAATCTTGGCCTTTATTGCAAAGGGGATGGAGTATAAAAGCAGGGAAGTTGTACAGGGTATTGATGAGGCCACACCTGGAATACTGCGTGCAGTTTTGGTTTCCATATTTACGAAAGGATATACTTGCTTTGGAGGCAATGCAGAGAAGGTTCACAAGGTTGATTCCAGAGATGAAGGGGTTGACTTATGAGGAAAGGTTGAGTAGGTTGGACCTCTACTCATTGGAATTCAGAAGAATGAGAGGTGATCTTATCAAAATGTATAAGATTATGAGGGGGCTTGACAAGGTGGATGCAGAGAGGATGTTTCCACTGATGGGGGAGACTAGAACTAGAGGGCATAATCTTACAATAAGGGGCCGCCCATTTAAAACAGAGATGAGGAGAAATTTCTTCTCTGAGGGTTGTGGATCTGTGGAATTCGCTGCCTCAGAGAGCTGTGGAAGCTGGGACATTGTCTCTTTCTGTCTTTAATTTATTCAGTTTCTTAAAGAATAAGAGAATATGGGGTTATAGAGAGCGGGCAGGGAAGTGGACCTGAGTCTATGATCGGATCAGCCATAATCGTATTAAATGGCGGAGCTGGCCGTATGGTCTTCTCCTGCTTCTATTTCTTATGTTCTTATAAGGTAAGTTTATTTTTAGCCCCGTTAAAACATGTAAATTTATTTTTCAAAATTTAAATTTTTGTTTTAAATATTTAATTAATTTTAAATATGTAATGATTTATTTATTTGTTTATTTGAATTCTAGATACATTTTAGGGGATATTATCATTCATACTTATGGGTTTTCTGTACATACGGAATCCCCATAAGCATGAATGGGGCTCCACTTCAGTCATTCGTTGGGCCGGCCCATGTGATCCCAGGGACGCTTGCGAACCGCATGCACCCGAAATACGTGGACCTCGTCCTACGGGTACCCAGAGAGGCCCAGGACTGTGAATCTCCATACCAGCCGGACCACCAGGTACATGGGCAATTTATTTGTGGATCGGAGGCATTACCCCGTAGGAAGACTCTGACTGCAAATTCAGGGCCTATATTTTTAGTGGCTGCAAGGAATAGGTGAGAAATTAGATCATGGCTGATCTGTATCTTAACTCCATCTTGGATAATCCTGGATGACATTTGCCAATCTTACCTCCCTTCCATTAGGGAAGAGTGATGATATAATATATGAGGAATGCCCCACATTTGGAAACATGGCCAACAACCAGAGCACCTATTTATAACATTTTCAATACGGCAGCCTAAAAAATAGCTGTATGGGCCGAGTGGATTATCTGGTTCAACAGAAAATTTTGAGGGGTACAATCCAAGTTGTCAAAAGGCTATAAAGCATATATGACATAAATGTAAGCTGGATATTTTACTTAAAACATAAGCACACAACTGGAAACACTAATTTAAAAGTAACAAGCCACAAGCAGTACCAGGAATCAAAGAATCTTACAGCATATAAGGAGACCATTCGGCCTATGCCTGCTCTCTGAAAGAACTATCCAATTAATTTCACTCTTTCTCCACAGCCCTGCAAAGTTTCCCTTTTGATCTAAACACCGTCTTTTCCCAAGACTGGTCAGTTCGGAATACATTTCCTCAAATAGACCGATACAGAGAGAAAAAGGCAAAGAGATTGTACTTACCAAAGCACACAACAGGTCTACAGCCTCTAGGATAAGTTCCTGATGACCGATACGAGTGACCCCAAGCTCTTCTAGTTCCTGGTGAGTGATACGCAGAAGTTGATCTCCACTGATTTTTTCCCTCTCAAAGTTCTTAATGTATTGCTGCAGGCAGTCATCAAGGCCTAATGGTTATTAATAGAAAAACATATATTAAACCTACTGTAAAATATAAATTTAAATACACAGCATGTCCCAGTAGAGCTACACTGCTCTTATGAATTTGTTATTTAGAATCAAATGTAGAGCCATGTGTAACAGCAAAGAAAACCTGCAAATGTTTATACAGTTTTAATTTCCCCATGGCACTTCCGTACTCCACAGCTAATAGATTTTAATCCACTGAACTAGAGGAAAATAACTTCTCTGTAGGTCATAAATGCTGTGCAAGTTAAAATATACATTCAAAACCAAAGCTGAAACTGCATGTTAAATCTTTCAACACTTCATTTTAGGTGTCAACTGTGACTCAGTGGTGATTCTGGCCTCTGACTCAGAGGGTTGTGAGCACAAGAGCTCGGCTGATATGCATTACTGAGGGAGTGCTGCACTGTTGGAGGTGACGTTTTTTTGGTGGAGAAATAAGAAATAGGAGCAGGAGTAGGCCATTTCTCCCCTCGAGCCTGCTCCATCATTTAATAAAATCATGGCTGATCTGATCTTGGGCTCAGCTCCACTTCCTTGCCGCTTCCCATAACCCTTTACTCCCTTATCATTCAAAAATCTGTCTATCTCCGCCTTAAATATATTCAGTGACCGGCCTCCACAGCGCTCTGGGGCAGAGAATTCTACAGATTTACAACTCTCAGAAGAAATTCCTCCTCATCTCAGTTTTAAATGGGTGGCCCCTTATTGTGAAACTATGCCCCCTAGTTCTAGATTCCCCCACGAGTGGAAACATCCTCTCTGCATCTACCTGTCGGGTCCCTTCAGTATTGAATATGTTTCAATACGATCACCTCTCAATCTTCTGAACTCCAGTGAGTATAGGCCCAACCTGCTCAACCTTTCTTCCTAAGTCAACCCCCTCATCTCAGGAATCAACCTAGTGAACCTTCTCTGAACTGCCTCCAATGCCTCCTTAAATAAGGTGGCCAAAACTGTACTCTAGGTGTGGCCTCACCAATACCCTGTACAGTTGTTGCAGGATTGCTCTGGTTTTATACTCCATCCCCCTTGCAATAAAGGCCAACATCCATTTGCCTTCCTGTTTACTTGCTGTATCTCCAAAAGCATACTCACTTTTTATATTTCATGCACAAGGACCCCCAGGTCCCTCTGTACTGCAGCATTTTGTAACACCTCTCCATTTAAATAATAATTTGCTTTTTTATTTTTCCTGCCAAAGTGGATAACCTCACACTTTCCCACATTATACTCCATCTGCCAAATGTTTGCCCACTCATTTAGCCTATCTATATCCCTTTGCAGATTGTTTGTGTCCTCCTCACAACTTGCTTTCCCACCCATCTTTGTATCAGAGAAATTAAACTGAATAGTACTCTCTCAGGTAGCACTGTTTTGAAGAACAGCAGGGGTGTTCTCCCCAGTGGCCTGGCCAATATTCATCCCTCAATCAACATCTAAAAACAGATTAACTGGTCATTGGCACATTACTGTTTGTGGGACACTGCTGTGCACAAATTGGCTGCCGTGTTTCCCAACACTAAAACAGTGACTACTTCAAAAATGTTCTTTATTGGCTATAAAGGGCTGAGAGATATCCTGAGGTCATGAATGGCACTATATAAATGTAATTCTTTCTTTCAAATGACAGCTGTAAAAATAAAGGTTTTAAATAGTCAAAAACTAGCAAAAAGAACTTACATATTGATTCACCGTTCTGTAAAAACTACTGTGTTGAGTTTATAAAATTTTACACTGTGGCGGAGCTTTTGAGAGAGTTAAAAATGGTAATCAATTCAAGATATGACGCAGTAAAGCCCCAATGCACTGTGCCACAGAGTGGTATAATTTGTGTCTGCATCTACAATTTCATTAAGCAGTAAGTTACTGATAACAATGTCATCAGGGGAAAAAATACCTAACAGAAGTCAGATGGGTAGGGCAGTGGTAGGGGGAAAAATAGGATGGGGCAGTTACCTTAGCAAATCTCAAAAATCTCGCAGCGGTTAGAAATAACCAGTTTACGGCCATCTCTGGTCACTTTAAATAATCAGGATCGACTGCAAACCAATATGGTGGGCATATTGTGTTTAATCAGAATTTAAGATGGGTATAACACATTAGTTATACAGCAAAAACATGCGACTGTGTCAAGTAACTTATACTGATCTGATCGGACAGACGGTTGCCATGCGTGAGCAGTTCTCTGGCTTGTGGCCTCTCATCTTTTCGTCTAGAGCCCCCTCGAAGAGTGTTCAACCAGCTCAACTTCTGTCTAGCCCTCACCTCCACCGCCTGTCAGAAGGTCACTTTTATTCTCTTTTTAGGGGTGGGCCTGAAATGGGATATTGACAAAACCTTTTGGCCAATAGAGGTTCCCCTAAAAACTCAGTACTCAATGGGGCATCGCAATTGTCGCCTCGATTCTTGAAACAAAGCCCTCCCTAAAGATGGATCATGATCTTGTTCACATGTCTTTCCTGTTTATACGTTCCAAAGGTTCTTTCTTTGAAATGTGTCTTAGCTTTCTCGTCCCTATCCTCTCTGGTACAATTAGTACAAGGCGTGGCCCTGTACCCTCTCAACCATGAGGCCCAAAGGCAAAGCTGTCTCATTTAAATCGGTCATTACCTTTTTTATGACTAGCAAAATACTCCATTCTGAGATTGTGTTCAACTTAACCTCCCCAACTTCCTTCAATTCTAAGTCTTTCTATACTAATTAACTTTTATGTATCTTCGCAAACAGTTCTATTAAGCTAACTTCAATCCCTATCATAGCAGTATACATAAAATACATAAACAAGGTTCAAGTCTTAACTTAAAAACAACAGATACATGTATATTGCTATCACAGTGCAGAATGCTATAACATCCGCAGGAAACCAAAATATTCGCACATTCCAAGCATCTATCCAGCCATTCTAATACTAACCTGAGGAGACTTTTTGTCTCCAGTTCTAACACAACCATGTAAGCACAGCATTATTTGTGTCATAGTTTCATTCGCATAACCATATGTTTTTAGGTATCCTTAACTGCTAACACAGCAACACTAACAGGGGCAGTGGAGTATTGTACCTTCGTTTTAATCGAACATCTTAGCCAGAATATGGTACAGTGTGAGTGGAAATAAAAACATCTTACAATAAAAAAAATTGCAATTGATGCAGAAAAGAGCCAATTGTTTAACTATTGAGTAACATCACTGAAGAAACGTTTAATAACTTCCACATCTTCGAAATTATAAATTCTTTCCTCCTTCTTCCCCTAATATTTCCTTCCCTCTCTCCTGAAGGTGTTGACTTGTGGTTTCATGGTTGCCTGGCACCCTCCAGTACCTCACTCACCCAAGTGACCATTCACCCACACACATTTCCAGTATCAGTTACTACGCAGCAATCAGGAGCTCGAACCAGGAGTGATTCTCTCCTCCCTGACCGAGGCCAGTTGAAGCTAGTTCTAGTGCCCTAATGCGTCCCCGGTTTGTATCAACTAAACAAGCAAATGCCAAGTATCAAATCTGGGACATTCCCTAATCTATGCAATTCATTTTAATCAACAGGGAGCTCTGCAAATTTTCAGTGTGTCACATAATAACCCCTTCATAATAACATTTCATTAAATGCAGAAAAGCTTAAGATTTGTGTTTTTTTAAAGCAAGCATTTTTAGTGATTATCTCATTGCTAAAGATGTGTGAATGCTGCAAGTTACAAAAGTAATTCAGTTCAATTTTGTACTCAGAAGGATAGCAATGCTGGTCTGGGAAACCATTAGCCTACCATATTAACATCCCTCTCTTTGAGAATATCTAGATTTGAGATACAAGGTTGTAAACCAAAACGTGGAGGCGTCAGCACACAGAATAGAATTCCTCAAAAACATAGATACAGCTTTGCAGCCTCACTTCCAGATATGTATTAATATACATGTTGTACCAACTTGAGAAAAATATTTGTTTTCTTGACATTTTGAGGTGGATTAATTATGTATGATTTATTTACAAAGCCTAACCAAAGATATTACTCTACATTGTGTTATCCCAGAAAAAAACATGCAGTATTTCACAACAGCCTTGTGGTACTACGAGGTCACTTTATGCTGCTATGCACGGATGTCTAAAGAAGCTCATTTATAATTACTAATATTTAAAATTCCATTACAAAGTTCTAATTCTTAGCACATTACAGGTATATATTGCATTTTCAGTAAACTATATTTCTGTATTGTTTAAAAATATTCCATTCCATTTCTCATTCTCAAAGATCAGTCACAGGGCTCAAATTTAACACAAAACTGCAGCCTCCAACGACTTACATTCATATAGGGGATTTAATGTAGAAAAACATCCCAAGGCGATTCCCAGACACATAATCAAAACAAAATGAACACCGAGCCAATGGAGAAGCTATGAGGAGGGGTGAACAAAAGGTTTGTCAAAGAGTTGGATTTTAAAGAAGATATTAAAGAGGAGACCAAGGTGTCAATCAGAGGGGTTTAGGGAGGGAATTCTGGAGCTGGAAGGCACTGCCACCAATGGTGGGGTGAATATGCAGAATAGACAAGTACTTTATTTTTTGGAGTAAAAGCCACCGTTTTATCTGTACAAAACAGAAAATCCACTTCTCGGATATCCACCATTAATTGCTTTTTCCACTTCTTGCTCTTGATTGAAATTAGATGAAAAATAGGATCACTGTGCATTAAAAAAAATAATCATTGCTAAATAAAATAACTTTTTGACTTGGTATCTAAATTGTTAATCCAATGCTGCTACTTCCAATCTCTCACATACTCCAGCCTGCAGTAATTAGCCAGGGGACAAAAGGTGAACATCTTTTGACAGAAGGTGAACAAATCTTCTCAAGCAAATAATTGAGTAAATGTGGTTTACTTGGATTTTCAAGGGTTCAAAGTTCCCCATGAGATTAGTAAAGAAGCTTAAAGCTTATGTCTAGATGGACAGAGCACTAGCCTGGCAAGAGAATACAGATGGGGTGATCAACAGAAAATGCTCTGCCTGAGTTACATTGGTATCCATTCCATACTATTTACAGTATTTGTTAATGACATGGATCAGGATTTCTGTAGTCCTATTAGATTTGCGGATGATACAGAGCTATGTGGGCAGGTAACAATTAGAAAAGAGAGTGAATATCTTCCAAGAGACCTGAACTAGTTACATAGATTGGCTGAGACATAGCAAATAGATTTGAGTGTTGATATAAATATAGGGTAAAGCATAAAGGAGTAGATAACAGTAAAATATAGAACATGGAATTTGGAGTGATCACTGATCATACTCTGAACGTATCTGGTCATTGTAAGGCAATTATTAATAAGACAATTCAGGATACTGGGATTGGTCATACTGACATTGTACAGATTGATGGCAAGACCAATTCTGAAGTGATCATATAGTTTCCATCAGACTGAATACAAGTGCATGAGAAAGAATTTGCAGGGGAGTGGTCAGGGCAAGTCCAGGCCTTAGAGGTCAAAGCAATGAAGAAAGATTCAAGTGACTAAATTAATTTTAACTGAGGAAGACATGATTCAGATCTTCCAAAAATCATTGAAAAGTACAGATGAGTAAAGAAACGATTTCTCTTGGACAACAAACATAAGAAAATAAGAAATAGGAACTGGAATAGGCTGTGTGCCCTTCGAGCCTGCTCCACCATTTAACAATATCATGGCTGATCTTCTACCTCAACTCCACCTTCCCGCATTATCCCCATATCCCTTAATTCCCTAGTTCCCAACAATTTATCGACCTCTGTTTTGAATATACTCAATGACTGAGCATCAACAGCTCTCTGGGGGAGAGAATTCCAAAGGTTCACCTGATCTCAGTTCTAAATGGCTGACCCCTTATTCTGAGACTATGACCCCTTGTTGTCGATTCCCCAGCCAGAGGAAACATTTTCCCAGCATTAACCCTGTCAAGCCCCTTAAGAATTTTATATGTTTCAATTAGATCACCTCTCATTGGACTCAATTTTCCCCAGTATTTGCTCCATTTTTATTTGGAGTTGGCTGCTTTTTCTGGCCTAACTTAAAAATCCCCAGTATCCCCAATCAATTTGCACCAGACTTAGTTACATTTTTTTTAGGTTTTTTGTTGCTCAAAAGGGGGCATACCAGCCACCTACGCCAATGCTGCCCATTTAGGCAACTTTGGCCAGCTAATAGTTACTCCGTTTCTACTTCGGCCAGCGTATGTGGCCACTTGAGAAAACCCTTGCGGAGAATTAAAGAAATCGGCGCAGGTAAGTGCAGCAGATGCCCAGACAGCAGCAGCAGCAGGAAAGGTAAGAGCGGTGGGGAGAGAGCGAGAGAGTGGGGGGAGAAAGAGAATGGAGGGGAGAGAGAGGGGTGTAGATAGGTGCTGCGCCCGGGAAGGAGGAGGCCACTCGGCCTGGGCTAAGGGTGGGAGAACGCAGCGGGCCTGGGACGGATCGGAGCAAACTGGCCGACATCGGGGGCCACAGAGCAGCGGCATGTCAATATAGAGGTGGGGGGGGGGGGAGAAAAGAGGGTGGGAGGGAGCGAGTAAACTGGCTGACATCGGGGGCCACAGAGCGGCGGCAATTCAACCAGAAGAAGCCCAAACAGATAAATTTTTTAAACTTTGTTCTACTTTCCTTGTAGGGCCGGAATGAACAGGGTCCTCCCGAAACTGCTTCTCCATGACGAACCTTGTTGCCAACGACCGCAATCTTACTCCTGCCCGCCAATAGAAACACAGCACTCTTTTGGCACGCAGACACAAGTAGCTCTTTAAAAATGGCCGATTGCCAACTCGGAGCGCTACTGCGCATGCGTGGCCATTACAGAGACATCAGGAACATCACTTTTTTCCAACGTGCATGCGCAGACATCCCAGCACATTTTTCCAGCGCAGAACGCAGGCTCCACCCCCCCGAGGTGACTGGTCACGCTGCACGGCTGCAGAGTAGAGGCCAAACAGCAGCGAAAGTACAAAGATTTTTTTCTGGAGCATCAACTGACGTAATGAAGCAGCGCAATTCAGGCAAGTACGCTAGAAAACGTGCTCGTGCAAAATTGAGCCCATTCTTCTAAACTATAGGGCATATAGGCCTAATCTACTCAATCTCTCCTCATAGGGCAAACCCCTCATCCCAGGAACCAGTCTAGAGAACCTTTGTTGCACGCCCTCTAAGGCAGGTATGTCTTTCTGTAGCTAAGACCAGAACTGTACACCGTAATCCAGGTGCGGCCTCACCAATGCCCTGTATAATTGTAGTAAGACTTCTTGAGGCTGAAATTCAGGGCTCAGAAAGACCCGTGTGGCGGAATCACGTGGCTGCCGTTTTGTCATCAAATGGCCGACGTGACCCAAACTCAGGTTGAGAATTTTTGGCCTGGTCCCGATTCTGCTCGATCCTGATGACCGTCGCAAGTGCGTCATCAGAATGCGCACCACCACTTTCCCTCACCTTAAAATTGCACTGACTGAAAATCAGTTGAAAAATCGTAGCCCCACCGCATGGTGCCCGACAGCTTTCTCTGTCGGTGCACTTTCTGCTGACTGTGTGCGGCCCGACAGAGCAGCGGCCCTTCAAGGGGAGGGCTCACTGCCACGACTGCCATGTATTAATTTTTGCTGGCCGACTTCCTGATTGGCCAGCAAGATATTGCCCATGGGTTCCTCTTGGGTGCCAGGCCGCTAGCCCGGCTGAAACCCTCCCTGGTGGACCAATGGGCGAAGATTTAAAATGCCCGATTATCTCCCCTTTAATGAAGGGGAGAGAGCGACGGAGTCCTGGTCCAGACTCAAATTCAGCTTCTCAGCCTGACTTCCTGTCTATCTCCCGCCCCCACTATGACCAATTTCCTTTGGGACTTTGAAAAAATTTCAAAGTCCTGAAACTCGATCATCCAACCACATCATGGATCCCTGCGGTAAGAACATAGAAAATTCATAGATGCGCCAGCTTTCTTACGCTACTGAATTTTGGCCCCTTTTACTCTTGTACTCTAATCTCTTTGGAACAAAAGCTAACATACCATTTGCTTTCTTAATTGCTTGCTGTACCTGCATGTTAATTTTGTGATTCATGTACAAGGACACCAAGGTCGCTATGAATGCAACTATTTCCCAGTCCCTCACCAGGCAACAAATATTCTTCATTTTTGTTTTTCCTACTAAAGTGGATAACTTCACACTTCCCCACATTCTGGGCCCAAGTTTCGAGCCGCGCCTTGAACGGCGCAGTCCCGACCTGGACGCCCGTTTTTCGCGCCACAAAGTGCGCCTAAAAAAAACCTCCGTATTCTCCACCTCCCTGCAGGTCCTCTGGCCCTTGGCGCAGTGCAGCAGGAGCTGTAGGGGGCGGAGCCAGGTCCCTGCGCTGAAAACAGTGCCGGGACTTCTGCACATGCGCGCTACAGTGGGCGCGCATGTTCAGTAGCTCCAGGCGCCCAAACTGTGTGGGAGGGGCCGAAGCACGCAGCCCCTAGCCCTGGCCGAATGGCCTCACTGGGGCTGCGTGAATAAGGCTCCTCCCACGGCCAGCTCCTGCTTCCTCCCGACCCGACCCGACTCGACTCCCGCTTCCCGCCCCCGGACCGGACCCAACACCCACTCCCGCCCCCAGACCGGACCTGACACCCGCTCCCCCCCGCCTCCGGACCCGACACCCGCGCTCCCCCCCCCGGACGGGATCCAACCTGACCTCCCTCCCCCCGACCCGAACCGGCCTCCCTCCCACCACCCCCCCCGACCCGACCCAACGCCACCTACCTGTAAATCTGGTGCTGGGGACGGGCCCTGCCCGAAGTCTCGGGCCCGGCCCGTTCAGCCTCCCTCCCCCTTCTCCTTCCCCTCCACCCCCCCCAATCTCCTTCTCTCCCCCCCCAATCTCCTTCTTCCCCCCCCCATCTCCTTCTCCCCCCCCCATCTCCTTCCAAATCTCCTTCTTCCCCCCCCAAATCTCCTTTCACCCCCATCTCCCCTTTATCCCTTCTCCCCCCATCTCCCCCATCCCTCCCCTTCTCCCCATCCCTCCCTCTGCTCCCCCCCTCTCTCCCTCTACCCCCCCTCCCCTCGCTGTCAGAAACACAGACACTGACAGACAGAGAATGAGAGACACACAGACAGACAGAGAGATAGAGACACTGACAGAGACACACTGAGGGGTGCATCCCAGCACGCTGTTGGAGGGCTCCCGGAGCTGCAGTCGGTAAGTAGAAAATGTTTTATTTATTGATTTTAAAAAAAAATTATTTCTTATTAATTTTTTTTGATTGATTTATTGGTTGATTTATTGATGTATTTATCATTTATTATTGATGATGGCTCTTTATTTGTAAAACTGAAGTGTTTAATGTTTGTAAACTTCCCTTTAAACACCCCCCCCACCATTCCCTATGCCTGATATGTCACCTACGCCTGATTTTCTAAAGTGTAGACAAGGTTTTTTCGAGCGTACAAAAATCTTCACTTACTCCATTCTAAGTTCATTTGGAGTAAGTTTTCACTCACGAAACTTTGAAATCAGGCGTATGTGTCTGGACACGCACCCTTTTGAAAAAAAATTCTGTTCCAAAGTGAAACTGTTCTAACTGACTAGAACTGGAGCAAACTAAATGACGAGAATTCCGATTTCTAAGATACTCCGTTATAAAGAAAATTAGAGGGCATCAGACACTGGGGCCACGATTTCGCCAACTGTGGTGGGTCTAGGGCGGCCTGGGTCTGTGGCGGGTTGCGACCCCGCTCCTGGCTCCAGCCCACAATGTGAAAATAAACTTCCCAAAATTGGGCTTGTTAAGCCCGCCTTGCGAGGTTCCCGGCCAATCAAAAGAAAGCGGGTTTGAAGATGTCATTTGATGACGCATCATCAGCCGGTTTCCTTAAAGGGACCATGGCCACATTGATTTTGACACTCGCAGGGTTGGTAAGATTCCAACCTAGTAGTCTATAAAGATGCTATAATTCAGTTCCTCTGAAACAAGAATCTGTCAATGAAAAACACGCTGCTCATCAAGATTTATAAAAGTATAGTGCTCGGTGCCTTTTGATAGAATTATTATTTCAGTAACATTTTGGAAATAAAACTAGACATGTTGAGAAATTGTGTCATTGTTGCTATCAAGACATTTTTAGTAATTACTAATCTCAAACAACTTGTGTAACCATCTATAGCAGTGATAACTGTTACAAATGCTTCAACTAATTCAGCGTTCATTGCACAGGATGGCAGTCCAAAATGTAACCATTCCAAGTGTAAATAAATTGCTTATTAAGTAACATCTAACTACAGTTTATTTTCTAATATTCCATGCTCCCACGGCTTTTCATCCAGAATCCACTCTCCCCTCAAATCCAACACAATAAAAAACACTTGGATTATGTCCCCCACCCTGCTCCAAGTCTGTTTTATTCCCCCAACTACAGACTGATCTTCTCTTATTCACTCAGTGATTGAATAATAAGATACTGGTATTTATGAATTGCCTTATGCCAAAACATCTCAAGAGAACTGCACACAATGAAGTATTTTTGAAGTGTAGTACCCTGCATTATGTAAGCAAATGAAAGCCAAACTTAATGCCTTTCTTGGAATCCTTCATGCGCAAGTGCTTGTGGAGCTAATAGCTAATAATGGTAAAGGCATTATTTTAATTGCAACACTAGAAGAAATGTTCGTTAAAATAGAAATAAAATTTGCAGGCACATGAGCTGTAAAGCAATATTGGCCAAGATCGAGGAAGCAGGTCAATGTGCAGGTAACTAATGTCGACAGTTAACACAAATGCAACTAGCAATTCATGTAGCAAGACAATAAGCAGTTTATATCAACAGCTGTTACTTGAAAGTAACTGGAACACTGGTAAGTTAGAAAGTCCTACAATATACAGAAAAATTACTGATAAAGCCATGCAAGTACAGTTTAAACAATGAAGAAAACCGGCTGTAACAGGAGGAGGCAAGTGGAGTGACTAAAGAGAACTCAAAAGCAGCAGAATAGTTCACAAACAGCCCTCAAAGGAGAAAGGGTGTAGTCCTGGGAAGAATAGTTAATACTTTAATACATTTACTTTATGATCACATTTGCTATGTTACCATCTCATAGACTTCTGCAACAAGTCACTCTGATATATGCAAGAAAAGCCCAGTGTGACTTTATTTTGACCTTCTGGGAAAGCAGCTGCTCTCTGTGCAGTACCTTCCCATCAAAGCACAACTGAAATTGAAGCTCAATTTGTTACTGTAATGTCTGTAAGCTTGTAATGTTTGTAGCTCCACACTGTGGATGTGGACGTATTGTGTACTGCAAGTGCAGAGTTAATAATAAACAGAAACAGGCAGATTCCGGAGGCTTCCGAGAGAGCTTCCTGCCACGTAGGAAGCTGTGTGTGCTTGTGCTCTGTGAATATATCACAGTTGGCGGCGAGATGGGATTTTTCGGATGATTTAAAGCTTAAGTTTTGTTGGTGAAGGATTCAGCCAGCCGACAGAGACACTTTGGAAGTTTCTGTCTTTGGAAAAAGCTACAAAAATCCGAGGTAAAATACAGCACATGGTGTGAACAGCTAGAGATTAAAATGGCAGATGTAATCAGACATTTGGGTGAATATAGACATGACCGGGAATGTTTTAAAGCATATGTGGATCGGCTAGAAATGTATTTCACTGCAAATAACATAATCGAAGTTCCAGACAATGCAGTCCAAACCGGGCTGTGTTGGAACGAAAGAAAACGATCTTCTTATCGGTGGCGGGTCTGGCATTGTATGAAACCCTTGTAAATCTGCTTGTACCTGACGAGCCAAAGGACATAACGCTTCGAGATTTTAACGAAGCTGGAGCAGCACTATAACCCCAAACCATTAGAAATTGCTGAAAGCTATCGTTTTGGGATTCGGAATAAAAAGGCTGATGAAAGTATCAGTGATTACATCATAGCATTAAAAAAAAGCTATTGTAATTTTGGAAACTTTCAAAACCGAGCATTACGGGATCGTTTTGTTTGTGGGGTGAAAAATGATGCGATCAGAAGGAAGTTATTGACGATGGAGGACTTGACTTTTGAGATTGCTTGTCAGACAGCGAGGTCGATGGGCATGGCCGAACAATATTCCCAAGAATTAAATAATAATTACAGTCATCAGTCAACCGAGGTAAATCACCTGGAGTTCAAAGTAAAAGACGTGCATGGCCGAAAGTCTCAGAAACTGGAAATTCTACCAGAGCATCGAAGCCATGCTATGGGTGCCTGGGACAACACATTGCTCAAATGTGTCCATATGTGAAGGCAGAGCGTTTCCTCTGCAGGAAGACTGGGCATCTTGCAAAGGCATGACGACTGAAGGGTAAACCAGCTTTCAAAGCTATGAGTCCAGCGTTCAAAGCTATGAGTAGAAATCCCAAGAGACTACATAGCATGGAAGAACAACAACAGGACGAGGAGATGTTAGAGTTATACGTCATCAGGAGCACGAGGTTAACGGACAGTGATTCGGAAAGCATCAAAATCCATAGACATTGCAGGATTCAAGATACCAATGGAAATTGACACGGGTGCATCCGTGAGTGTAGTACCGGAGTCGCTGTACCTCAACAAATTGCGTGATTTCCAACTGGAAATCCAAGATAGAGCTGCGAGGCTACTCGGGAGAGAAAATTCCTGTGGGAGGTCGTATCACCGTACCAGTGAAATATAAAGATCAATTTCAGAACTTGCCTCTAATAGTAGTGAAAGGAGGCAAGTCTGCCTTACTGGGAAGAAATTGGTTGAGCTCACTGAAGCTGGATTGGAGCAAGATTTTCTGTGTGGAAGCAAGATTTTCATCAACGGATGAGGTTATCAAGAAGTATCCGAAGGTGTTCTGCGAAATGGGCAGTCCGATCCAAGGCTTCAAGGCGAGTGTCAGGGTACAGAAGGACGTTAGATCGGTTTACTGCAAGCCATGTTCCGCACCATATGCACTCAAGGAGAAAGTCAAGAACTCAAAAGATTAGCGACTGAGAATATTATTTGTAAGATAGATCGATGTAATTGGGCTACACCTGTTGTTGTTGTACCTAAGTCCGATGTTAAGGTAAGATTGTGTGGTGATTATAAAGTAACTGTAAACCAGATTTTAGAGGATATTATCCCCAATATATTGCCGAATATAGAAGATTTGTTCACAACACTGACAGGTAGTCAGATCTTCTCAAAATTGGATCTTACGAATGCCTACTTACAACTTGAACTAGATGAGGAGTCCAAGTCACGTTTGACTATAAATACTCATCTAGGCCTATATCAATTTAATAGGCTACCGTTTGGAATGTCTTCCGCCCCTGCCATATTCCAAGGGGTGATGAACCAGATTTTGCAAGGTATTGAAGGGTAGTATGTTATTTGGATGACATACTAATTTCAGCACCAAATAGGCAAATTCATAATAACATATTGAATGAAGTCCTCAAATGGCTAGAGAAGCACAGAGTACGAGTGGTCTGCTCGTAAGTGTGAGTTATTTAAAAACTCAGTGGAGTACTTGGGGTACAGAGTAGACAAAGATGGTTTACAGCCAACCATAGAAAAATTGGATGCAATGAGAAATGCACCCACTCCCAGGAATGTCACTGAACTTCGTTCATTCTTGGGTCTTTTGAACTATTGAACTATTGAAAAAACAGGTCCATTGGAAGTTGTCAAAAGAATGCGATACAGCATTCAAGGTGTGTAAAAGCAAATTGGTAGAGAGCACCATGTTAGTTCACTATGACATATCTAAGGAGATTAAGCTAGTATGTGATGCCTCTCCGTATGGAGTTGGAGCAGTGATCTCTCATGTATCACGTAGTGGGGAAGAGAGACCAATTGCTTTTGCTTCATGCACTCTCAGTGCCAGTGAGAGTAATTATGCGCAAATTGAAAGGGAAGTTTTGGCATTCATTTTTGGGGTCAAGAAGTTTCACAAATACTTTTTGGGCGTAAGTTTACCATCGTTACGGACCATAAGCCCCTAACAGCAATCCTCCATCCAAAGTCCCCAGTTCCAACATTAGCTGCAGCCCAAATGCAGAGATGGGCTTTGATTTTGTCAGCATATACATATGATATTGAATACAGACGATCAGCTGATCACAGTAATGCTGATGCAATGTCTAGATTGCCTTCCCCATCACAAGATAGGGAAGAAGTGTTTTATTTTTCATAGATTGATGAACTGCCAGTCACAGCTGAAGAGATTGGTAGAGCAACCAAATGTGACCCAGTGATGTCAAAGGTGTATGAGTATATTGCAAATGGATGGCCAAACCAGGTAACAGATAAAGATACACATCCATTCTTCATTCGTAGGAATGAATTATCAGTCGATAAAGATTGTATCATGTGGGGTGCAAGAGTGGTTATACCAAATAAATTCAGGTCCAAATTATTAGGAGACCTCCATGACCAGCACCTGGGAATGTGCTTAACCAAGTGTTTTGCACCCAGTTGTTTATGGTGGCCAGGGCTTGATAAAGATATAGAGTACATCGTGAGTCAGTGTACGACATGTCAATTGGTAAGCAAGCAACCACCACCAGTACCATTACAGCCATGGAAATGGTCTCCCAGGGCATGGCAAAGACTACATATTGATTTTGCTGAGTTAGAAGGACAACAATTGTTCATTGTGATTGATAGCCATTTGAAGTGGGTTGAGGTGTTTCCAATGTGGAAGATAACAAGAAGTAAAACATTGGACATTTTACGAAAATTATTTTCTTCATTTGGCCTCCCTGAAGAGATTGTTTCGGATAATGGACCAAAATTTCGTTAAGAATTTGCACAATTCCCGAGCAAAAATGTTGTGAAACATACCAAGGTTCCACCATACCATCCTGCTTCGAATTGTGCAGCAGAGCGCACTGTACAAATTGTAAAACGTATTAAAACAAATGTTAGATCCAAATCCAAGGAAACGACAGCTGTCATTGGATCAAAAATTGGCTAATTTTTTGATTACATATCGAAATACTCCTCATACAACTACTGGTAGAATACCAGCAGAGTTGTTTCTCAAACGACAGCCACGAACCAGATTCTCGTTGTTAAAACCAAATTTAGTACAGTCCGTAGAAGAGACACAATTAAAACAGAAAGGGAATCATGATAGAGATAGAGTAAAAGGGAGAAGTGTGAAATTAAACCAGAAGGTGAGAGTGAAGAACCATCACCATAAATGGTTAAAGTGGTTACCAGGAAGAGTGGTGAAGATATGTGGTCCTCGCACATATTTGGTAAAGATGTTTGATAATGGACAGATTAGGTTTGTTCAAATTGATCATATTTTACCTACAGACATGGAAGGAGTTGACGGATCAGATAGTTTTGATACACCAGTAGCAAATCCTAAATCCAATGTACTGGAAACAAATCCAGGAGAGAATCAGAATAAAGGTCTGAGTCCGAGTCAGGAAAACAAAGAGCCTGAAGTTAGAGTGAGTTCAAATGAAAATCAAGAAAATTCCATGGTGGAAAATGTTCCTCAGGATGAGCCTTGAATGAGTGTGAAATTGACACCATGTTTGCAAGGTTCTCTTCGAAACAGAAAACAAGTGGTAAAGTTAAATTTGTAAATATGGAAAAAAAGTCGTTGATATCCTGTGTTATGTATAAACATGAAAGTTATATATGATGTTTGTTATAATAACTTCTTCATTAAGGAGGGAGAAGTGTAATGTCTGTAAGCATGTAATGTTTGTAGCTTCACACTGTGGATGTGGACGTATTGTGTACTGCAAGTGCATAGTTAATAATAAACCGAACCAGGCAGATTCCAGAGGCTGCCGACAGAGCTGCCTGCCATGTTAGAAGCTGTGTGTGCTTGTGCTCTGTGAATATATCAGTTAGGAAATTGAAGGCACAAAACCTGCAACTTGCTGTCCAAGCCCTAATGCACTGTGACACCAAGTTATAATACAATTATTTTTAAACTATTTTTAAAAAGTAAATTTCACAAAGACTGGGTGATGCAGTGAGTTAGAGCACATGGTCCTTTCTCCTCTGTCTGAATCTAGCCCATACTGGTGGATTGTATGATGGAAGGTAAAATGAACTTGGGCAATATTGATCCTGTTGTGTACAGTCCAAACCTGGCATTAAATTGACCATCTCACTCAGATAGGCCACAATGATGTGAGAAATTGAAACATCACACTAGAGCAATCAGCATGCTCTTCTGAAGTTGAGTCTATGGTGCAGTGTTGCGACAGCGCAGAGGGAGCTTTCTCCGGGGTTGTCTATCCAAGCCTGACATTAGGGTGATTGCTTTTGGGAAGATTTCCCATTACAAATAATCCTTGCATAAAGATTACTAAATCATTTGAAATGAAAAATAATTCCTTAATGCACAGGTACTCCTGCACAGTATTTCTTCTTACTTCTGAATTTCCCTTCAGGAATGTGTACATCTGATACAGACCATGCACATAAATAGCACATTGATTGATAGTAGCTTATACTTATCTTAGATTCCCTCCACCCCCTGCCCCACCAAAAGAAAAAAAAAATGAGGCTGGTGCAGATTTTTCATATTAGCTGCAGCACTGGCCATAATCATTTCTACAGCTTTTAATTGAAAATACACCTGTAGAAGCAAAACTAATAAAGAGAAACCCCTTATAGTATAGTCCAATAGTGAAACTGCATTTACAGTGAAGAACTGACAAATTCCAAATTCATCCATCATATTAACTGAACAAAATAACACTCCCATTAAACTAAAGTTGCAACCCACATCGATGAAATTCTCAGGATGACTTATTCAATTTGTTGGGAGTTCTACTTCAATATGTACTGTGAGCATCATGACATGCAATTCAGTTTACAGACTTTTTGTTCCTGTTCTTCAATTATTTTCATATATTTTTCCATTAACTTCACTTTGCTCAAGTTTTGAGAACTCATTTATTTGATATCCTGATACATAGGACTATTCACTTGCCTTGAGTAACAGCCTTTATCAACTCTGTAAATGATCATCCAGCGCTGTTTCAAATGCTGACTCTAGCTCATAATCCAGATGCATTTCAGCTAACACCCAATATATTGAAACTAGCAAAATGTTATGGAAAACCAATTATTTTTATAAAGAATATCTACCATGTAGGATCTTTGTCATTCTTTGAATGATAGAACTAGCCAAGGTTGAGCAAGTTCATACAGTATGTGAAGGATTCTAAGAAACCACATGCTTAGTACATTCAAGAATTTGCATCCAGATATCATGTTGGGTGGCCAGACACGTGGCATCCTGTTCCTGCTTTGTATGAAGCCCCAAGACCTGCATCCTAGAAGCTCTTTATTTTTGACTCAGTTAATCTATATTGATTATCCCCCAAATCAGTAAGTAATTTCAAACTAACCCAACAAATCCTGAGGGGATGCTAGTAAGGGATCAAGAATACTATAATTTGAAGAATGAGAAATACCTGACAAGATAGGTAATCTTACTTTCTTCATCATTAATGCATCCTTACATCTAGTTACATTGAGTCTACAGCACAAAAACATGCCATTCGGCCCAACTGATCTATACCGGCATTTGTGCTCTACACAAGCCTCCACCCACCTATCTTCATCTAACTATCTCAGTATGCCCCTCTATTTCTTTCTCCCTCATATGTTTATCTAACTTCTTCTTAAAGGTATCTATGCTATTTGCTCAACATTTCCTTATGGTAGCATGTTCCACATTCTTAGGGTAAGGAAGTTTCTCCTGAATTCCGTATCGGATTTATTAGTGATTATCTTGTATTTATGGCCTCTAGTTTTAGTCTCTCCCGTAAGTGGAAACATTTTCTCTACGTCTACCCTATCAAACCATTTCATAATTTTAGAGACCATTATTAGGTCACCCCTCAGCCTTATCTTTTCCAAAGAATAGGACCCCAGCCTGTTCCGGCTTTCTGGAAAATTATAACCTCTCAGTTCTGGTATCCTTGTGCATCCTTTTTGCACCTTCTCACACCAAAACAGCCATGGCAATGGAGTATCAATCTAACAGATGTAGGTCCTAGCTGGGGCTATAGAACAGAACTCCCAGATACACTGTCCTAAGTGCTGGCCAGATTTAAACAATACTGTCTGGTGATCCTGAGAGATAATCCAAGTAATTGCCTGCAAGTCAAGTTTCCATTAAGGGTGCTTATTTATTGGTGGGAATAGTCAGGCAACAATCGTTAAAGAAGTAGAATAGCACATAACTAGGATGTTTTCCCGTGGTAGTAATGGAGAATACACTCCACAAGCCATTTTATTATACTCTACTTAGCAACAATTTACTGGAGGTCTTCTTACCATATGAGACAAATAACTTCCAGGACCTTTAAAAATCCTGATCTCGGTAGACATAATAAACAAAGCATATGGCACACACTGTAAAGCGAGATCTACTATGCCCCATCTGATGGACTGGAAGGCAAGTTTTTAAAAAAAGAACACAACAATCTTCTGATCCAGAAGAAAGTGCAAGAATACAGAGGTGAGAAAGTCTGGGTGAGCTCTGACAACAACAACTATTTAAGCAGAAATTATTTTCTTATTTACTTTTGCTTCATGCAATCTAAATTAATATGCCGGCATTTGTGCTCTACACGAGCCTCCTCTCACCACTCTTCATCTAACCCTATCAGTATACCCTTCTATTCCTTTCTCCTTCACACCTAAATTAAATATGCTGTTCAAAAACCCTGTGAGTTGCTACTAACAGCCTTCCAAGTCAGAAACCTCAAATCATGTGCTTAAAGCATCCATCAGCTTATTAAGGACCTCATTAGCGACTATGGGAACCCTAACTGAGTGCAACTTCCATACAGCTCAGATAAAGCAAAACATAAAGGAATGAGCACCCACCAATGCCAAAAAGTAATTGTTCATAAGAGGCCATGATAGTGGCCACATACCATTATAAAACAGATAATACAAATGGAACTGAACAGGATCTCAATAAAAGTTGACAGCATTCAATAACTGTGTCATTATCTAAATGCAGGATTTGGCATCCCATCCCCAATTGAAAAACAGGTCTAGCCTGCATGGCAAAGAATTGCTGGCTCTGTTCATTATGAGCATCATCACGGCCCACAGGTGGGACAGTCAATATGGAGTGATCAGAATAAATTTCACTCACTTTATGTCAGCAACACATCAGGGAAGTAAAGGGAATTTTGATAAGATATACAGAAAAGTGTTCTGGAAAAAAAGAGCTTTGGCTTTCATGTAAATACGCCCTTTATCTTCGAGCAGAAACAGGTTGGCTGGTCATTCCAGAGGTGGGAAAAACTTCTGGCACATTACATACTTGTGTGGATCTTCCACTGGTTCGATGAACCATGAGTCAACTGAAAACATCCAATATTGTAATGTCCAATCCTAATTATATGCTGAGCCGAAAGACTACCATGTGGGCTAGACACCTGCAGATCAGTTCAGTGAGCACAGGAGAATGAGTCTCACCTTCTGTACTGATGTAAACAGCTACCTTGGCAGTGTCTGTTCAAAGATGCTCCCCCATTCCTTGAACTAGCAATTGAAAATATTCTGTTAATATATCACATGGACAATGGACCTATTTACTCACCTTGCGACCACTAGCTGCAAGTGAGGTGACGGAAGAGTAAGAACGATAGGCAAAGCCACTGATCCACGGAAAAATATTGGTAAAAATTCCAGAACCACAGGTAGTAACAGAATATGAGTTGTTCAACGACCAAAACGTTGTCGCTCTGTTGATAGGCCTCTCCCAGATTTCTATTATATTTAGTTTGAACATTCTAAATGTAGACTTGGAATTTATAATAGAAGTGCACGTGTACATTAAATCTAACTCATTTCTTCCATGAAATGCAGGAAGTTATATGTGTTGGGCAGGTCCTCACTCTGGTGTAGCTAATTCAGCAACTGGTGCACTTCCTATTCCCCCTGCACAATATAATGGCAATTATTGATTATTGATTATGTTTATTGCTAGGTGGGTGAAAAGTTCACTGTAGTATTCATTTGTTGGCGCTGTGGTGAAATTTAGAAATCTTGCCCCTTTATGCAACAAACTTGCAGATCTGAACGTGTGTCGTAAACTCAATTTTCTTTTAACCCACCTACACAATTCTCTTCATTGGCTTTTAATTACATTTTAACAGTATCTACCAAACAAAAATGTGATTTTTGGCAGACTGTTTATAAACGCGTTAGCGCACATGAATATGACTTCGAGCAGCAGTAAAATGGAAATAAGTCCATTATCACTTTCAATCTCAATTGCTCCACTTTTAACTTGCATCAACTTTTCTGTTAAATGATGTCAGTGGCCTTGGGTTGGAGCAGAAATTGGTCAAGTATTCCAATTTAGTGTCAGCTGTGGCTCAGTGTGTAACACATTCGCCTCTGAATGGGTCAAGTTCCACTCTAGGAACTTAAGCACATAAATCTAGGCTGACACTCCAGTGCAGTACTGAGGGAGCGCTGAACTGTGGGAGATGACATCGTTCAGATGAGATGTCAAACCGAGGCACCGTCTGCCCTCTCAGGTGGACATAAAAGATCCCATCACACTATTTTGAAGAGCAAGGGAGTTATCCCTGGTGTCCTGGCCAATATTTATCCTTCAATCAACACAACCAAAACTGATTATCTGGTCATTATCACATTGCTGTCTGTAAGAGTTTGCTGTGTGCAAATTGGCTGCCGTGTTTCCCACATTACAACAGTGATCACACTCCAAAAAAGTATATCATTGGCTGTTAAGCACCTTGAGATGTACGGTGCTTGTGAAAGGCTCTATATAAATCCAAGTCTTTCTTTATTTTTGAATATCATCCAGTGATCTCTGCAGGAAAGTGTGGGTGTCAGGTCCAATTTTGCTGTGGTACGTTTCAGAGTTGAACAGCTGACTGACACTATCTGGATTCACATGAGGAATACTGGATTGAGCGAGGTATCAGACAAGAACTGCAGGCAGCTGGCAACCACATTAATATTTAAATGCCAAAGTCCTGCAAAACAATCTGGACCCCGGTGTGAATTTAACTCCACAGTGCCAGAAACCTGGCAGCCAAGATCTGAGCCAGAAGGGGTACAGGAAGATATGTATTTTAATTTTTTTCTTGTGGTTTCTATGGGGACCAGGAGGAGTGCTCCTCCAGGCCAAACAAAGAATCCTTGGGCCTTCCCTGCCCTGCGCTTCCCTTCCCTACCTGTGGCTCTCACGGCTAAAGGGATCAGGGGGTATGGAGAGAAAGCAGGAATGGGGTACTGAAATGCATAATCAGCCATGATCATATTGAATGGTGGTGTAGGCTCGAAGGGCCAAATGGCCTACTCCTGCACCTATTTTCTATGCTATCCCTGAAGCTCTGTTGAGCACCCATCCTCACCACTTAGCTTATGTCAGGAACAGTACCCTCAAATTCCCGGAGGTGGCCTCCTACCAACCGAAAACCCGCCCATCAGTGCGGCAGTGATTCCCAGCAGGTTCGGGTGGTAGTCGGCCCTCCAAGATGCAAACGGGGCCCGTGAGCAAAAACTGCCCAAGCCTCACACCGATGACGACATGGGATCTTCTCACCTCCCCCAGCCACTGCTCTCACACCAAGAGTTAAAACTGGGGCTACTCTGTTTTGAAAAGGGACTAAAATTGTTATTTAAACAATCCAAATAAATCAGCGAAAAATACAATGGTACTTTCCTTCAAAACCTTAGTTCCTCACCAATAACTTAGCCACACGCGCACAAAGCGATTCAGCAAAACAAATTCATCCTTTTCAACATCTTGGGCCAATAATTGCTGTGGCAGGTCAGCGAATGGCACCCTCTGTTAGTTAGACTTGCCCGTTTAATATCGGCAATATTTTGCCCTACAAGTTGCTCAGAGTGTGAGATCGAAACAGCACGGATGCCCTCTACAGAGCATCTGGGACCTGAGTGAATAAGACAGGCAACTGTGTATCTCCTTAACCAATGAGATTGAAGTATACTGAAATTAACAGAGAAAAGATTGAAAGGAAGTATAATTTAGAGTGGGTGAATTCAATGTCAAATCAGGTACAAAGAGAAATAAAGCGAAAGAAAGAAAGATTGGATTAAGAGAGGAAAAAAAAAGAGACAAAAAAAAAGACAAAAAAAAGAGACAAAAAAATGTTTTAAAATTAAAATGTAAAAAAAATCTCTAACTACAATTAAAGCCTGAAGGAATGAGACTTCCCACTTGTAATAGTTCATTTTCAGCGCCAGAGAGGCTGACTGGCAGTAATTAACACTTATCACGCCGTTAAAAGGATACTTAGACTTGCAATGACTTGAATTAATTTTCCATGGCGAGTTCATGTATTTAATGCATTTAAATGGTGAACCAGATAGGGAGATGCCGTTTTCGCAAAGCTAATAGGAGAGAGGTGCATCTCCAACAGTAACTTTATGATTTCTGTAATTAATCTTCCTTCGCTGAGTTTGCTGTGGCATGGGTGCATAAATAACAGTGAGCACCAGCAGCCTCACCGTTATTTTGACAGCAATATTTGGACACTTAACTCTGAAGCAACTCATGCTTACATACATCAGTGATCCTGTCCATCACTTGAAGGAAATTTCTACATCAATAATTAAACATCAAGTGATTTTATTAAATCACTTTAGATTTTATTAGAGTATTAGATGCCGCCTGAGCAGCAATTCCAAGTACTTACATACGTACTAACGGTTAACAAGTTTGACCTTTCATTGATACTCTAAATTATTAACTAAACGGAACAACACACCTGTTCCCTTTAAAAGGGGTATATCTACTTCTATTACAAGTTATTCAAAGCAAGCTGTAACCAAGATGCGGGCCTACAGTCAACCTCAGCAGACAGCCGGGGAATTGATGATTGTATGTTTCCAGTCAAATCATTTTGTGATTGGGTCTAGGTAACTTTATGTGCAGCAGTCAAATCGCGGACGGATTTAACTGTGTCAGATTGTGCCGATGCAAATGACTCTTTCATAGGGGTTTGTATTCTGGGATTTGTTATTTGTAGGGGGTAGTGTGTGGGTCAGCTTCACCTCTGACTTTGAGCGGTTCGAATTTCTCCCACTCCCTCGATTCTGGACCTTGGGATTTATTTGGGGATGTGACAAAAGTGCAGCAGACAACTGGTTTTGGTGCAAGAAACTTTTGGTTTTATTTGAGAAATAAAATACAATATTATGATGCAGTGTTGAAATTTTACACTCTCTGAAAAGGGGAACACTTTAATATGCATTAGGAAAATAAAGCAGAAAATACCTCCCACCTCCCAATTCCTCTCTCTAGCTAAGTTGAACTCTAGGGTACCAGGGATAATGTTCACCAATCCTTCCTTTGTACAGTTGATGGTGGTTCGCGATTTCGGGTATGGCTGGATTCCGTAGGTTCTGTCTGCCGTACCCTGAACATGGTAGAAGGCCTCTGACTGCGTTCTCCTTCAGTTGGAGTGTGTCCGCTGATGCGGTAGGGCGCGTGTTGGATGTATGGGGTAAGTACCCACTTTTCTTCTTGCAGAGATAGGGTTTTGAGTTACTTTAGGTAAGGTTTTACCCGTTGGCAGGTCAGGAACAGATGGTAGAGTGGAAAACTTTCGAATGTCCGGGTTTCTCCTGAGTTGTTTTTTGCCGAAATTTGTCGGTCGTGGTGGCTCAGTATTACTGAGTTCGTTAATGGTAATGCTTTGTTGCTAGTTTCGTAAGGTTCTTGTTGCCGCGATGTGTCCGATGATGTTCTGGGCCACTGAGGCTGTTGGAAGATGTCACTGAACTCGGTTGCACTGTAGAACTCTTGACTGCACCGTCTCGACTCTTAACTGCTCCGTCTTGACTTGACTTGACTGTAAAACAGGCCCTCAATTATACCTTGAGAGGCCTTCTAATCAGCGCTCCAAATCGACCCCCGTTTTTTGTTTAATTTTTGGTGGGCTCGTCAACGGTAAACTGATTAAAATGTGTCAATGTTGCGAAAAATGGTTTTGGGACTGCTGTACTCACTATTCGTGAGCTGATGAGCTCCCAGCTATTGTTAAAGTTATACTCTGGTTTTGAGTTGCCTGTCTGGGTCCGAGATTTCTATGCAGGTTGGAAAGGTGATTAGAATTATGCATGTGTTGAATGGGTCCTGTGAGTAGGGTGGGGACTGCTCTTCCTTGGGTCAATTGTTAGAAATGTTAATGTCTTCTAGGGGGCTGACTGAATGTTAAACAGTTCCCTCAGACAATTTGATTAACTCCAATATCCAAACTGACTTTACAGAGGTCAATTCCATCCCCTGGTTTGCAGCCTTTTTCCCTTTACAGGCCCCAACATGCACCTTTAAAGTTCCAAACCTTGGTTTTCGACCTTTAATCTCCCTCTCAGGCCCAGCATGCATTTTACCATCCCCAAGCTTGTTGAAAAGAGTCCAAAGTTATTCTCCTTAGGGTTTCTTCAAGCATTTGGGGATCTGTGAATTTTGAAAAATCTTACATATTCCAATATAAATCGTAGAGAACACCGGGCTATAAAAGAGCTGGAGTGGCGGGCCTGGAATATCGTGGTCCCCCGACCTGCGAGAGAACACCTCCGCGGGTCGGGCTATAAAAGAGCTGGAGCGGCATACCACTACAACTTCCAGTGTGAGCTGCTCCAAGTGTGCGACAATTTTGAGGTGGCTGACTGGGTGGTCATCAAAACCCAGGTCGCCGTTTGGAACGTGGGCAGGAACATCGGCGGGGCCCAGATATAGCAGAGGAGAGGGAAGGTCGGGGCGGATGAGCGGCGAGAGATCGTGGCGGAGGAGCGGTGAGAGATCGTGGTGGAGGTGCAGCAAATGAAGGTACGGGGCCCAGAAGAACCGAGGGCCCCAGGGGCAGCACGGGCCAGCCCACACTGTGATATGTGCGCACACCAGGTCCGTGCAGCAGAGCATGTCTCCAGTCGTCCTGGTTTACCTTTGCCATTGGATAAAGGCCTAGTTCTGTCAAGGCTGTGTGGTGGCTGGTGTGCAATGGTCACCACACGTTAAAAAAATCCATGCACAGGCACCTTCCATCCCTTCAATTGGAGTTCAGGACTGGAATAGCGGGTCCTTCATTGAAACATCTGTGAACTCATGTGGAAGCAAGTCATCCTCATTCGGGGGACCGCCGATGATGATGATATACAAAAATTTTTATTCTGAATATTTTTGATAATCTTCTGATGTGCAGTACAGTAGGACCTGGGGGTACTTGTGCATGAAACACAAAAGGTTAGTATGCAGGTACAGCAAGTGATCAGGAAGGCCAATGGAATCTTGGCCTTTATTGCAAAGGAGATGGAGTATAAAAGCAGGAAAGTCTTGCTACGGTTATGCAGGGTATTGGTAAGGCCACACCTGGAATACTGCATGCAGTTTTAGTTTCTATATTTATGAAAGGATATACTTGCTTTGGAGGCAGTTCAAAGAAGGTTCACTAGGTTGATTCTGGGGATGAGGGGGTTGACGTATGAGGAAAGGTTGAGTAGGTTGGGGCTCTACTCATTGAAATTCAGAAGATTGAGACGTGATCTTATCGAAACGTATAAGATTATGAGGGGGCTTGACAAGGTGGATGCAGAGAGGATGTTTCCACTGATAGAGGAGACTAGAACTAGGGGGCCTAATCTTAGTATAAGGGGCCGCCCATTTAAAACAGAGATGAGGAATTTCTTCTCTGAGAGTTGTAAATCTGTGGAACTCGCTGCCTCAGAGAGCTGTGGAAGCTGGGTCGTTAAATAAATTTAAGACAGAGATAGACAGTTTCTTAACCAATAAGGGGTTATGGGGAGCGGGCAGGGAAGTGGACCTGAGTCCATGATCAGATCAGCCATGATCGTATTAAATGGCGGAGCAGGCTCAAGGGGGCCGTTTGACCGACTCCTGCTCCTATTTTTTATGTTCTTATGTACACTACGGACTAAGCTAGTTACTAGTAAACCCATCTTTAATAACGCCAAAATGTAACACTGAATTCTATTTAAGTCTGACGCTGCCTTTAGTATTCTACCGAATGCTTTTGTCACAGGATTTACAAATTGTATTTCTTGTAAACTTCACAGAACATGAAGAAAAATAATTTAATTAAATTAAGTGTGCCATGATTTGGAAAGACTGTACCAAAGGAACTTTGAATGTTCCAGTTCAAATAAGTGTATTGGCAAAATTTTTTAGTAATAACAGAGGCTGTCATAATTGGTAACGGAGAGCAGATTTACACTGGTAAGTACTGTTGACTTAGAACTGTGCAATAATTCATGCCAATCTGTGAATTAAAAGCCCATGTCAGCCATGGCTTAGTTGGTAGCACTCTCCTTCTGGGTGCAAAGGTCCCACTCCAGAGACATGAGCACTTAATCCAGGCTGACACTTCAGTGCAGTATCGAGGGAGTGCTGCACTGTCAGAGGTGCCATCTTTCTGATGAGACATTAAACCAAGGCTTCCCTTTCAGGTGGACATAAAAGGTCCCATGGCACTATTTCGAATACAAGCAGGGAAGTTCTGTCTGGTATCCTGGCCAATATCACAATCACGAAAACAGATTATCTATTCGTTATCACATTGCTGTTTGTGGGACAGTACTGTGCACAAATTGGCTGCCTAAGTCCTGAGGTCGCGAAAGGCGCTATATAAATGCAAATTCTTTCTTATTTCTATTATTCTGTATTCATAGAGATACAGTTTATTGCCTCACCATTACCACCATCTTCACACTGCATTTGCACAAGTCCTCTTAGAGCTGATAGAATAGACATCATTATCTGACAATGTACTCGTAAATATGGTGAAGAATTTTTAAAAAGTAAAACAATGATTAAAACAGATTTAAAAGTTAAAAAAAATAAATCTATATACGCTTTGTATTAAATTACCTCAATAAGCAAACCGCTGAGCGTATGTGGCTTTAAATTTGTAATGTAGATTGCAGAAAATTATTTCCTACAGGCAAAACTTTATATCCATCACTGAAAAGGGCTCTTTATCCTTGATCAAACATGCCATGTTCTACAATCAACTCCACCCCAGCACATTTTATTGGTTAAAGGAAAAGAGCAATAGGTCTGGCAGTAATGTCAGAATAATTAGCAATGAGGCTTGTCTTCTGTAATAACTGCTACAACTCAGTTATAGTTGGGCACCTGGGCAGGACCGGAACCAATGTCCTAGGGGGAGTGTTTGCTAGTGCTGTTGGGGAGGATTTAAACTGATAAGACAGGGGGATGGGAACCAATGCAGGGAGACAGAGGGAAACAAAAAGGAGGCAAAAGCAAAAGACAGAAAGGAGATGAGGAAAAGTGGAGGGCAGAGAAACCCAAGGCAAAGAACAAAAAGGGCCACTGTACAGCAAAATTCTAAAAGGACAAAGGGTGTTAAAAGAACAAGCCTGAAGGCTTTGTGTCTTAATGCAAGGAGTATCCGCAATAAAGTGGATGAATTAACTGTGCAAATAGATGTTAACAAATATGATGTGATTGGGATTACGGAGACGTGGCTCCAGGATGATCAGGGCTGGGAACTCAACATCCAGGGGTATTCAACATTCAGGAAAGATAGAATAAAAGGAAAAGGAGGTGGGGTAGCATTGCTGGTTAAGGAGAAAATTAAGGCAATAGTTCAGAAGGACATTAGCTTGGATGATGTGGAATCTATATGGGTAGAGCTGCAGAATACCAAAGGACAAAAAACGTTAGTGGGAGTTGTGCACAGACCTCCAAACAGTAGTAGTGATGTTGGGGAGGGCATCAAACATGAAATTAGGGGTGCGTGCAATAAAGGTGCAGCAGTTATAATGGGTGACTTTAATATGCACATAGATTGGGTTAACCAAACTGGAAGCAATACGGTAGAGGAGGATTTCCTGGAGTGCATAAGGGATGGTTTTCTCGACCAATATGTCGAGGAACCAACTAGGGGGGAGGCCATCTTAGACTGGGTGTTGTGTAATGAGAGAGGATTAATTAGCAATCTCGTTGTGCGAGGCCCCTTGGGGAAGAGTGACCATAATATGGTGGAATTCTGCATTAGGATGGAGAATGAAACAGTTAATTCAGAGACCATGGTCCAGAACTTAAAGAAGGGTAACTTTGAAGGTATGAGGCGTGAATTGGCTAGGATAGATTGGCGAATGATACTGAAGGGGTTGACTGTGGATGGGCAATGGCAGACATTTAGAGACCGCATGGATGAACTACAACAATTGTACATTCCTGTCTGGCGTAAAAATAAAAAAGGGAAGGTGGCTCAACCGTGGCTATCAAGGGAAATCAGGGATAGCATTAAAGCCAAGGAAGTGGCATACAAATTGGCCAGAAATAGCAGAGAACCCGGGGACTGGGAGAAATTTAGAACTCAGCAGAGGAGGACAAAGGGTTTGATTAGGGCAGGGAAAATGGAGTACGAGAAGAAGCTTGCAGGGAACATTAAGACGGATTGCAAAAGTTTCTATAGATATGTAAAGAGAAAAAGGTTAGTAAAGACAAACGTAGGTCCCCTGCAGTCAGAATCAGGGGAAGTCATAACAGGGAACAAAGAAATGGCGGACCAATTGAATAAGTACTTTGGTTCGGTATTTACTGAGGAGGACACAAACAACCTTCCGGATATAAAAGGGGTCGGAGGGTCTAGTAAGGAGGAGGAACTGAGGGAAATCCTTATTAGTCGGGAAATTGTGTTGGGGAAATTGATGGGATTGAAGGCCGATAAATCCCCAGGGCCTGATGGACTGCATCCCAGAGTACTTAAGGAGGTGGCCTTGGAAATAGTGGATGCATTGACAGTCATTTTCCAACATTCCATTGACTCTGGATCAGTTCCTATGGAGTGGAGGGTAGCCAATGTAACCCCACTTTTTAAAAAAGGAGGGAGAGAGAAAACAGGGAATTACAGACCGGTCAGCCTGACAGCGGTAGTGGGTAAAATGATGGAATCAATTATTAAGGATGTCATAGCAGTGCATTTGGAAAGAGGTAATATGATAGGTCCAAGTCAGCATGGATTTGTGAAAGGGAAATCATGCTTGACAAATCTTCTGGAATTTTTTGAGGATGTTTCCAGTAGAGTGGACAAGGGAGAACCAGTTGATGTGGTATATTTGGACTTTCAGAAGGCTTTCGACAAGGTCCCACACAAGAGATTAATGTGCAAAGTTAAAGCACATGGGATTGGGGGTAGTGTGCTGACATGGATTGAGAACTGGTTGTCAGACAGGAAGCAAAGAGTAGGAGTAAATGGGGACTTTTCAGAATGGCAGGCAGTGACTAGTGGGGTACCGCAAGGTTCTGTGCTGGGGCCCCAGCTGTTTACACTGTACATTAATGATTTAGACGAGGGGATTAAATGTAGTATCTCCAAATTTGCGGATGACACTAAGTTGGGTGGCAGTGTGAGCTGCAAGGAGGATGCTATGAGGCTGCAGAGCGACTTGGATAGGTTAGGTGAGTGGGCAAATGCATGGCAGATGAAGTATAATGTGGATAAATGTGAGGTTATCCACTTTGGTGGTAAAAACAGAGAGACAGACTATTATCTGAATGGTGACAGATTAGGAAAAGGGGAGGTGCAAAGAGACCTGGGTGTCATGGTACATCAGTCATTGAAGGTTGGCATGCAGGTACAGCAGGCGGTTAAGAAAGCAAATGGCATGTTGGCCTTCATAGCGAGGGGATTTGAGTACAAGGGCAGGGAGGTGTTGCTACAATTGTACAGGGCCTTGGTGAGGCCACACCTGGAGTATTGTGTACAGTTTTGGTCTCCTAACCTGAGGAAGGACATTCTTGCTATTGAGGGAGTGCAGCGAAGGTTTACCAGACTGATTCCCGGGATGGCGGGACTGACCTATCAAGAAAGACTGGATCAACTGGGCTTGTATTCACTGGAGTTCAGAAGAATGAGAGGGGACCTCATAGAAACGTTTAAAATTCTGACGGGGTTAGACAGGTTAGATGCAGGAAGAATGTTCCCAATGTTGGGGAAGTCCAGAACCAGGGGACACAGTCTAAGGATAAGGGGGAAGCCATTTAGGACCGAGATGAGGAGGAATTTCTTCACCCAGAGAGTGGTGAACCTGTGGAATTCTCTACCACAGAAAGTTGTTGAGGCCAATTCACTAAATATATTCAAAAAGGAGTTAGATGAAGTCCTTACTACTAGGGGAATCAAGGGGTATGGTGAGAAAGCAGGAATGGGGTACTGAAGTTGCATGTTCAGCCATGAACTCATTGAATGGCAGTGCAGGCTAGAAGGGCCGAATGGCCTACTCCTGCACCTATTTTCTATGTTTCAATGTTTCATCACAGTACACATTTCCCATTATGGCCTTGATATTTAATATATTTGTGATTTCTTTTTTACCTGTGGTTTGTAAAACTACAATGTTCCAAATTAAACTAACATTTACAAAAAAATAATAAAATGATTAAATGGGTTTGATCAATTTAAAATACCCCAGAAAAACAATGTCATCTCCCACTCAGGCTGCGATTTCGCTACCTATGGTGAGTCGGGTGCGGCTGGCATCGATGGCGAGTGGGGACCCCACTCCTTTCTGCAGCCCGCCATCTCGAAGCAATCTTCCGTTGATGGGGCTTGTTGAGCCCACCCTGCAAGGTTCCCGGCCAATTAACAGGAAGCAGGTCTGATGAAGTCATTTGATGACATACCATCAACCAGTTTCCTTAAAGGGACCATGCCCACATTGCTTTTGACAGTTGTGCTGTCAGTATTCTACAGCATTGAGGTGCTGCAAACACTGAGAAGCACTGCACACAGGCTTTCCCATCACTCCCTCCAGATTCTTATGGAGGGAGTCACAGCACACAGTGAGGTTCTCTTCCCTTCCAGTGGGCAGAAGGGACCTCCCCAGGAGACCAATACAGCTTGGTTGCACATTGCACAGGAGGACGCAAACAGGGATGTGGTCAGGAGGACCTGGCTGCAGTGGCGCACACCTTTCAATGATCTCAGATGATCATGAAACGCTACTGCAAAGTCACACTCAACCTCATCCTGCTGTGCCACTCATCACATCCCCCATCACTCTGCCTTCCCTACCCTACTCCTGCACATCTTTACTCACATCAATTTACTTCGCACCGCCACCCATCCCCCTCTCTCTATCTACTTTATCACATCCCCTTCTCATTAGCCACACCTCACACTCACCCTTCATCCTTGCCCAATCATACCAACTAACAACACACAAGGATAGGCATTGGGTATTTTAGCCAATGTTCATGTAGCGTTTCTGCTAATGTGCTGGCAAACATTGAAATCTTTATTTTCAACACTTTGTGTTCTTGGACAGATTTGTGTGCACCTTTGAAAGTGACTTAGTGAGTTGTAGTGAATGGTAAGACATAACGGTAATCCCCATGATGGTGATGAGTGTGAAAGGAATGGGTTGGCGCATCATGAGGCAGCCAGGGTGTACAGCATCAAGCAAAGTAAATGTGGCCATGGTGATTCCATCGTTGGCCTCCTGGGCAACAATGTGGTCAGGTGCTGATGCCCTGTGCAGCATCAGGTGATTGCAGAGAAGTTTGGTGTTGTTGGTGATGCTTATGTGTTTAGTGATGTTGGTGTTGGGGCTGATCATGATGGGATTCTGAGGACCAAGGTGAGATTTTTTCAAGGGCACCGATGCTGCTGGAATAGATGGCAGGTGAGGTTGAGATGACAGAAGGAGGTGACACTGGATAGAGAGTTCACTGCAAACACTTCCAAATTGCATACAACTCAAAAGTGTCATCCAATTCCTAAAGGCTTCAGCTTATGACATTGGAAAGTGAACAGCTTTGAAATGGTAGCTTTTATACCACTTCTACAGCTGAAAACTAGTCATGAGAACCCGAAACACTTACCTGGCGTGTTCCGAGAGGGGTGGCAATCACATCAAAAACCTGGTAAAATGGTAAGTGCCTGGTTAAAATCCTTTATAAATATCTTTAAATACCTGTTAAGCATCATAATTGACTGGCCCACCGCTTGCAATTACGCTCCCACCTGGTGGACAGTTACTGTTTTCTGTCCATTTCATATGGTTGACCCACTGGGGGCCTGCATATTAGGCCCTGGAGTAAAAATCTAGGGTGTTTGTCTCTCACATCAGCCTCCTGCCAGACTGATTCCATGTCCAGATTAAAATTAGACATTAATAGCTAATCATGGCCAATGGCCTCTTTACCACCAAAGCCAATACACCCCAAGGGCAATTCCCCCAATTTTTCACAAATACAATTATAAATGACTGAGAAAAATAAAATGTCGTAATTTTGATTAAATGCATTTTAAAAATGTGTCTTAATAATGGTAGATGTTGATTGAACCATATTCTTATGCAACATTATGGCAAAAGGACAGACTGAATGTGGTTTTGAACTTTTGGTTTAAGAAAAGCTAAAACCATTTAAACTTTGGAGAACTTGTTCATTTCAATTCATTGGCCGAGATATTGCTGTTCTAATAATGGCGAGGGTGTCAGTGCTCACTGTTACTAAAGGGTAAAACTGACAGCAAGTTCTGGCATCCGCATATGCACAGTTAAACGTGAAAATCCGGAAGTTGGTGTCAGAAACACCCTGTTCCTCCACAGGCTGCGCTGTTGCAGTCTTCACCGATGGAATATGCACAGAAATCACGGCAATTGTGAGAACTTAGGGTACTTACCCACTTGTCTCGCACTGGGGACAGGTGAAAAAGTTAGGGTTAGTGCAATCAGGAGCAACTGAGTTTTTAATGGCATAATAAGTGCTAATTAATGCTGAACAACATTTCTGGCCCTGAAAATTAATTTAGCAAGTGTGGAGTCTCATTTCCTCAGAAGAAAATTAATGTTGCAGATGTTTTTTTAATTAAACTTTTTTTTGTTTTTCTCTTATCCCATGTGTATTACCCAACCTTTATTTTGCTTTTTGCACAATGATTTAAATGTAATTTATATTTCCTGTTTTTTACTTCCTGATTTGCAGCTGTGTGTCTCAGTGAGCATTCTTAGATCTGATTGATTGAAGAGCCTTCCTGCTGTTTTGTCTGCTCACAGATCCCCTGAAGAGGGCGCCGCACTGGATCAGACATAGGATTAGTAGAAAATCTCTAACAGGCCCGTAAAACGTCTCTAGGCAACTATATGCGAGGTGAACTGCGAAAGCCGTTTCTTCATCATTCAGATCAAAATCTGGATCATTATATACTTCTTGAATACTTTAAGTAAACTGCAGTAGATTATACGCAGAAAAAGCTCCATGTGAAAACTGAAATAGGACCTCTAAAGAATGCAGGTAACACTCTCTCCCTGAAATAAGCAGTTGTATATAATTAAATTCATATTTGCTGTAAACACTTCACTCCCACCATCTATTTCAATGACCACAGAAAACCTAAATTTTCTTTTCGGGAATTTGTATGCTTAAGCTGAGGAGAATGGAGTATTTTTACCATTTTTTGCACCAATTGGCACAAACAAGCATTTACAGTTCAGGTACAGTATGAACCACATGCAGGTTAAAGGCCCTTTTATTCTGGTCTAACAGTGCTCCCAAACTCAGATAAAAACAACCCCTACTGCACCACTGCCAGTTTTCCATTTCCCATACCTTTTTACCCCTAAATGAAAGTGACAATTTAATGCAAAAATCTGCTTTTCTTTTTTGGGGGTTGGGTGGGGGAGGGGGGGACATGCGGATGCACTGAGACTGCTCAATTTCATTTCAGTTTGGATCCTTACAGCCAGCTAAGAGAACATTGTCTTTCCATTCACTGACCTGGAATTTAATCCAGGTCCTAGAGGTGAAAAGACATCCAATTATCTTTTAGTGACTTTATATGCTCAAGCTAATGAGAATTTTTAGGGCCAACTGGCATTTCAGATACAGTGTGAACCACGTGCAGATTAAACAAACACTATTATAAACATTTCCACAAGTAAAGAAGCCTCATCACAAGTTCAACTAAATCTTAGAGATGGGTAACTGCTTTCCAAAAAAAATAGGTACAATTGGAAAACCATGTTTTGATTTTTTTTTAAATAGGTTTTCAGTGTGCCCAATTTATTAATGTGGGTGGGGAGTAGAGACACAAACAGCTTTTATGACATGCCTTAGTCATGAAACATAGAAAATAGGAACAGTAGTAGGCCATTCAGCCTTTCGAGTCTGCACCGCCATTCAATATGATCATGGCTGATCCTCTATCTCAACACCATATTCCTGCTTTTCCCCCATACCTCTTAATGCCTTTTGTTTCTAGAAATCTATCTATCTCCCTCTTAAATATATTCAGTGACTTGGCCTCCACAGCCTTTTGTGGTAGAGAATTCCAGTGATTCACCACCCTCTGAGTGAAAACATTTCTCCTCATCTCAGTCCTAAATTTCCTACCCCGTATCCTGAGACTGTGACCCCTTGTTCTAGAGTTCCCAGCCAAGGAAACATCCTCCCTGCATCCAGTCTGTCCAGCCCATCAGAATTTTATGCGTTTCCATGAGATCCTCTCTCATTCTTCTAAACTCGAGTGAATACAGGCTTAGTCGACCCTAATCTCTCCTCATACGACAGTCCTGCCATCCCAGGAATCAGTCTGGTGAACATTAGCTGCACTCCCTCTATGGCAAGTATATCCTTTCTTAGGTAAGGAGACCAACACTGCACACAATACTACAGGTGCAGTCTCACCAAGGCCCTGTATAACTGTAGTAAGACATCCTTGCTCCTGTACTCAAATCCTCTTGCAATGAAGGCCAACATACCATTTGCCTTCCTAACTGCTTGCTGCATTTACATGTTTGCTTTCAATGACTGGTGTACAAGGACACCCAGGTCCCTTTGTACATCAACACTTCCCAAGCCATCACCATTTAAATAATACTTTGTCCTTATGTTTTTCCTACCAAAGTGGATAACTCTACATTTATCCACGTTATACTGCATCTGCCATGTGTTTGCCCACTCACTCAACTTATCTAAATCGCCTTGCAGTGTCTTTGCATCCTCTTCACAACTCACAATCCCACCTAGTTTTATGTTGTCAGCAAACTCTGAAATATTACAGTTGGTTCCCTCATCCAAATCATTTATATATATTGTGAATAGCTGGGGCCCAAGCACTAAACCCTATGGTACCCCACTCGTCACTGCCCGCCACCCCAAAAAGGATCCGTTTATTCCTATTCTTTGTTTCCTGTTTACCAATTTTCAATCCATGCCAATACATTACCCCCAATCCTTTGTGCTTTAATTTTGCACAACATCCTCTTGAATATACAAATGATGTAGTAAGTGATTCAACCTATCCTTATCATTAAAAAAGTTGCATCTCGCTCGTGTTCATGATGTATAGGAATTAATGCATTACACTTCAAAGTTTCACAAGTATGCCAGACTACGTGGAGGGAGATGGCACACCACGTCACGGGCAGCACTGTGGTCTAGGACCCACACCCAGTGCAGGAGGAAGTTTAACGAGCTCACATGGGTGGTTAGGGCGAGTGACGGCTTCAACAAATGATACATACCACTATCTGTACCACAAGCTTCACACAATGCTCAATGCACCACACCCCCAGCATTCACTCACCAACAATATCTACCTAGCAACACTCACACCCACATCTCACACCTTGCACACAGTGACAGCTATTCAACTATGGCAGGTACAAGGGGCATTAGTTATTAGAATTCATGTGATATGTGTGATATGTTAATAGTTACATTTATTAAGTGTGTTTGGAATATTTTGTGGTTCTCTCTCATTTCACCTTTGCGCCCAGGAGGATGCTGTGATAAAGCGTGGGACAGGGGATGGGAGCTACAGGGATATGAGTTTCATTCATGCGAATTGGAGTCTGATGAGCCGGTCACGGACAGTCCATCCACAAAGTCAATTATCTTACTGCCTCCGCCCTCCCTCCTGTTCCTCCTCCCCCTCGTCCTCTGCCTCCTCCTTCTCGTCCTCTGCCCCATCATTCTACTGAGGTAACGCTGGAATCCTGCAGCCCCCATGACTGTGAGAAAGTGTTGTGAGCAGAAGCCTTTATCAAATATTGAATGACTTCTGCACTTGAATCAACACTCCCTGTCACCAAAAAAAAACTTGAAATAATTAAAGAAAGCTGTTTCAGTTGTAGGAAGTAGCAAACAGGCACTGAAACTGTAGAACCATGTTAGTTGCAGCTGATTGGGGATGGTACCTATAAATATCGCTGCTGCAGCCTGCTTCCTGCTGGTAGACGCCAGCTCTGTCATTGTTCTGTGCTGCCCTTAAAGTACGTGGCTATAACGAAGTTGGGAGAACAAATGTCCAGTGAGTGCTGCACACTCAATGACGTCACGATCTCCATGATGGCAAGCTCCCTGGCTATTATGTTCAGCAACAGCGTTACCAGCAACACCGATATGGCATGCATCACTGGAACTGACATCAGGTGTCGTTAGAGCGGTCAACAGCGTGTTGGCGCTAACATGTTGCGCAAACCACACAAATTTCACCCCCCCCCCCCTATGTTGGCTTTGATGATATTTGATGATGATATTTACATTCATTACTTTCTGCTGCTTACACACTTGCACGAGATAAAGAATTACAACATGTTTGTGATGAAGGTTTAGTGCTATCCTAAAGATGGAGATGTATAAAAATGTATAGATTCCTTACTTCATATAGAGCAGCTGATGAATTTTAACCTTTGCAACAATCAACAGTAGCTCTTATCCAACAGGTGTGGATTTGCTGTACAAGTCAAAGGCAGGAAATTTTTCCAACAATTTCACCTATGTTAAAGAGCATGGATGCTGTAAAGAAAGGCCACAAACAAGGGAGACTACACACGTATGGAGGGAAAGAGGAAGGAGGGAATTCTATAAAGAGTATTTACTGAAATAAAATGATCACACAGATTTACAAGATGAGAGTTGGAGGTGAACTTGACCCTAACAAAGTATCAGGCAGCATACTGGCAGTAGTAGTGCAGAGACCAATTGGCGCGACAGAACATGAGCTAACGTTCAATGTAGGAAGGAGGAAAAGAAAAGCTATTTCTAGTGTAATATACTTTTGAACTTTGAGGATTTAGAATGCATCCTTTTATTTGTTCTTCTCTTTTACGTCAGCCATTTTTTTTTTATGTCTGAATTTGTTCTTTGGTCCAAACGCCATCACCAGAAATAAATAGCTTGCGAGCATTACTTTTAAGTTATGCTCAACTATGTATTAACATGGTTATAATTGACATTCAAAGATGTTTCATGCTAAAATACAAGGGTTGAATTGATGAATATGTACTCCTGCTGCAGAGCATCATGCATCATGACAGCATATCAGGAATTCAGGTATGATGGTTACGAGGTCCTGCAAAGTTGTCCATTCATTAAAATAAAATAGAATAAAGTTCAGCAACAGAAAATCCTCTTAGGTCTGCTGATCTGCAGACCTAAATTTCCGATATGAGCTTCCGACTCTGAACAAATTCGCAAAATCCACCCTGAATGACCAAGAACTGATTAAAGCACGTGGAGTAGCCAGATGCTTTAATCAGCTGAAGGCCATCATTCTAACAAAGTACACTATGAAGCATTCATTACTTAATGCACATTTACCTCCTGGACAGCAGCTGCAAAGAAAAAGTAATTATAAAGCAAACCTTACTCCCTAGAATAACTTCAAGGGCATTATACTACTCTTGGGAGCACTTGTGCAGATGTATGAACAAAGAGGAAAATGTTTGGTCAAGAAAACTGCTACACTAAAAAGCTCTGAAATCAATGGAACACAGATGCTCAGGGCCCAAGTTTCGGCTCGAGTTGCTCCTACTTTTTTGGAGCAATTAGTTTAGTATGGAGTATCTTAGAAATCGCAATTCTCGGCATTTAGTTTGCTCCAGTTCTAGTTAATTAGAATAGTTTCATTTTAGAACAGATTTTTTTTCGCAAAAAGGGGCGTTACCAGCCACTTACGCCTGTTTTGCAAGTTTAGGCAGCGAAAAGTTACTCCAAACTAAGAACGGAGTAAGTGTCGATTTTTGTATGCTCAGAAAAACCTTGCCTAGAAATTAGGCGTAGGTAGCGAGAGATAGGGGGGTGGGAGGGGAGTTAGAGGGAAGTTAAGGGATTTTACAATGCAGTAACACTTCAATTTTACCAAAAAAGAGACATCATCAATAATAAATGATAAATAAATCAATAATCAATAAATCAACCAATAAATCAAAAAAAAAATTAAAAATAAAAAAATAAAAATAAATATTTAAAAAAATCAATAAATAAAAAACAAAACGTTTCTACTCACCGACTGCAGCACCGGGAGCCCTCCAACAGCCTGCCGAAGAGCTGGTCGGGTGGGCCCCACCACTGAGGAGGAGTTTGGGCAGGGCCCGCCACCGAAGAGCTGCAGTTCGGGTGGGGCCCACAACCAGGGAGGAGTTCAGGCGGGCCCTGCCACCAAAGAGGTGCTGGTCGGGCAGGCCCCGCCGCCAAGGAGGTAAGGGCAGTGGCGACGAGGCGAGGGACGGTGAGGGGCACTCGGCCCGGGATAGGGGCGGCGAACAGCACGACGTCCCTTTGGCCAGGGATAGGGTCGCCCGGAGACAGGCCATGCTGGGAGGGCGAGGAGCTATGCACACGCGCGCAGCTGCCGGCACTCTTTTTTGGCGCAGGGCTGTAGCTCCACCCTCAGCTGCTTGTGTTGCGTTGCGCTGACTGTGAAACAGGCCTGCTGGACTCAGAGAATCACAAGGTAAGTTTTAGGCACTTTTTTTATTCTAAAAAATAGGCGGGCCTCTCGGTGTGTGGCATTCTGGGAGGACATCCAAAACTTGGGCCCACAATGTCTACTAGTTGCTTTTTAAGCATCATTAATGTTCAGAAACTTTACAAGGTGCTTCACAAATAGACATCAGGGGTGTGAAACTGCCCCTTTTTAAAGCCCCGTTAGCACCTCGCGGGGCGGGGGTGTGGGGGAGGACAAACGGGTCAGAGGAGACTTTTTGCCCGGATGAGGGGAGCGCTACCACCTCCCGGGAAATTGCTCAGGAGTTTGCTGAGGTGCTGCCATAGTTAGCGCCCTGGGCTGCTGCGCAACAAGCAATGACATCATCGCCGTACGCGGTGACCCCTCTCCACCCTGTGCCGATCCCTTTACCGCCCCTAGGGCTGTGAAGCTGACCGACATTCGCTCTCGGGCGGTGATTAAAGAGGAGGGCGCTAGCGGTTCGCCATCTTTTTTGGTTTGCCAACTCTCGGGTCGGCTCTACAATGACGGCCCTAGCCGTGTCCGGGCCGCGATCTTGCAGCCCAGCACTCCGTTTTGAGTGCTGACCTGCAGGCCCAGTCCCACAATGCCCCGGTGGCCGAGTGGAGGCCAGCTGAGGCCTTAGAGTGCGCAGCGGCCCTCCCATTTAAGTGAAGGGGAGGGGTGTTGAAGCGCTACGTGGAGTATTCGCCTCGTGCTTCCCTCCCCGCCAACCACCCCCAAAGGAAGTGGAGCGCCGCAAGATGTGCTCCACTTCCTTTGAGGGATGTAAGCCCAATTCAGCGGCGGGGCAGGACTTCTGCGCCGGACACAGAATGTCCCGGTCCCAGATGGTTACTGCTCCCAATCGAGGTGCAGGGCAATTTCACCAAGGAATATGGTCATCGAGTCAGCTATTCGGTAGTGGATTGACAGAAGGAGTTGACACAGGCAATGTTGCAGAGACAGATGTAAGTGGTCTTGGTGATGATTAGAAAATGGGGCAACTCAGGGTCAAACAGGACAGTCAGGGGAGGGTTGGTGACATAGGAGTGGATTTTGTGGCGGGGGCTGAATATGTTGGCTTTGTTAATCCTGATTTTGAACCAGGGAAACATTGTGATTGGTCAAAGGCTGAATGTCAGATAAGCAGTCAGAAAACACGAGAGCAGAAAGGTTAAGAGAAAGCTGGAGGTAGGGTTGGACATCATAAGCATACCCGTAAATGCTGACCCTGTGGATGATTTCGGCAAGAGGCAACTTATCAATAAGTAAATGGAAGAGACCAAAGATAGATCTTTGGAAGGAAAATAAACCATTGCTGGAGGTGCACTGCATGTGCTCAGATTAGTAGCAATGGAACACAGGAACTGGAATGGAGCTGTTCCGCCATTCAGTTAAATCATGGCTGATCTGTGCCTCAACTCCATTTACCCATCTTTGTTCCATATCCCTTGACAGATTTATCTAACAAAAATCTATTGCTCACAGTCTTATAAATTTTAAATGATCCTTTTGGGGGAGAGAGTTCCAGATTTCCACTACCATTTGTGTGACAATGTGCTTTCTGATTTCACGTCTAAATAGCCACATTCCAATTTTAAGATTGTCCTCTTGTTCTGGATTCCCCCACGTGAGAAAATAATTTCTCTGTACCTACTCTATAAAATACCTTTATAATTTTAAATAGCTCGATTAGATCACCCCCTCAACCTTCTGAACTCAAGGGAATACAAGCCAAGTTTATGCAACTTATCCCCGCAGTTTAACCTTTCCTGAGGTTCAATGCCCAAAAGAGAACGCAGTACTCCAGGTGGGGTCTGACTAAGGCTCAGTGCAACTGAAACATCACTTCCTTCAATTCCAACCCTCTTGATATATCCTTTCGGATTACTTTTTGTGCCTTTTGTAGATTTGTGTTTTGTGTACATGGACATTGAAATTCCTTTGCTGCTCCACAGCTCCTAATCTCTCACCATTTTTAAGAAAAGGTTCCGATTTATCTCACTCGGATCCAAAGTGGATGACTTCACACTTCCCCATATTGAACTCCATCTGCCATAGATTTCCCACTTAGGCTTTCTATGTCCCTTTGTAGCTTCCTGCTCCCATCCACACAACTCTGCAAATTTTGAGATACAACTCTCTATTCCTTCATCCAAGTCATTAATATCTATGATGAAAAGCTGATGCAACAGTACCGATCCCAGAGAACACCACTTGAAAGACAAACCATAATGAACTAATCTTTCTGGGAGCAAAATGGCACTGCGCTCAGATTGGGGGCAATAACCAACCAGGGGCGGGACTTTTAGCACCCGGTGGGAAGTCCTGCCCCCGCCGCGGAAAAACCCTTGTCGCCCCTGAAAGGAAGCAGAGTGCAATCTCCCGTGCTCCACTTCCTTTGGGGGCAGTAACCAGGCCGCTGCAGGGGCAGGGAGTCAAGCACTACACGGATGATCAGCCTGGTGCTGATGCGCTTCAAAGCCCCTCTCCTTCACTGAAAGGGGAGGACCATTGTGCATTCTGCACAGCCTCTGATGGCCTCCACTGGGCCACCAGGGCAGTGTGCGAGTGGATCAGCAGCCTGGCACCTGGCAATTTACCCTGCGGGGCGGTAAGGGGTCAGTGTGGGGTGGTGAGGGGTTGCTGCGCATGGCGATGACATCATCGCCGGTTGCGCAGCGGCCTGGGGCGCTAACCTCGGGATGCAGTAATGTCAGGGCAGCGCCTCCACAAACTCCCGGCAATTTCCCGGGAGGAGGTAGTGTCCGCCTCTCAGAGCGAAAACTGTCCCCACCTCAAGAGGCGTTAACAGGGCTATAAAAAGGGGTAATTTTGCCTCCTCTGTCTCCTGTTCCCAACCAAAACCTGACCAATTTCACATGGTTACCTCCTATTTTGTGTGCTCTCATTTTTGCTAATAATCTCGTGCAGCACATTCTGAAAGTCCATATAGACAACATCCATAGGCACTTCCCAACATACCATGCTAGTGAAATACTCAAAAAATGGAACTAGATTACCTACCCTTCACAAATCCACACTGACTCGCTTTGATCAGCGCATATTTGTCCAAGTGCTCAGTCACTCTGTCTCTGATGATAGATTGCAGTAACATCCTCATAACTGATATTAAATGGACAGGTCTTTAAATATCTGATTGCTCCTTCCCTCCCTTCTTAAACAATATTGACATTTGCAATTTTTCAATCCAAAGGCACAATTCCTGAATCCAGTGAGCTGTGGAAGATTATGACAAATGCATCTGCAATTTCCTCATCTATTTCTTTTCATACCCTGAGGGTAGAAACCATCAGGTACTGCAGATTTGTCTATATTAAATCCATTTATTTCCTTCATTACCAATTTGTTTATTTATATAAAATCCATTAACTCCATGCAGTAGCAGACCGAGGCCTGAGAGTGAGGATAAAAGCCGCAGCAGACCTGCAACTTTAAGGAATCTAATACGGCCAGTGTGATCTCCTGGACTAGTGTCAATCGCCTGGTTCGGTCAGAGAGGAATTTTACCTAAATATATTCAAAAAGGAGTTAGATGTAGTCCTTACTGCTAGGGGGAATCAAAGGGTATGGCGAGAAAGCAGGAATGGGGTACTGAAGTTGCATATTCAGCCATGAACTCATTGAATGGCGGTGCAGGCTCGATGGGCCGAATGGCCTACTCCTGCACCTATTTTCTATGTTTCTATGTTTCCCAGATTTTTTCCCCCAATTGGCCTGGGTTTTATCTGTTTTTTTGTCTCTCCCAGGAGATCGCACGGCTCTGGGTGGGGAGAACTCTGCAGGTAAGTGATTGGTAATGACTGTGGGCTAAGTCTTTCTTTTACGTTAACATATAGCATATAACTAAATTCTAAAAACGAACCTTTATTTATTTAACTAATTTAATAAACTATATAAGGTTAATACTTTGATTAACAAGAAACTAATTCATGAAATAAAATAATGGGAAAACAGGAGATGTGTTGCTGCTGCAATATGTGGGAGCTTCTGGACGTTTTGGTCCAGGGCGACTACATCTGCGGTAAGTGTCTGCGGCTCGACGTACTTCGGCTCCGAGTTGAGGAGTTGGGAGTCCGAGCTGCAGACATTGCGAGACATCAGGGAGGGAGAAAGTTACCTGGACCTTTTTCTCCAGGAGGCAGCCATACCCTCTAGATTAAATACGAACTGACGCGTGGTCAGGGACAGGTGGGTGTGACTGCGAGTGAGGCAGGTATGGGGATCCAAGAGGTAGTATTGCAGAAGCCTCAGTCCCTGCACTTGTCCAATAGATTTGAGATCCTTGCAACCCTTGTGGACAAGTGTGCAGACTGCCGGGTGGACGAGCAGACTGACCAAGGCACCATGGTCCAGAAAGCCATTCAAGTGAGCGGAGTAAAGAGGCAGGTGGTTGTAGTAGGGGACAGTATAGTTAGGGGGATAGATAGGGTTCTCTGCAGCCGAGAGCGTGGGTCCCGACGGCTGTGTTGCCTACCCAGTGCCAGGGTAAAGGACATCTCCTCTGGCTGGAGAACAACTTGGAGTGGGAGGGGGAGAATCCTGTTATACCAATGACATAGGTAGGACTAAGAGGTTCTGCTGAGAGAATTTGAGCAGCTAGGGACTAAACTGAAAAGCAGAACCACAAAAGTAATAATCTCTGGATTATTACCTGAGCCACAAGCAAATTGGCATAGGGTCAATAGAATCAGGGCGATGAATGTGTGGCTCAGAGGTTGCTGTGGGAGAAGTGGGTTTCGATTCGTGGGGCACTGACACCAATACTCGGGAAAGAGAGAGCTGTTCCATGGGGACGGACGACACCTGAATATGCTGGGACCAGAGTTCGAGCTAATCGAATAACTAGGGTGGTAGATAGGGCTTTAAACTAAATGGGGGGGGGGGTGGCGGGGAGAGGGTCTTAGTGGAGAGAAATCTAGAATGCTGAAGAGAAAAGAAAAGGAAGCAATGCAGGAAAGTGATAACCAGATTATGTCAGGAAGGGACAGAGCACACAAACAAAAGAGTGCACAAGCAAATAGGGTCCAGGTAAGAAAAAAATAGCGATAAGATAAATAGGGCTATAGTACAAAATAATGTTAAGATGTCTAATAATGTTAAAAAGACAAATCTAAAAGCATTGTATCTGAATGCACAAAGCATTCATAATAAGGTAGACGAATTAACAGTGCAAATAGATGTAAACGGATACACGATAGTTGCAATTACGGAGACATGGTTGCAGGGTGACCAGGGTTGCGAACTGAATATCCAAGGATATTCGATATTTAGGAAGGAGAGGCAAAAAGGAAAAGGTGGCGTGGCATTGTTAATAAAGGATGAAATCAGAGCAATAGTGAGAAAGGATATTGGTTCAGAAAATCAAGATATAGAATCAGTCTGGGTGGAGCTAAGGAGCACCAAGAGGCAGAAAACATTGGTGGGAGTTGTACATAGGCCTCCAAACTGTAGTGGTAATGTAGGGGACAGCATCAAACAGGAAATTAGAGATGCATGTAACAAGGGTACTACAGTAATCGTAGGTGACTTTAATCTACATATAGACTGGTCAAACCAAATTAGTAATAATACTGTGGAGGATGAATTCCTGGAGTGTGTACAAGAAGGCTTTTTAGACTAGTATGTTGAGGAGCCTACTAGGGAATAGGGTATCCTAGATTGGGTATTGTGCCATGAGAAAGGGTTAATTAATACTCTTGTTATGCGGGGTCCTTTAGGGAAGAGTGACCATAACATGACTGAATTCTTTATTAAGATGGAAAGTGAAGTAGTCCAATCCGAAACTAGGGTCCTAAATCTAAACAAAGAAAACTACGAAGATATGAGGAATGAATTGGCTATGATAGATTGGGAAGATTCATTAAAAGGCATGATGGTGGATAGGCAATGGCTAACATTTAAGGAACGATTGCATGAATTGCAACAGTTATACATTCCTTTCTGGCACAAAAACCAAAAGGAAAAGTGACCCAACCATGGCTAACAAAAGAAATTAAGGATGGTATTAGATCCAAAGAGTCATCATACGAAGTTGCCAGAAAAAGTAGCAAGCCTGAGGATTGGGAACAGTTTAGAATTCAGCAAAAAATAGATTGATTAAGAGGGGAAAAATAGAATATGAGAGTAAACTTGCGAGGAACATAAAACGAACTGCAAAAGTTTATACAAGTACGTAAAAAGAAAAAGATTAGTGAGGACAAATGTAGGTCCTTTACAGACAGAAACGGGAGAATGTATAATGGGGAACAAGGAAATGGCAGAACAATTAAATAAATACTTTGGTTCTGTCTTCACGGAAGAGGACACAAATAACGTCCCAGAAATGCTAGAGAACCAAGGGTCTAGTGAGCAAGAGAAATTAAAGGAAATGATTATTAGTAAGAAAATAGTGCTGGAGAAACTAATGGGACTGAAGGCCGATAAATCTCTAGGGCCTGATGATCTGCATCCCAGAGTACTAAAAGAGGTAGCCATGGAAATAATGGATGCGTTGATTGTCATTTTCCAAAATTCTATAGATTATGGAACAGCTCCTGCAGATCGGAGGGTGGCAAATGTAACCCCACTATTTAAAAAAGGAGGGAGAGAGAAAACAGGGAACGACAGACCAGTTAGCCTAACATCAGTAGCAGGGAAAATGCTAGAGTCTATTATAAAGGATGTGATAACGGGACACTTAGAAATTATCAACGGGATTAGACAAAGTCAACATGGATTTATGAAAGGAAAATCATGTTTGATAAACCTACTGGAGTTTTTTTTGAGGATGTAACTGATAGAATAGATAAGGGAGAACCAGTGGATGTCATGTATTTGGATTTTCAGAAGGCCTTTGATAAAGTTCCACATAAGAGGTTAGTGTGCAAAATTAAAACACATAGGATTGGGGTAATATACTGGCATGGACTGAAAATTGGTTAACTGACAGGAAACAGAGTAGGAATAAACGGGTCTTTTTCGGGATAACGGGCACTGACTAGTGGGGTACCACAGGGATCAGTGCTTGGGCCCCAGCTATTCACAATATATATATATATATCAGCGAACCAAATGTAATATTTCCAAGTTTGCTGCCGACACAAAACTAGGTGGGATTGTGAGTTTTGAGGAGGATGCAAAAACTCTGCAAGGTGATTTAGATAGGTTGAGTGAGTGGGCAAACACATGGCAGATGCAGTATAACGTGGATAAAAGTGAAGTTATCCATTTTGGTAGGAAAAACAAAGACAAAGTATTATTTAAATGGTGGTAGCTTGGAAAATGTCCTTGTGCACCAGTCATTGAAAGCAAACATGCAGGTGCAGCAAGCAGTTAGGAAGGAAAATGATATATTGGCCTTCATTGCAAGAGGATTTGAATGCAGGAGCAAGGATGTCTTGCTACAGTTATACTGGGCCTTGGTGAGACCACACCTGGAGTATTGTGTGTAGTATTGGTCTCCTTACCTAAGAAAGGATATACTTGCCATAGAGGGAGTGCAACAAAGGTTCACCAGACTGATTCCTGGGTTGGCAGGACTGTCGTATGAAGAGAGATTGGGTCGACTAGGCCAATATTCACAAGAGTTTAGAAGAATGAGAGGGGATCTCATTGAAACGTATAAAATTCTGACGGGGCTGGATAGACTGGATGTGGGGAGGATGTTTCCCCTGGCTGGAAAGTCTAGAAAAACAGGTCACAGTCTCAGGATACGGGGTAGGAAATTTAGATGAGAAGAAATTTCTTCCCTCAGAGGGTGGTGAACCTGTCGAATTCTCTACCACAGAAGGCTGTGGAGGCCAAGTCACTGAATATATTTAAGAGGGAGATAGATAGATTTCTAGACACAAAGTGCATTAAGGGGTATGGGGAGAAAGTGGGAATATGGTGTTGAGATAGAGGATCAGCCATGATCATATTGAATGGCAGTGCAGACTCGAAGGGCCGACTGGCCTACTACTGCTCCTATTTTCTACGTTTCTATGTTTTTATCCCCTTTATTTATTTTTAGGTTTCCTTGTACCACTGGCATTTTTTTCTCTTCCTCTGCTGTGAAAACGGATATAAAGTATTCATTTAACAAGTCTGCCACTTCCTTAGTATCCATTCTATTCTCACCTCCACCATCTTTAAGAGGCAAATTTTATAAAAACTGTAGCCGTTAGCTTTGATGTATTTTTATATTCCCTTTTTGAACCTATTATTACTTTCATTGTATCCCTTTGTTGCTTTTTACAGCTCTCCCAGTCTGCTGGATTTCCACATCCTTGCATTTTGACAAGTCCTTTCCCTTAACTTGATACAGTCTCTCACCTCATTTGTTGACCATGGTTGCTTTTTAGATATATATATTGGTTTGGTACCGTACCAAATACTTTGAATACGTCCCACTGTTTGTCTGTAGGTTTACCCATTAATAGTTCAGACCAGTTTACTGCAGTCAATTCATCTCTCATCCCATCAAAGTTTGCCTTACATGAATTTAAAAATTTGGTTTATATCTCTCTCTTCTCCCTCTCAAACCCAATATCAAACTCGAGCATATTATGGTCACTATCAGTCAGGGAGAGGCAGCGCAGAGGAAGAGGCGCGGGAGATCGGAGGAGGAGGCCTATAAAAGGCCCATCAGTTGGGGAGCGGCAGCGTAGGAGGAAGAGGTGCGGGAGATCGGAGGAGGCCACCAGCTGGTGCAGCTGCAGCAGGGAGAGAAGGCAAAAAAGTAGAAAGGAATCGAAGGACATTCTGAAAAGGGAGGGTGAACAGCCAGTTGTCGTGGTGCACAGTGGTACCAACGATATAGGTAAAAAAAAGGGATGAGGTCCTACGAGACGAATTTAAGGAGCTAGGAGCTAAATTAAAACGAAGGACCTCAAAAGTAGTAATCTCGGGATTGCTACCAGTGCCACATGCTAGTCAGAGTAGGAATCGCAGGATAGCTCAGATGAATACGTGGCTTGAGCAGTGGTGCAGAAGGGAGGGATTCAAATTCCTGGGGCATTGGAACCGGTTCTGGGGGAGGTGGGACCAGTACAAACCGGACGGTCTGCACCTGGGCAGGACCGGAACCAATGTCCGATGGGGAGTGTTTGCTCGTGCTGTTGGGGAGGAGTTAAACTAATATGGCAAGGGGATGGGAACCAATGCAGGGAGACAGAGGGAAACAAAATGGAGACAAAAGCAATAGACAGAAAGATGAGTAAAAGTGGAGGGCAGAGAAACCCAAGGCAAAAAACAAAAAGGGCCACCATACAGCAAAATTTTAAAGGGTCAAAGTGTAATAAAAAGGCAAGCATGAAAGCTCGGTGCCTCAATGCAAGGAGTATTCGGAACCCAGGAGAGGGCTCTGAGCTAGTTAGAGTGGGTGAGAGCTCAGATGAACAGGACCCCAAGAAAGAATGCAAAAGGCAGGAGGCAACAGAGCAGAGTAGCACTGGGGAAAGTGTAAACCACAGGGTGATAGGAAGGGACAATATGTATGAATATAAAGGGGCTGCAGGAGGGGTCAAAACTAAAAAACATTGTTTAAAAACTAGTATTAAAACACTCGACCGAAACGCATGGAGCATTCGAAATAAAGTAAATGAGTTGACGGCACAAATCATTACAAATGGGTATGATTTGGTGGCCATTACAGAAACGTGGTTGCGGGGGGGGGTGGCAAGACTGGGAATTAAACATACAGGGGTATCTGACAATTTGGAAAGACAGACAAGAAGGGAAAGGAGGTGGGGTAGCTCTGTTAATAAAGGATGATATCAGGGCAGTTGTGAGAGACGATATTGGCTCTAATGAACAAAATGTTGAATCATTGTGGGTGGAGATTAGAGGTAGTAAGGGGAAAAAGTCACTGGTGGGCGTAGTTTATAGGCCCCCAAATAATAATTTCACGGTGGGGCGGGCAATACTCAAGGGAATAATGGAGGCATGTGAAAAAGGAACGGCAGTAATCATGGGGGATTTTAACCTACATATCGATTGGCCAAATCAAATCACACGGGGTAGCCTTGAGGAAGAATTCATAGAATGCATACGGGATTGTGACTTTAAACAGTATGTTACAGAACCTACAAGGGAGCAAGCTATATTAGATCTGGTCCTGTGTAATGAGACAGGAATAATAAACGATCTCCGAGTAAAAGATCCTCTCGGAATGAGTGATCACAGTATGGTTGAATTTGTAATACAGATTGAGGGTGAGGAAGTAGTGTCTCAAACGAGCATACTATGCTTAAACAAAGGGGACTACAATGGGATGAGGGCAGAGTTGGCTAAAGTAGACTGGGAACACAGACTAAACAGTGGCACAATTGAGGAACACTGGAGGACTTTTAAGGAGCTCTTTCATAGTGAAGAAGGGCGGTAAGAGAAGGGATAACCAGCCGTGGATAACCAAGGAAATAAAGGAGAGTATCAAATTAAAAACCAATGCGTATAAGGTGGCCAAGGTTAGTGGGAAACTAGAAGATTGGGAAAATTTTAAACGACAGCAAACAATGACAAAGAAAGCAATAAAGAAAGGAAAGATAGATTACGAAAGTAAACTTGCGCAAAACATAAAAACAGATAGTAAAAGCTTTTACCGATATATAAATTGGAAAAGAGTGACTAAAGTAAATGTTGGTCCCTTAGAAGATGAGAAGGGGGATTTCATAATGACAAATGTGGAAATGGCTGAGACTTTAAACAATTATTTTGCTTCGGTCTTCACAGTGGAAGACACAAAAACCATGCCAAAAATTGCTGGTCACGGGAATGTGGGAAGGGAGGACCTTGAGACAATCACTATCACTAGGGGGGTAGTGCTGGACAGACTAATGGGACTCAAAGTAGACATGTCCCCTGGTCCTGATGAAATGCATCCCAGGGTATTAAAAGAGATGGCGGAAGTTATAATCTACCAAAATTTTCTGGATTCTGGGGAGGTACCAGCAGATTGGAAAGCAGCTAATGTAACGCCTCTGTTTAAAAAAGGGGGCAGACAAAAGGCAGGTAACTATAGGCCGGTTAGTTTAACATCTGTAGTGGGGAAAATGCTTGAAGCTATCATTAAGGAAGAAATAGCGGGACATCTAGATAGGAATAGTGCAATCAAGCAGACGCAACATGGATTCATGAAGGGGAAATCATGTTTAACTAATTTACTGGAATTCTTTGAGGATATAATGAGCATGGTGGATAGAGGTGTACCGATGGATGTGGTGTATTTAGATTTCCAAAAGGCATTCGATAAGGTGCCACACAAAAGGTTACTGCAGAAGATAAAGGTACGCAGAGTCAGAGGAAATGTATTAGCATGGATAGAGAATTGGCTGGCTAACAGAAAGCAGAGAGTTGGGATAAATGGGTCCTTTTCGGGTTGGAAATCGGTGGTTAGTGGTGTGCCACAGGGATCGGTGCTGGGACCACAACTGTTTACAATATACATAGATGACCTGGAAGAAGGGACAGAGTGTAGTGTAACAAAATTTGCAGATGACACAAAGATTAGTGGAAAAGCGGGTTGTGTAGAGGACACAGAGAGGCTGCAAAGAGATTTAGATAGGTTAAGCGAATGGGCTAAGGTTTGGCAGATAGAATACAATGTCGGAAAGTGTGAGGTCATCCACCTTGGGGGAAAAAAAAACAGTAAAAGGGAATATTATTTGAATGGGGAGAAATTACAACATGCTGAGGTGCAGAGGGACCTGGAGGTCCTTGTGCATGAATCCAAAAATGTTAGTTTGCAGGTGCAGCAGGTAATCAGGAAGGCGAATGGAATGTTGGCCTTCATTGCGAGAGGGATGGAGTACAAAAGCAGGGATGTCCTGCTGCAACTGTATAGGGTATTGGTGAGGCCACACCTGCAGTACTGCGTGCAGTTTTGGTCACCTTACTTAAGGAAGGATATACTAGCTTTGGAAGGGGTACAGAGACGATTCACTAGGCTGATTCCAGAGATGAGGGGGTTACCTTATGATGATAGATTGAGTAGACTGGGTCTTTACTCGTTGGAGTTCAGAAGGATGAGGGGTGATCTTATTGAAACATTTAAAATAATGAAAGGGATAGACAAGATAGAGGCAGAGAGGTTGTTTCCACTGGTCGAGGAGACTAGAACTAGGGGGCACAGCCTCAAAATACGGGGGAGCCAACTTAAAACTGAGTTGAGAAGGAATTTCTTCTCCCAGAGGGTTGTGAATCTGTGGACTTCTCTGCCAAAGGAAGCAGTTGAGGCTAGCTCATTGAATGTATTCAAATCACAGATAGATAAGATTTTTAACCAATAAGGGAATTAAAGGTTACGGGGAGCGGGCGGGTAAGTGGAGCTGAGTCCACGGCCAGATCAGCCATGATCTTGTTGAATGGCAGGCTCGAGGGGCTAGATGGCCTCCTCCTGTTCCTAATTCTTATGTTCTTATGTTCTTTATGAACCAGTGAGTGTAGAACTGAAGCCAGCCAGAGTCAGCACCTTCAGGGGAGGAGAAGGAGGGAATCAGTGAGTGTAGAACTGAAACCAGGCTGAGTCGGCATTTTCAGGGGAGGAGAAGGATGGAATGAATGAGTGTAGAACTGAACCCAGCCAGAGTCAGCACCTTCAGGGGAGGAGAGGGAGGGGAACCAGTGAATGTAGAACTGAAGCCAGCCAGAGTCAGCACTTTCAGGGGAGGAGAAGGAGGGAATGAATGAGTGTAGAACCGAACTCAGCTCGAGTCCGGCACCTTCAGGGCAGGAGAGGGAGGAGAACCAGGGAGTCTAGAACTGATCCCAGCCCGAGTCAGCATTTTAAAGGGACAAGGGGAAGTCCAGTTGAGCTGAATGGCACTGCTTTATGACATCACTGAAGTGCCGAGTATCCAACCTTCCTGAGCCCTGCGCATTATGGGCTGGAGTTAGCATTTGATGGGGCAGTGTAGAGGGAGGCTTATGCTGTATCTAACGCATGCTGTATCTCACTGGAGTGTGTTTCAGGCAGACACTAGGTGCTCAGAATACCCATAGAATACAGTCTGGAAGTGAACCCAGCCTGAGTCAGCCCCTTCCGGCGAGGAGACGGGGGAGAACCAGCGAGTGTCGAACTGAACCCAGCCAGAGTCAGTACGTTCAGGTGAGGAGAGTGAAGGGAACCAGTGAGTGTAGAACTGAACCCAACCAGAGTCAGTACGTTCAGGTGAGGAGAGTGAAGGAAACCAGTGAGTGTAGAACTGAACCCAGCCAGAGTCACCACCTTCACGGGAGGAGAGAGAGGTGAACCAGTGCATGTAGAACTGAACCCAGCCAGAGTCAGTATGTTCAGGTGAGGAGAGTGAAGGGAACCAGTGAGTGTAGAACTGAACCCAACCAGAGTCAGTACGTTCAGGTGAGGAGAGTGAATGGAACCAGTGAGTATAGAACTGAACCCAGCCAGAGTCACCACCTTCACGGGAGGAGAGAGAGGTGAACCAGTGCATGTAGAACTGAACCCAGCCAGAGTCAGCACCTTTCGGGGAGGACAGAGAGGGGAACCAGTGAATGTAGAACTGCACCCAGCCAAAGTCAGCACCTTCAGGGGAGGACAGAGAGGGGAACCAGTGAATGTAGAACTGCACCCAGCCAAAGTCAGCACCTTCAGGGGGAGGAGAAGGATGGGGATCCAGTGAGTGTAGAATTGAAGACAGCTCGAGTCAGCATTTTACAAGGACAAGGGGAGCGCCAGTTGAGCTGAATGGCACTGCTTTATGACATCACTTCAGTGCCGAGCAACCAACCTTCCTGGGTCCTCCTCATTATGGACTGGAGTTAGCATTTGATGGGGCAGTGTAGAGGGAGCCTTGCTCTGTGTCTTAACCCGTGTTGTACCTGCCCTCGGAGTGTGTGGTGCACACAGTGTAGAGGGAGCCTGACTCTGTATCAAACCCATGCTGCATCTGACTGGAGTGTGTTTCAGGCAGACACTAGGTGCTCAAAATACCCATAGAATACAGTGTAGAACTGAACCCAGCCAGAGTCACCACCTTCAGGGGAGGACAGGGAGGGGAACCAGCGAGTGTCGAACTGAACCCAGCCAGAGTCAGCACCTTCAGGGGAGGAGAGGGGATTCAGTGAGTGTAGAGCTGAACCCAGCCAGAGTCACCACCTTCAGGGGAGGAGAGGGAGGGTATCCAGTGAGTGTAGAATTCAATCTAGCCAGAGTCGGCACCTTCAGGGGAGGAGAGTGAGGGGAACCAGTGAGTGGAGAACTGAACCCAGCCAGATTCAGCTCCTTTGGTGTCAGATTAGGAAAAGGGGAGGTGCAATGAGACGTGGGTGTCATGGTACATCAGTCATTGAAGGTTGGCATGCAGGTACAGCAAGCGGTTAAGAAAGCAAATGGCATGTTGGCCTTCATAGCGAGGGGATTTGAGTACAGGGACAGGGAGGTGTTACTACAGTTGTACAGGGCCTTGGTGAGGCCACACCTGGAGTATTGTGTACAGTTTTGGTCTCCTAACTTGAGGAAGAACATTCTTGCAATTGAGGGAGCACAGAGAAGGTTCACCAGACTGATTCCCGGGATGGCGGGACTGACATATCAAGAAAGACTGGATCAACTGGGCTTGTATTAACTGGAGTTCAGAAGAATGAGAGGGGATCTCATAGAAACGTTTAAAATTCTGACTGGTTTAGACAGGTTAGATGCAGGAAGAATGTTCCCAATGTTGGGGAAGTCCAGAACCAGGGGTCAAAGTCTAAGGATAAGGGGTAAGCCATTTAGGACTGAGATGAGGAGAAACTTCTTCACCCAGAGAGTTGTTAACCTGTGGAATTCTCTACAATTCGTTGGATCTATTCAAGAGGGAGATAGATATGGCCCTTACAGCTAAAGAATCAAGAGGTATGGAGAGAAAGCAAGAAAGGGGTACTGAGGTGAATGATCAGCCATGATCTTACTGAATGGTGGTGCATGCTCGAAGGGCCGAATGGCCTACTCCTGCACCTATTTTCTATGTTTCTATGTTCAAGATGCTCCCTACTGTCAGGTTGTTAACTAATTCTGGCTCATTATTCATCACTAAATCCAGCGTGACCTGTTCCCTTGTCCGTTCGAAAACACGTTGTTCATGAAATACATTCTAGAAATTCATTTCCTTCACTCCTTGAGCTGTTCTGCTTCTCCCAGTCTATATGGGACTGTAAAATCTCCCATTCTAACCATGATGTTTTTTCCACATACTTCCCTGATTTCTGTATTTATGCACCCCCACCCCCCACTAAATCACTACTGTCAAAATGTCTGCAGACAACTCCTGTCAGGCTTGCATTCTTTGCTGTTCCCCAACTCTACTCATCATGTTTCTACTGCCCAATCATCTTTTATACAATCACTTCTTTCTACTGCAGTAATTGTATTTTTTATATAGTGTTGTACCCCCTCCTTTCCAATTTACCTATATTTTTAAAAGATCCAAAAGCCTGGAATATTTAACTCCCAATTATGTTCAGGTTGTAGCCAGGTCTTTGAGATGGCTACAACACCATACCCTTTCAGCTGAATTTGTGCTGCTCGCTCACCACTATAAGAGCAGTCCCACGGAGTGGATTGACTGAGGGGAAGCATTGGAAGAGGGTGGCAAGGCTGAACAGACAGAAAGATTGAGGAGGGATATCAGAGTCACAGAGGATGCTACTCATTTTAGCCAGAGCTGTTTCATTACTGTGAGAAGGGTTGAATCTGGACTAGAACAATTTGAATAGCAACTAACAGAACCAATGAGCATGGAGCAGAGAGGCCACAATATGTTGAGATTTTAGAGAGGAAAGGAAGGTTGGATCTGGGCGCGATTCGGGGAGGGGTTGATGATCAGTTTTGAAGTGGCGAGCAACAGTGCCCGAAGAAAATGAACGTTCAACATGGGGGCCTGGAAAGGAAGCTGAGTAACAAGGAGCTGAGATGATAGGAATTGAGGGGGCTGAGATGGTCGGGGATTGAGGGGGCTGAGATGGCAGGGGATTGAGGGGGCTGAGATGGCAGGGGATTGAGGGGGCTGAGATATCAGGGGATTGAGGGGGCTGAGCTGGTAGGGGACTGAGGGGGCTGAGCTGGTAGGGGACTGAGGGGGCAGGAGCTGGGTCACATAGGCGTGATGAGCTTTGAGAGGGCTGATGATGGGAAAGCACCCATACTGCTCACAACAGAAAATTTAAATATGTTCGATAAATTGAACTGCAGTCTGTTGATTACAATTCAGATTTGTTTTCCTTGAGAAAGAAGGAAAATGGATCTGGAATATTCAAAATTCAAATTGAATATTCTTCCTTTTTCCTCAACCGAGGATTCCTCTTCACCACGATTTGCAGGGCCCTCGACCGTGTCCGTCCCATTTCGAGCTCTTCTGCTCTCATCACTTCCCCTCCCTCCCAGAACCACAATAGGGTTCCCCTTACAACCCACCAGCCTCTACATTCTACGGATCATCCTCCGCCACCTCCAGCATGAATCCACCACCAAAAACATTTTCTCCCTCCCCTTCTCTTACAGTATTCCAAAGACGTCGTTCCCTCTACAACACCCCTGATCCATTCTTCTATCACCCCCAAAACCCCTTCCCCTTCCCATGGCACCTTTCCGTGCAAGCACAGGAGATGCAACGCCTGACATTTTACCTCCTCCCTTCCCACCGTCCAGTGCCCAAAACATTCCTTCCAGGTGAAACAGCAAATTACTTGTACTTCTTTCAATTTAGTACACTGTATTCGCTACATTGGGGAGAACAAGCTTGAATTGGGTGACCGCTTTGCGGAACACCTCCAATCAGTCTGCAAGCATGAACCCAAGCTTCCAGTCGCCTGTCATTTTAATTCTCCAGCCCACTCCCACTCTGACCTCTTTGTCCTCAGCTTTCTATATTGCTCGCATGACACTGAACGTAAGCTTGAGGAACAGCACCTCATCTTCGGTTTAGCACTTTACAGCCTTCCAAACTCAATACTGAATTCAACGATTTCAGATCATAACCTCTGCCCCCATTTTTTCAGACGTCAGCTGCTAATGATGATTCTGATATTCCCATTCACACCTCATTCAGACCCATCTTTTGTTTCTTTACTTGTCCCATTACCATTTCCTTTTGCCTTGCACCATTTAATCTCTCCTGCCTTGCACCCTATCACAGACCTTCCCTTTTGTTTTTTTCTCCACTCCTCCCTTTCCCTGTCCCTGTACTTGCTTAAAACCTGTTACATCTCTAACCTTTTCTAGATATGACGAAGGGTCATCAACCTGAAATGCTAACTCTGTTTCTCTTTCCACAGATGCTGACTGACCTGCTGAGTATTTCCAACATTTTCAGTTTTTATTGTAGTATTTTACTCCTTGACTTGAAAAGGCCAGCGGCAGTCGAGAGGCAGCGGCAGAGGAGAGGCGGGAGTTCGGGGCGTTGGTGAGGCCTATAAAGGCCAGCGGCAGTCGAGAGGCAGCGGCAGAGGAGAGGCGGGAGTTCGGGGCGTTGGTGAGGCCTATAAAGGTCAGCGGCAGTCGAGAGGCGGCGACAGAAGAGAGGCGGGAGTTCGGGGTGTTGGTGAGGCCTACAAAGGCCAGCGACAGTCGAGAGGCAGCGGCAGAGGAGAGGCCTACCGATGCAGCTGCAGCAGGGAGGCAGAAAGAAGTAGTAACAAATCGAAAGGTGACGTCACAGCCAAGGGGGTAAGTGATTGGCTGGTGATTGGTAAGTAGCTTTTCTTTTTTCTTTTCTTGATCAGTAAGTATCATTTAGATTTGTTGTTGCCAAATTAAGTTTATCTAAGGGTTAAGTCATAGCAGGACAGCTCGGACACGTGTTATGCTCCTCCTGTACTATGTGGAAGTCAGGGACACTTCCAGTGTCCCCGATGACGACATGTGCGGGAAGTGTATCCGCCTCCAGCTCCTGACGGACCGCACTGCGACCCTGGAGCTGCGGCTGGATTCACTCTGGAGCATCCACGATGGTGAGAATAACATGAATAGCATGTTTAGCGAGTTGGTCTTACCACAGGTAAAGGGTACACAGCCAGATAAGTAAATGGGTGACCAACAGGAAGAGCTGTGCAAGGAAGGTAGTGCAGTGGTCCCCTGCGGTCATCCCCCTGCAAAACAGATACACCGCTTTGAGTACTGTTGAGGGGGTGACTCATCAGGGGGGAGTAGCAGCAGCCAAGTTCATGGCACTGTGGGTGGCTCTGCTGCTCAGGAGGGCAGGAAAGAGAGTGGTAGAGCTATAGTGGTAGGGGATTCGATTGTAAGGGGAATAGATGGGCGTTTCTGCGGCATCAACCGAGACTCCAGGATGGTATGTTGCCTCCCTGGTGCAAGGGTCAAGGATGTCTCGGAGCGGGTGCAGGGCATTCTGAAAAGGGAGGGTGAACAGCCAGTTGTTGTGGTGCATACAGGTAAAAAACGGGATGAAGTCCCACAAGACGAATTTAGGGAGCTAGGAGCTAAATTAAAAAGTAGGACCTCAAAAGTAGTAATCACAGGATTGCTACCAATGCCACATGCTAGTCAGAGTAGGAATCGCAGGAGAGCTCAGATGAATATGTGGCTTGAGGAGTGGTGCAAAAGGGAGGGATTCAAATTCCTGGGACATTGCAACCGGTTCTGGGGGAGGTGGGACCAGTACAAACTGAATGGTCTGCACCTGGGCTGAACCGGAACTAATGTCCGAGGGGGAGTGTTTGCAAGTGCTGTTCGGGAGGAGCTAAACTAACATGGCAGGGGGATGGGAACCTATGCAGGGACACAGAGGGAAGTAGAATGGAGGCAAAAGCAAAAGATAGAAAGGAAAATCGTAAAAGTGGCAGGCAGAGAAACCCAAGGCAAAAAACAAAAAAGGTCCACATTACAGCAAAATTCTAAAGGGGCAAAGTGTGTTAAAAAGACAAGCTTGAAGGCTCTGTGCCTCAATGCGAGGAGTATTCGGAATAAGGTGGACGAAGTAACTGCGCAGATAGCAGTTAACGGATATGAAGTAATTGGCATCACGGAGACATGGCTCCAGGGTGACCAAGGCTGGGAACTCAACATCCAGGGGTATTCAACATTCAGGAAGGATAAACAGAAAGGAAAAGGAGGTGGGGTGGCGATGCTGGTTAAAGAGGAAATTAATGCAATAGTAAGGAGGGACATTAGCCCGGATGATGTGAAATTGGTATGGGTGGAGCTGCGGAATACCAAAGGGCAGAAAACGCTAGTGGGAGTTGCGTACAGACCACCAAACAGTAGTAGTGAGGTTGGGGACAGCATCAAAGAAGAAATAAGGGATGTGTGCAATAAAGGTACAGCAGTGATCATGGGTGACTTTTGTCTACATAGTGATTGGGCTAACCAAACTGATAGCAATGCGGTGGAGGAGGATTTTCTGGAGTGTATTAGGGATGGGATTTCTAGACCAATATGTCGAGGAACCAACGAGAGAGCTGGCCATCCTAGACTGGGTGTTGTGTAATGAGAGAGGATTACTTAGCAATCTTGTTGTGCGAGGCCCCTTGGGGAAGAGTGACCATAATATGGTACAATTCTTTATTAAGATGGAGAGTGACACAGTTAATTCGGAAACTAGGGTCCTGAACTTAAGGAAAGGTAACTTCGATGGTATGAGGCGTGAATTGGCTAAAATAGACTAGCAAAGGATACTTAAAGGGTTGACAGTGGTTAAGCAATAGCAAACATTTAAAGATCACATGAATGAACTTCAGCAATTATACATCCCTGTCTGGAGTAAAAATAAAACGGGGAAGGTTGCTCAACCGTGGCTAACAAGGGAAATTAAGGATAGTGTTAAAACCAAGGAAGAGGCATATAAATTGGCTAGAAAAAGCAACAAACCTGAGGACTGGGAGGAATTTAGAATTCAACAGATGAGGACGAAGGTTTTAATTAGGAGGGGGAAAATAGTGTACGAGAGGAAGCTTGCAGGGGACATAAAAACTGACTGCAAAAGCTTCTTTAAATATGTGAAGAGAAAAAGATTAGTGTAGACAAACGTAGGTCCCTTGCAGTCGGATTCAGGTGAATTTATAATGGGGAACAAAGAAATGGCAGACCAATTGAACAAATACTTCGGTTCTGTCTTCAGGAAGGAAGACACAAATAACCTTCCAAATGTACTTGGGGACAGTGGGTCTCGTGAGAAGGAGGAACTGAAGGTTATCCTTATTCGGCGGGAAATTGTGTTAGGGAAATTGATGGGATTGAAGGCCGATAAATCCCTGGAGCCCGATAGTCTGCATCCCAGAGTACTTAAGGAAGTGGCCCTAGAAATAGTGGATGCATTGGTGATCATTTTCCAACAGTTGATCGACTCTGGATCAGTTCCTATGGACTGGAGGATAGCTAATGTAATACCACTTTTTAAAAAAGGAGAGAGAAAACGGGTAATTATAGACCGGTTAACCTGACATCAGTAATGGGGAAAATGTTGGAATCAATCATTAAGGATGAAATAGCAGCACATTTGGAGAGCAGTGACAGGATCGGTCCAAGTCAGCATGGAATTATGAAAGGGAAATCATGCTTGACGAATCTTCTGGAATTTTTTGAGGATGTAACTGGCAGAGTGGACAAGGGAGAACCAGTGGATGTGGTGTATTTGGACTTTAAAAAAGGCTTTTGACAAGGTCCCACACAAGAGATTGGTGTGCAAAATCAAAGCGCGTGGTATTGGGGGAAATGTACTGATGTGGATAGAGACTGGTTGGCAGACAGGAAGCAGAGAGTTGGGATAAACGGTTCCTTTTCAGAATGGCAGGCAGTGACTCGTGGAGTGCCACAGGGCTCAGTGCTGGGACCCCAGCTCTTTACATTACACATCAACGATTTAGATAAAGGAATTGAGTGTAATGTCTCTAAGTTTGCAGATAATAAGAACATAAGAATTAGGAACAGGAGTAGGCCATCTAGCCCTTCGAGCCTGCTCCGCCATTCAACAAGATCATGGCTGATCTGGCCGTGGACTCAGCTCCACTTACCCACCTGCTCCCCGCAAACCTTAATTCCCTTATTGGTTAAAAATCTATCTATCTGTGATTTGAATACATTAAATGAGCTAGCCTCAGCTGCTTCCTTGGGCAGAGAATTCCACAGATTCACAACCCTCTGGGAGAAATATTTCCTTCTCAATTCGGTTTTAAATTGGCTCCCCCGTATTTTGAGGCTGTGCCCCTTGTGTTCTAGTCTCCCCGACCAGTGGAAACAACCTCTCTGCCTCTATCTTGTCGATCCCTTTCATTATTTTAAATGTTTCTATAAGATCACCCCTCATCCTTCTGAACTCCAATGAGTAAAGACCCAGTCTACTCAATCTATCATCATAAGGTAACCCCCTCATCTCCGGAATCTGCCTAGTGAATCGTCTCTGTACCCCTCCAAAGCTAGTATATCCTTCCTTAAGAAAGGTGACCAAAACTGCACACAGTACTCCAGGTGCGGCCTCACCAATACCCTATACAGTTGCAGCAGGACATCCCTGCTTTTGTACTCCATCCCTCTCGCAATGAAGGCCAACATTCCATTCGCCTTCCTGATTACCTGCTGCACCGGCAAACTAACTTTTTGGGATTCATGCACACGGACCCTCAGGTCCCTCTGCAACGCAGCATGTTGTAATTTCCCCCCATTCAAATAATATTCCCTTTTACTGTTTTTTCCCCCCCCCCAAGGTGGATGACCTCACATTTTCCGCCATTGTATTCCATCTGCCAAACCTTAGCCCATTCGCTTAACCTATCTAAATCTCTTTGCAGCCTCTCTGTGTCCTCTACACAACCCGCTTTCCCACTAATCTTTGTGTCATCTGCAAATTTTGTTACACTACACTCTGTCCCCTCTTCCAGGTCATCTATGTATATTGGAAACAGTTGTGGTCCCAGCACCGATTCCTGTGGCACACCACTAACCACCGATTTCCAACCTGAACAGGACCCATTTATCCCGACTCTCTGCTTTCTGTTAGCTAGCCAATTCTCTATCCATGCTAATACATTTCCTCTGACTCCGCGTACCTTTATCTTCTGCAGTAACCTTTTGTGTGGCACCTTATCGAATGCCTTTTGGAAATCTAAATACACCACATCCATCGGTACGCCTCTATCCAACCATGCTCGTTATATCCTCAAAGAATTCCAGTAAATTAGTTAAACATGATTTCCCCTTCATGAATCCATGTTGCGTCTGCTTGATTGCACTATTCCTATCTCGATGTCCCGCTATTTCTTCCTTAATGATAGCTTCAAGCATTTTCCCACTAACCGGCCTATAGTTACCTGCCTTTTGTCTGCCCCTTTTTTTTTTTAAACAGAGGCGTTACATTAGCTGCTTTCCAATCCGCTGGTACCTCTCCAGAGTCCAGAGAATTTTGGTAGATTTTAACAAATGCATCTGCTATAACTTCCTCCATCTCTTTTAATACCCTGGGATGCATTTCATCAGGACTAGGGGACTTGTCTACCTTGAGTCCCATTAGCCTGTCCAGCACTACCCCCCTAGTGATAGTGATTATCTCAAGGTCCTCCCTTCCCACATTCCCGTGACCAGCAATTTTTGGCATGGTTTTTGTGTCTTCCACTGTGAAGACCGAAGCAAAATAATTGTTTAAAGTCTCAGCCATTTCCACATTTCCCATTATTAAATCCCCCATCTCATCTTCTAAGGGACCAACATTTACTTTGGTCACTCTTTTCCATTTTATATATCGGTAAAAGCTTTTACTATCTGTTTTTATGTTTTGCGCAAGTTTACTTTCGTAATCTATCTTTCCTTTCTTTATTGCTTTCTTAGTCATTCTTTGCTGTCGTTTAAAATTCTCCCAATCTTCAAGTCTCCCACTAACCTTGGCCACCTTATACGCATTGGTTTTTAATTTGATACTCTCCTTTATTTCCTTGGTTATCCACGGCTGGTTATCCCTTCTCTTACCGCCCTTCTTTTTCACTGGAATATATTTTTGTTGAGCACTATGAAAGAGCTCCTTAAAAGTCCTCCACTGTTCCTCAATTGTGCCACCGTTTAGTCTGTGTTTCCAGTCTACTTTAGCCAACTCTGCCCTCATCCCACTGTAGTCCCCTTTGTTTAAGCATAGTACGCACGTTTGAGACACTACATCCTCACCCTCAATCTGACACTAAACTGGGTGGTGGTGTGAGCTGTGAGGGGGACGCTATGAGGCTGCAGGATGATTGGACAGGTTAGGTGAGTGGGCAAATGCATGGCAGATGCAGTATAATGTGGATAAATGTGAGGTTATCCACTTTGATGGCAAAAACACGAAGGCAGAATATTATCTGAATGGCGGCAGATTCGGAAAAGGGGAGGTGCCTGGGTGTCATGGTTCATCAGTCATTGAAAGTTGGCATGCAGGTACAGCAGGCGGTGAAAAGGCAAATGGTATGTTGGCCTTCATAGCTAGGGGATTTGAGTATAGGAGCAGGGAGGTCTTACTGCAGTTGTACAGGGCCTTAGTGAGGCCTCACCTGGAAAATTTTGTTCAGTTTTGGTCTCCTAATCTGAGGAAGGATGTTCTTGCTATCGAAGGAGTGCAGCAAAGGTTCACCAGACTGATTCCCGGGATGGCTGGGCTGTCATATGAGGAGAGACTGGATCAACTGGGCCTTTATTCACTGGAGTTTCGAAGGATGAGAGGGTATTTCATAGAAACGTATAAGATTCTGACAGGACTGAACAGGTTAGATGCGGGAAGAATGTTCTCGATGTTGGGGGAAGTCCAGAACCAGGGGACATAGTCTTAGGATAAGGGGTCGGCCATTTAGGACTGACATGAGGAGAATCTTCTTCACTCAAGAGAGTTGTTAACCTGTGGAATTCCCTGCCGCAGTGTTATTGATGCCAGTTCATTGGATATATTCGAGAGGGAGTTAGATATTGCCCTTATGGCTCAGAGGATCAAGAGGTATAGAGAGAAAGCAGGAAAGGGGTACTGAGGGAATGATCAGCCATGATCTTATTGAATGGCGGTGCAGGCTCGAAGGGCCGAATGGCCTCCTCCTGCACCTATTTTCTATGTTTCGATCTCCCAAATTCTAATGCAGTTTTAATGCATAGTTTGCTTGTTTACATTAAATCTATCTACCAATCATTCTGAAATAACAGTTTAACAGCTCATCATTTTCTGCAAATGTCTGAAACTCAAAAGACTTTAAAGTCCTGTGCAGTAGCTATTGTGGAAGCATTTGTTATGTAATAAAGAACTACAACATTTCGGTTTCTGGTTAGAATTGTTAATGGTAGGGACTTATTGCTGTAAACAGAGGCCATAATCTTTAGGTTCATAAATAAGAGAGAGATAAGTGGATTCAGTGACCCTGGACATGCCGTGACTACAACCTGCAGAAGCACTGTTCGGGAAATAAAATCTACAGTTGAAGCTATTCATTCTTCCCCAGCATGCTCAATGCCTCACATCACAGCTGCACAAACATAGTCAGTCACTGCACTGCCAGCAACCTGACAAACTGCTCTACAAGCAGCCTCTTGGTCTTGGACTTGAGTGCGGTGGCCAGACAGTAGGCATCCTTTGCACACAAAATCACAATCTTAAAAGAAAAAACTAAAAAAATCCACGTTAGAAAAATGTGGCACCCTGCCAATCATTCAGTGAAACAATGAAAACCATATCCATTTGAAATACCTGTAGCAGCTTTGGTATAGAAGGACAGTAACTGTTGCCGTACAGCAAGTGCATCACTGGTCCAAACTATTCACCGATGAAATTCAAATTCACTAAGATAACAGCACGCCAAATTGAATGAGAAATAGCTCACCGTCACCATCGCAACCAACTCGCAAAGTTGCTTGTGAATCACAGTAAGAACGCATCACGCATCGAGCAGTGAGGTCATGTCTGGTGTACAACCTCAATACACAGGTTCAAAATGGCTCAAATACATTCACTTGTCAGTCAAACTGTAAATGAATCAGTCAAAATGTCAAAATCTGATAAAATCTTGCATTTCTCTTCAGAGAAATTTCTTTGTGTGCATGTGAGATCTGTCACTAAAACCTAGAATGTTCCTTTCCTGTGTCCAACCAAAATCACTGCAGTGGGAATTGCATTACTGAATCCTTAGATTGATATGGAATATAATTTATATTAGGGGACTGTTCTATGTTAATCCAAAGCCAATTACAGAAATATTTTACCACATTTAACACCTTTCACTACAGAATTTTTGCCTTGATGAATGTGTGCAATTGAGGTGCAATGCCTACAAAATTATACAGAGAAACTCAATGCAAAAAATTCCACTGAAATATGTATTCTCAGAGGCACAAGATGGAAAATCTGTTAAATGAGCTGTTTGGACATGATCTGCAACATTGCCCCTCCCACCTGGTCCTAAAGGTTTCTGTCTCCACTAAAGCATGCTGAAATTACTTTGTGTTATTCGAACATTGCTGAAATGGAAACATATGTCGTTATTCACATACTGGTGTAACTTCCAACAAACTACGACTACTACTTGGCAAAATACACCTAAAATATCACAAGCATTTTATCAACTATGACCACAGACAATAAAAGGACAGAAAACAAGGAACTACAGGCCAGTTAGCCTGACATCAGTCGATGGGAAAATGCTTGAATTCATTATTAAGGCATTGGTAACAGGGCACTTAGAAAATCATAAAATGATAAGGCAGAGTCGATGTGGTTTTATGAAAGGAAAATCGTATTTGACAAATTTATTAGAGTTTTTTGAGGATGTAACTAGAAGGGTAAAGAGGAACCAGATGTAGAATATTTGGATTTCCAAAAGGCATTCAATAATGTACCACATAAAAGGTTGTTATGCAAGATAAGGGCTCATGGGGTTGGGGGTAATGTATTAGCATGGAGAGAGGGTTGGTTAACGGACAGGAAACAGAGTGTAGAGATAAATGGATCATTTTCAGGCTGGCAGGCTGTAACTAGTGGGATGCCACAAGGATTAGTGCTTGGGCCTCAGCTATTTACAATTTGTATTAATGACTTAGAAGAAAGGACCCAGTGTAATGTAACCAAGTTTGCTGACGATACAAAGCTAGGTGGGAAAGTAAGCTGTGAGGAGAACACAAAGCGTTTGCAAAGGGATAGAGATAGACTAAGTGAGTGGGCAATAAGGTGGCAGATGGAGTATAACGTGGGAAATGTGATGTTATTTACTTTGGTAAGAAGAATAGGAATACTGAATATTTTTTAAATGGTATGAAACTATTAAGGGTGCAAAATTGCCCCTTTTTATAGCCCTATTTGTGCCTCCGGGGGGTGCTAACGGGGTGGAGGAAACTACCGCCTCCCGGGAGTTTGCGGAAGCTCACACGGTTAGCGCCCTGAGCCGTCGCGCGACTAGCGATGACGCCATTGTCATGCTGGCGACCCCTCACCACACCAATCCCGTAACGCCTCTGAGAGGAAATTGCCCCGCGGGCCGCGAGGCTGGTGCGAGTGGATGTCAACACCAACTTCCTGGGTCACGAAGCTGACAGACATCCGCTCTCGGGGTGCTCCTGAAAGGGGAGGGCAGCAGCACCCTGGGCCGCCATCGTGCACTCCGTTTTGGGTGCCGGGCTGCTGGTCCGGTCGCATGCTACCCTGGTTGTCGAGTGAAGACCATCAGAGATGTTGCAGAGTGCGCAGTGGCCCTCTCCTTTATGCGAAGGGGAGGGGCGTTGAAGCACATCAGGGCTACGTCGAGCATCTGCGTAGCGCTTCCCTCAGTGCCTCGGTAACCGCCGCCAAAGGAAGTGGACAGCACAACACTGAGTTCCGCTTCCTTCGAGGGATGGTAATCCCAATTCAGCGGCGGGGGTGGGACTTCTGCACCGGGCGCAGAAACTTCCCGGCCCCAGCTAGTTACCGCCCCCAATCGGGGCGCAGGGCAATTTTACCCCCAGAGAGTTATCATGCAGGAACAGCAAGCAATTAGGAAGGCAAGTGGTATGTTGGCCTTTATAGTAAGCGGAGGGGGTGCCGAAATTCACCTCCGCTCGAAACGGTGCAGACCTACCGTTTTCAAAGTCTTCTTCCCGCCGCAATGGATGAGGCGGCCTATCCGGAGAAATTCAGCTCCTCAAACTTTTTTTTCCAAGCGGGGCGGAAGTGGCTTCATAATGGGTGCGGAGAGGAGTGGGCGACACTAGCGGTTCGGAAATGGGAGCAGGACGTAGTCTCCGCCACTGTCACTCAACAGTGCCGTGCCGATGACATCATCACGCTAGCGCGTCACAACGTTTCTCCCCTTCAGTTAAAGGGGAGAGCTGCTGCGAGCTCTGCATCTTTTTTTTTTAGTTAGGCCCACTGGGCCACCAGGGAGGGTTTCAGCCAGGCTAGCGGCCTGGCATTCAGGAGGGGATGTCAGGCTGCCTGTTGGTGGCCCAGCTGAACCCAACCTGGCAGTCAGCCGACAAAAAAAAATGACATCGCTGTCAACGCCACCTCCCCTTTAAGGGTGGCTGCAACCAACACAAAAAGCTGTCGGGGGCACCGAGCACCGGCTGGGAGATTTTGCAGGTGAATTTCCCTCCCGGGGCGGCTCCGTTGTGGTGCGTGCTCTGATGACGTCTTTAAGACGCATCTGCAGGAGTGGAGCAGATCGTCACACCACAGCAAAAATCCCAGGTGTGAATTTAGCGAGCGTCGGCCAGGCAGCCATTCAGCACCGCCCTGTGGCCGCCATTTTCAGGCAGCCCAGAGGCCTTATTGGAAAGCTGAATTTTGGCCCCAGGAAGTCTTAGTACAATTGCACTGCACTTTGGTGAGACTACACCTGGAATATTATGCACAATTTATTTCTCCTTATTTAAGAAGAATATATTTGCCTTGGAGGTGGTGCAATGAAGGCTTACTAGACTGATCCCTGGGATGAGGGGGCTGTCCTTCGAGGAAAGATTGAGTAAATTGGGCCAAAAGTCTCTGGAGTTTAGAAGAATGAGAGCAGATCTCATTAAAGCATATAAGATTCTGAGGGGGACTGACAAGATAGATGCTGAGAGATTGTTTCCCCTGGCTGGAGAGTCCAGATCTAGGCGGCATAGTCTCAAGATAAGGGGTTGGCCTTTTAAGACTGAGATGAGAAGCAATTTCTTCACTCAGATAGTTGTAAATCTTTGGAATTAGCTGCCCTAAAGGGCTGCCGAGACTCTATTGTTGAATATATTCAAGGCTCAGGATAGACAGATTTTTGGACTGAAGGGGAAATGAAGGGATATAGGGAAAGGGTGGGAAAGTGGTGTTGAGGTCAAAGATCAGCCATGAGTTTATTAAATGACGGAACAGGCTCGAGGGGCCATAAGAACATAAGAAATAGCAGGAGTAGCCATACAACCCCCTCAAGCCTGCTCCGCCATTCAATACGATCATGACTGATCCGATCATGGACTCAGCTCCACTTCCCTGCCTGCTCTCCATAACCCCTTATTCCCTTATTGTTTAAGAAATTGTCTATTTCTGTCTTAAATTTATTCAATGTCCCAGCTTCCACAGCTCTCTGAGGCAGCAAATTCCACAGATCCACAACCCTCAGAGAAGATATTTTTCCTCATCTCAGTTTTAAATGGGCGGCCCCTTATTCTATGATTATGCCCTCTAGTTCTAGTCTCCCCTTTCAGTGGAAACATCCTCCCTGCATCTACCTTGTCAAGCCCCCTCATAATCTTTTACGTTTCGATAAGATCACCTCTCATTCTTCTGAATTCCAATGAGTAGAGGCCCAACCTACTCAACATTTCCTCATAAGTCATCTCTGGAATCAACCTTGTGAACCTTCTCTGAATTGCCTCCAAAGCAAGTATATCCTTTCGTAAATATGGAAACCAAAACTGCACGCAGTATTCCAGGTGTGGCATCACCAATACCCTGTATAACTGTAGCTTTTATACTCCATTCCCTTTGCAATAAAGGCCAAGATTCTATTGGCCTTCCTGATCACTTTCTGTAAATGCATACCAACCTTTTGTGTTTTGTGCACAAGTACCCCCAGGTCCCGCTGTACTGCAGCACTTTGCAATCTTTCTCCATTTAAATAATAATTGTTTTTTTTCTGCCAAAGTGCATGACCTCACACTTTCCAACATTATACTCCATCTGCCAAATTTTTGCCCACTCATTTAGCCTGTCTATGTCCTTTTGCAGATTTTTTGTGTTCTCACATATTGCTTTTCCTCCCATCTTTGTATTGTTGGCAAACTTGGCTACGTCACACTCGACCCCTTCCTTCGTTAATATAGATTGTAAATAGATTGTAAATAGTTGGGGTCCCAGCACTGATCCCTGCGGCACCCCACTGGTTACTGATTGTCAACTCAAGAATGAACCATTTATCCCTACTCTCTGTTTTCTGTTCATTAGCCAATCCTCTATCCATGCTAATTACCCCCAACCCCATGAACTTTTATCTTGTGCAGTAACCTTTTATGTGGAACCTTGTCAAATGCCTTCTGGAAGTCCAAATACACCACATCCACTGGTTCCCCTTTATCCATGCTGTTCGTTACATCCTCAAAAAATTCTAGCAAATTTGTTAAATATGACTTCCCCTTCATAAATCCATGTTTACTCCACCTGACCGAATTATGCTTTTCCAAATGTCCTGCTACTGCTTCTTTAATAATGGACTCCAACATCTTCCCAACCACAGATGTTAGGCTATAGTTTCCTGCTTTCCGTCTGCCTCCTTTTTTAAATAGGGGCGTCACATTTGCAGTTTTCCAATCTGCTCCTCCAAATAAGAATTCGGAGCAGGAGTATGGCCTACTCCTGCTCCTAATTCTTATGTTCTTATTCTTACTTTGAGCAAGTTTCACGTTTTACATACACATCTGTTGATCTACTGCGATGCTGCACACAGTCTGGATCATATGAGGTAGTCAGATCAAAGAAGGTAAGTGAGCAGGGCAATATCTGGAGCGAGTTAGGGGAGGGTTTAAGTTGAAGGGGAGGAGAGGCAGATGAGAGGCAGATGGGAGGGAGAGAGAGGGGAAGAGAAAGAAGGGCGGGGCGGGAGAGAGAAAGGAGGAACGAGAGAGAGCAGGGTGAGAGAAGTGAGAGAGGGAGAAGGGAGAGAGAGAGAGAAACGAAGGAGAGAGAGAGAGAGAGAGAGAGAGAGAGGAAGAGAGAAAGGGAAGGGAGAGAGGGGGAAACGGGAGGGAGAAAGGGAATCAGAGAGAAGGAGAGAGTAGGTGAGTGAACAGAGGAGGAAAGTAGGGAGGGGTGGGAGAGAGCGCGAGAGACAAGACAAATAATCCTATCAGTGTCTAAAATTAAACATTCTTTAGCATTAAAGATGCTGAAAATATTTTATAGATACACAGATTTATATGAAGCAATTTAAATTGTATTTAGCTGAAATTAAATGCAAAACAGTCATTTTACCTGTACTAATGTAACATGTCCTTTTTTATCTTTTAACTCCACCCATATTGACTGACTGTACCCCTTCCTTGTCAAAATCAACCTTCCCTGCAGCATATATTTCCACCTTTGCCAATATTGATACACCATGTGTGATGTTTTTGCTACAGAATCATAATTTGTATAACTTTTCATGCTTTACAGCCCTTTTTACGTTAGGAGAATTACACAATGATGGGTTTTATAATTATTATACTGTAAAAATTAATGTAACAACATTTGAAGATTTATATTTTAAATGCATGATTGAAATTCAACCATCTGTAACCTACAGTGCACTATGCTGAAAAGTAACAGTCATGACACGAGAATTACCTGCAATACAAACCATGACATAAAACAAAGAGGGAGAAATTCCTCAGTGCCCTGTTTGGGGACGGTTAACAACTCGGGGCAGGCATTCCTGCACCCCAGCCGAGAAATTGCGATTACCACCCCTCACAGAAAGTAGTGCGCAATCTCGCGCGCTCCACTTCCTTTTGGGGCACGTAGCGCTGACACGGTTCAAGGCCCCTCCCCTTCGGTTAAAGGGGAGGGCCACTGTGCACTCTGCCGGGCTTCTGATGGCCTCTACTGGGCCACCAGGGTGGCGTGGTGCCGAGGCCGCAGCCCGGCATCCAAAACAAAGTGCCAGGCTGCACTAGGGCGACCCGGACCACACAAGGGAAGTTGTTGCGCCGACCGGTGAGTGGGCAAAATCAGCAAGATGGTGGCACGGAGCGCTCACCACCTCCCCTTTAATCTCCGCCCCATAAGCGGAGTTCAGCCCGGTTTGCAACCCGCAAGGCTTGCGCTGACACCGCTCGCAGAGCTTCGCGGGCCCTAGGCAATTTCCGTCGTGGCACGCACGCTGAAGGGGTTGCTGCGCTCGGCGGTGACGTCGTTGTCAGTCATGTGACGGCCCAGGGCACTGTGTTACTATGCCAGCGCCTCTGTTAACTCCCGTGCAATTTTTGGGGAGCCGGTAGCGCCCCCTGCCCCCCCCCCCCCGGGCGAAAACTGTTTTGTGCCCCGTTAGTACTGCCCCGGAGGCGCTAACTGGCATCGCAAAACAGGGCAATTTTGACCCCAAAATCTCCAACAGTGATATTTAGCCTGTAAACAATTTCTCTTATTATCCATACACATGTATTTAATAGAATTGGCAACAATCATCCAGCCAAAATAACTTTGTTAATGTTTCTGGGAAATGGTAAATAAGCAATGTAACTTACATAACTAAAGGTATGGTGTATTATAGTTAAAAATTCCACCTGTAGAATCTATCTTAAGTCACAAGAATAGAAAGAAGTGTGTTACAATGAGCTTTATTTGATATGAACTATAAGGGTGATGCTCAAATGAACAAGCCATTCAAATCCAGTGAGCATTAGGGACTTGAATACACACCCAATCATTTTGCGCACCCTACAAATGCCACAGTTTTACATTTCCAAGCTGTTCCATTCGACTTTTACTTTTGATATATTCTAATCGCATTTTTCTTTAAGGCTGGTAATTTACTTTAGGGAGAAGTTTGTTTAATAAAAGAAAACCAAGACTGATATTAAGAAGAGTTTAGTACACAAAAGGGATGATTGTTTCACTTAGGAATAATGGTGTGCAGAGAAAGAGCAGTACTGAATAATCCATGTTGTGGTTTAAGCTTTTTCCCAACACATAACATGTATGCAGAACAAAAATGCGGCTTCTATAAACAGACCAAGTCTCCTATGAGCTAAAACCTACATCTGTTATGCTTGTTGCGAGTGGGACAGGACAAACAATTATTTCTTAATTGTGGTTTAAAGCACAAAAAGACTATGTGGGATAGAAACATAGAAACATAGAAAATAGGTGCAGGAGTAGGCCATTCGGCCCTTCTAGCCTGCACTGCCATTCAATGAGTTCATGGCTGAACATTCAACTTCAGTACCCCATTCCTGCTTTCTCGCCATACCCCTTGATCCCCCTAGTAGTAAGGACCTCATCTAACTTCTTTTTGAATATATTTAGTGAATTGGTCTCAACAACTTGCTGTGGTAGAGAATTCCACAGGTTCACCACTCTCTGGGTGAAGAAGTTCCTCCGCATCTCGGTCCTAAATGGCTTACCCCTTATCCTTAGACTGTGACCTCTGGTTCTGGACTTCCCCAACATTGGGAACATTCTTCCTGCATCTAACCTGTCTAACCCTGTCAGAATTTTAAATGTTTCTATGAGGTCCCCTCTCATTCTTCTGAACTCCAGTGAATACAAGCCCAGTTGATCCAGTCTTTCTTGATAGGTCAGTCCCGCCATCCCGGGAATCAGTCTGGTGAACCTTCGCTGCACTCCCTCAATAGCAAGAATGTCCTTCCTCAGGTTAGGAGACCAAAACTGTACACAATACTCCAGGTGTGGCCTCACCAATGCCCTGTACAACTGTAGCAACACCTCCCTGCCCCTGTACTCAAATCCCCTTGCTATGAAGGCCAACATGCCATTTGCTTTCTTAACCGCCTGCTGCACCTGCATGCCAACCTTCAATGACTGATGTACCACGACACCCAGGTCTCTTTGCACCTTCCCTTTTCCTAATCTGTCACCATTCAGATAATAGTCTGTCTCTCTGTTTTTACCACCAAAGTGGATAACCTCACATTTATCCACATTATACTTCATCTGCCATGCATTTGCCCACTCACCTAACCTATCCAAGTCGCTCTGCAGCCTCACAGCATCCTCCTCGCAGCTCACACTGCCACCCAACTTAGTGTCATCCGCAAAATTTTGTCCATCATATTCTGTTAATTCCAAAAGGTGATAAATACCACATTGTCACACCACATTGTTCAGGCTAAAATTAATAGTCAGATTTATTTACAATAATTACACACATGAAGAAGCAGCAACAAATTAGTACTATACTTGACTTAAACAATATGCAAGTGTTTCAAAATAAGAGGCAATACAAAATTTTGGTTATTGTTTTCAATAGCTTTAAACAGAGTCTCTGATGGATGTTATGTAGGTGGTGACTTGCACGGAGGCTGTCTTAACCATACCATACTGTATAGGCAATGCATAGCAAGGAATTATCAAACATGGGATTGATTGCAACTATATGGGTGACATAACAGCAGCCACCCTCCTCTTGGCTATAGCCCATTTGTTGTTGACACCTGCTGGCCACTGAAACCATGTTATCCAGTTCTCTTAGGTCTGTCAATGTTTTTAAACTGTACAACATGAACCTCAATTAGAACAAAGCACCAATGATGGTTCAACTATTTGAAATATAATGAATTCATCTGTCGGCTCGGCAACTTTGACATTTGCCAGTAATTGAAAGCACATCTGTGACTGGCGGACAGTAGCTGGATTAAATGCCCATGTCTCTCAGGGGGCCAACAATTTGATCAGCATTGAGAGGCAAGCTCCTGCATCCTTGCTCACTTACAGATCAAATAACTGCATCTTCCAAACTGGGTTTCAAGCCTTCATTTAGTCACGTTTCGAGCTGAGTTTTAATTGTTTCAAAATTACACATAAGAAAATTCAGATTTGTTCTTCCTATGACTCAGAATAAAAATTCTGCTATCATTACAACCGAATCAAGGCGTTCACTTGATCGGAGATTAAATGATTCAGTAGTATGGCTATCTGAAGCTCAACTTGGACTGCCATCTTATACTGATTATAATGGGCTAATTGCCTGAAATTGCCAGGTAAAGCTTGAGATTCAAACAAAAACCTTGAGATTCCAAACTGGTGACATCAAAATTATGCTGCCAGCTACAAATTGTAGTCTGGGCTTTGTACATGCATGTTTGCACATTGTAAGCACAAGTGCTTTATCAAAACAGCTGAACTTTTTAAGCCTGGATTGATACCATGGATTTATACCCTGAGAGGGCCTCGCACCCCAAAGTTAAAGTGTCACTTTTGCCTTTTCTGCAAGTGGAAAGTGGCAGTATAATTTCACTCAAACAATAAAATTAAATAGTGAAATTACCCCATCACATAACTTTTTGTTTTTGTGATACTTTTTCAGTTTCTATGGTTCCTGAATAAGAAAATCAAAATAAATTCTGATCCAGTCTACAGTATCATCAGAGAGCAAGATATAGAAAAACGGTAATATATTCTAAACAATTAACATACTAAGTTCAGTTTGCTGTTCTAATGTGCAAGGTTTAACAGGAAGGACGCTGCGACTTACTTCAACAACCCTTGGTTAAGAAGGGTGGAAAAGGAAGGTGACTAATGCTTGTATTCCTGATCATGATGCAGTGATGCTGCTGGTTTGCATGCCTGGGTAGGATCAGGCTCAATTGCTATTGTCCCAACAGATGAGCAGTCTGCCAACACACTCTGACTAGATTCACACCTAAAGAATAACCATTTGGTTGAAGTAGCTGAGAGTGACAGGTGTCCATGGAGAGAACTATGGCCTAGAAATTTGATGAAGCCAAAAAGTGGACGGTGCCACTGTGGGCCAAGGATAACGGCCGCCCACAAAAAAAAGTGCAGTAGCACCAGTATTTTGGTGCTGCCTGCTGATTTAAATTGATCGGAGCGCAAAACCTACTGTGTGATGCGTTGTTTTGGGTGGTAGTCTCAGCAGGAGGCACAATGTAGTGTGGACGTAATGTCCCTGAAGCGAGGCAGCGTTGTCTTAAAGCTAGCCTGTCATTTTAGAAAGCAGTGTAAAGCACTTAAAGGGGAACAGCTTTCTAAAATGAAAAAATATAAATAATTTTAAAGTAGGCTGTCTTTAGCCCTTAGAGCTCAACTGCCTTCTGAAAAAATATAAGCAGTTAAAAATAATTCTGCAATGGCAATCTCCAGGTCTTACTGCTACATCAATGCTTCATTTTATAATTTAATTGTCTTCTGAGAGGCAAGAAAAGACATATCATGTAACAGACACCTGGAGAGAAATACAGCAATAATTTAATTCAAGATGGTTTAGATGACATCAGGCAACAACAATAAAGCTTAAATAATAATATAAAAACAAAATACGGTGGATGCTGGAATCTGAAATAAAAACAGAAAATGCTGGAAATCTCAGCAGGTCAGGCAGCATCTGTGGAGAGAAACAGAGTTAAAGCTTATGCAGGTTATACAATCACCACAAGTTCCATGATTGAACTATAACCCAATAGCCTTCTCATATACGTGTCATTCTTTTGGAACAAAATCTACAATTTTTAATCTGGAGGCAACATTTTACAAAACAAAAACTTTATCAAGAGTTTATTGCCAGAGGTCGTAAAAGTCACTGGGAAATTGTAGACATAGTTGATTGCAGTCAATAAAATACATTTCAGCCAAAAAGAAGAAACTTGAAGCACAGCCTGAAGCAACCTAAGAGTAGCTAAAAAGGATTAGTGTTAAATGTTTTACTGATAATGTGCCAATTTTTGCAGGCAAGGTTAAGATAACTGATTGTGTGTGAGAAGGGGTGATACGACCAAATAGTTAAATAGTCCAAGAGAATAGAAATGGAAATCTTATCTCTGCTGCAATCCAGATGAAAGGTCAGTGAAAGCAGCATAGAAAACAGGTATGTGGGATGAGAACTCCAACTGAGAATAGCACTGCCTTCATTGAGTCATCGATCCTTCTATATGCACAGCTTCCTCTGCATACAATACTCTGCTCATTCACTCAAAGTAGCAGCCACAGCAAAGATCAAAATAGCTGTCAAATTGCATCTCCTTATTGGCAGCTACTGTAACTTCAAAAATGATAATTGGCACCTTTGTAAAAATTACTTTGTGTGGAAAATATTTAATGGTTTATGTCTGTGCCTTGAATAAAATTGTAACCACATTGTGGCTATAGTTTCCTCCAATAGTGTTTTAACACTGTCAAAAGCATTACTCTGTGAAAACTGGTAGCAATTGTATCTACATTCCACTAACAATTAAGTCATTCTTTTTGAGGCCAAACCTGACTAAACCTCATCTTTTTGCAGGATTAAAATACATGTCTGGGTTTGCTGAAACATTTAGTTTGTACTGTCTGAGTCTTTTAAGCCCCATAAAGCAGAATCTGAAGTTTTACCTCAGATGTCTGTGGAGCAAGAATGAATAGCTTGATGCCTTGAGCAAACATGGATGAGTATGAGTCTATGTTCTATGGCACATCAAGTGGCTAAAGTCTATAACCAAAACATAGTCATAACACTGGCTCTTTTAGCTGTGTAGCAAGCAACAAGGTGGATACTTTCACAGTTACTAATTCACAGGAAGCTATGGAATAAAAAAAGCAAGAGGTACAGCAATAAAGAAAAAGAAAAACTTGGATTTATATGGCGCCTTTCATGACTTCAGGACATCCCAAAGTGATTTACAGCCAATGAAGTACTTCTAAAGTGTAGTCACTGTTGCAACGTAGGAAACGCAGCAGCCAATTTGCACACAGCAAGCTCCCACAAACAGCAATGTGATAATGGCCGGATAATCTGTTTTTTTTTTTGTGATGTTGATTGTGGGATAAATACTGGCTGGGACACCGGGGTAACTGCCCTGTTCTTCTTCGAAATAGTGCCATGGGATCTTTTACATCCACCTGAGAGGGCAGACAGGGCCTCGGCTTAACGTCTCATCCGAAAGGCGGCACCTCCGACAGTGCAGTGCTCCCTCAGCACTGCACTGGTGTGTCAGCCTCGATTTTTGTGCTCAATTCCCTGGAACGGGACTTGAAACCACAACCTTCTGACTCAGGTGAGAGTGCTACCCACTGTGTCACAACTGACACAAATGTCATATAAACACCTTTTATGAAAATATATGTAATCAGTTGAGTTTTGATTGGCACAAAACAAATTAGTGAGAAATGTTGGCTTTATTTCATCAAGTCTAATCAGTTTACTGAATCAAGAAATTCTTGACTGATATTCTTTGACGGTGCTGTATTTGATCGACTTAAAATGATCAGCATTGGTACATTAGTACATTTTTATATATGCATGCGCAGTTGATATCCAAATTAGCATATACACACACACACACCCTGACTGACTGGTATTGATTCACTGGAGCTGGTATGGATAATGCTGATATGTGAGGCATAGGACCTCTGTCCAATCATTGGCATGTCAATGTCCAAGGCTGACGTTGGCCTGAATACAAATGGCCTTGGTTCCTATCTCTGCTAAAAGCAATTGGACCGTTTGGAAATATTTCACTGAGTACAGTATTCCGCTTTCCAATTTGCTGTTTGTGCAAATCCCAAAGGTGATGTCGAACCAATCTGGTGACTATGTTTGTTAGAAAGAAAGAAAGAGCTTGCATTTATATAGCGAGCAGCTAACCCACACCCATGAAAGGGTTTGGCACTTTAAATATTTAATGGGGTCAGAAGCCTCGGATTTAACCTGCTATGCAGGTTTTACTGTGGCCGGCCAGGGTTCCCGGGCCTCAGGAAACCCAGCAGCTACAGCGAGGCAAGGGCAACCTCGGGGAACATTCCTTGTGGGCCGGGAGTAGCAAGAATACTTCTTCCTGGCCCCCAAAGCTTCCCCACCATCAGCATCCCCCGGGATCGGAAACCCCCGGGCTTTGAGCTTGCACCTACCTGTAGTTCCATCCCCTTTTCCAGCATTCCCTGCCTGACTAGAAACCAGCCTGTCAATGATGTTATGAAGAAACCCAGGTTTCCCACACTCTACTGCCCCATCCCTGTTCCCGGCGGGTCACCAACTTAATAGTCCAACCTGTGTCTCCTTAAACCATCAGATTGAAGAATCAGTAATGAACAGTGCAGAATGTGAACCAGATAGTCTAAGTTAGAATAATGAATTCAATGTCAAATCAGCTACAGAATGCGAAATAATGAGAGGAAAAGACAGATTGGATTAAGAGAGGAAATGGAGACATAAAGAAAAAGTTTAAAAAAAACTCCAACAACAGTTAAAATGTGATGGAATGAGACTCCATACTTGTATAAGCCCATTCCCTGGCCTGCTCCGATGGTGCTCGCAGGCTGGGGGCCGCACAGACTGCTGGGCTAGGCTGCCGCGCTGCTCCTTCCGCTCACCGGCCTGCTCCGACGGCAGAAGGAGCAGCGTGGCAGCATACCACTCCAGGGAGCAGCACGTGCTGGAGCAGGAGAGCAACGGCAGTGAAAAGGGACATTACCAAGATCCAGGTCGGTGATTGGAGCGTGGGCAGGTACATCAGGAGCGGCGAGAGACTGTAGAGGGACATGATCGGGGCCCAGAACAGGCGAGGGCCCAGGGGCAGCATGGGCCGGCCCACACTGCGATATGTGTGCGCACTAGGTCCGTGCAGCAGAACAGGTCTCCAGTCGTCTTGGTTAATCCTTGCTACTGGACCAAGACCTAGCTCTGTCAAGCCCGTGTGGTGGCTGGTGTGCAACGGTCACCACACGTTAAAAAAAAATCTAAGCACAGGCATCTTCCACCCTTCAAGATTTAGTTTGGACCTGGAATTTTCAGTCCATCATTGAAACACCTGTGAACTTTTTGACATGGAAGCTGTTGTGTATCTGTAAAGCATGCACTCCCATGTTCCGCCACCAGGGAGCTCATCCCCTGAAGTCCCAAGGAGGGATCCCAGCATCCCTTGGGAGCACTGTATATAAGCCGGCCCCTAAGGCCTGTTCCTCACGCTGGAGTGTCTTATTAAAGATTGAGGTCACTGTTAACCTGCCTGTGTGCAGCCTCATCTATGTTAGGAACACAATAGAAGCAAGGTCATCCTTGATTCGAGGGACTGCCTATGATGATGATAAGCTTATTTTCAGTGGCAGAGAAGTTGGTAATGGTAATTAGACTGAAATGGACAAGCCCGATCTTTCCGTGGAGCGTATAGTTTGTATCTACCATGCAAGTATACGGCGTTCAATACATTTGAATGGGGAGCCAGACAGCGAGATGCCGCTTATGCAGTTTATGAAGGAGCAGCGGATCTCGGGCAACAACCTCTTGTTTAACTGTGCTTCTGCACTCGCCTGAAATTGTTGTCTGATTTGCGCATAAGTAACGATGAACGTCATTAGCCTCACCATTATTTTTATGGTAAATTCTAGCCCATTATTACTAAAAGAATGGTTGTCTCAAGGGAAGAATAGTGCAGAAAACTGGAAACATAACTTCCTGCAGCTGCTAAATTTTCTGCCACCATCAACTTTACTCAGCTGTATGCGAACAAAAACGCTTCTCGGCCTTTTGGCTAAGATCATGCGTAACTGACCTGACAGGGGAGTAGCCACCATGACCTCCGGGTGGTTCTCCCTGGATCAGGAAGGTAGATGCTTGCTTTTTTGGAAACAGGAGGTGGGTGGGGTGGCTTGACCCATCCACCTCCACGGAGGTGTGTGGGGGACCTGACCCATCCACCTCCATGGCACGAACCTGGTATTGCAGTACTTCCAGGAACGGTGCAGTGGCTCTAGGCCTTTTGGCTAAGAGCATTGGCGCAGAGTGATCCTTGGCGTGTGCAAGGTGACCTCTGGCGTTTGTGATTTGACAAAGAATTGGAACGATTGGCTACGAATTTCAAAAAAAAAAAAAGAGGGTAAAATCTAACGAGTAGCTTTGCACCTGATCGACAATCATGTAAAGAGAATTCTTACCTTAATGGCCACATAGTTCCTTCACAATACAGTCTCACAACACAGCACTTAGGGAGCAGCTGTCATTCCAGATGAGACAAAAATATGTTTTCACATGTTGTCAAGTGGACAGATGATTAAAGTGCACAGATGGTTCTGCTGTTTATCTAATTTGTCAGTGCATTTCTAACCAATCTAGAGGACTATTAAATAAAGTTATTAAATAAAGCTGACTGGAGCAGCGGCGGCAGTGATGAGGCAGTGGCTGAATCGAGCAGGAAGACCTGAGGGCACAGACTGGAACACCGGCAACAGCGAGCAGGTAGAGTACCTCCAGCAAAAACAACAACAAAAGCAACAAATGCAAGCGAAAGAGGCGTTACAACCAGGGAAGGAGCGGATTTGTGGGTAGCTGGTGTTTCTAGTTAATAATCTATTAACTAAAGGCATGGCATGGCAGCTCAGTCCTACGGAATGCACGTCATGTGCCATGTTGGAACACCAGGACGCTTCCCGTGTCCTGGACAACCATGTGTGCAGGAAGTGTCGTCAACTGGAAGAACTCAAGCTCCGGGTTTTGGAGCTTGAGCAGCAGCTGGAATCACTGTGGTGCATCAGTGAGGCTGAGAGCTTCGTGGATACCATGTTTCAGGAGGTGGTCACCCCACAGCTTCACAGTGTACAGGCAGAGAGGGAATGGGTGACTGCCAGACAGGAAAGGAGGATGAGGCAGGTAGTGCAAGAATCCCCCGAGTGCATCTCGCTGTCCAACCAGTATTCGGTACTGAATGGTTCCTCTGGGGAGTTCAGCCAGAACCAAGTCCGCTGCACCACGGGTGGCTCAGCTATACAGGGGAGGAGGAAGAAGAGTGAGAAAGCAATAGTGATTCGATAGTTAGGGGAGCAGACAGGCCGCAGATGTGACTCCAGGATGGTATGTGCCTCCCTGGTGCCAGGGTCAAGGATGTCATTGAGTGACTGCAGAATATTCTGAGGGGGGAGGGTGAACAGCCAGAGGTTGTGGTCCCTACTGGTACCACGACATAGGTAGAAAGGGGAGGAGGACCTGCAGGCAGATTTTAGGGAGCGAGGAAAAAGATTAAAAATCAGGGCCTCAAAGATAGTAATCTCTGGATTACTCCCGGTGCTACGCGTGAGCGAGTATAGAAATAAGAGAATAGCGCTGATGAATGCGTGGCTGGAGAGATGATGCAGGAGGGAGGGCTTCAGATTCCTGGGGCATTGGGACTGGGGGAGGTGGGACCTGTACAGGCCAGACGGGTTACACCTCAACAGGGCCGGAACCAATATCCTCGTGGGGAGATTTGCTAGTGCTGTTGGGGAGGATTTAAACTAATTTGTCAGGGGGAAGGGCACCAGGATGTAACAATAGAAAGGAGAAACAAGGTGCACAAAGGATTGGGAGAGACAGGCACTAAAGTAAGAAATAGTAAGGTATTAGGTGGGGTTAGACTAAGAGAACACAGGATGGTCTAAGATAGGTTTAGAGTGTATGTATGTGAACACGCGAAGCATAGTAAAAAAAGATTGGTGAGCTGCAGGCGCAAATAGCCACATGGGAATATGATGTTATGGAACTAATGGAGACCTGGCTCAAAAAAGGGCAGGATTGAATATTAAATATTCCTGGTTATAAGACGTTCAAGAAAGCTAGGGAAGGAAAGATAGGAGATGGTGTGGCAGTATTGGTTAAGGAGAATGTTACAGTGCTGGAGAGGGTGAATGTCCTGGAGGAGTCAAGGACAGAATCTATTTGGCCTGAGTTAAGAAACAATAGAGGTACCATTACACTACTAGTTGTATTCTATAGACCACCAAATAGTGGGAAAGATATAGAGGAGCAAATTTGCAGAGAAATTACAGAGAGGTGTAAGAACTATATAATATGCCCTTACTATACAGTCTAAATGCACACGAGGCCCATACTTAAGAGAAGGTCACTTTGTGACCAGTAACCTTTATTAGCTAGCACTGAAGTGATGAAGGTGGGTGGAGCTTCCCCTTTTATACCTGAAAGTCCAGGTTAGGAGTGTCTCCCACAAGTTCACCACTTAGTGGTCAATGTTCTCATGGTGTACAACTTAGGTCAGTTTATACATGGGTTACAATGACAGTTGAATACATGACACTATAGAGTAGCAATAATGGGGGAATTCAATTATCGTAATATAGACTGGGATAATAATAGTGTAAAGGGCAGAGACGGGGAAGAATTTCTGAAGTGTGTTCAGCAGAACTTTCTTTATCAGTATATTTCCGGCCTGATGAGGGAGGAGGCATTGCTGGATTTGGTTTTGGGAAATGGGTAGTCAAGTGGAGCAAGTGTCAGTCGGTGAACATTTAGGGAACAGTGATCATAGTACCATAAAGTTTAGATTAGCTATGGAAAAAGGCAGGGTTGAAATCTAGAGTAAAAATGTTTAACTGGAGGGGGGAGCAATTTCAGTGGGATAAGTACAAATCTGGCCCGGGTAAATAGGAGTCAAAGATTGGCAGGCAAAACTGTGATGGAACAATGGGCTGCCTTTAAAGAGGAAATAGTCCAGGTACAGTTGGGGTACATTCCCACTGGTGGGAAAGGCTGGGCAACTAGAAGTCAGGGCTTCCTGGATAACGAATGAGATAATTAAGAGAATATGATGAAGCAGAAAAAGAGTACATATGACAGATATCCGATTCCAAATACATCTGAGAATCAGGCTATGTATAGAAAGAGGAGACGTGAAAAAGAAAATAAGAGGGGCAAAGAGAGGGTATGAGAATAGAATGGCAGCCAACATAAAGATAATTCAAAAGTCTTTTATAGGCACATAAATAGTAAAAGGGTAGTAAGAGAAAGGATGGGGTCAATTAGGGACAAAAAAAGAGACCTATGCACAGAGGCAGAGGGTATGGCTGAGATACTAAATGAGTACTTTGCATCCGTCTTCACCAAGGAAGAGGATCCTGCCATCGACATAGTGAAGGAGGAGGTAGTGGAGATACTTGACAGGATATAAATTTATAACGAGGAGGTATTTGAAAGGCTGGCTGTACTTAAAATAGATAGGACTGGATTTTACGCCTCCTGCCGCCCCTGTTAGCGCCCGGGAGGGGTGGCAATGGCTGGGATAAGCATTTCCGGTCGGGCGGCCAGCTTCCCGCCGGGCCTTTCGGTGCCGGTTTCAGCGGGGCGTGGAGCATTACCACCCAGAAGACGCGAGCCGGTGTGCAACACCCCAGGTTGAGACACTGGCTTGATTTTTGGCTACCGCCCGATCCGTAGTGCTCCACTGAGCGCCATGCTGGGACCAGCTGTGAAAGCTGATGGTCTGAGCTGTAGCAGCTGCAGTGAGGTCAGTAATGTCAACCCCAGGTAAGTGTGATTGTTATTATTTTTTTTTGCAATTCATGTTGTGGTGGCGTGAGTTATTTATTGAGAATGCTTTTGGTGCTTTTTTTCTTTTTTTTCTCCCCAGGTTTCTCTTAGGTCGCTCCGAGGCCGGCTGTTTAGCTCAGGATTTTCGTTTGCTCAGCCGGCCTAGCGCCCTAAGAGAGCTGTGCATTGCCTCCCTTAGTGCTCTGCCCCACACTCAGGGCCCAGCTGCTGAGTTTTGCTGACTAAGGCGCAAACTGTTCCCGGGTGCAAACTTTACCACCCCACCGCCATTACTGCACCAAAATGAGCAGAATTGAAAATCCAGCCCCATAAATCCTAAGATGTTAAGGTAATTGAGGGAAGAAATTGTGGAGGTACTGGTCATAATATTCCAATCCTTCTGAGATACGGGGGTGATGCCAGAGGACTGGAGGACTGAAAATGTTACAGCATTGTTCAAAAAGGTGTGTAAAAATAAATCCAGCAACTACTGGCCAGTCAGTTTAACCTCGGCAGTGGGGAAGCTTTTAGAAACAGTAATCAGGGACAAAATTAAGAGTCACTTGGATAGGTGTGGATTAATTAAGGAAAGTCAGCACAGATTTGTTAAAGGCAAATCGTGTTTAACCAACTGAGAGTTTTTTGATGAGGTAACAGAGAGGGTTGATGAGGGCAATGCGGTTGACGTATTGTACATGAATTTCCAAAAGGCATGCGACAAAGTGTCACATTATAGGCATGCCAGCAAAGTTGAAGCCCATGGAATAAAAGGGACAGTGGCAGCATGGAAAGGGAATTGGCTAAGTGACAGGAAACAGAGAGAAGTGGTGAAAGATTGTTTTTCAGACAGGAGGAAGTTGGTGTTCTCCAGGGGTCGGTTCTAGGACCACTGCTTTTCTTGATATAGATTAATAACTTGGACGTGGTACACAATTTCAAAATTTGCAGATGACACAAAACTCAGAAGTATAGCGAACAGTGAGGAGAAGAGGGATAGACCTCAGGAAAACATAGACAGGTTGGTGAAGGGGGCAGACACGTGGCAGATGAAATTTAACACAGAAAAGTGTGAAGTGATACATTTTGGTAGAAAGAATGAGGAGAGGACATATAAACTAAATGGTACAATCCTGAAGGGGGTGCAGGAACAGAGAGATCTGGGGGTATGTGTGCACAAATCATTGAAGGTGGCAGGGCAGGCTGAGAAAGTAGTTAAGGCGGCTTACAGAATCCTGGGCTTCATAAATAGAGGTATAGAATACTAAAGTGTGGAAATTATGATGAATCTGTATGAAACACTGGTTCGGCCCCAACTGGAATACGGTGTCCAATTCTGGGCACCACTCTTTAGGAAGGATGTGAAGGCCTTAGAGAAGGTGCAGAAAAGATTTACGATGTTCACAGAATCACAGACGTTTACAGCATGGAAGGATGCCATTACGGCCCATCGTGTCCGTGCCGGCCAACAAGAGGCTATCCAACCTAATCCCACTTTCCAGCTCTAGGTCCGTAACCCTGCAGGTTACAGCACTTCAAGTGCACATCCAAGTACTTTTTAAATGTGTTGAGGGTTTCTGCCTCTACCACCCTTTCAGGCAGTGAGTTCCAGACCCCCACAACCCACTGGGCGAAGAAATTTCCCCTCAAATCCCCTCTAAACCTTCGACCAATTACTTTAAATTTATGCCCCCTGGTTGCTGACCCCTCTGCTAAGGGAAATAGGTCCTTCTTACCCACTATATCTAGGCCCCTCATAATTTTATACACCTCACGCCCTTCAGCCTCCTCTGTTGCAAGGAAAACAAATCCAGCCTATCCAATCAATCCTCATAGCTAAGATTCTCCACTCCTGGCAACATCTTTGTAAATCTCCTCTGTACTCATCCAGTGCAATCACGTCCTTCCTGTAATGTGATGAGACCAGAACTGCACACAGTACGCCAGCTGTAGCCTAACCAGTGTTTTATACAGTTCAAGCATAACCCTCCTGCCCTTGTATTTGATGCCTCGACTAATAAAGGCATGCATTCCGTATACCTTCTTAACCACTTTATCGACCTGGCCTGCTACTTTCAGGGATCTGTGGACATGCACTCCAATGTCCCCGTGTTCCTTTATAAGAACACAAGAACACAAGAAATAGGAGCAGGAGTAGGCCATTTGACCCCCGAGCCTGCTCCGACATTTATTAAGATCATGGCTGGTCTGATCAAGAACTCAGTTCGACTTCCCTGCCTGCTCCCCATAATCCTTTATTCCCTTATCGCTCAAAAATCTGTCTATCTTCACCTTAAATATATTCAATGACCCAGCCTCCACAGCTCTCTGGGGCAGAGAATTCCACAGACTTACAACCCTCAGAGAGGAAATTCCTCCTCATCTCAGTTTTAAATGGGCGGCCCCTTATTATGAGACTATGGCTCCTAGTTATAGTTTCCCCTACGTGGAAATATACTCTCTGCATCCAACTTGTCGAGCCCTCATTATCTTTTTTGTTTTGATAAGATCACTTCTCATTCTTCTGAACTCCACTGAGTATAGTCCCAACCTATCTTCGTAAGTCAACCCGCTCATCTCCGGAATCAACCGAGTGAATCAACCGAGCCTCCAATGCAATTATATCCTTCCTTAAATACGAGGAGACCAAAACTGCACGCAGTCCTCCAGGTGTGGCCTCACCAATACCCTCTACAGTTGTAGCAGGACTTCTCTGCTTTTATACTCTAATCCCCTTGCAATAAAAGCCAACATTCCATTTGCTTTCCTGATTATTTGCTGTACCTGCATACTAACTTTTTGTGTTTCATGCACAAGGACCCCAGGTTCCTCTGTACTGCAACACTTTGCAATTTTTCTCCATTTAAATTCTAATTTGCTTTTCTATTTTTTCTGACAAAGTGGATAACCTCACATTTTCCGCCATTATACTCCATCTGCCAAATTTTTGCCGACTCACTTAGCCTGTCTATATCCCTTTGCAAATTTTTTGTGACCCCCTCACAATTTGCTTTCCCACCCATCTTTGTATCAACAGCAAACATGGCGACATTACACTCGGTCCCTTCATCCAAGTCATTAATATTGGTTGTAAATAGTTAAGGCCCCAGCACTGATCCCTGTTGCACCCCACTTGTTACTGTTTGCCAACCGGAAAATGATCCCGACTCCGTTTTCTGTAAGTTAGCCAATCCTCAATCCACACTACGATATTACCCGTGCACTTTTATCTAGGGCAGTAACCTCTTATGTGGCACCTTATCGAATGCCTTCTGGAAATCCAAATACACCACATCCACTGGTTCCCCCTAATATGTCCTTACTATACAGTATAAATGCACACGAGACCCATACTAGAGAGGTCACTCTGTGACCAGTAACCTTTATTCCAGCCTTGAAGTGGAGAAGATGGGTGGAACTTCCCCTTTTATACCTGAAAGGCCAGGTTAGGAGTGTCTCCCACAAGTTCACCACTTCGTGGTCAGTGTTCTCATGGTGTACAATAACAGGAGAATACATGACACCCCCTTATCCACCCTGCTCGTTAAATCCTCAAAGAACTCCAGCGAATTTGTCAAACATGATTTCCTTTTCATAAAATCATGCTGACTCTGCTTGATTGAATTATGCTTTTCCAAATGTCCCGTTACTACTTCCTTAATAATGGACTCCATTTAATGTCTATTTCCTTTCCTTGTTAGCCCTCCCCAAATGCATTACCTCACACTTCTCTGGATTAAATTAAATTTGCCATTGTGCTACCTACCTGACCAGTAGATTGATATCTTCTTGCAGTCCGTAGCTTTCTTCTTCATTATCAACAGCACAGCCGATTTTAGTATCATCTGCAAACTTTTTAATCATACCCCCTATATTCAAGTCTAGATCATTGATATGTATCACAAAAAGCAAGGGACCTAGTACTGAGCCCTGCGGAACCCCATTGGAAACATCCCTCCAGTCACAAAAACACCCATCAACCATTACCCTTTGCTTCCTGCCTCTGAGCCAATTTTGGATCCAACTTGCCACTTTGCCCTGGATCCCATTGGCTTTTACTTTTGTGACTAGTCTGCCATGTGTGACCTTGTCAAAAGCTTTGCTAAAATCCATATAGAAACATAGAAAATAGATGCAGGAGTAGGCCATTCGGCCCTTCGAGCCTGCACCACCATTCAATAAGATCATGGCTGATCATTCACCTCAGTACCCCTTTCCTGCTTTCTCCTCATACCCCTTGATCCCTTTAGCTGTAAGGGTCATATCTAACTCCCTCTTGAATATATCTAATGAACCGACATCAACAACTCTGTGCGGTAGAGAATTCCACAGGTTAACAACTCTCTGAGTGAAGAAGTTTCTCCTCATCTCGGTCCTAAATAGCTTACCCCTTATCCTTAGACTGTGACCCCTGGTTCTGGACTTCCACAACATCGGGAACATTTTTCCTGCATCAAACCTGTCCAGTTCCATCAGAATTTTATGTTTCTATGGGATCCCCTCTCTTTCTTCTAAACTCCAGTGAATATCGGCCCAGTCGATCCAGTCTCTCCTCATGTCAGTCCTGCCGGGAATCAGTCTGGTGAACATTCGCTGCACTCCCTCAATAGCAAGAACGTCCTTCCTCAGATTAGGAGACCAAAACTGAACACAATATTCCAGGTGAGGCCTCACCAAGGCCCTGTACAACTGCAGTAAGATCTCCCTGCTCCTATACTCAAATCCCCTAGCTATGAAGGCCAACATGCCATTTGCCTTCTTCACCGCCTGCTGTACCTGCATACCAACTTTTAATGACTGACGTACCACGACACTCAGGTCTCGTTGCACCTCCCCTTTTCCTAATCTGCCACCATTCAGATAATATTCTGCCTTCATGTTTTTGCCAAAGTGAATAACCTCATATTTATCCACATTATACTGCATCTGCCATGCATTTGCCCACTCACCTAACCTGTCCAAGTCACCCTGCAGCCTCTTAGCATCCTCCTCACAGCTCACACCACCACCCAGCTTAGTGTCATCTGCAAACTTACATTACACTCAATTCCTTCATCTAAATCATTGATGTATATTGTAAATAGCTGGGGTCCCAGCACTGAGCCTGCGGCACCCCACTAGTCACTGCCTGCCATTCTGAAAAGGACCCATTTGTCCCGACTCTCTGCTTCCTGTCTGCCAACGAGTTCTCTATCCACGTCAGCACATTACCCCCATTACCATGTGCTTTAATTTTGCACACTAATCCCTTGTGTGGGACCTTGTCAAAAGCCTTTTGAAAGTCCAAATACACTACATCCACTGGTTCTCCCTTGTCCCCTCTACTCGTTACATCCTCAAAAAATTCTAGAAGATTTGTCAAGCATGATTTTTCTTTCATAGGTCCATGCTGACTTGGATCGATCCTGTCACTGCTTTCCAAATGTGCTGCTTTTCATCTTTAATAATTGATTTCAACATTTTCCCCACGACTGATGTCAGGCTAACCAGTCTATAATTCCCTGTTTTCTCTCTCCCTCTTTTTTTAAAAAGTGGTGTTACATTAGCTACCCTCCAGTCCATAGGAACTGATCCAGAGTCAATATACTGTTAGAAAATGACCACCAATGCATCCACTATTTCTAGGGTCACTTCCTTAAGTACTCTGGGATGAAGACTATCAGGCCCTGGGGATTTATCGGCCTTCAATCCCATCAATTTCCCGAACACAATTTCCTGACTAATAAGGATTTCCTTCAGTTCCTCCTTCTCGCTAGAACCTCGGTCCCCTAGTATTTCCGGAAGGTTATATATGGCTTCCTTCGTGAAGACAGAACCAAAGTATTTGTTTACCTGCTCCGCCATTTCTCTGGTCCCCATTATAAATTCACCTGATTCTGACTGCAAGGGACCTACGTTTGTCTTCACTAATCTTTTTCTCTTCACATATCTATCGAAGCTTTTGCAGTCAGTTTTTATGTTTCCAGCAAGCTTCCTCTCATACTCTATTTCCCCCCTCCTAATTAAACCCTTTGTCCTCCTCTGCTGAATTCTAAGTTTCTCCCAGCTTTTTCTGGCCAATTTATATGCCTCTTCCTTGGATTTAAACACTATCCCTAATTTCCCTTGTTAGCCACAGTTGACCCACCTTCCCAGTTTTATTTTTACTCCAAACAGGGATGTACAATTGCTGGAGTTCATCCATGTGATCTTTAAATGTTTGCCATTGCCTATCCACCGTCAACCCTTTAAGTATCATTTGCCAGTCTATTCTAGCCAATTCACATCTCATGCCATCAAAGTTACCTTTCCTTAAGTTCAGGACCCTAGTCTCTGAATTAATTGTGTCACTCTCCATCCTAATAAAGAATTCTACCATGTTATGGTCACTCTTCCCCAAGGTGCCTCGTACAAGATTGCTAATTAGTCCTTTCTCATTACACATCACCCAGTCTAGGATGACCAGCCCTCTAGTTGGTTCCTCGACATATTGGTCTAGAAAACCATTCCTAATACACTCCAGGAAATCCTCCTCCACCGTATTGCTGCAACTTGGTTAGCCCAATCGATATGTAGATTAAAATCGCCCATATTGCACGCATCCCTAATTTCTTGTTTGATGCTGTCCCCAACCTCACTACTACTGTTTGGTGGTCTGTACACAACTCCCACAAGCGTTTTCTGCCCTTTGGTATTCCGCAGCTCTACCATACAGATTCCACATCATCCAAGCTAATGTCCTTCCTTACTATTGCGTTAATTTCCTTTTTAATCAGCAATGCTACCCCACCTCCTTTTCCTTTCTGTCTATCCTCCCTGCATGTTGAATACCCCTGGATGCTGAGTTTCCAGCCTTGGTCACCCTGGAGCCATGTCTCCACAATCCCAATTATATTATATTCGTTAATAGCTGCCTGCGCAGTTAATTCGTCCACCTTATTAAGAAATCTCCTCGCATTGAGGCACAAAGCCTTCAGGTTTGTCTTTTGAACAGACTTTGTCCCTTTAGAATTTTGCTGTAATGTGGCCCTTTTTGATTTTTGCCTTGGGTTTCTCTACCCTCCACTTTTACTTTTCTTCTTACCACATTTTACTTCCCTCTGAATCCCTGCATAGGTTCCCATTCCCCTGCCACATTAGTTTAACCCCTCCCCAACAGCACTAGCAAACACTCCCTCATACACTACATGATATCCACTACATCATACGCTTTGCACTCATTGACCCTCCTGGTTACCTCCTCGAAAAATTCAATCAAGTTAGTCAGACATGACCTTCCCTTAACAAATGATTTCAGGAATGAGCGACTTCAGTTATGTTAATAGACTGGAGAAGCTAGGGTTGTTCTCCTTGGAGCAGAGAAGACTGAGAGGAGATTTGATCGAGGTGTTCAAAATCATGGGGGATCTGGACAGAGTAGATAGAGGGAAATTGTTCCTATTGGCAGAAGAGGCGAGAACCAGAGGACACAGATTTAAGGTAGTTGGCAAAAGAACCAAAGGCGATGTAAGAAAAAACTTTTTTTTCACGCAGTGAGTGCTCAAGATCTGCCTGAAAGTGTGATGGAGGCAGACTCAATTTTATCTTTCAAAAGGGAGTTGGATAGTATCTGAAAGAAAAACATTTGCAGAGCTACGGGGAAAGGGCGGTGGAGTGGGACTAGCTGAGAGCCGGCACCGGCTCGATGGGCCGAATGGCCTTCTGTGCTGTAACCTTTGTATGATTCTATGGAAACTTTAGACATTTTTGCATCTCCTTTCAAGGAAGGAATCTATCCACACCAAAATAGCATTTCCTTGTTGCTGAACTAGAGCAGTGTTGGTATCTTTCCCCCCACCAAATCAAGACAATTATATTCAGCATTCCAACTTGGAAAACATCAGCTGAATGCAAATAGCAGTACTGGAAAAGAGAGAAAGAGTAAAAAAAAACAATTAAAGTAATCAAATGTAGTTACGACTACAGGTTGAACCTCTCTTATCCAGCACACTCGGGACTTGGCCTGTGCCGAATAAGGGATTTTACAGGACGAAGGGAGGTCACGTTAAATTGGATGGTACAGGTCATCATCATAGGCAGTCCCTCGGATTCGAGGAAGACTTGCTTCCACTCCTGAAGTGAGTTCTTTGGTGGCTGAACAGTCCAATACGAGAGCCACAGACTCTGTCACAGGTGGGACAGATAGGCGTTGAGGGAAGGGACGGGTGGAACTGGTTTGCTGCACGCTCTTTCCGCTGCCTGCGCTTGATTTCTGCACGCTCTCGCCGTTGAGACGCGAAGTTCTCAGCCCCCTCCTGGATCCACTTCTCCACTTAGGGTGGTCTTTGGCCAGGGACTCCCAGGTGTCAGTGGGGATGTCGCACTTTATCAGGGAGGCTTCGAGGGTGTCCTTGTAACGTTTCCTCTGCCCACCTTTGGCTCATTTGCCGTGAAGGAGCTCCGCATAGAGCACTTGCTTTGGGAGTCTTGTGTCATGCGAACTATGTGGCCTGCCCAGTGGAGCTGTTCAAGTGTGATCAGTGCTTCAATGCTGGGGATGTTCGCCTGGACAAGGATGCTGATGTTGGTGCACCTCTCGTCCCAGGGAATTTGTCAGATCTTGCGGAGACATCGTTGATGATATATCTCCAGCGACTTGAGGTATCTACTGTACATGTTCCATGACTCTGAGCCATACAGGAGGGCGGGTATTACTACAGCCCTGTAGACCATGGTAGATTTGAGGGCCTGGTCTTCGAACACTCTTTTCCTCAGGCAGCCGAAGGCTGTACTGGCGCACTGAAGGCGATGTTGAATCTCCACATCAATGTCTGCTCTTGTTGATAAGAGGCTCCTGAGGTATGGGAAATGGTCCACGTTGTCTAGGGCTGCGCCGTGGTGAGGGGGGGCAGTGCTGTCCGGCGAGGACAGGCTGGTGGAGGACCTTTGTCTTACGCTTGTTTAGCGTAAAACCCATGCTTTCGTACGCCTCAGTAAATACGTGGACTGTGTCCTGGAGTTCAGCCTCAGAATGTGCGCAGACGTAGGCATCGTCCGCGTACTGTAGCTCAACGACAGAGGTTGGGGTGATCTTGGACATGGCCTGGAGGCAGCGAACGTTGAACAGCTTCCCACTGGTTCTGTAGTTTAGTTCAACTCCAGCGGGGAGCTTGTTGACTGTGAGGTGGAGCATGGCAGCGAGGAAGATTGAGAAGATGGTCGGAGCGATGACACAGCCCTGTTTGACCCCGGTCCGGATGTGGATTGGCTCTGTAATGGATCCATCGGTAAGCATCACAGCCTGCATGTTGTCGTGGAGCAGGCGAAGGATGTTGACAAACTTTTGGGGGCTTCCGAAACGGAGAAGGATGCTCCATAAGACCCTCGCGGTTGACAGTGTCAAAGGCCTTTGTAAGGTCGAAAAAGGCCATGTATAAGGGCTGGCGCTGCTCCCTGCAAAGATCATGTCCGTTGTGCCCCGTAGAGGATGAAATCCGCACTGTGACTCCGGGAGGCGCTCCTCGGCCACAGGGAGAAGACGTTTGAGGAGGACTCCAGCGACAGCTTTCCCAGCGGCTGATAGCAGGGAGATTCCCCTGTAATTGCCGCAGTCGAACTTGTCCCCCTTTTTTTTTTTTTAAAAAGATGGTCACAATCACCGCATCTCTGAGATCTCCCGGCATGTTCTCCTCCCTCCAGATGAGAGAGATAAGGTCATGTATCCATGCCAACAGCACCTCTCCGCCATACTTTAGCGCCTCAGCAGGGATTCTATCCGCTCCTGTAGCCTTGTTGTTCTTGAGCTGTTTTATGGCTTTTTCTACCTCGTGCAACGTTGGGGTTTCACTGAGGTGGTGGCGGGTCGCATGCTGCGGGATGGAGTCGAGAACACTTGAGTCAAAGGCAGAGTCTCGGTTGAGGAGACCTTCGAAGTGCTCCTTTCAGTGGGCCCTGACTGCCTCGGTGTCCTTGATGAGTGTTTCTCCATTCTTGGCCAGCAGTGGGGTGGGGTCTCGGGAGTTTGGACCGTAGGTGGCCTTGACTGCGATTAAGAATCCTCGCACATCATGGCTGTCGGCCCGTTGTTGTTACCCCCTGTGCTTTCTCCATCCACCACCTGTTCTTTAGTTCTCAGGTTTTTTGTTGGACCTCAGCCTTGAGCCGCCTGTAATGTTGCTTTGCTGCTCCAGAGTTGGGTTGTTGCTTGAGGCTCAGAAATGCTCTGCGCTTGCGATCTATTAGTTCTTGGATCTCCTGATCATTCTCATCAAACCAGCCCTGGTGTTTTCTGGTTGAGTGACCAAGTGTCTCTTCACAGGCACTGGTTATGGAGGCCTGGAGGGCAGACCAAGCACTGTGGGCATTCAGCATCTCAGGTCGTCAAGGCACGCCAGGTTAGCTGAGAGCTGTATAGAGCTCTCTTAGCTGGATCTTTAAGTGCCCCAGCATTTACTTTTTTTGCGGCCCTCCTTCTGCTGTCCCCTCCGCTTTGGGGCTTTGTTAATGTCGATGATGGATCGGATTAGGCGGTGGTCCGTCCAGCAGTCGTCAGCTCCGGTCATGGCGTGGGTGAGGCACACATCCTTGCGATCCCTGGCTCAGACGATGATAGTCGAGCAGGTGCCAGTGTTTGGAGCGAGGGTGTTGCCACGATGCCTTGTATTTGTCCCACTGGCGGAACAGGGTGTTGGTGATGAGGAGTTCATGTTCTAGACATTTTGTCAGTAGTAGGGTACTGCTGGAGTTGGCTTTCCCAACCCCTCTATGCCAATCATGCCTCCCCAGAGGGCTGTGTCTTTGCCAACCCTGGCGTTGAAGTCATTTCGGAGCATCAGTTTGTCGCCCGCAGGGACGCGGGACAGGGATGTTTTGAGGTTGAAATAAAAACCCTCTTTGGTCCCATCTGTTGCATCAAGTGTTGGGGCGTACGCACTGATGACTATGGCGCATTGGTTCCGGGATAGAGTGAATCGAAGAGTCATGCGGCGTTTGTTCACCCCGCAGGGGAGTCTTTGAGGCGGTCGACCAGCTCATTTTTGATGGCGAAGCCGACTCCGTGAAGGCGCCGTTCGTCCTCTGGTTTGCCTTTCCAGAAAAAGGTGTAACTTCCACCTTGTTCCTTGAACTGGCCTTCCCTTGCCCGCTGGGTTTCACTTAGGGCGGCGATGTCGATGTCAAAATGTCTAAGTTCCCGAGCAACTATGGCGGTGCGACGTTCCGACCTGTCGCAGTTGGAGTTGTCCATCAGGGTCGAACTTCATGTTAATGGAGTGGAAGATGCCTTTGCGCGAATTCTTTTAATGTGGGGTGGCTGTTGCACACCGGCCACCACACGGGCTTAGCTGAGCAAGGTCTTGGTCCAGTGGCAAGGGGGTCCAAGACGACTGGAGACCAGGCACCTCTGTATGAGCCTAATTGCCTACGGCGAGATGTTGGCCGCAAGCTTGGCGCCGAGTAGCATCTTTGATGGTAGGTGGCCCAAGACTTGGTTGGGGGCACGCATTAGGAAGGTCAGCTGTCCACTGGAGTTCCAGGTGGGAGGTCAGCAAGGAGTGGGAGGGTAAAAGAGTCATAGCCGTGATGCTCACCAGTAGAAGAGGCCAGGTCACCAGTGGGGAAGGAGAGGTCCAGCCGTTGACGAGAAGAGGGATGTAGGCCCACCCCTGGAGGAATGAGAGCCCACCGCTGGAGGGATGGAGGCCCGCCGCGGAAGGTGGGGCGGTGATGTCCCGGTCGCCTGGTCGGAGGTACACCTGTTCGCCGGTGAGCAGGATGGTACAGGTACTGAGCAAGGGGATATCGGAGCTGGCTGGCTTGGGGTTGGGAGTGCGGCAGAGAGATCAGGCGGGGAGGGGGCATTGGATCGCGGGGTCACGCCTGCGATTGCGGGAGTCGGCAGCGAGGAAGGGCTTCATATTGTTCATGTCGGAGTTCTGCGCATGCATCACCCGGTGGCCGGGAATGGTGCCGGACGAGGGGTGGTGCCAGATAAGGGAGTCCTGGATAAAAGGAGGTTCAACCTGTACAAGGAAATTTACATACTGGGAAACAAATGAAAGTTGTTGAAAAATTAAATCTATTTAAGAATCACGTGAAGCCAACTATTTTACATTGTGGACCAAGTAACAGATATCATGGAACATGGACAGTAAGCACTACTGCTGTAGCATTACTCCCTGAAGAGGCTGAGACAATTATTCTTGTCATCCTACTCACAGTACAGTTCCAATAGCCTCATGGATTAGATTTCAATTATGCACATTTTTCCCCAGGCTCAAACCAGACATGTTTCCAGCCTCCATGCATGTTTTACATTTGTGATAAATTATATTTGTGCATCAGTGAGTAACTTCCACTAATTAGCCATTCAAACAGCTGCTTAAGATCGACATCTAATTATTCTCCATGTGGACTAGCAATAAATAGCAAGATGGCACAATTAATGGGCCGAAGTTTCGGCCTCAGTTGCTCCTGATTTTTTGGAGCAACTGGTGTAGAACGGAGTATCTTAGAAATTTAAATTCTCGGCATTTAGTTTGCTCCAGTTCTAGTCAAGTTAGAACAGTTTCACTTTGGAACAGAATTTATTTTGCAAAAGGGGGCGTGTCCGGCCACTTACGCCTGTTTTCAAAGTTTCAGCAGTGAAAACTTACTCCAAACTAACTGAGAATGGAGTAAATTAAGATTTTTGTACGCTCGAAAAAACCTCGTCTACACTTTAGAAAATCAGGCGTAGGTTACAAATCAGGCGTAGGGAATGGGGGTGGGGGGGTTTAAAGGGAAGTTTACAAACATTAAACACTTCAGTTTTACAAATAAAGAGCTATCATCAATAATAAATGATAAAATCACCAATAAATCAACCAATAAATCAATCAAAAAAAATTAATAAGAAATAATTTTTTTTTTAAATCAATAAATAAAACATTTTCTACTTACCGACTGCAGCACCGGGAGCCCTCCAACAGCGTGCTGGGATGCCCCCCCACCAGCCCCACCCCCCCAATGTGTCTCTGTCAGTGTCTCTATCTCTCTGTCTGTCTGTCTGTGTGTCTCACTCTCTGTCTGTCAGTGTCTGTGTTTCTGACAGCGAGGGGAGGAGGAGGGTAGAGGGAGAGAGGGGGGGCAGGGGGAGGGGAGAGAGGGGGGGCAGGGGGAGGGGAGGGAGGGAGGCAGAGGGGGAGAGAGGGATGGGGGAGAAGGGGGAGAAGGGGAAGGGGGAGGAGGAGGAGGAGGAGGAGGAGGAGGAGGAGGAGGAGGAGGAGGAGGAGAAGAGGGAGGAGGAGGGGGAGAAGGGGAAGGGGAAGGGGGTAGGAGGAGGAGAAGGGGAAGGGGAAGGGGGTAGGAGGAGGAGAAGGGGAAGGGGGGGGAAGAGGAGAAGGGGAAAGGGGGGGGAGAGAGAGGAGAAGGGGAAAGAGACGTGGGGGGGGGGAGATGGGGAAGGAGGCGGGGGAGAAGGGGAAGGAGGCGGGGGAGAAGGGGAAGGAGGCGGGGGAGAAGGGAAAGGAGGCGGGGAGGGAAAGGAGAGGGGGAGGGAAAGGAGAGGGGGAGGGAAAGGAGAGGGGGAGGGAAAGGAGAGGGGGAGGGAAAGGAGAGGGGGAGGGAAAGGAGAGGGGGAGGGAAAGGAGAGGGGGAGGGAAAGGAGAGGGGGAGGGAAAGGAGAGGGGGAGGGAAAGGAGAGGGGGAGGGAAAGGAGAGGGGGAGGGAAAGGAGAGGGGGAGGGAAAGGAGAGGGGGAGGGAAAGGAGAGGGGGAGGGAAAGGAGAGGGGGAGGGAAAGGAGAGGGGGAGGGAAAGGAGAAGGGGGGGAAAGGAGAAGGGGGGGAAAGGAGAAGGGGGGGAAAGGAGAAGGGGGGGAAAGGAGAAAGGGGGAAAGGAGAAGGGGGGAAAGGAGAAGGGGGGAAAGGAGAAGGGGGGAAAGGAGAAGGGGGGGAAAGGAGAAGGGGGGGAAAGGAGAAGGGGGGGAAGGAGAAGGGGGGGAAAGGAGAAGGGGGGGAAAGGAGAAGGGGGGGAAAGGAGAAGGGGGGGAAAGGAGAAGGGGGGGGAAAGGAGAAGGGGGGAAAGGAGAAGGGGGGAAAGGAGAAGGGGGGAAAGGAGAAGGGGGGAAAGGAGAAGGGGGGGAAAGGAGAAGGGGGGAAAGGAGAAGGGGGGGAAAGGAGAAAGGGGGAAAGGAGAAGGGGGGAAAGGAGAAGGGGGGAAAGGAGAAGGGGGGGAAAGGAGAAGGGGGGGAAAGGAGAAGGGGGGGAAAGGAGAAGGGGGGGAAAGGAGAAGGGGGGGAAAGGAGAAGGGGGGGAAAGGAGAAGGGGGGGAAAGGAGAAGGGGGGGGAAAGGAGAAGGGGGGAAAGGAGAAGGGGGGGAAAGGAGAAGGGGGGGAAAGGAGAAGGGGGGGAAAGGAGAAGGGGGGGAAAGGAGAAGGGGGGGAAAGGAGAAGGGGGGGAAAGGAGAAGGGGGGGAAAGGAGAAGGGGGGGAAAGGAGAAGGGGGGAAAGGAGAAGGGGGGGAAAGGAGAAGGGGGGGAAAGGAGAAGGGGGGAAAGGAGAAGGGGGGGAAAGGAGAAGGGGGGGAAAGGAGAAGGGGGGGAAAGGAGAAGGGGGGGAAAGGAGAAGGGGGGGAAAGGAGGAGAAGGGGGGGGGAAAGGAGGAGAAGGGGGGGGAAAGGAGAAGGGGGGGAAAGGAGATGGGGGGGAAAGGAGAAGGGGGCGGGGGGGAAAGGAGATGGGGGCGGGGGGAAAGGAGATGGGGGCGGGGGGGAAAGGAGAAGGGGGCGGGGGGGGGGGGGAGGCTGAACGGGCCCGGCCTGGGCAGGGCCCGTCCCCAGCACCAGATTCACAGGTAGGTGGCGTTGGGTTGGGTCGAGGTCCGGGGTCGGGAACGCGGGTCAGGTCGGGGTGGCGGAGGGAGGTCGGTTCGGTTCGGGTCGGGGGGGGAGGGGGGGGGAGGGGGAAGGGAGGTCAAGTTGGGTCGGGTCTGGGTGGGGGAGGGTCGGGAGCGTGGGTCGGTTTGGGGGGGCGGTGGGAGGTCGGGAGGTCGGTTTGGGTCGGGGGGAGGGAGGGAGGGGGAGGTCAGGTCGGGAGGGAGGGAGGGGGAGGTCAGGTCGGGTGGGGGGGAGGGGGAATGGGGGAGCGCGGGTCGGGTCAAGTCCGGGGGGTCGGGTCGGGGCGGGGGGAGAGTGGGAGTCGGGTCGGTGTCGGGTGCGGGGGGGGGGGGGGGGGGCGGGGGGGAGCGGGAGTCGTGTCGGGAGGAAGCAGGAGCTGGGCATGGGAGGCAGCCTTATGCACGCAGCCCCAGTGAGGCCATTCGGCCAGGGCTAGGGGCTGCGTGCTTCGGGCCCCTCCCACACAGTTTTGGGTGCCTGGAGCTACTGCACATGCGCGCCCACTGTAGCGCGCATGTGCAAAGGCCCGGCACTGTCTTCAGCGCAGGGACCTAGCTCCGCCCCCCACAGCTCGTGCTGCGCCGCGCCCGACTCAAGAGGACCAGCAGGGAGCTGGAGAATCTGAGTTTTTTTTAGGCGCACTTTGTGACGCGAAAAACGGGCGTCCAGGTCGGGGCTGCGCCGTTCTAGGCGTGGCCCGAAACTTGGGCCCAATAAATCAAAATATATCACTTGTGTTAATAAAATAGGGATTTAAATAACTCAATGCACAGTAAATAGTAATGGAATTATTCCTTCTTGAAGAGATTGTCTCCACAAAATATAGATTAGTGCACTGCCATACCACAAGTCACTGGAAATCACTTGATTGCCTTTTAGTTTTATGATATGGTAAGGTAGAGTAGTACTAACAGATATTTTCCAAATATTATTTCTTACAATGTCTAAAAGTAAGTTCCAAGTTCCCACTGACTGCTTTGGCTATACACTTTAAAAACAATAAAATATGGTCTGCTTGCTTTTTAAAAAAAATGTTTCCAATGCTAATGCTTTAAATGATCACTACTATACCTGTAGTAAACAGAAGTGAAAATTAACAAATACAGAAATGCTAGCTAGTAGTTTACTAAAAAGAACCATCAAATCCAGCACTGTCACGTGACCCAATATACAAGGCGGCTGTTAACACAGGACCTTGTCAGGTGACTGGTCACCTGATGCCTTTATTGTATTGACAGCAATGGCTGCATTACCGCAGTAGTCCACTAGGCAGAGCTATATTACAGCATTACTTTTCAAACAATCGCCATTCACAAGTTGCTCATTTTATTTATATCTTCCACTGAATCCTTTGTTTATGGTGAAATGTTCCAAAAAGGAAGAGATGGGGAGAGCCACAAGTAAGGTAACTATTCCGGTAGTTTGCTCTTCACATACCTTTATAGTAGTAAGTTCATTATCTAACTGAATAAAGGAGGGAAGAAGCCACCAAGTAAATGCCTCTATCAAGAACCTTACGCTTTGAAACCAAGTGAGAATTTTATGAACATTCCCAAATCCTGTGATGCATAAAAGCCTCACCCATAAATAGTACTGCAGGTGACGGTTACACAGTGGGAAACAAATTAAGGTAAATTCAGCAGGGCTACAATTGTCTGATCTGTATTTCTCCCTGAGCGCAAGCCACACCAGGAGCATCACCTCACTGGATTTTCCCTAAATTGTTCAACCACCTCGGTCAGGAACAGTGGGGAAAGAAGGTGGGAGCAAGAATAAACCACATTCAAATAAAGATGACCGTATCTAAAGCTAGGAAAAGTAGATTGTATTAATTGATTAATCCTTTGCATACTCTGTGAGAAATTTCCAATTAGAGTACATTTCACATGATGAGACACTTGGGACCTAAATGCGCCAAATACACTTAATACATGGGAATGGTTTCCTCCAGTTAAACATCTTTGGCCCCTACCACAAACTGTCCATTCATAAGAACATAAGAGCATAAGAAATAGGAGCAGGTGTAGGCAATTCGCCCTTCGAGCCTGCTCCGCCATTCAATAAGGTCATGACTGATCTTCTACCTCAACACCACCTTCCCGCACTATCCCAATATCCCTTGGTTCCATTAGTATCCAAAAATATAATTAATAACTCAGCATTCACAGCCCTCTGGGATAGAAAATTCCAAAGTATCACAATCCTTTGAGTGAAGAAATTTCTCCTCATCTCAGCCTAAATGGCCGAGCCCTTGTTCTGAGACTGTGCCCTCTAGTTCTGGACTCTCCAGCCAGAAACATCCTCCCAGCATCTATCTGGTCAAACTCCTTAAGAATTTTATACGTTTCAATGAGATCACCTCTCATTCTTCTAAACTCTAGGGAATATAGGCCTAGTCTACTCAATCTTTCCTCGTAGGACAACAACTCCATCCCAGGAATCAGTCTAGTGACCCTTTGTTGCACTCCCTCTATGGCAAGTATATCCTTCCTTTGGTAAGTAGACTAAAACTGTGCACAATACTCCAGATATGGGCTCACCAGGGCCCGATATAATTGCAGTAAGACTTCTTTATTCTTATACTCCAATCCTTTTGTAATAAAGGCCAACATATCATGTGCTTTCCTATTTGCTTGCTGTACCTGCCTGTTAACTTTCAATGATTCATGTACAAGGACACCCAGGTCACCTCTGAATACCAACATTTCTCAACCTTACACCATTTAAAAAATATTTTGCTTTTCTATTTTTTCTACCAAAGTAGATAACTTCACATTTCCCCACATTATATTCCATATGCAATGTTCTTGCCTACTTACTTAACCTGCCTATATCCCTTTACAGACTCTTTGCATCCACCTCACAATTTACTTTCCCATCCAGCTGTGTATCGTCAGCAAACATGGATACATTACACTCTGTCCCCTCATCTATGTCATTGATATGGATTATAAGTAGCTGAGGCTAAAGCACCGATCTTTGCTAGTTACAGCCTGCCAACCTGAAAATTACCTGTTTATTCCTACTCTCTGTTTTCTGTCCATGAACCAATCCTCAATCAATGCCAATATATTATCCCCATCCCACAAGCACTAATTGTGTGTAATAACCTCTTGTGTGGCACCTTATCAAATGCCTTCTGAACATCCAAATACACTACATCCACTGTTTCCCCCTTCTCTACCCAGCTAATTACAACCTCAAAATTTGTCAAACACAATTTCCCTTTCATAAAACCATGTGGACTTTGCCTAAGTGTATTATGATGTTCCAAGTACCCTGTTACCACATCCCTAATAGATTCTAGCATTTTCCCTCCGACTAATGTCACGCTAACTGGTCTATAGTTCCGTTTTCTCTCTCCCTCCTTTCTTGAATAGCAGTGTTACATTTGCTATCTCTGTAATCGTTTTCAGCCTCACAATCCAACAAGATGTCTGCGCACCTCAAATTCTGGCCTCTTGAACATCTCTCATTATAACTGCTCAACCATCAGTGGCCATGCCTTCAGCTGCCTGAGCCCTAAGCACTGGAATTCCCTCCCTAAACCTCTATGCCTCGCTTTCCTCCTTTAGGATGCTTGTTAAAACCTACCTCTTTAAACAAGCTTTTGATCATCTGCCTTAATTTTTTCTGTGGCTCGGTGTCAAATTTATCTGTTTGTTTGTAACACTGTTGTGAAGCGCCTTGGGACATTTTACTATGTTAAAGACGCTATATAAATAAAAGTTATCACTTCCCTTAGAGCACTAAAGTGAGTGAGAGGGGCAGTATCGGCAGAGCACTGAACAATGTTCCGTATAGCACTGCCGTCTTTAGAGGCTCCTCCCCTCACTTAAAAGGGCAGGCCCAATATTGATTTGATTCAATCTTCATACTATTTCTGTGGGGCCATGGGACGTGCTATGTGCATAACAGCCCCAAGCACTCTGAGTGGAGGGCTGATCAACCACTGGGTCAAAAAAAGGCAAAACACACCAGACTAGGGAGATTAGTAAATTTTGCCCTACCTAACCACCACTGCCTTTCAATATCGCTCCCCAAGCGCCCAGCCAAGGTGACAATGTCTCCTGCAGTTACCGTTGTTGAAGCCCGGCAATACTGTAGGGAGCGGGAGCGAATATCACTAATATCGCTAAACGGGTGCTGTACATCAGATGACTTCACAATCTACGGTGCGTAAGAGAGCGAGGCGGTAAATGTTAGCACCAGTGCAAAACCGCCAGGGAAGATCGTGGGCGTCATTGAATTCGCCGTGCCCAGTCAATAAGCCCTCAGCATTCTGTTACCGCCCTACGAAGGCGCTAACAGGAGGCGCAAACCAGCAATTTCTCCCCCATTCCGTCGGTTTCTTCTTTATTTGTGTTGCTTTGAATACTTTTCCTCACATGTTTCTTCCTGTATATTTCTATATATTATTCTTCTTGTTCCTGCTGTTATATATGTGGACTTGTATTTACTCTGTACAGCTACCAGAGGGCTCATCCCCTGGAGTCCCAAGGGATCCCATAATCCCTTGGGAGCACAGGTATTTAAGGAGGCTTCACAGGTTGGAGGGGCATTCTGGAGACCTGCAATAAAAGACCAAGGTCACACTTTACTTTGAGCTCACAGTGTTCAGTCTGACTCTTTCTCCATACACAACAGTTATAGCATCCCACTGAATGTGCTGCCATGAGGTGGTGGTGTTTCTCCTCCTCTCCTGCTAGTAATCTGTTTGGTGGGAGAATTTAAATGTTTTGGAATCTTTTCAGGCAAGCTTTATTTTTGCCTTAGAGTTTTTCTTTTGGATGGTTGTTCTCTGTATTTGTGGCTGGAATTGGTGGTGGTGTATTTTTGCCCCTGTGGACTTCCTTTAAGTGCAATAGAATTGTGTCTGGTGTCAGCTGTGGCTCAGTGGGTAGCACACTCATCTTGGAGTCAGAAGGTTTTGGGTTCAAGTCCCACTCCAGGAACTTGAACACATGGCTGACATTCCAGTGCAGTGCTGCGCTGTTGGAGGTGCCTAAAAGGCTTTAGGATGAGACGTTAAACTGAGGCCCCTTCTGCTCTCTCAGGTGGACGTAAAAGATCCCATGGCACTATTTCAAAGAAGACCAGGGGAATTATCCCCAGTGTCCTGGCCAATATTTATCCCTCAATCAACATAACAGAAACAGATTATCTGGTCATTATCACATTGCTGTTTGTGGGAGTTGGCTGCCGCGTTTCCCACATTACAACAGTGACGACACTTCAAAAGTACTTCATTGACTGTGAAGTGCTTTGAGACGTCTGGCGATCGTGAAAGGCGCTATATAAACGCAAGTGTTTCTTTTCTTTTTATCTCCCCACTATTACAGCAATATATTCCAGGAGAACAAGTGGAGCTTCCACTTTGTTTACAAATTGTATCTTATTCTCTGTTCTCATAGAACCAACTAAAGTAATGCTAATTTCGATCATAAAGCACCTTGAAGTCTTGTAGTGTTTTTAAGTTGGTTCACCAGAGATCAGTAAAACTGAAAGCAGTTCCGCAAAGGCTACAATTGCAGCACCTTTGAATTAACGATGTTTGGGTGACATGGCAAAGAGAGAGAAATCAATTAATTGTCCCTCGTCACATACAGCCTCTCATCCTACTTTGCCTTTCTCACATCTTACTCCATCCCCCAGACTCTAACTGGGACTCTATGTTCTCCCTCTCCTCTTCTGCCTTCCTCCTCAGGGTTCTTATTCCACCCACCTTTTCCCTCAGCCCTCCTCTCCATGCTACCATCCCTATCTGGTCTCTACCACACTGCAGTGTCGCAGTCTTCCCTCGGTCCTGGTTGACTTAGTCTCAGCTGTCTAGCTCCATTTCATCCGAGGACTGCCCTTGCTCTTGACACCCCTATGGGCAATGCCACAGGGGATTGCAAGGCTCATTAAACAACAAAAAAAAAATCAAGCTGGTTTTATGAAATTTCCCTCTGGAGCTGCAATGACAAATGTAATTATTTAAGAAATTTCAATTATTCTTTGACCCTCAGCTGTCAACATTTTTGACAGATATTGCTACAGACTTTAACAGATATGCAATGCTGAATTTACACAGCTCAAGCCATGCAGCTTTCGAAGACAAGTCCAAAATATAACTTAATTGTATTTTTTGCTACCTATCTAGCTCAGCCTGTTCTGGTCAAAATTAGACCTCATCTTTACCCTGGAGCATGCACGATGCTGAGAATGACATGAATAGCACGTTTAATGAGTTGGTCTTACCGCAGGTAGAGGGTACACAGCCAGATAGGGAATGGGTGACCAACAGGAAGAGCAGTGCAAGGAAGGTAGTGCAGGGATCCCTTGCGGTTATCCCTCTGCAAAACAGATACACCGCTTTGGGTACTGTTGAGGGGGAATGACTCATCAGGGGAGGGCAGCAGACGCCAAGTTCATGGTAGAGTGGGTGGCTCTGCTGCACAGGAGGGCAGGAAAAAGAGTGCGAGAGCTATAGTGATAGGGAATTCAATTGTAAGGGGAATAGATAGACGTTTCTGCGGCCGCAACCGAGACTCAGTGATGGTATGTTGCCTCCCTGGTGCAAGGGTCAAGGATATCTCGGAGCGACTGCAGGACATTCTGGAGGAGGAGGGTGAACAGCCAGTTGTTGTGGTGCATATAGGTACCAATGATATAGGTAAAAAACATGATGAGGTCCTACAAGATGAATTTAGGGAGCTAGGAGCTAAATTAAAAAGTAGGATCTCAAAAGTAGTAATCTCAGGATTGCTACCAGTGCCACATGCTAATCAGAGTAGGAATCGCAGGATAGCTCAGATGAAAACGTGGCTTGAGGAGTAGTGCAGAAGGGAGGGATTCAAATTCCTGGGACATTGGAACCGGTTCTGGGGAAGGTGGGACCAGTACAAACCGGACAGTCTGCACCTGGGCAGGACCGGAACCAATGTCCAAGGGGGAGTGTTTGCTAGTGCTGTTGGGAAGGAATTAAACTAATATTGCAGGGGGATGGGAACCGATGCAGGGTCACAGAGGGAAATAGAATGGGGGCAGAAGCAAAAGATAGAAGAAAAGTAAAAGTGGAGGGCAGAGAAACCCAAGGCAAAAAGTAAAAAGGGCCACATTACAGCAAAATTCTAAAAGGACAAAATGTGTTAGAAAGACAAGCCTGAAGGCTCTGTGCCTCAATACGAGGAGTATTCGCAATAAGGTGGACGAATTAACTGCGCAGATAGCAGTTAACGCGGATGATGTAATTGTCATCACGGAGACATGGCTCCAGGGTGACCAAGGCTGGGAACTCAACATCCAGGGGTATTCAACATTTAGGAAGGATAGACAGAAAGGAAAAGGAGGCGGGATGGCATTGCTGGTTAAAGAGGAAATTAATGTAATAGTAAGAAAAGACATTATAGCTTGGATGATGTGGAATCGGTATGGGTGGAGCTACGGAATACCAAGGGGCAGAAAATGCTAGTGGGAGTTGTGTACAGATCACCAAACAGTAGTAGTAAGGTTGGGGACAGCATCAAACAAGAAATTAGCGATGCATGCAATAAAGGTACAGCAGTTATAATGGGTGACTTTAATCTACATATTGATTGGGCTAACCAAACTGGTAGCAATGCGGTGGAGGAGGATTTCCTGGAGTGTATTAGGGATGGTTTTCGAGACCAATATGTCGAGGAACCAACCAGGGAGCTGGCCATCCTAAACTGGGTGATGTGTAGTGAGAAACAACTAATTAGCAATCTTGTTGTGCGAGACCCCTTGGGGAAGAGTGATCATAACATGGTAGAATTCTTTATTAAGATGGAGAGTGACATAGTTAATTCAGAAACTAGGGTCCTGAACTTAAGGAAAGGTAACTTCGATGGTTTGAGGCGTGAATTGGCTAGAATAGACTGGCAAATGATTCTTAAAGGGTTGACGGTGGATAGGTAATGGCAAACATTTAAAGATCACATGGATGAACTTCAGCAATTGTACATCCCTGTCTGGAGTAAAAGTAAAACGGGGAAGGTGGCTCAACCATGGCTAACAAGGGAAATTAAGGATAGTGTTAAATCCAAGGAAGAGGCTAAATTGGCCAGAAAAAGCAGCAAACCTGAGGACTGGGAGAAATTTAGAATTCAGCAGAGGAGGACAAAGGGTTTAATTAAGAGGGGGAAAATAGAGTACGAGAAGAAGCTTGCCAGGAACATAAAAACTGACTGCAAACTGACTATAGATATGTGAAGAGAAAAAGATTAGTGAAGACAAATGTAGGTCCCTTGCAGTCGGATTCAGGTGAATTTATAATGGGGAACAAAGAAGGAAGACACAAATAACCTTCCAGAAGTACTAGGGGACCGAGGGTGTAATGAGAAGGAGGAACTGAAGGAAATCCTTATTCGGCGGGAAATTGTGTTGGGGAAATTGATGGGATTGAAGGCCAATAAATCCCCGGGGCCTGATAGTCTGCATCCAGAGTACTTAAGGAAGTGGCCCTAGAAATAGTGGATGCGTTGGTGATCATTTTCCAACAGCCTATCGACACTGGATCAGTTCCTATGAACTGGAGGGTAGCTAATGTAACACCACTTTTTAAAAAAGGGAGGGAAAGAGAAAGCAGGTAATTATAGACCGGTTCGGCTGATATTAGTGGTGGGGAAAATGTTGGAATCAATTATTCAGGATGAAATAGCAGCGCATTTGGAAAGCAGTGACAGGATCGGTCCAAGTCAGCGTGGATTTTGAAAGGGAAATCATGCTTGACAAATCTTCTGGAATTTTTTGTGGATGTAACTGGTGGTGTGGACAAGGGAGAACCAGTGGATGTGGTGTATTTGGACTTTCAAAAGGCTTTTGACAAGGTCCCACACAAGAGACTGGTGTGCAAAATCAAAGCACATGGTATTGGGGGTAATATACTGACGTGGATAGAGAACTGGTTGGCAGAAAGGAAGCAGAGAGTCGGGATAAACGGGTCCTTTTCAGAATGGCAGGCAGTGACTAGTAGAGTGCCGCAGGGCTCAATGCTGGGACCCCAGCTCTTTACAATATACATCAGTGATTTAGATGAAGGAATTGAGTGTAATATCTCCAAGATTGCAGATGACACTAAACTGGGTGGCGGTGTGAGCTGTGAGGGGGACGCTAAGAAGCTGCAGGGTGATTTGGACAGGTTAGGTGAGTGGGCAAATGCATGGCAGATGCAGTATAATGTGGATAAATGTGAGGTTATCCACTTTGGGGGCAAAAACGCGAAGACAGATTATTATCTGAATGGTGGCAGATTGGAAAAGGGGAGGTGCAACGACACCTGGGTGTCATGGTTCATCAGTCATTGAAAGTCGGCATACAGGTACAGGTAAAGAAGGCAAATGGTCTGTTGGCCTTCATAGCTAGGGGATTTGAGTATAGGAGCAGGGAGGTCTTACTGCATTTGTACAGGGCCTTGGTGAGGCCTCACCTGGAATAATGTGTTCAGTTTTGTTCTCCTAATCTGAGGAAGGACGTTCTTGCTATTGAGGGAGTGCAGCAAAGGTTCACCAGACTGATTCTCAGGATGGCTGGACTGACATATGATGAGAGACTGGATCAACTGGGCCTTTATACATTGGAGTTTAGAAGGATGAGAGGGGATCTCATAGAAACATACAAGATTCTGACAGGACGGGACAGGTTAGATGCGGGTAGATTGCTCCCGATGTTGGGGAAGTCCAGTACCAGGGGACACAGTCTTAGGATAAGGGGTAGGCCATTTAGGACTGAGATGAGGAGAAACTTCTTCACTCAGAGTTGTTAACCTGTGGAATTCCCTGCTGCAGAGAGTTGTTGATGCCAGTTCATTGTATATATTCAAGAGGGAGTTAAATATGGCTCTTACGGATAAGGGAATCAAGGGGTATGAAGAGAAAGCAGGAAAGGAATACTTAGGGAATGATCAGCCATGATCTTATTAAAGGTGGTGCAGGCTCGAAGGGCTGAATGGCCTACTCCTGCACCTATTTTCTATGTTTTCTATAAGATTAACACTATTACACATACGACAGAGAGATGTAGAACTCCTCTAAACTGTGATGTCTTTCTAAATATCACTTCAACATAAAATATAAATGCTAACTTCAATACATGCAGAAAATCAAGTGATCCCATTGGCTGATCCATTGCTTTTGCTGACTAATAACATTTGGAAACCACAAATACTAAATGCAATTTCAATGGTTGGAGATAACAAAATATTATGCCGAAATTGCCACTATTTTTTAAAAGAAGGCTGTTAACGGGCGGTAAGGCCTTTCCACCCGGGGGCAGGTGGCAGGTGCAACCCATCCACAATTGCCCCCGAGCCACTGGGCGGCGGAAATGGGTTTCTGCTGTGCCCAGTCTTTCCCGCTTCGCCCGGCACGCCAGCCCCTTACCACCCGGGGCCAACCCTTTTTCCGCCCCTTGGGGGGAATTGCCCCCGACAAGGGCGCGAAGCTGCTGGTGGCTGGGTGCTGCGGCCGCCCTTAAAGGGGAGGGGCATACCGCCGTGGCTGCCAGTTTACTTTAATTGTTGGCCCACTCTCGAGTTGGCCAGACAATGGCGGCCGTTGGCCCGGCCAAACTCTTCCTGAGTGGCCCAGTGGGCGCCACGAAGGCATCACTAGGCCTCGCAGCGTCCCTCCCCTTTAAGTGAAGGGGAGGGATATTTGCAACGCAGTCACATGCCGTTGATGGACACCGCCCCGCTCCTGCCTCCAACAGCGTTTGAAAGTGCTGGGAGACATTTTTTATTTATTTCAAGAGCCAAATTTCCCACCTTTTTCCCTCCACCCCATCGTTGAGTGGTAATAATTCAAATAATTATTCGTTCAAAATGGGGCGGAGGGCAATTTCCCCCTTTTATTTCTTCCTCCATTTTCAGTTAACTTTATTCCCTCCCCCACTGAAGGCATCAGCGCCTTTTCAGCATCCAATTGCCCAAGTGCCCATCATTAACAATGAGTGGATTAATGACTGCCAGCACAGAAGGCAAATGATGTTTGATTAACCTGCTTGAGTTCGTTGATGAAGCAAAGGAGAGGTGGTGTAGCTGATGATGTGTATATGGACTTTCAAAAGGCGTTTAATAAAGTGCCACATAATAGACTTGTTAAAAAAATTGAAGCCCATGGGATTAAAAGGAGCAGTGACAGTACAGATACACAATTAGCTAAGGTACAGAAAGCAGAGAGTATTGGTGAACGTTTGTTTTTCAGACTGAAGGGCAGTGTACATTGTTGATCCCCAGGGGGAGATACTAGGATCACTGCTCTTTTTGATATCTATTAATGACCTGGACTTGGGTATTCAGGGATTCATTGCAAAGTTTTCAGATGACATGAAACTCAGAAATGTAGTAAACAAAGAGGAGGATAGTAACAGACTCCGGGAAGACATAGACAGACTGGTGAAATGGCAGATGCAATTTAACGCATAGAAGTGTGAAGTTATACATTTTGGTAGGAAGAATGAGGAAAGGCAATATAAACTAAATGGCACCATTTTCAAGTGGGCGCAGGAACAGAGAAGCATGGGAGTGTAGGTACAAAAATCTTTGAAGGTGGCAGGACATGTTGAGCATTCTGTTTCAAAAAAAACATATGTGATCTTTGGCTTTATAAACAGAGGCATAGGCCTGAAATTGGCTGTTAACGGGGAGTCTGTCAGCGCTCGCCGTTATTGCAGGGTAAAACTGACAGCAACTTCTGCGTCCGCACATGCGCAGTTAAACGCGGAAATCCGGAAGCTGCTGTCAGTGATACCCTGCTCCTCCACAAGCTGTGATTTTGCCGTCTTCGCCAATGGAATCACCACAGAAACCACTGTGAACTTAAACTAATAACCCACTATTATTGCACTAAAGACTGATGAAAAACTTAAGACTTGTTCAATCAGGAGTAATTGAGGTTTTAACAGTGTAGTAAGTCATAATTACTGCTGAATAACTTCCCTGGCCCTGAAAAACTAATTTTAATAAGTATGGAGTCTTATTCCATCAGAATAAAATCAATTGTTGCAGATTTTTTAAAAATAAAACATTTTTTTTTTAAGTGTCTGTTTTTCTATTTCCGTTTCTCTCTTAATCCCATGTGTATCCCAATCTTTATTTTGCTTTCTGTACAATGATATAAATGTAATTTATATTTTCTGTTTTTTACTTCCTGCCTTGCCATTTTGAGGATTCTTCAATCTGATTGGTTGAAGAGCCTCCTTGCTGCTTGCTCCGTTCAGAGACGCCACCGATCCCCTGTAGAAGGTGCCAAATTCAAAGTGACATCCGAAAAAAGGATAACTGCGTTTTAGAGCAGGGGTGCATGGCCCCCTAGCTGACACTGCCCAGCACCATCTCTTATCACTGACTGGCAGCTATGCCCTTTTGCACCCTTACTTATAGCAGTAGGGGGGAGCAGTGGGGAAACATCTCAGTGCAACTAATAAGGATTGAGTGCAAGGAGCACAGAGCCTATCAGAATTTGGGAGTATCTCAACCTGCTACAGTGTAGCTCATGCGATTCCAGCTCGTGCAACCTGAGCCTCAGTTGTCCGCACTGCAGCAGTAACATGCCCGTAGACTTGTACGAGTGGTCCGGACCTTCCGCCTGACCAAGGTGTACAAGAAGCCGGCGCAGCTTCTCCATGTCAAATTTGTTTGAAAGGCCGGTGGAAGCAGATTCAATAATAACTTGCAAAAGGGAATTGGATAAATATTTGAAGGGGAAAACTTGCAGGGCTAAGGGGAAAGAGCATGGCAATGGGAGTATTTCGATAGCTTTTTCAAAGAGCTGGCACAAGCATAATAGGCCAAATGGCATCATTCTGTGCTGTACGATTCTATGATCGATGGGTGATCCTAGACAGAAAGTGTTCCTTGGCTCTTTGATCCAAGGGGACATCCCAGCTGAGCACAATCTTGCCCATTCTCTGTCCTTTAACAGGGCTGCTGGGTAGTGATAAGTAGTGGGAACTTAGGAACCCCGGTCGACTTTCGCTTCCTTAAATGAAGGACAGAGGTAAATTGTCACAACTCTACAGCATCCCACCAAAGTTCATCTAACTTGACACTGGTGAGGGATCGAATCTGGGATGTCCCAGGTCCACATGGCTCAGATACCCACTGCATTGGCTGTTGGACCAATGAAAGAGCACAATATGACACCTATAAAAAAATTCAGACTGCTAATGAAATAGAATGTGGAAAAGTAGTAGTTCTGGATGGTAGATCTGACTATCTCAGACAAAGGAAGACTTTATTTTGGAAGAGTGAGACAGAATTATAGCTAGGATATTTGAGAAGCACGATAACTTTTGTATATTATTCAGCAATATTCACCATTTTACAGCTTGAAAATAAAAAATCAGTTCATAGGCTATTAAACCCATACATTGCTTCTTTGCAATAATGGATCGAAATTTGCGGTCGGAGACATACCTCGGGAGTACGCCTCTGACCCGAATAAAAATACGAACTTACCTGCTGAGTCACGGGTTTTGGAGTCTTCAGGTACTGGGCCTGCAGGCCTGTGTAAAGGCCCACAGATCCCCGGGACGCAGGTGGCTCGGAAGCTTTCCTGGGATCACATGGGCCAGGTAACCAATTAGAAAGGGGGATTCCTCATAAGCTAATGGGGATTCCATTTACGAACCGAATCCCCATAAGCTTACGAGAAATCATTAAATAAATAAATAAATAATGAACACAACTGAAATAAAAATAATGTTCCCATGTTCAAACTTAATTAAATGTCTTTTTAATTAAGCATTTAAAATAAAAATGTAATTTAAAAAAAAACTTTAAACATTTTAATCTGGGACAAAATTTACAAACAAATTTGAAATGTTTTTGTATGTTTTAATCCTTTAAAAAATGTTCATTTAACATTTAGTTTACCCTTTATGCTGGTAAAAGCAGGCTCTACACTTGCTTTTATTAGGCGTAAGGTTTTTGTGGGCATTTGCTGCGCAGTAGTTGGGCAAATAGCCGTTACAGAAGTTGGGACGGTCTTGGATCTGGCCTGGAGACGATGAAGGTTAAACAGGTTCTCACTGGTTTTGTAGTTTAGTTCCACTCCAGCGGGGAGCTTGTTGAGGTGGAGCATTGCAGCGAGGAAGATTGAGAAGAGGGTTGGCGCGATGATGCAGCCCTGCTTGACCCCGGTCCGGACATGGATGGGTCTGTGATGGATCTGTTGGTCAGGATCATGGCTTGCATGTCGTCGTGGAGCAGGCGGAGGATGGTGACGAACTTTTGGGGGGAGCCGAAATGGAGCAGGACACTCCATAGTCCCTCACAGTTGACAGTGTCAAAGGCCTTTGCAAGGTCAAAGGCTGCCATGTACAAGGGTTGGTGCTGTTCCCTGCATTTTTCTTGCAGCTATCGTGCTGTAAAAATCATGTCTGTTGCACACTGTAGTGGACGAAATCCGGGAGGAGCTCCTCAGCCTGCAAGATTCCAAAATTCGTGGAAACTCCCCAAGTGTTTGGACTCACTGAAAAGGAAATTTGATTTGGGCCTATTAAACAGAAAGTTTGGGATCCTAAAATGCATATGGAAGAAATCTACGAGTTTTAACCAAGTTTGGGATTTTAAAAAGGCATGTTTGGGCCTGTGGGGAAAAGCTGCAGTGACAGAGGGGTGGGATTTAGATTTTGGATATTGTAGCTAATCAGTTTGTCTGGGGGAGCTGTTTAACCATAGTCAGCCTCCCAGAAAACATTAGCATTTAAACAATCGACCACGGAAGAAACATTATGCACCCCACCCACAGGACCCAAATATCACATACATATTCAAACACTTTTTCAACAGGCATAGAAATATCTGGCTCAGCCCAGACTTCCCGAAGCCAAAGTAGTTCTATTACAATGGGCAAGAGCTCATCAACTCATAAAAGTCTATCAACGCCAGATTAAAACACTTAATCAAGTTTCTGTTAGCTGGGCAGCAAAACTTAAACAAAAGAAACGTTTGATTTGGCGTGAAGATTAAGCAGCCTCTCAGAGTATAATTGAGGGCCAATCGTACCAAGAGAACAGCTCTATTCTGACCATCACAGGAAGAACTGTTCTGACCATCACAGGAAAACTTTTCTGACCAAACACTTTGAAACAACAAGACCGAGAGCACACGGCGAGAAACCACAGGAAGAAACATCACGACATCGGAGAAAAGAACTTCAAAAAACCAAATCAGTGGAACATCAATACCATCTGACTTGGTAGGCCGAGACTATCCAGCGGGTAAAAATTACCTAAAGAACTTAAAACCCTATTGCTAACAAAGGAAATTGGGTACTCACTAGAGATAAATCCAAAATGCGTCTAACCGCATCAGCGGACTCAGCCCAACTGGCTTCAATACGCAGCAGAGATCTTCTACCACATCCGGGATATGGCAAGGCAAACTGGCTATAACCAAAGAACCCCGAAACTGCGAAACAGCCCTAGCTGTCAAAGAAAGGATTTGGTGAGCATGAATCTCTGGAACCCTCGAGTTTGACCCAGTTAGAGAGTAAGTGGGAGTTGGGAGGTTATTTCTGTTGTGATGTAATAAAGTATTCCCCATTGTTTAGAACCTTTTTGTAAGATTTTACAGTTTTATTGGAGTGTATTTGTGTTATTTGCTTTCTTGAATAAAATCCATACCTTCTTTGTACAAAACAGTTGTCTGCTGCACTTTATCACACCCTGATTAATAAATCCAAGTTCGAGAACCAGGGAGTGGGAGCGACTCGCAAACGCTTTGGTCAGGAAGGCAGACCCACCACCCCCGACAAGTCACAGGGAGAGGCCGATTGAGGAGGACTCCAGCGACGACTTTCCCAGTGGCTGATAGCAGGGAGATTCCTCTGTAGTTGCCGCAGTCGGACTTGTTCCCTTTTTTAAAGCTGGTCACGATTACTGCATCTCAGATGTCTCAGCTTGCTCTCCTCCTTCCAGATGAGAGAGATGAGGTCATGCATTCGTGCCAACAGTGCCTCTCCGCCATATTTTAGTGTCGCAGGGGGGATTCCATCCGCTCCTGTTGCCTTGTTGTTCTTGAGTTGGCAGATGGCCTTTTCTACCATGTGCAGGGCTGGGGTTTTGCTGAAATTGTGTTGGGTAGCATGCTGTGGGATGGAGTCGAGGACACTAGAGTCAAAGGCAGAGTCTCGGTTAAAAAGATCTTTGAAGTGCTCCTTCCAGCGAGTCCTGACTGTCTCGGTGTCCTTGATGAGTGTCTCCCCGTTCTTGGCCAGCATTGGGATGGGGCCTTGGGCCATATGTGGCCTTGACTGCAGTGAGGAATTCTCGCACATCATGGCTGTCGGCCAGCTGCTGAATCTCCTGTGCTTTCTCCACTCACCATCTATTCTTTAGGTTGCGGGTTTTTTGTTGGACCTCAACCTTCAGCTGTCTGTAATGCTGCTCCCGAGTTAGGTTGTTGTTTTTGGTTCTGAAATGCTCTGCGCTTGGATTTATTAGCTCTTGGATCTCCTGGTCATTCTCATCAAACCAGTCCTGGTGTTTCCTGATTGAGTGACCGAGCGTCTCTTCGCAGGTCTTCATTGTGCTGCTATCCACTCTTCTCCTCTCCTCCCCACCCACTTCTCTCACCAATTTGCCCTGCTCCTGCCTGAGGTGTTTTCTGCTTGATGGGATCTTGTTGCTCGCCAATTTCGCATACGTGAATCTTGACGATCAGTGAGGGAGGGCATCGCTGCCAAACTGCTCATCACTAGTTTCCACAAACACGCACTTTTCAGCAGAACTTGTTGGCTATGGATGATTGGTAACAATGATTTTCTTCTCCATAATATAGTGGCACTGAGCCAATTGGAATGCCTTACCATCACTCCAACTAAGTTTAGATAACTCTGAACACAGGATCTTCCAAGTCTGTACGTTGTATTGCTTGTATTTCCAGCAAGGCCAATTCCATTCTCAAAAGATGTAAAAAAAAAGTCAGAAATTTCACGAAGTTTAATCAGATTTTTTTCAAGCTCTAAACTAATTTGAATGAGAAGTGATAGTGACTTTGTAGTAGTTACTCAGTACCATACCTTTCTACCAGCATCATTCTAAAATCAAAAAATGTCACTCTCTACCTGGCTGTTCTGATGTAAGCATGCTTCATGTTGACAAACTCAGAAGTTAGATAGATTGAATTGGCAGTGAACATTCAGGACCAACAAAGCCAAGTTCGTGTCAGGAAGGTGCAGTGTTCATGAAACGTGGACCAGTTGGGAGGGATTATACAAGTTACTGAAAAAAAAGATTTGAATTCATCTTTATTTGTTTTAGGTTAATCTCAATGAAATTTTAACAACATAGAAACATAGTAAATAGGTGCAGGAGTAGGCCATTCGGCCCTTCGAGCCTGCACCGCCATTCAATGAGTTCATGGCTGAACATGCAACTTCAGTACCCCATTCCTGCTTTCTCACCATACCCCTTGATCCCCCTAGTAGTAAGGACTTCATCTAACTCCTTTTTGAATATATTTAGTGAATTGGCCTCAACAACTTTCTGTGGTAGAGAATTCCACAGGTTCACCACTCTCTGGGTGAAGAAGTTTCTCCTCATCTCGGTCCTAAATGGCTTATCCCTTATTCTTAGACAGTGACCCCTGGTTCTGGACTTCCCCAACAGTGGGAACATTCTTCCTGCATCTAACCTGTCTAAACCCGTCAGAATTTTAAACCTTTCTATGAGATCCCCTCTCACGCTTCTGAACTCCAGTGAATACAAGCCCAGTTGATCCAGTCTTTCTTGATAGGTCAGTCCCGCCATCCCGGGAATCAGTCTGGTGAACCTTCGCTGTACTCCCTCAAGAGCAAGAATGTCCTTCCTCAGGTTAGGAGACCAAAACTGTACACAATACTCCAGGTGTGGCCTCACCAAGGGCCTGTACAACTGTAGTAACACCTCCCTGCCCCTGTACTCAAATCCCCTCGCTATGAAGGCCAACATGCCATTTGCTTTCTTAACCGCCTGCTGTACCTGCATGCCAACCTTCAATGACTGATGCACCATGACACCCAGGTCTCGTTACACCTCCCCTTTTCCCAATCTGTTACCATTCAGATAATAGTCTGTCTCTCTGTTTTTACCACCAAAGTGGACAACCTCACATTTATCCACATTATACTTCATCTGCCATGCATTGGCCCACTCACTTAACCTATCCAAGTCACTCTGCAGCCTCATAGCATCCTCATCGCAGCTCACACTGTCACCCAACTTAGTGTCATCCGCAAATTTGGAGATACTACATTTAATCCCCTTGTCTAAATCATTAATGTACAATGTAAACAGCTGGGGCCCCAGCACAGAACCTTGCGGTACCCCACTAGTCACTGCCTGCCATTCTGAAAAGTACCCATTTACCCCTACTCTTCATAGAAACATATAGAAAATAGGTGCAGGAGCAGGCCATTCAGCCCTTCTAGCCTGCACCGCCATTCAATGAGTTCATGGCTGAACATGAAACTTCAGTACCCCCTTCCTGCTTTCTCGCCATAACCCTTGATCCCCCGAGTAGTAAGGACTTCATCTAACTCCCTTTTGAATATATTTAGTGAATTGGCCTCAACTACTTTCTGTGGTAGAGAATTCCACAGGTTCACCACTCTCTGGGTGAAGAAGTTTCTCCTCATCTCGGTCCTAAATGGCTTACCCCTTATCCTCAGACTGTGACCCCTGGTTCTGGACTTCCCCAATATTGGGAACATTCTTTCTGCATCTAACCTGTCTAAACCCGTCAGAATTTTAAACGTTTCTATGAGGTCCCCTCTCATTCTTCTGAACTCCAGTGAATACAATCCCAATTGATCCAATCTTTCTTGATAGGTCAGTCCCGCCATCCCGGGAATCAGTCTGGTGAACCTTCGCTGCACTCCCTCAATAGCAAGAATGTCCTTCCTCAAGTTAGGAGACCAAAACTGTACACAATACTCCAGGTGTGGCCTCACCAAGGCCCTGTACAACTGTAGCAACACCTCCCTGCCCCTGTATTCAAATCCCCTCGCTATGAAGGCCAACATGCCATTTGCTTTCTTAACCGCCTGCTGTACCTGCATGCCAACCTTCAATGACTGATGTACCATGACACCCAGGTCTCGTTGCACCTTCCCTTTTCCTAATCTGTCATCATTCAGATAATAGTCTGTCTCTCTGTTTTTACCACCAAAGTGGATAACCTCACATTTATCCACATTATACTTCATCTGCCATGCATTTGCCCACTCACCTAACCTATCCAAGTCACTCTGCAGCCTAATAGCATCCTCCTCGCAGCTCACACTGCCACCCAACTTAGTATCATCCGCAAATTTGGAGATACTGCATTTAATCCCCTCGTCTAAATCATTAATGTACAATGTAAACAGCTGGGGCCCCAGCACAGAACCTTGCGGCACTCCACTAGTCACTGCCTGCCATTCTGAAAAGTACCCGTTTACTCCTACTCTTTGCTTCCTGTCTGACAACCAGTTCTCAATCCACGTCAGCACACTACCCCCAATCCCATGTGCTTTAACTTTGCACATTAATCTCTTGTGTGGGACCTTGTCGAAAGCCTTCTGAAAGTCCAAATATACCACATCAACTGGTTCTCCCTTGTCCACTTTACTGGAAACATCCTCAAAAAATTCCAGAAGATTTGTCAAGCATGATTTCCCTTTCACAAATCCATGCTGACTTGGACCTATCATGTCACCATTTTCCAGATGCACTGCTATGACATCCTTAATAATTGATTCCATCACTTTACCCACTACTGAGGTCAGGCTGACCGGTCTATAATTCCCTGTTTTCTCTCTCCCTCCTTTTTTAAAAAGTGGGGTTACATTGGCTACCCTCCACTCCATAGGAACTGATCCAGAGTCAATGGAATGTTGGAAAATGACTGTCAATGCATCCGCTATTTCCAAGGCCACCTCCTTAAGTACTCTAGGATGCAGTCCATCAGGCCCTGGGGATTTATCGGCCTTCAATCCCATCAATTTCCCCAACACAATTTCCCGACTAATAAAGATTTCCCTCAGTTCCTCTTCCTTACTAGACCCTCTGACCCCTTTTATATCCGGAAGGTTGTTTGTATCCTCCTTAGTGAATACCGAACCAAAGTACTTGTTCAATTGATCCGCCATTTCTTTGTTCCCCGTTATGACTTCCCCTGATTCTGACTGCAGGGGACCTACGTTTGTCCTTGCTAACCTTTTTCTCTTTACATATCTATAGAAACTTTTGCAGTCCGTTTTAATGTTCCCTGCAAGTTTCCTTTTGTACTCTATTTGCCCTGCCCTAATCAAACCCTTTGTCCTCCTCTGCTGAGTTCTAAATTTCTCCCAGTCCCCGGGTTCGCTGCTATTTCTGGCCAATTTGTATGCCACTTCCTTGGCTTTGATACTATCCCTGATTTCCCTTGATCGCCACAGTTGAGCCACCTTCCCTTTTTTATTTTTACGCCAGACAGGGATATACAATTGTTGTAGTTCGTCCATGCGGTCTCTAAATGTCTGCCATTGCCCATCCACTGTCAACCCCTTAAGCATCATTCGCCAATCTATCCTAGCCAATTCATGCCTCATACCTTCAAAGTTACCCCTCTTTAAGTTCTGGACCATGGTCTCTGAATTAACTGTTTCATTCTCCATCCTAATGTAGAATTCCACCATAGTATGGTCACTCTTCCCCAAGGGTCCTCGCACAACGTGATTGTTAATTAATCCCCTCTCATTACACAACACCCAGTCTAAGATGGCCTCCCCCCTAGTTGGTTCCTCGACATATTGGTCTAGAAAACCATCCCTTATGCACTCCAGGAAATCCTCCTCCACCGTACTGCTTTCAGTTTGGTTAGCCCAATTTATATGCATATTAAAGTCACCCATGATACTGCTGCACCTTTATTGCATGCACCCCTAATTTCCTGTTTGATGCCCTCCCCAACATCACTACTACTGTTTGGAGGTCTATACACAACTCCTACTAATGTTTTTTGCCCTTTGGTGTTCTGCAGCTCTACCCATATAGATTCCACATCACCCAAGCTAATGTCCTTCCAAACTATTGCATTAATCTCCTCTTTATCCAGCAATGCTACCCCACCTCCTTTTCCTTTTATTCTATCCAAATTGGTATGGTAGAGTGAAACACAAGATCAGTAACTTGTGCTATACTGTAGAATCAACCAAATTTATATATTTTTTGATGAATCAGGGCAGAATTTTACAGTACTGTATTACATTTGTAGTGCTTCTAACTAGAGTCAATAACAGTTAAAAACCAGAATCACTGAGTCCCTTGCCAGTGAGTTGCTGCCAAGTTTGATCCATAATTTGTGCTCTAACTGTTGGTGCAGCAGTGGGAGAGCTATAATTGACCTAGAGTGAATAAGAGAGGGGATAATTAAGCAAGATTCTCACTCCTGATCACTATCCAGCAACTCGTTCCATCAATTCACATGTGTTAATGTCAGATGAGTGTCTTGCTCGGCTGTAATGTTTCCCATGGTTGAATTATAAAAGGCTAAAAAAAGAAACTGTACGTTCAATCTTTGAAAAAAAATCCCGAACATCATCAATGGTTTAATTACCAGATGCTAAGCAATGCATAGAAAACATTTTGCACTGAAAGAAAATGCTCTGTGTTCAGCAGGCCACCCATCACTTGCTGTCAGCAGAGTTTCTTGCAAGTCTATCTTTTTTACACTGAGTGCTGAAAACAATAACCTTAGAGACACATGAAATTCAGTGACAATCCATGTGGGAAAATAATTTTATCCTGGTGAGTGGATCGGAAATAACCTTCATTAAATATTTATAACACTGTGAGAAGAGACCTAGTTGCTCCACAACTTTTAATGAAGATTCTTCCAACAGCTTATCAAAGGCATTCGCAAATACTTGACAGAGCATTTTTCTTTCTTAGTAGTATACTACTACAACAATACACAGCAAGACCAGAATTATCTATTTTGTATCTTTAATCAAATCTAGATCTACAGACAAAAAGGAGACCAATACTCGGGGAATGTGTTTGTGTTCTATGATATTAAGTGACAGAGTGAAAAAATGAAGCTGAAGTGAACAGCTGCCGAGCTCCCAGATCCTGCTGTGCCATTGAGTAGAGGCGCATGCAGAGACCAATCATTCCCTCCACAAGAAGGCAGGAAATAATTGGATGGGTATGTCAGTCGGCTATTCTGAGTAAACAGGCTTCAATTACCCTCCAATTCATCCAGTCTCGGCAGAACTGACCCTACTCTGTTAGCTTGCTGACGAAATAATCGCAATGTATTACAACCGAATTATCAAGCAACTTAATTCTGAATATGGCCAATAAAATTATTACTTGGACATGGAGAGATTTTCCTCTACCCAAATAAATTCTTAGGACTAGAAATGCAGCAATTAGCAATTTCGCCCGTTTTTGGGCGCTAATCATGGAGTTTATTATTTTTTTTAGTGCCGGGTTCGCACTATCTCTGGAGGTCGCAAAATTCTGTAAACGGTGACCGGCGATAGCGATAGCGCTAAATCCGCCTTGCACTATGCAATTTGTGCGCCGGAGCCGAAACTTGCGATTAAAAAAAACGGATCTTCTGCGCATGCGCAAATTTTTTTTTTCCAATATTTTTTTCTCCAATTTTTTTCTTCTTCTCGCGATTCTGGTCATCTGTCAGGGTGCTCCCGCGCATGCGCAGTACATCCAGGGCTGAAGCAGGTACTTTTCACAAACCAAGCAGCTACCATGGAAGGGGACTCCAGCAGGCAGAAAGCTCCAAAGTTTAGTTATGAAGCAAACGAGGCCCTGATTGTAGCTGTGCAAACCAGATAGGTAAGCTTAGTGTGGCACCCTATTTGACATGAATGATCTTTACACATTATTAAGATTGCTTTCTGAGATCTGATAAGAGGTTCCCACACTTCGATGTCCTCCTGATGAACCACGTGCAACTTCCAAGGCCATTAAACAGAGGATTCTATTACATTCAGACAGTATGGTATCAGTGCTTTGATGGCTATCTGCGAGTGCCACAAGAGCAGATGGACCCTCTGTCATCTTTGCAGGCAAAGCTGTCACATAGCCGCCGAGAGCATCGACGCACAGGCGGTGGTCCACCCCAGACACATCCATTAACGGACCTGAAGGAGCACATGGCAGCTCTTATCGGTGCCTCAGGGAGGTCAACAACCCGTGAGGGTGCTGACCCCCCCCATTCGATAGTGAGGGTAAGTCCTGCACACTCCTCAGGCTGGGTTGGGGCAATGTGATGTAGTGTCTGTGGGCTAGGGTTGGGGCAATCTCCTGCAATGTCTGTGGGCTAGGGTTGGGGTAATGTCATGTATTGTCTGTGGGCTAGGGTTGGGGCAATGTGATGTAGTGTCTGTGGGCTACATATAATTGTTATGTATGTAAACACCATGTCTAACCACCAGAGGGCTTATCCCCTGGAGTCCCAAGAGATCCCACAATCCTTTGGGAGCACTTGTATATAAGGAGGCCTCACAGGCTGGAGGCACTCTGAGATCTGTAATAAAGGACTACGGTCACACCTTACTTTGAGTTTGCAGTATCTGGTCTGACTCTTTATTCAAGACATAACAACTAGCGACGAGATACAAATGAAGAACCCCACCGCAACAATGCAGAGAACCATGGGCATCCTGGAGAAATTTTCGGAGGGAGATGATTGGGAAACCTTCATGGAGTAACTCGACCAATACTTCGTGGCCAATGAGCTGGAAGGAGAAACAAACGCTGCCAAATGAATGGCGATACTCCTTACCGTTTGCGGGGCACCAACGTATGGCCTCATGAAAAATCTGTTCGCTCCAGTGAAACCCACAGACAAGTCGTATGATGAATTGTGCACACTGGTCCGGGAGCATCTAAACCTGAAGGAAAGTGTTCTGATGGCGAGGTATCGGTTCTACACATACAAGAGGTCTGAAGGCCAGGAAGTGGCGAGCTATGTCGCCGAGCTAAGTCGCCTTGCAGGACATTGCGAATTTGAAGGGCACTTGGAGCACATGCTCAGAGACTTCTTTGAACTTGGCATTGGCCATGAAGTAATACTTCGCAAACTTTTGACTGTAGAGACCCCAACCTTGAGTAAAGCCATAGCGATAGCCCAGGCGTTTATCGCCACCAGTGACAATACCAAACAAATTTCTCAGCACACAAGTGCTGCTGCAAGTACTGTGAACAAAGTAAGGTCGTTTTCGAATCGAAATGTACAGGGCAGGACTTACATGTCTGCAGCTGCACGTCCGCTGATGACTCAAGAGTTCACAGTCAAGGATGGTGAATACAAGGCCATTAACACCTTATTGGCGCTGCGGGGGTGATCATCGTTTCCATTCATGCTGCTTCAAAGGATACATTTGCAAGGGCTGTGGCACAATGGGACACCTCCAACGTATGTGCAGGTGAGCTGCAAACCCTGCTAGTCCTGCAAACCACCATGTTACAGAGGAGGACAGATCCACGGTGGATCACGACGAACCAGAGCCTCAGACCGAGGAGACAGGTATATGACGTGTACACATTTACCACAAAGTGTCCCCCGATAATGCTGAAGGTTGAATTAAATGGACTCCCGGTGTCCATGGAGCTGGACACGGGCGCAAGCCAGTCCATAATGAGCAAAAAGACTTTTGATAAAGTGTGGTGCAGCAAAGCCTCAAGGCCAGTCCTGACTCCCATTTCATACTAAACTGAGAACTTATACAAAGGAACTGATTGCCGTAATCGGCAGTGCTACCATAAAGGTCTCCTACGATGGAGCGGTGCACGAGTTACCAGGCGATGGCTCCACACTATTCGGCAGGAGCTGGCTGGGGAAAGAGAAGGTGGAACTGGGACAACGTCCGAGTGCTTTCGTCCGTCGACGACACCTCATATGCCCAGGTCCTAAACAAGTTCCCCTAGCTGTTTGAACCAGGCATCGGGAAGTTCCAAGGAGCAAAAGTGCAAATCCATTTGATTCCAGGGGTGCAACCCATCCATCACAAAGCGAGAGCAGTACCTTACATGATGAGAGAGAGGGTGTAAATCGAACTGGACAGGCTGCAATGAGAAGGCATCATTTCGCCGATCGAATTCAAATGAGTGGGCCACTCCAATTGTTCCAGTCCTCAAGGAAGATGGCACCGTCAGAATCTGTGATGATTATAAAGTAACTATCAATTGTTTCTCACTGCAGGATCAATACCCGCTACCGAAGAGAGACGACCTAGTTGCGACGCTGGCGGGAGGAAAGACGTTCACGAAGCTGGACTTGACCTCGGCCTACATGACGCAGGAGCTGGAGGAATCATCGAAAGGCCTCACCTGCATCAACACACACAAAGGTCTCTTCATTTACAACAGATGCCCGTTTGGGATTCGATCGGCCGCGGCAATATTCCAGAGGAATATTGAAAGCTTGCTGAAGTCGGTCCCGCGCACCGTGGTCTTCCCGGACGACGTCTTGGTTACAGGTCGGGACACCATCGAGCACCTGCAGAACCTGAAGGGAGGTTCTTAGTCAGCTTAATCTTATGGGGCTCAGGCTAAAACGCTCAATGCGTTTTCCTGGCGCCTGAAGTGGAGTTCCTGGGGAGAAGAATCACGGCGGACGGCATGAGGCCCACCGATTCGAAGACGGAGGCAATCAAGAATGCAGCAAGACCACAAAACATAACAGAGCTGCGGTCGTTTCTAGAATTCCTGAACTATTTTGGTAACTTCTTACAGCGTCTTAGCACATTGTTAGAACCCCTGCACTCTTTACTATGTAAGGGAGATGAATGGGTATGGGGTAAAAGCCAAGAAAATGTCTTTGAGAAAGCTAGGAAGCTGTTATGTTCAAACAAATTGCTTGTGTTGTACGATCCATGTAAGCGTTTGGTACTAGCATGTGATGTGTCGTTGTACGGGGTCGGGTGTGTATTGCAACAAGCTAATGAATCTGGGAAATTGCAACCGGTTGCTTATGCATCCAGAAGTCTGTCTAAGGCCGAGGGGACCTACAGTATGATCGAAAAAGAAGCGTTAGCGTGTGTTTACGGGGTGAAGAAAATCTGTAATAGTTTCAAATTTGAATTGGAAACCGACCATAAGCCCCTTATAGCCCTCTTTTCTGAAAGAAAGGGAAGAAATACGAAAGCATCAGCCCGCATCCAGAGATGGGCGCTCATGTTGTCCGCATACAACTACGCCATCTGCCACAGGCCAGGCACAGAAAACTGTGCCGATACTCTCAGTAGGCTGCCATTGCCCACCACAGGGGTGGAGATGGTAGAGCCCGCAGATTTAGTCATAGTAATGGAAGCATTCGAGAGCGAGCAATCACCTGTTACCGCCGACAGATTAGAACCTGGACGAGCCAGGACCGCTTACTGTCCTTAGTAAAAAAACTGTGTGCTCCACGGGAGTTGGTCTAGTGTCCCGTTCGAGATGCAGGAGGAAATAAAGCCTACCAGCAGCGCAAAGATGAAATGTCTATACAGGCAGACTGCCTCCTATGGGGTAATCGGGTAGTGGTGGCAAAAAATGGCAGGGACACTTTCATCAGTGATCTCCACAGCACCCACCCAGGCATCGTAATGATGAAAGCGATAGCCAGATCCCACGTGTGGTGGCCCGACATCGATGCAGTCCTGTGTGCACAAATGTAATACATGTTCACAGTTAAGCAATGCACCCAGGGAGGCGCCAGTAAGTTTATGGTCCTGGCCCTCCAAACCATGGTCTAGGGTCCATGTCGACTATACAGGCCCATTCTTGGGAATAATGTTCTTAGTGGTTGTAGATGTGTACTCCAAATGGATTGAATGTGTGATAATGTCGGCAAGCACGTCCGCTGCCACCATTGAAAGCCTATGGGCCATGTTTGGCACGCCCGGCCTGCCTGATGTCTTTGTAAGTGACAATGGGCCGTGCTTTACCAGTGCCGAGTTCAAGGAGTTCATGACCCGCAATGGGATCAAACGTGTCATGTCTGCCCCGTTTAAACCAGCGTCCAACGATCAGGCAGAACGAGCAGTTCAACCAATCAAGCAGATCTTGAAAAGGGTAACAAGGCTCACTGCAGACTCGGTTATCCTGAGTCCTGCTTAGTTACCGCACAAGACTCCACTCACTCACTGGGGTCCCTCCCGCTGAACTGCTCATGAAAAGGGCACTTAAGACAAGGCTCTCGTTAATACACCCTGATCAACACAAACAGGGAGGGAGCAGGCGGCTTCAATAGAATACATATCACGGTCGCACAAATGTGTCACGCAAAATTGAGATAAATGATCCTGTATTTGTGTTGAACTATGGGCAAGGTCCCAAGTGACTTCCTGGCACTGTGTTGGCCAAAGAGGGGAGAAGGGTGTTTGTGGTCAAACTCTCAAATGGACTCATCTGCAGGAAACACCTGGACTAAACCAAATTCAGATTCACGGACTATCCAGAACAACCCACAATAGACTCCACCTTTTTCGACCCTCCAAAACACACACCCAAGTGGCAACCGACCCAGCAGTTGACCACGAAGCAGAACCCATCACCCACAGCAGCCCAGCAAGATCAGCTGCACAGCAGCCCAGCGAGGGCCCACCGACTCACCAAACCAGCATTTGCACCGAGATGATCAACCAGGGAAAGGAAGGCACCAGATCAAGTCACATTGTAAATAGTTACAACATTGACTTTGATGGGGAGTGTTGTTATAGAAACATAGAAAATAGGTGCAGGAGTAGGCGATTCGGCCCTTCGAGCCCGCACCTCCATTCAATAAGATCATGGCTGATCATTCCCTCAGTACCCCTTTCCTGCTTTTCCTCCATACCCCTTGATCCCCTTAGCCATAAGGGCCATATCTAACTCCCTCTTGAATATATCCAATGAACTGGCATCAACAACTCTCTGCGGCAGGGAATTCCATAGGTTAACAACTCTGAGTGAAGAAGTTTCTCCTCATCTCAGTCCTAAATGGCCTACCCCTTATCCTAAGACTATGTTCCCTGGTTCTGGACTTCCCCAACAACGGGAACATTGTTCAGCCATGAACTCATTGAATGGCGGTGCAGGCTAGAAGGGCCGAATGGCCTACTCCTGCACCTATTTTCTATGTTTCCCGCATCTAACCTGTTCAGTCCCGTCAGAATCTTATACGTTTCCATGAGATCCCCTCTCATCCTTCTAAACTCCAGTGAATAAAGGCCCAGTTGATCCAGTCTCTCCTCATATGACAATCCAGCCATCCCTGGAATTAGTCTGGTGAACCTTCGCTGCACTCCCTCAATAGCAAGAACGTCCTTCCTCAGATTAGGAGATCAAAACTAAACACAATATTCCAGGTGAGGCCTCACCAAGGCCCTGTACAACTGCAGTAAGACCTCCCTGCTCCTGCACTCAAAACCCCTAGCTATGAAGGCCAACATACCATTTGCCTTCTTCACTGCCTGCTGTACCTGCATGCCAAACTTCAATGATTGATGAACCTTGACACCCAGGTCTCATTGCACCGCCCCTTTTCCTAATCTGCCATCATTCAGATAATATTCTGCCTTCATGTTTTTGCCCCCAAAATGGATAGCCTCCCATTTATCCACATTATACTGCATCTGCCATGCATTTGCCCACTCACCTAACCTGTCTAACTCACCCTGCAGCCTCTTAGCGTCCCCCTCACAGCTCACACCGCCACCCAGTTTAGTGTCATCTGCAAACTTATAAGAACTTAAGAATTAGGAACAGGAGTAGGCCATCTAGCCCCTCGAGCCTGCTCCGCCATTCAACAAGATCATGGCTGATCTGGCCGTGGACTCAGCTCCACTTACCCGCCCGCTCCCCATAACCCTTATTTCCCTTATTGGTTAAAAATCTATCTATCTGTGACTTGAATACATTCAATGAGCTAGCCTCAACTGCTTCCTTGGGCAGAGAATTCCACAGATTCACAACCCTCTGGGAGAAGAAATTCCTTCTCAACTCGGTTTTAAATTGGCTTCCCCGTATTTTGAGGCTGTGCCTCCTAGTTCTAGTCTCCCCTACCAGTGGAAACAACCTCTCTGCCTCTATCTTGTCTATCCCTTTCATTATTTTAAATGTTTCTATAAGATCACCCCTCATCCTTCTGAACTCCAATGAGTAAAGACCCCATCTACTCAATCTATCATCATAAGGTAACCCCCTTATCTCCGGAATCAGCCTAGTGAATCGCCTCTGTACCCCCTCCAAAGCCAGTATATCCTTCCTTAAGTAAGGTGACCAAAACTGCACGCAGTACTCCAGGTGCGGCCTCACCAATACCCTATACAGTTGCAGCAGGACCTCCCTGCTTTTGTACTCCATCCCACTCGCAATGAAGGCCAACATTCCATTCGCCTTCCTGATTACCTGCTGCACCTGCAAACTAACTTTTTGGGATTCATGCACAAGGACCCCCAGGTCCCTCTGCACGTTGTAATTTCTCCCCATTCAAATAATATTCCCTTTTACTGTTTTTTTTCCCCCAAGGTGGATGACCTCACACTTTCCGACATTGTATTCCATCTGCCAAACCTTAGCCCATTCGCTTAACCTATCCAAATCTCTTTGCAGCCTCTGTGTCCTCTACAAAACCTGCTTTCCCACTAATCTTTGTGTCATCTGCAAATTTTGTTACACTGCACTCTGTCCCCTCTTCCAGGTCATCTATGTATATTGTAAACAGTTGTGGTCCCTGTGGCACACCACTAACCACAGATTTCCAACCCAAAAAGGACCCATTTATCCCGACTCTCTGCTTTCTGTTCGCCAGCCAATTCTCTATCCATGCTAATACATTTCCTCTGACTCCACGTACCTCTATCTTCTGCAGTAACCTTTTGTGTGGCACCTTATCGAATGCCTTTTGGAAATCTAAATACACCACATCCATCGGTACACCTCTATCCACCATGCTCGTTATATCCTCAAAGAATTCCAGTAAATTAGTTAAACATGATTTCCCCTTCATGAATCCATGCTGCGTCTGCTTGATTGCACTATTCCTATCTCGATGTCCCGCTATTTCTTCCTTAATGATAGCTTCAAGCATTTTCCCCACTACAGATGTTAAACTAACCAGCCTATAGTTACCTGCCTTTTGTCTGCCCCCTTTTTTTAAAAACAGAGGCATTGCATTAGCTGCTTTACAATCCGTTAGTACCTCCCCAGAGTCCAGAGAATTTTGGTAGATTATAACGAATGCATCTGCTATAACTTCCGCCATCTCTTAATACCCTGGGATGCATTTCATCAGGACCAGGGGACTTGTCTACCTTCAGTCCCATTAGCCTGTCCAGCACTACCCCCCTAGTGATAGTGATTGTCTCAAGATCCTCCCTTCCCACATTCCTGTGACCAGCAATTTTTGGCATGGTTTCTGTGTCTTCCACTGTGAAGACGGAAGCAAAATAATTGTTTAAGGTCTCAGCCATTTCCACATTTCCCATTATTAAATCCCCCTTCTCATCTTCTAAGGGACCAACATTTACTTTAGTCACTCTTTTCCGTTTTATATATCTGTAAAAGCTTTTACTATCTGTTTTTATGTTTTGCGCAAGTTTACTTTCGTAATCTATCTTTCCTTTCTTTATTGCTTTCTTAGTCATTATTTGCTGTCATTTAAAATTTTCCCAATCTTCTAGTTTCCCACTAACCTTGGCCACCTTATAGGCATTGGTCTTTAATTTGATACTCTCCTTTATTTCCTTGGTTATCCACGGCTGGTTATCCCTTCTCTTACCGCCCTTCTTTTTCACTGGAATATATTTTTGTTGCGCACTATGAAAGCGCTCCTTAAAAGTCCTCCACTGTTCCTCAATTGTGCCACCGTTTAGTCTGTGTTTCCAGTCTACTTTAGCCAACTCTGCCCTCATCCCACTGTAGTCCCCTTTGTTTAAGCATAGTACGCTCATTTCTGACACAACTTCCTCACCCTCAATCTGTATTACAAAGTCAACCATACCGTGATCACTCATTCCGAGAGGATCTTTTACTAGGAGATCGTTTATTTTTCCTGTCTCATTACACAGGACCAGATCTAAGATAGCTTGCTCCCTTGTAAGTTCTGTAACATACTGTTCTAAGAAACAATCCCGTTTGCATTCTATGAATTCCTCCTCCAGGCTACCCTGTGCGATTTGATTTGATCAATCGATATGTAAGTTAAAATCCCCCATGACTACTGCCGTTCCTTTTTCACATGCCTCCATTATTCCCTTGATTATTGCCCGCCCCACCGTGAAGTTATTATTTGGGGGCCTATAAACTACCCCCAACAGTGACTTTTTCCCCTTACTATCTCTAATCTCCACCCACAACTTGGAGATATTACACTCAATTCCTTCATCTAAATCGTTAATGTATATTGTAAAGAGCTGGGGTCCCAGCACTGAACCCTGCGGCACTCCACTAGTCACTGCCTGCCATTCTGAAAAGGACCCATTTATCCCGACTCTCTGCTTCCTATCTGCCAACCAGTTCTCTATCCACATCAGTACCTTACCCCCAATTCCATGCGCTTTGATTTTGCACACCAATCTCTTGTGCGGGACCTTGTCAAAAGCCTTTTGAAAGTCCAAATACACCACATCCACTGGTTCTCCCTTGTCCACTCTGCTAGTTACATCCTCAAAAAATTCCAGAAGATTCGTCAAGCATGATTTTCCCTTTCATAAATCCATGCTGACAAGGACTGATCCCATCACTGCTCTCCAAACGCGTTGCTATTTCATCCTTATTGATTGATTCCAACATTTTCCCCACTACTGATGTCAGGCATATGGTCTACAATTACCTATTTTCTCTCTTCCCTTCTTTTTTAAAAAGTGGTGTTACATTAGTTACCCTCCAGTCCATGAGAACTGATCCAGAGTCGAAAGACTGCTGGAAAATGATCACCAATGCATCCAGTTTCTAGGGCCACTTCTTTAAGTACTCTGGGATGCAGACTATCAGGCCCCAGGAATTTATCGGCCTTCAAATCCCATCAATTTCCTGAACACAATTTCCTACCTAATACGGATATCCTTCAGTTTCTCCTTCTCACTAGAACCACTGTCCCCTCGTACTTTCGGAAGGTTATTTGTGTCTTCCTTCGTGATGACAGAATCGAAGTATTTGTTCAACTGGTCTGCCATTTCTTTGTTCCCCTTAACCTGAATCCGACTGGAAGGGACCTACATTTGTCTTCACTAATCTTTTTCTCTTCACATATTTATAGAAGCTTTTGCAGACCTGTAATTACCATGTCTAACCACCAGAGTGCATATCCCCTGGAGTCCCAAGGGATCCCACAATCCCTTGGGAGCACCTGTATATAAGGAGGCCTCACAGGCTGGAGAGGAACTCTGAGATCTGCAATAAAGGACTACGGTCACATCTTACTTTGAGGTTGCAGTATCTGGTCTGACTCTTTATTCAAGACATAACAATAATGGAGTAGTGCCGGTCCTTCAAATGAGCTGTGTTCTGTGACCTTCCTCTTGTCACCCTGTCCCCTCCCCCTGCTAATAACCACTTATCTGTTGTTTTCTATTTCCAGATCAGGAGGAGCCCCATCCACCAATGGAAGTCTTCACCTCAGCCCATCATGTCAGCGTGCAGGAGCGGCGCCACAAAGACACCGAGGATGAGGACAAGGGGAGGAGGAAACTCAGGAAGCTACTCCAGGGGAGGGGGTGGGGTGCTGATGCAATCGACACTTCTTTTACCTGAGGTGCCCAGTAGCTCCGAGCAGGAAAACACATTCTCGGGCTTTCCCCAATCCGAGGCCCCGGGTCCATGTGACGTGCAGCCACGCACTCCCAGGGTTGAATCCTCTATACCGTCTCTCCGGCAGGTGAGTCGGCAAAGCTGGTCTGCTGACAGACAGGCAGACGCACACCTGGACATGGTGGGACTGTCCAGGGAGAGCATCCAGCTCAACCGACAGCTCCTGGAGGTCTTGGTTTCTTTTCTCGCAAGCATTGCGGCACTATCGGCGGACACGAGGGAGGGCATGTCTCAGATTGTTGCGGCCGTCAATGACCACGCCCAATTAATGGCCTCAACCTTTGGCACTGCAGTCCCCAGTGTCACACCACCCAAACCAACATCACCTATGAGTGGTGAGGCCGAGCAAGAGACTCGCCACTCAGAAGCCGGGCCTTCCATACCCCGAGCTTCTCCAGGGGATCCACACATGCCATTGTCCCCCTTGTAGAGGACTACTCTGGTGACCACGTTGTTGGATGTCGTCTTGGTACCACCTTGGGTACGGTCAGGGCACGAGGGAGGGGGGGGTTAGGATGAGGAGGGGCCACAGGTAAAAGACTTTTGTTGCAGGGGTTGTACTTTTGTTGTTGCTATTTCATAAAAGTTTTCAAAGTTTCCCAATTCTGTTAAATACTATTGTGACCTCTCAATAACAATACATTTTATTCCAGTTTCAAAATTACGTTTACAATGTTTAATAAATCTTATTCAAGTTAATGTATGTTAAATAAATTTTTTTGTTCACCTTAACCATTCCTGTGTAGTGTCTCATTTGCAGAATAAGAGGGGGGAATAGTCAACATGGTGGGATAGAGTGAGCAGGCATCGGTGAAACGTCCCATTCACTGTTCAAGCAGTGATGAATTATGAGCTGCTGATGTAAGGCTTTTGCAGTGGCAAAAGCTCCAAGAGGCCTCCTATGTGGTGGTGGTGGAGTGATGGGATGGGTTCATCGTCAGGCTCCTCCTCCTCCTCGTGGTCCTTCTCCTCCTCCCCCTCCCCCTCTCTCCTGAGGGGTCCGGCAGACCCCCGTGGCAAATCCTGTCCCCTCATGATGGCTAAGTTGTGTAGCATGCAGTACAACACAATGAACTCAGCGACCTGCTGAAGGGAGTATTGCAGGCAGCCTCCAGAGTGGTCCAGGCATCGTAAGCGCTGCTTGAACACTCCAATTGTCTCTTCAACGATATTGCGTGTGGCTACATGGCTCTCATTATAGCGATGCGGTGCTATTAGGCTGTAGGTCTGCCTTTATGAGCTGGCATATCTCTGTGATCACCTCTTTTTAGAAGTGCAGCATTCGAACACACTGTGCGTCAGATAGCTGCAGATATGAGCGCTGTTCCTTGTAAACTCGTGGGGGGGGGTAATGCCTCAACATACATCTGCGAGCTCTTCGATTACGCTTAATATGCTCTTGAGTAAGCCGCCTTCCAGCTCAATGCTGCATAGAAAAAGCAGCCAGGAATAATGGCAGGGAGAGTATAGCCCGCATTCTTTTAAATGTCCTTAATTATCCTTAAAAATGAAGTATGAACTAACAAAGCTCAGTGTGTAAAACGCAGCCTTCCCTCTAAATCCTTTTATGCAATTAACTTTTGCTCCATTTTTCAGGATGACACCGTTAGTGCCGAGTGTGCCTTGAGTCTGACCTGGTAGGACTTGATTTCTTTTGGACGTGTTTTTAGGCTGACAATAAAAATGGCAATATCGGCAAATTTTCTGTCTTTGCTGATAGCGCAGCATTGCACGCCGATTGACGACATAAAAATGCCCCCAAAAAATGGGCCAGCGCAAAACCACAGCCAAATTTTCTGATCGGGCGCTAAATTTTGTGCAACTCTTTTAGCGCTAAAAAAAATTACTTTTTCAGCTTCGCTATGCTGCTAAACGGGCGCAAACATGCCAAATTTCTAGCCCTTAGTTCTTAATTGAGTGTTCATCTGTGAGTCAAAAGGTCATGAATTCAAGTCCCACTCCAAGGACCCGAGCACAAAATCTAGGGTGACACTCCAGTACAGTAGTGAGGGAGTGCTGCACTGTTGGACGTGTCGGCTTTTGGATAAGACCTTAAACCGAGGCCTCGCCTGCCCTCTTAAGTGGATGTAAAAGATTCCATGGCACTATTTCGAAGAATATCAAGGGAGTTATCCCCGTATCCTGGACAATATTTATCCCTCAATCACTAAAACAAATGATCTGGTCATTATCACTTAATGTCAACCTATATTGTGTGCTGAAGTCTCTGGAGTGGAGCTTGACCCCACAACCATGTGACCAATGTTCCTTTTCATTTTTTTTGTTGAGTGTGCCGTCCTTTTAAGGGGCTGCATGGCCCATTCAAAATACCACGCATGCAGAGTTTTTCCTATTTAAAAGCTGGTTAGCTGCCTGCGGGGGAGCTGCGGAGCGCTGCAGGGAATGTTGCTTGTGACTCAGAGGCAAGAGTGCTACCATTGAGCCATGGCTGAAAAATCACTTTTTAAAAACATGCATATCATCTAGTTTATTTTTTGTTTTTAATATTTAAAGAGTTACATCCACAAACAATCACTGATTATTGCATCTCAACATGAATATACTCCACGGCAAGTTCCTATAATCTGGATTTGCAGGTATACAAATTTCTTCTAGCTGATTTCTTAATTTTCAATAATCGTTCTGAACATTTTTTGTAAAGCCTTTTGGCCACCACGTTTATTTTCTCAATACAGCCTGTAACTACATATACTACTGAAAACAGTGTTTTCAACAAAATAAACACCATGAAAATTACATCTTTCACAACAAGGATTGTCTTTAATATTTTTGAATGTCTTCATAAATATTTTTATTCAGCCTCTATGAAAAGCTTATGGTTTGAGTTGATATTTCTCCCAGAGTTGTCATTGAGAGCTGAAGAGAATCAAAATTACAGCGCTACCGCAACAGCAGCATGTGCACCGTGGGGGAAATCTCCAGCATGAATCAGTATGCAATTACTTAGAGTGTCTTTCTTCTGGCTAGAATAGTAATTATGTTTGATTTTCCAAATTACTTCAAAAGAAGCCCAGGCATGGACTTTAGAACTGTTTGGAATATGCTTTTGACAGGATAACTATTTTAAATTGATGGCTGAGTAAAGGAAAAAGAGGGAGAGAGATACTCAATATTAGGAACGGAGAAAGAAATGAGAGAAAGAGATAAAACTAGAAAGAAAGTGAAAGTTGCAAGAGGAATATAGCTTACCAATTATAATGACTGAATGAATGCGAGAGACAGAGAGAGAAAAATTATGCAAGACACATACAGGTGAAGTGACTGAATCAAGGAAACACTAATATAAAAAGAGATTTGAGACAAACCCACTTTAACCAGCAACATGTTTTAAAATGTTTGTGTTCTGTCTCTCAGTCTACCTAACATTGTGGTACTTTGCAGATAATTACTCTAACAGTTATTTGTATAGTTGTCAAGCTTTCAGCTCACTGGCGCTGCTTAAACAGAGAGTTTGGTGAAATGATGACTCTACGAGTAACTGCTACATTAATCAATTGGGAATCTCCTTCACTCTTACAGATTCAGAAAAGCAAAGCATTTGCACTTTAAAACATGTTGTTAATTAAAGTTTCACAGTCCATAATTTTATACAGCTGTCATTTTAAAATGTTCTCTGTAAGTATGTGTTTAACTCTTTCTCTCATTACACCTCAAACTTTCATGTAACAAGAGTTAAAACACATTTTTAGACTTTTATTACAACCATCTCCGAGAAAACTCATTTTGCATTTTGGCTCATTCCATTTGTGGATCAAGTTGACTTTCAACTCCAGTTGGTTTATTAAAATAAACATTTTAAAAAGTTTGATTAACCTTTCTTGAATAGCATCTATCACACGGTACCCTCATTCACTTTGCCTCATGTGGAAATGCCTGCATCACGCTTTAAAAAAACTTTCGAAACCCCCCCAATAATTTTCTGCTACTTTCAGACAAAATTTCCGAGCAACACAAACACCCCCTAATTAACTTCAGGATGCATCTACTTACATCGATAGGACCTTCTGGCCGCCACTTTACAAAGGCACAATTAAAATTGGGAAAAAAAACCATGAGTAGCAATTATTTTTACAATTTACGGATTTATTGAATTCAGTTGGACAACTTGCCATGATGAGATTTGAACTCAGAACATCTAGGTTGCTGACCATACCACGACACCCAGTATCTGGGGAACACAATTTTTATTTTTTGTTTGTGCCCAGTTCCTTTTGATCTTATCTCTCTCAACCATGTTTTTGCTCAGAAGGGCAATTAGAGATCCTGCTATTCAAAGCATATCTCTGTCTCAATACTGATAGGCATGGTCTCTCCCCCTCCTTTCTGCCAAGCTCAAGCTGAAGTATTTTAATTGCGACACTGGAAAGCAGACAAGAGAAATTAGAGCCGACAATACATAACTTCTTGTGGTAGTGCCATGGAAATCTAAGGTGCTGTGAAAACAATGATAGCCCTGTGAACATTTGAGCCATTTATTCTGAAAGCACCCTAGTAGTTTTCAGTTAGTATCTGACCAGAAAAATAAAATCAATCAGCTACAAAATCTGAAAACCAAAAACACAATTCTTCCCATATTTGATTTCCAACAGAAACGATGCAAGACCCAGCTTTTTGTTTAAATAACTATGTGTGAAATATTTGGGCACCATGATTTTCTTTTGACTATTTTCTTCGCCACCTCACTCCTCCCCCAGGCCACAAAGCCTCTGCACAAGAGACTGCAGCCTGCGAACAAGCCACTGTCAATGTCACAGCAAACGGCAAGAAAGGACGTGGCAGTAGACCAATAGCTTTACATTGCTTCTTTGGGGAGATACCTTGCCTTCACACAATGCTGCTTTTCCTCCAATGTCCCCTCCATCTATGGAACACAACAAGTGAATAGAGACAGTGATTGAACCTGCATCCTGCCATTCCAGGGCACTGAGAATTGAGGCTCAAACATGTGGCGGCATTAGCACATCCTGACTAATGCTCATACATTTTAAAACACAGCTTGAAAGCTTGTCCCTTCAAATGAAATTAGCAAAACCCCAGAAAATTATCGAACATTAGGCCAATTTTATTTGGTAAGTGACCAACAGTTCCGATTTTCCAGCTTTACCAAAGATACTAAAGTCAACCTATGCTACCTATGTATAAAAGAAGAACTACACATCACCTGACAATGGATTTTGGACATATCTGCATTATGAACAATTTACAGTCCACCTGCTCCTCCTACACGCACATTTTCATGTTTAATTTTTATCACGACACTGTCCATAAGCTGCCTACTTCCATGCAGCTAAATGCAATTGTGCTGAGCATCAGAAGGAAATAAAGCAAGAGCGAATTAAAATGAGAAACACTTATGTCTGTAAGAATTGCTGCGGGAAAGATACAAGAAAATAGGCGGAAGACTGTTGAAGTGAAGGAAGAAAAAGAAATGACCAATAATACTGCTCTGGTTAACAACAACAACTTGTATTTATATAGCGCCTTAACAGGAGTAAAACATCCCAAGGTGCTCCACAGGGGAGTTATCAAACAAAATTTGACACCGAGGCACATAAGGAGAAATTAGGGCAGAAAGAAGTAGGCTTTAAGGAGCGTCTGAAGGGAAGAAAGAGAGGTGGAGAGGTTTAGGAAGGGAATGCCAGAGCTTAGGGTCTTGGCAGCTAAAGGTGAAGCGATTAAAATCAGGGATGCTCAAGAGGCCAGAATTGGAGGAGCGCAGATAGCTCGGAGGGTTGTAGGGCTGGAGGAGATTACAGAGATAGGGAGGGGCAAGGCCATGGAGGGATTTGAAAGCAAGGATGAGAATTTTAAGAATTGAGGTGTTATTTAAACAGGAGCCAATGTAGGGCAGCGAGCACAGGGGTGATGGATGACCAGGATTTGGTGCGAGTTAGGACACGGGCAGCAGAGTTTTGGATGACCTCAAGTTTACGGAGGGTAGATAATGGGAGGTCAGCAGTGCTTGGAATAGTCAAGTCTAGAGATAAACTGAGTCGGGCAAAGTTTTGGAGGTGGAAATAGGCGGTCTTGGGGATGGATGGAAATGTGGTCGGAAGCTCAACTCGGGATCAAATATGACACCAAGGTTGTGAACAGTCTGGTTCAGCCACAGACAGTTGCCAGGGAGAGGAATTGAGTCGGTGGCTAGGGAACAGAGTTTGTGGCAGGGATCGAAGACAATGGCCAAGATTTTCCCTACCTTGGCGACTCCCTGGCGGGCGATATCGGTGGGGGGTCCCGACCTTGCTGCTGGCTCCAGCCCTGTGTAGAAATGATTTTCCCCAGAATGGGGTTGGTAAGTCTGCCCAGCGCGTTTCCCGGCCAATTGGAGGAAGCAGGTCTGATGACATCATTTGATGACGCATCATCAGCAGATTTCCTTAAAGGCACCATGCGCAAATTTATTTTGACATTTGTGCTGTCAGTGTGCTACAGCGTTGAACTGCTGCAAATACTGACAATGACTGCACAAGCGTGCAAGGTTGCACCGAGGCTCTCCCATGACTCCCTCTATATGCTTCTCAAGGGAGTCACAGCACGCAGGGAGGTTCTCTTCCCTTCCATTGGGCAGAAGAGATTTCGCAGGAGACCAACGCAGCCTGGTTGTACACTGCATAGGAAGACACAAGCTAGGATGTCATCAAGAGGACCAGGCTGCAGTGGCACAAACCTTTCAATGATCTTAGTAAATCACAAAACATTACTGCAAAGCCACGCTCAACCTCATCCTGCTGTGTTACTCATCACATCCCCATCACTCTGCCTTCCCTACCCTAGTCCTGCACATCCTTTCTCACGCTAACTTATCTTGCACCTCCACTGTATTGTAGAGATGCTTTTTGGTGCTGGTGTGGGGTGTTGCCAACATGACGCATCATGTGGCAGCCAGGTGTACAGCATCAAGTGAAGTCATGGTGAGGCTATCCTTGGCATCCCGGGCAGCAACGTGGTCGAGTGCTGATGCCCTGTGTCCTGTGCATCAGGTCAGACTGGATGGAGGCTTGTATAAATACTTGCTGCATTCTGAAGCTGTAGTGGAAATGCACTTTAGAGAAGCTAGTGGCCAAGGGAAGACATCTGAATCAGCTGGGAGCTTTGACTTTACATTTGAAGCTGTCAACTCATCAGCTGAAACAATAGCAAGTGACTTCCCTCTCTATCTACATTATCACTTCCCCATCTCACTAGCCACCCCTCACACTCACCTTCATCCTAGTCCAATCATGTCAACTAACAACACACAAGTTTAGACACTTGGGTGTTTTAAGCAATGTTCATGTAAAGTTTCTGTTAATCTGGTATCAAACATTGAAACCTTTATTTTCAACAGATTTGTGTGCACCTTTGGAAGTGGCTTATTGAGTTGCAGTGAATAGTGAGACATAACAGTACTCCCCACAATGCTGATGAGGGTGAAAGGAATGGCTTGGCATTGTAGGGATGCTTTTTGGTGCTGGTGTGGGGTGTTGCCAACATGACGCATCATGTGGCAGCCAGGTGTACAGCATCAAGTGAAGTCATGGTGAGGCTATCCTTGGCATCCCGGGCAGCAACGTGGTCGAGTGCTGATGCCCTGTGTCCTGTGCATCACGTCAGACTGGATGGAGGCTTGTATAAATACTTGCTGCATTCTGAAGCTGTAGTGGAAATGCACTTTAGAGAAGCTAGTGGCCAAGGGAAGACATCTGAATCAGCTGGGAGCTTTGACTTTACATTTGAAGCTGTCAACTCATCAGCTGAAACAATAGCAAGTGACTTCCCACCTCAGCTTCACTAACGAGATCTGGGCACAGCGGGAAACCGGTGGGCGACCTATCAAATTCAAAAAGCTGGGGTAAAAGCATTGTTAAGTGGCTGTAAATAAACCACGAACGCTGCGTGTCGGGTCTACTCAGCGCTGGTAAACCCGACATTTGGTAAAGGCACGTGGCGGCAGGTTGACAGCGGGGTCCCGACACGCTGTCAAAAAAAAACCTTCCCACCCGATCCGCCACTGATCCCCCCCCAGAAGTTTCGGTCTTTCCAATATTTAGTTGGAGGGCATTTCTGTTCATCCAATACTGGATTACACAAATTAGGGTTGTATTCCCTAGAATTTAGAAGGTTAAGGGGTGATTTTCTCGAAGTTTTCAATATATAAAGGAAACAGATGGGGTAGATAGAGAGAAACTATTTCCGTTGGTTGGGGATTCTAGGACTGGGGGCTTAGTCTAAAAATTAGAGCCAGACATTTCAGGAGTGAAATTAGGAAACACATCTACACACAAAGGGGGAGGTAGAAGTTTGGAACTCTCTTCCACAAACGGCAATTGATCCTAGATCAACTATTAATTTTGAATCGGAGATACATAGCTTTTTGTTAACCAAAGTTATTGAGACATACGGGCCAAAGGCAAGTATATGGAGTTAAGTCGCAGATCAGCCATGATCTCACTGAATGCGGAACAGGCTCAAGAGGCTCAATATCCTACTCCTGTTCCTGTGTTTAATGTTGCTATGATCCTATGGATGTCAGACAAGCAGTCTGAGAATTTAGAGACAGTGGAGGGGTCAAGAGAAGTGGTGGTGAGGTAGAGGTAGGTGTCATCAGGGGCAGCATGTAGATGAGAAATGAGAGGGGGCCAAGGATAAATCCTTGGGGGACACGAGAGATAATGGTGTGGGAGCGGGAAGAGTAGGCACTGCAGGTGATTCTCTGGCTACGATTAGATAAATAAGAATGGAACCAGGCAAGTGCAGTCCCACCCAGTTGAACAATGGTGGAGAGGCATATACATAAATACATAGTATTAAAAAAATCCCCAGTTACATTTTGTGCTTCTTGATATGAAGGACTGACAAAATGTTTTACATTTACTATGGAGTGCGAGTCTCAGGACATACTGTATCTTAGTTCATAGGAATTTTTCAAATTGTTCTAATCGTCAAAGTTTATTCTCCTTAGCAGAACAATTTTACCAAATTAGCACATAAAGATCTTGATCTTGCTTCTTCTTTCCCCTAGGTACCAATATATATTCGAATTTGTTTTTAATATTGTTTCATTCCCTGAAGTGTTATACTGTAGAGAAAACTGATATAAAGCTGGTTCTGTTTAAGAAATAAAAATATGTAGATTGTACAGATATTAGTAATAGCTTAACAGCTTGCAACCAAAGTCAAGATCAAAAAGATTTGCACAACCATAGCTGAACGGATTGTGGTAATTGACAAACACGAATATTTAAATTTCATCCTACTGACTGGTATTTATAGTGCAGTGTGGGCTACAGCGTCGTGACTGATCTGTGAATATTATTTACGCACTTCTTGTTCCTATTTGCGAAGGTTAAATCCCAGATTGTATTGTGCAATTATTTTTTTTAAACTGAATGAGATCACCAGCTCAACAAGAGTGACTCATTGCTGTTCTAGGAGGACACCATTTGACATTAAGAACAATTTCTGATAGAAAAATTATTCTTTTGCCTTAATACCTCCAAAATTAAATTATGCAACTAATTCTTTATTTCCTTCTAATTCCAGCAGTTTGGGGAAAGACTTTCAAAGAACAATTTACTTATAATCTCCCCTCAACTTTCCATTAATTTTTGACTCACGCTCAGTCACTGACTCAAATTTCCCATTTTAATTGGCAAATAAAATACACCAAGACATTGTAGGACAGAGACACCATCACATATGAAGAGTTGGGAAGGAGAGAAAGGGGTAACAAAACCAATGATAAAAATAAATACAGAGATAACAGAAAGCATGCATGCTGGGGCAGGAGACAGCAAGAAACAAAGATGGAGTGAGAGAGAAAGATGGCGAAATTCAAGGGTTTGTGCCACCCGTTAGCGCCATCGGGGCGTCCTAACAACTTTTTTCCTGGGCACCATGCCGCTAACGACTCCTGCGAAATTCCACGGGCGTTTACCGGTGGTGATAACCGGTAGCGCCTCACTCCGCCGGTGATGTCAGCACCGTGCACAGTGACCCATTTTTGCCCCAGAGCAAAATTTCGGTAGCACCCCCTGAAGCTGCGTGGGGCAATGCCAGCATCAGCTTCAGCAGGCACGTACCGAGCAGGAAGCCTTGCGCCGGGTAAAATTTAAAGGTAGGTGGCACTTAAAAAAAAAATCGACCGGCTTACTGGTTGTGGTCTTTTTTCATGTTGGATCGCGGGGTCCGTGCCACGATCTTCCAGCCCAGTACTCCGCTTGAGTGCCGGGCTGAGGCCATGGCACCCCGCTTCCCGCTCCCCGCTCCAGGTAGGGACCCGTTTCTCCCCCACAGAGTCGGCAGCTTGGTCCTCCCCTTTAAGTGAAGTGGAGGGCCCTGTCTATCCAGCAGCGCTACGCATCCCACCGCGTAGCGCTGCGGCACCTCTCTGATTGTTTCTGCCTCGCTCGTGTCCACAGAGAGCAAGTGATGCGCGTCCGGGTATTTCCGGATTTCGGAACGTCAGAAAGGGGAGGGGTGTCGCCGCCGAGGAATTGTTCGGGTGGGTCCCCGCCGCCGAGGAAGTGTTCGGGCGGGCCCCGCCATCGTGGAGCTGTTCGGGCGGGTCCCGCCGCCTAGGAGCTGTTCAGGCGGGGTGCCGCCATCCAGGAGGTGTTTGGGCAGGGTCCCGCCGAGGTGAGGCTATTTGGATGGGCCCCGCCGCCGAGGAAGTGTTCGGGTCGGCGGGTCCTGTCGCAGAGGAGGTGTTGGGGCGGGCCGGTGAGGAGGCCCCGAGGCAAGGGCAACGGGCGAGGCAAACGACAGCGGGGTAAGGTTAGCGGCCGCAAGGTGAGGTGAGGCTCGAGGTCGGGCAGCGGTGGGGCCCCGAGGTCGGCAGGTTCGGATTCCGGAACATTTTACGGATTCCGGATGACCCCGCCACCAATCGGTCCGGAGTCCGGATTCCGGAGCATTCCGAATTTTGGATGCTCAACCTGTACATGCAAACATCGCAACTATAAAATGATTTTCAACATGCATCAACAATTTTCTTTCTTTTTAAACACAGCCTTTTGCCTTACAAATGTGTTACTGCTAGCCAAACAAAATGCACCCTATTTCTCCATGGACACCATATTGAAAATATCCCCACAGCATAAATTTGTGTCAATCAACTCCTCCTAAATCTCCACTCACTCTCAGAAAACAGAGCTGTCATCTACTTTAAATTTCGAACTTAGGTGACTCATTGGTACTATAAATACGTACACCAACCCCTGCCAAAAGGACAGCTGGCGTCTTGTGGTCAAACCTCCACCAATCCTATTTCGCAGCAGGAACAATGAGATTTGCAGGAACAAGAAGTTTTACTTCTGCCTTTTGCCTCCCACTGAAATCATAGCTGAGATCAGGAGCTAACCACATCAAGAATCCGAAGCATGATTTTGCATCTGATGGGCTGCTGAATTTGTGCTCAAACATGCTCTGAAGAGGAAATAACATTCCATCTCAAAGTCAAGAAAGGAATTTAAAAAGGATAGAAATTGATTTTTCTAATGCAGTGTTTACAGTGTCAACGAGTTGCAAAGCTAGCTCTGCAACATTTTAAAAGATACCTTCTTAGGCATGCATCACTGCCAAAAAGTACATCATTCTATTTAGAAATAATTATATTTTCAATTTCTTCCCAGTACCTTATCCTTCTGTAAATAAGTTATCAAAACTAAGGGCTAGAAATTCACCACCATAACGATCGATATAGCTCCATCTTTTGGAGCTAAATGTTTTTTTTGGAGCTAAATAAATTTAAGGCCATTTTGCTAATTTTGCCAGTGGTGTAACACGTCCTTAAAAAATAAGGGCCGATTTTTTTGAGAACCGTTTTTGTGACATCACTCAGCGTCAAAACCAACAATAACACCGTTTTTGAGAGTTTCTCCAATAAGGACATTTTTAAGGACAGTGTTAAATACCGATTTGAAAAAACTTGCCTTACCTGGTCGAGTCCCATCAAAATCGGCGCTAACGCCACCATCTTGGGAAATGGAGCCTCTGCAGAAATGTACTGAACAAACTCTCATGGTTTTGAAAAATCATTGTTTAAGGGGATTGAATACCTTGTACAGGCTGCAGTGCCTGTATTTGTATTTCTTTGGGGCAGTCTTGATATGAAAGCAGAACAGATAATATATGAACATAAACATCCATGGAATGGGGCAAAGTTTAAGAGATTTGATTTGATTTGACTTCAGTTTGCAATTCCATGTTAGACAAAAACATCTGCACTCCTGCTACTGGAATTGAAGCTCAAATTGTACGGCCCCTCATTGTTGAATGACAATCCTGTACATTATGACTGACAATCGCAGTCTGATGATAAAAGTTGGGATAAAAGCCCAACTCGGCTGTGTGCAAATTGTCCACATTGCAGTCCTGGACACACTGTACTACACCGGTAACAACAAGCCTGGGATAGGGTTGCCCCAATCCCAATCTTACGCTGCCCGATGACTCCAATTCCAAAGGTGAAGATTAAGAAGAGTTTGGCAGTGGTGACAGCGGATGTGATAAGAGTGAGAGAGGGGAAGGTGGGAGCCGAGCGCCGAGCTCATGTGTCCGATCGAGGGAGTGATCCTGCTGGCCAGTATGCCGACCCTGTGTGCCTCCACACCAAGCCCAGTGAGCGGCGGAGACGGGACGTGAACAGTTCGGTGGTGGCCAAAATCTTTGCCATCCATAATCAGGTCAGTGAGAATTTTAAAAATCTATCCTTTTCTGCAGTTCCCTAGCTTACACTTGGTTGCCCTTCTTTATGCTCTAGGTCAATAAGCTCTTGGCTAACCATCAGGTGTTCTGAGTGCCTCCTCTTGTTGCCTCTCTGCAGCAGTGTGACTGCATTCACTGAGATTGTTCAAACATGTACTGTTCAATGGTTTCACACTTTGCTGCTCCAACTTCCTGAACCGCCTTAAGCCATAACCCTATTTAATGAGTGTCATTTTGGTTACAAACCACAGCAGTGTATAAACTCTTGCATTTAGAACACTTTAACAAGCATAAATATTTGATTTTTACACCCTATTTATAGGACATTAATAGAAAAAATAGTCTGAGTTAATGGAGCTGCATTCACCATATCATTACCCAGAGCTGTGCACATGCAGATGGAATTTAACTTTCAAAGAGCCTCAAGTATTTGCTTGTTGGGCATGCGCAGAACGGGCGATTAAAAATGTTTGCCCATGCACAGAATGGCGTTATTTTTAACGTGAAAAAATTTAGCTCCATCCTAAAAAATGGTCGTATTTCAACGCTACACCAAAATTTTAAAAACCTTTAGCGAAACTTAGGCCTTATTTTTTTGGCATAAAAAATAGGCCGTTATTCGCAAATAGCGCCAAAAAACAGTGCTATTCTTAAATGTGGAATTACTAGCTCGACATTAACCACCAACCTATGTATTAGGATAAATTCAGGAGCCAGATTTCACTCTGAACTTCAGAAATTAGCCAAGCGCTAACCTCAAATAATAGAGTGTACAGCCTCCCCAGTAGATGGTCCGTTTAAACTTTTCCTCTCAAATTTCCACTACGACATTGTGATGTCTAAAGTACAAATTAAATGAAAGGACGACCAGCTTTCAAGATTGCACACCGTAAGGCTGCTGACCTTTTCACCTGTTTATGAATGGGAAGCTAACAATAAATAATCAATGCAATGATAATGGGCTTTGCAAATTTATGATAATCCAAGAATTCACAAAAAATGGCTTGGATAATTTATTGAGTATGCAGCTAGATTGTACATATCAGTAAGGTCCTCGACTGATTCCCAATCTGAATTAATTGCCCTCAGCTGGTAGGGAGCTATAATTAGCCTCAATGTTTCTTGCTGTTGATCATGGTTCATTGATGCCTGGTGCTAGTACTTTTCTGGAAATTAGGAATCAGAATTGGGCTCTGCCATGGTGTCGGAAAGCCTACCAGCACTCAATTTTATGGGTAATACATGAATAATTGCTACTTTAGTGATGTACTGGAGGATGACCATTCCCCATGCAATCAGAGCCTAACAAAGAGAAGGAAAATTTAAACAAATGAATTACAGACATTACAGCATAATTAGATTCAGCTCAGAGGTTGAATGATTGTACGAGAGTTAAAAATTATTCTTCAAGCTTACTGGTCTGGAATTTACAGTCACTGTTCCAAAATTAAATTACATGGTCCTATGAGGTAAATTTACTCGAGAGATATATTCCTTTCATCAGCAAAGCAGTACAACTGTGAAAACAACAAAAACACTTTGCCATTTATACAGCACCTTTAATGAAAAAAACGTCCCAAGGTACCTTTTTAAGTGAGCCCAGACTGAGCCATGGAGGGAGGGATTTGGAAGGGTGACCAAAGGTTTGATCGAATGATACAATTTAAGAAGGTTTCTTAAAGTGGTGAGACTAATGAAGAAGTGAAAGAATTTGGAAAGGAAGATCCTATGAGCAGGGCCAAGGTGGCTGAAGATTCTGCCACCAATATTAGGGCAAAGTGAGGGAAGGCTGCACAAATGACCAGAGTCAGAGGACTGCGTGGTGCAGGAGGGGGAGGGGACTACCGGTGCAGGAGGGGGAGGGAGTGTGTGATGCAGGAGGAGGAGGGGAGTGTGTGATGCAGGAGGAGGAGGGGAGTGTGTGGTGCAGGAGGGGGAGGGGACTGCGTGGTGCAGGAGGGGGAGGGGACTGCGTGGTGCAGGAGGGGGAGGGGAGTGTGTGGTGCAGGAGGGGGAGGGGAGTGTGTGGTGCAGGAGGGGACTGCACGGAGGTACCTTCCTTGTGGCCACCGGTACTGCCGATGCCAATGTGGGTAAGCGAAGGCCTGCCTTTAATGCTATCTCTCCCTGAATGCGCCAGCGCCTACTGTCTTTTCCTTCTGGAAGTCTGCTAGTTGCAACCTCCATGCGTCAATTCCCCACCTCGCCCTCTCAGCAGCACTTCTCCCATTTATGCTTGCAGATGAGACGCCCCCTGTGGCCTCCGGTACTGGCGATGCTGATGTGGGCAGCATGGGTAAGTGAGGCCCTTCTTTAATGCTCTCTCTCCCTGAATGAGTCAGTGCCTACTGTGCCTTTCCTTTTAATAGTGTGCTTGTTACAGCCTCCATGCGTCAATCCCCTACCTCCCCCCCCCTCACGGCAGCCCTTCTCCCATTTATGTTTGCAGATGAGAGGCTGAGTGATAGCACAGAAGACAGGGAGGCACTGCCTGTCAGACCAGTGCCAGGCCTCGATGACACCCTTGAGGACAGCAATACAGAAATGCCTAATGACAGCATCGAGAACATTGAGGGCTTCAGCCTTGTTGACACTCTGGAGCGCACTCCATCTTTTGGGGACCTCGGTAATGAGGAAGAGGAAGAGGACACTGCTGGTAGCACCACGTCATTGCTTCCACCCACACGCGCCAGCTCAAATACTGGGCGGTCCGATCTCATGCAGATAGTACAGGGGTCTGCACTGGGTGTTGCACCGGAGCGTAGAGGGCTGCCGCATGGTAACGGGTCGAGCAACCTCAGGTTCAATCTCTCCGGGGGTTGAGTCCGCACAGGAGTTCTCCTGAGGAGGATTCAGACAAGCCCATCGATGTTGCGGCTTATAAGAGAAGGGTGGAGGCCATGCATTCCCAGATGTTGGGGGCACTGGAAAGGATGCCAGAGAGGCTGTCGGAAGTGGTGAGGAGTGTGGAGGAATCCACCTCCTGCACAGTTGACAGTTCTGCGCATTCCATGGAGCCCATCATTGTCAGCGTGCAGGTGATGGTGGACTCCCAGATTGTCCGTGAGCATCCAGCTGAGATGCCGCAACTTGCAGGTGATGTTGCACTTGCCATAGCAGCACAGGGGCGAGGGAACGAGTGCATCGGTGATGGTTTGGAGGATGGCTGTGACCCTGGAAGCGCAGAATGCTCTTATGCGCTCTGAGCAACAGGCCGCGGAGCGTCAAACTGCTGCCATGTCTGCTGCCTTTGAGACTCTGGCTGTTCTCATGCAGCCTCAGCTTGATGCCACCGACAGCTCGATGCCTTCGCGGCTGGGTCCACCATGGGCCACGGAGACTTTCCGGTGTGGACCCACAGCCCCGACCTGAGCTCCCTCATATTGGTGGTGGTGGTACTGTGCCGTCGCTGGTGAGTGACTCAGGCTCCTCGGAACAAGATACGGATGATGCACCCTCTCAGGATCGCAGCATTCCTGGCCCCAGACCTGTCACTCTACCAATGCCTCCACGCATGGCCTCGCCTGAGCCAAGGCCGATTTAACCCTCCCAAGAGAGTGCTGATCAGTCTGCAGCCGGACCTTCCAGGCCCAAAGCTGGTCGAGGGGACATCTGCAGCTTCCACACAGGAAATACAGCAGCCTTCCCGGACCCATGAGGCAGTCACAGGGGAGATGCTGAGGCATAGTAGTAAATTAGGAACGTGTAAGAGGGGTTATAAGGAAATGCACAAGGGTGAGAATTGAAGTTATTGTGTTAGTATTTTTGCACTGATTTGGATGATGTCATAAATCTTTATTTTTTGCACCTATATCTGGGCAGGGGTATCATTTCAGAGTGAGCAATAGTGTATGCAGGCACTCATTGGGATGGCCATGGAAAATAGAAGCTGAAGGGTCATGTGGGGATGAGATTATGTGAATCGAGCAGCAATGAGATGTCTCTGTACCTCCCCCCTTGCAGGGTTACGATGGTGATGCCACCTCCTGGCTGGGTGGCGACAGGGATCCTGGCCCTCCTTCTCCTCCTCGTCGTACTGCTAGATCGACCTCCAGCGGCGGGCCCCTCATGAGAGCCAGGTTGTGCAGCATGCAGCAGACCACCATGAATATGGAGACCGTTCAGGAGAGTACTGCAATACGCCACCAGAGCAATCCAGGCAATGGAACTTCTGTTTAAGCATCCCGATGCAATGCTCAATGCTGCACCTGGTGGCAGAATGAGCGTCATTGTATGCATGCTTGGCCGCAAGTCCTGTGGTTCCGAAGTGGAGTCAGCAGCCAAGTGGACAGGGGCTATCCCTTGTCCCCAAGCAGCCATCCACAATCGTGGTTTGGCCTGGTGAAGACGGCAGGCACACTGCCCTGGTGCAGGATGAACGGATCATGGCTGTTGCCTGGATACCTGGCATCAACTGCCAGGATCCTACGCTGGTGGTCGCACACAAGCTGCACATTCAGGGAGTGGAATCCCTTTCTGTTCATAAAGAGTTCGAGATGGTTCAGTGGCACCCTCAGTCCGATATGTGGGCAGTCGATGGCACCCTGCAATCCGGACAAATCCAGCCTGCCGCTCCACCTGCTTCTCCCTGGTCATCGGGAAGGAGATATATTGGACTGTTCTCCTATACAGAGCATCGGTCACCTGCCAGATGGAGCGATGGGCAGAGAATTGGGAGATGTTCAGTATGTCTGCAGTTGCAGACTTGAATGAGCCTGTCGCGTAAAAGTTGAGAGCTATGGTGACCTTGGTCTCAACGCTGAGAGCTGTCCTCAGCCTTGTGTGAAGCTGCAGATCTGTCCACAGGAGATTGTACAGCTCCCTCAATATGTCCTTTCTAAATCGCAGTCTTCGCAAACATTGCTCATCACTGAGCTCCAGGAAAGAAAACTGGCATCGGTAAACCCTTTGATGGTAGGGCCTCCTTCCCCCAGGTCTGTGCTGGACCCCTAAGATGGCAGCTGGCTGATCGCCTTCTCCATGTTCCTGCTGATGTTCCTCAGCCTCTGCCGGCTGCTGCTGGCAAGGCTCCTAGCCCAGAATCTGGTACGAGGGGTCAGCGTACCTGACCCTCCTCCTCACGCCATCTCCCTCCAGGTCACTCTCTCTATGTGGAGGTCTGTGGCCTTCTGCAATAGCTTCTTCATGTTGGGCATCCATGGCTGCTGACTCCCTTGCCCACCGCCTCTGTACCCATTGCTGCCGGCACCGTCTTCTCCTGCGTGCCGCCCTGCCTCGCACTGTGCACAAGGCGTTGCCCTGCCAACACTGAGCCCATTCTGTCTGCGAGCTCGATCCTCACAAGCAGGCCTCTGTAGAGCAGAGAATGAGGCCTACAGGCCACGACTAATCAGTGCGAGTGAAAAATTGTTCTAAACTCTCAAAGTTCTCAAAAGTCCGCTGCAAATTTGGCAAATCCCTACAGAGAAATCCGATAAAGTTTGCACAAAAAAAACCCGATCGTACCAATCTCCGTTCGCCTCCTCTGGTGCTCTTGAGCAGCCCAGAAAAGTGCACCGACCCAAAAAACTGGCGGGGGCACTGTGTGAAATAAAGCAGACTTTTTTATAGTGAAAACAGGTGGCATGGCAGAGCGGCAGCGGTGCGCACATTAATGATGTCATTACGGCCACAAGCCCCATACCGCAGCAGAACTCTGGGATTTGGGGCAGAACTGGACACCACCCCAAAAACTCCCGCACTAAATATGAGTCATGGCGGCCAATGGACTGTAATGCGGCGCCCACTCGATTCCGCCGCATGACCGCTGCAAAACGGCAGTAACGGGCCTTATCCGGACCCTGAATTTCAGCCTCCATGTTTCCAGTGTCAGCTGTGGCTCAGTGGGGAGCACTCTCGCCTCTGAGTCAGAAGATTGTGGGTTCAAATCCCACTCCAGGAACTTGGGCACACAGATGTAAGCTGACACTCCAGTGCAGTACTGAGGGAGCACTGCACTGTTGGAGATGCCGTCTTTCAGATGAGACGTTAAACCGAGGCCCCATTTACTCTCTCAAGTGGACATAAAAGATTCCGTGACACTATTTCGAAGAAGAGCAGGAGAGTCAATATTTATCCCTCAATCAACATAACAGAAACAGATTATCTGGCCAGTATCACATTGCTGTTTGTGGGAGCTTGCTGTGCGCAAATTGTCTACCATGTTTCCTACATTACAACAGTGACTACTCTCCAAAAAAGTATTTCATTGCCTGTAAAGCGCTTTGAGACGTCCGGTAGTCATGAAAGGCGCTATATAAATGCAAGTCTTCCTTCAGAACTGCAATAATCCACTTACTAAGTTAGTGATCCCAGTCATAAAGAGATCAGTTATTTCAATTTAGAGAAAGAAAATCTCAAGCGAGATTGTTCCACGCCACTTTTGTGCATTTGAAAAACCTTTGTTATGGAGCAGCATGGTGGTGGACAGGGCAACTGGCAGATACTAGAAAAGGGAAGTGGAGAACATTTTTTAAAGAGAGGAAATTTTTCCAAAGATATTACGAAGGTGTGCTAATTATCCAATTAGCACAAATGTTCAATATGTTACCCTTATTAGCATAGTAACTATTTTTTCAATTTAATGAAATTCGATCTTCCCAGCCACAGTAGTGCCACCATGAGGACAGCCAAATGGCGGTTAGAAACTGAAGCCAAGAAAATGGATGGATAGTGAATCACTCTGGAATACTCTTGCTCATTTCCCGATGATCAGTTTCAGAGAGATATTGCAGGAAGTAAAGGAACATGTACTTTAGGTATAAAACAGACTGTAAGAGAGTGAATGGCTATGTACCCAGGTCTTCTGATAGCCAAAATGTCAGTGTGCCCTCATCTGTACAACTTTGGTTAAAAATAATGCTCAGGGTTAAGATCAGTGCCATCATCTGAAATTCATCTCTCTGCTAATTCCATGGAGAAAGAGGAAGAAAAATTATCATTTGCACCTCCCATTACTAACTGGTCGCAAACGACTTTTCACCCAGGTGCAGTGCCGCTACCAACTCCCGCGAAGTTCCACGGGAATTTAGCAGCGGTGCTAACCGGTAGAACCCCGCTCGTGTGCAGCGACCCATTTTTGCATCAGGGTGAAATTTTGGTAGCGCCCAGTAAGGCTGCCGCCGACAATGCCCACAACAGCTTCACAGGGCGTGTACCGGGGGGCTTTAGGCTGCTCGCGGGGCGAAAATTAAAGGGGTGGTGCGAGATTTAACATTTTTTAAATGACCGACTTACCAGTCACAGCCTTCTCGTCTTCATATCGCGTAGAGTCCATGCCGCAATGTTGCAGCCTGGCACTCCGCCTCTGTGCCAGGCTGTTGCCACGGCATCCCGCTCCCTGATAGTCCAGCAGTGGCTCCTTCTCCCTAATGCAGAGATGGCAGTTTGCCCTTCCCTTTAATGGAAGGGGTGGGGGCCCTGTGTTCCCACCAGCACTACGCGCCTCTTCACGTAGCGCTGGAAAATTTGCGTTGGTTAGCGCCCCGGAAGGAAGTGGAGTGCAAGATTTTGTGCTCCACTTCCTCGCGGGGACGGTAAGCCCAATTTAGCCTGGCACAGGCAGTCCCGCCTCACAGCTGTTACCATCCGCAACCGGGGCAGAATGCAATAAGGTACTCACAATCTCATTTAAATTTTAAATGGGTTAACCTCTCCACTGAGGTAAGTGGGGAACGTCAGGCAAACATGCAGAGCATCTGTAATTTTGTATCCCATGGTCACACTCGAGTACACTCACAGTCACAATGGAGGGCATCATCAGATCCAAGAGTCGGGGGTGAAATTCAGTAGCGCTGGAAAATGGGCGCAGGCTCCGCGATGCGCGATATGTTCGCAACAGTTCGAGGAGCTCAGGCAGCACGCCAAATTCGTGCTGCCTGCTAATTATAATGATTGTGGTGCACAGTCCAGCACTCGACAGACAGCTGCTGGGCCTCCTGCTGAGCGCACAGCCCAAGTTCTCGGTGTTCACGCGAGGCTAGCTTTACTTAAAGTTTTACTTAAAGCTAGCCTGCACCTCTTAAAGGGTGGAAGCGAGGTGGCCACGATTTTTTCACCAAAACCAGCCTCATCATGGGCTGAATTTCACGGCCAAATACTGAATTCCTGAAGTCAAAGTGGAAAAAAAGTTGGTGTAATAAGGATGTTCTGCCTCGAGATATTTACAAAGAAATACTGAGGATAATGTCGTACTTCTAAATATGCCATTGACAAAATATTCAAATACATTGGCTCTTCGTATATTGTCTAAATGCAAAGTCAGCTATCCATTGCACATTTGAACATATGACTAGATCTACTGCTTTAGTATATACAAAAACAAGACAATTTTATAAGAATTGAAGATACAATGAAGTGTGAAGAAGAAATAAAAACAAATAAAGTTAAAATAAATGCACATTAGAAAGCAAAACAAACTCGAAGCAAGAGGAAACAGTCAGAAGGAAACGGGAAACATTTTTTTTAAAGATTTTTCATTGACATAAAGTTTGAAATCTCTCAAATAAAGAAACTATTAACAGGTGAAAGTAAAATGAGCAATAAATAAAACAAATAAAACATAGGTAGTGAAATTAAGTATATCGAGCAATCAAGAACTTTACTTTCCATAGCCTTGTGATCCAATCCCCTTTGCCCCCCCCCAGTGAATATGTACTACACACCAATTTTCAATTCCTTTTGGCAGATCTAATCTAAAAGATGAACAATACCTATTCAGTGGGCACTTTTCATCACTAGTGAAAGAGAATGATGTCGGAGGGTGGAAACTATGTATGAGGAGGATAACCTTCAAAAGCATAAGAAAGGGGCTTTGAAAAGGTTTTCAGGGATAATTTACAAAGGTGCAGATATATTACGGGTGTCCAAATGTTTTCTCATGGGCCACTCAATTGCTTATCATGAAGCCCATTGGATGAATATAAAAATCTGCTTTACTGTGTTGCCGACAACTAACCTCTTTCGGATGATCTCAGGTTTGTTGCATATTTCATATCCTGTTCATGCTTTTCTGCATCTTTGTCCCTCAGTTCATGCTGGTGCTTTTGTTCCCCTCCCCTCAAATTTCCTGCTGGCATCATTATTGCCCCCTTCCTCCAATTTAGTGCTAACACTACTTTTCTTCCTCTCCACCAATTTCGTGAAGCAGGGGCAGACTGGCCATGTGGTAAATCAGGAGATTTCTCAAGTGCCCTTGTGAATCGTTCCATTGTGCTAAATTATTGACAGTCCCCTCCGCCTTTTCCATGAGAATCCTCAAGAATCCCGTGCCCTTTCAAGGGAGTCAATTCACTTCAGTCATGAAGACAGTCGTCCTTTTTCCCCTCCTCTAATTTCATATTAGTACTCTTATTTCCATCCCTTCCTCTAATTTCACTCTTTTTTTTTTCCCCACCCCTCCAATTCATGCTGGTTTTCAGTGCCGCCCCCAACTCCTCTCACCTCAGCAACTCTGCCACTTCCTATCGCATCCTGCCGCTGCTCCAACTGACTTAATGCAATGCACACTGGGCAGGGATTCCCAGCCAATCTGCAGTTGCATTCGTTCCATATAATGCAGCTCAGGTAGCTGGAGCTCTTGGGCTGGATCTGGGTCTCAGGCCATAGTTTGGAAACCCCTGTTACGTGTGAAAGGTGGAAACTGCTTCAAACTGCCGTGGTGATTGGGAATTATATTAGGAATCTCAGAAACATGGTTAACTTCCAACAATGGAAACAAGCCCAATAGGGTTTAAAACAAAAACAGAAAATTCTGGAAACACTCAGCAGGTCAGGCAGACTCTGTAGCGCGAGAGAAAGAGAGTTAAAATTTCAAGTCGATGACCATTCATCAGAATTGGAAGATGTTAGAGATAATGAGGTTTAAAGTGTTCAAGACTAAACGGAAAAGGAGATAACAGTTCTATATTTCAGGGACAACTGGAAGCTAAAGGATGTAGCCCCATTGGAACAGGATCACCTTCCAAATTGGGACAGGATAAACTTCCAATGACCAAATCTGGTAGGATGTATATAGTGCGAAGAAAGAAAAGATAACCAGAAGATTTGTTATAGACCTCCGGGTCAAAAGAAAATAAAGAGAGAGCCGGTTGCTCTAAACTGAATAGCAATAAATGGGAAGAATACAGGAACCTCCAAAAAATATTTTTTTAAAGGGTATCAGAGGGCAGAGAGGGAAATAAAATTAGGTCAGCTCCAGCAACTAAATACAACAGTAATAAATTCTCTCAGTATTAATAACAAAAGGGTTATGAAAAAATTGAGATATCTGTAGCATGCAAAGAGGGTTCCAACAGAGGATGGACTAAAAATAGTTAACATTATACTAAATAATTATTTTCAGGAAGTATTCCTGAAAGATACTAATAACAGGGCACCCATCAAAACAGATTTCACAATAGCGTGTAATTACATTGATATTGTTTACGAGGATGTCCTAGTAAGGTTTAAAATCAGAGATACCCATGGTCAAAGTGTATATACCCAAGGACTTCAGGGCTGGAAATTCACCAACCTTGTGCCTGTTTTTTCGGCGATATTTCGCCGTTTTTGGAGAAAAATGGTGATCCACTAGTTTCGCCGATGTCTTGCGCCAGCGGTTTTGAAATACCACTGAAAAGTGCACCTCTGGCGTGCAAGACTGAAAATACCGCTATAGCCGTAGTTTGGACGTTTGGCGCACCCGTATTCTGGGCGAAAAAAACACCCGAGAAAAACCTGCGTTGCAGCCCCAAAAACTGCGGTAGGTATGAAGACCTGCAAATAAGGTAAGTTAAAGTTTTTATTTTTAAATTTTTTTGCAGCAATTACTTAGTTAAGGGTCTTGTAAATGTTTTGTGATTTTTTTTTTGCAATTTCTTTTGTGTTTTCTCCTTTCCCCAAGGCCCAACTCGCAGCGGTAATTGGCCTCGGACTAAAGTTGCGAAGATCGCGGTTTCCGCCAAGAATCCTCGTGCAACACCGATTTTTACCACTGGGCACATTTTTTAATGAAACTTAGGCCTTTAAAAAATGGCAGCGTGATTAGCAGTATTTTTGGCAAAAAATGACAAAAAAAATACCGCTCTGGCCAAGAAACGAATTTCTCACCCAAGGTTTGGGTAAAATCAGAGTCAATTATTACAGGGGAGCTCCCCCTAGATTAGAAACAAGCCAACAAGTTGTCTATTTTCATAAGCGGCAACCAGACACATGAGTCACCAGTCATTTGGGAAGAACTGGCATAGTAATGGAATTATTCCTCATGAATAAACTTTAGGACCACCTGTGTGAAAATAATCAAGTTAATTACCACCGACACCATTTCAGAAGGCAGACTTACTTGAGATTTTTTGAGGAAGTGACATTCCAGGGACACTGGAAAACCCTATGATGTAATATACCCAGACTTCCAGAAAGTCTTTGATTAAAGTTCCACATAAAAGGCTATTACACCAGTTTAAGGCAGTGGGTATGCCCGGTAAAACTTGAAAATGAACAAAGAATTGGCTGAATGTGAGACAGAGAGAGAGAGAAAGAGAGAGTAGTGATTGGGAGAGCGACTTCAGGGTAGGTAGATATAGTGACTGAAATGAACCAAGCATAAGCACTTGTTTTATCCCCAGCTAAAACACATGCCACCGGGAAACTGAACAAACATCTCGACAGGAATGGCCCAGATTCAGAAACGTAATACCAAATTCAAACATGCTACTATACGAGGGGAGGAGGGTGGCAATCAAGTCAAATAAAATGATCAGGAAATGATCTACAGGAGGTCCTAGACAAAATCTGCAAATGGGAAGAATGTGAGCAGCTGACGTGCAAAGCAAGGAGTGCAAGCTGTTATACACCGCAAAAAAATGGGGAGCCATATTCAATGAAAGATTTTGAGCCAGCTAAGGGAATGATAGAGAGCTCTAATAACAATAGTCGCAACATCTAACATGTCCAGTCATGAAGGGCATGAATCAATTATGCAAACAGAATACTAATTTATATTGCTAAATCAGTAAAATAGAAGAACTCTGATGCAGTAATCCTGGTGCTGTACAGTGTTTTAGTCAGGTCATACCTTGACTATTGAATTCAATTCTGGTCACCCAGATATAAAAAAGATAGTAGTCGGCGAGAGGCGGAGCAGCAAGATCAAGGCGGCGTACTTAAGGCCCAACTTCGAGGAGGCGCGCTTGTGCAGCTGCAGCAGCGAGGCAAAACAGTAGAAAGAAATCGAAAGGTGACGTCACAGCCAAGGGGGTAAATGATTGGTAAGTAGCTTTTTTTTTCTTTATCAGGAAATAACCCTTAGCATTGTTGTTGCCAAATTAAGTTAATCTAAGGGTTAAGTCACAGACACGTGTTATGCTCCTCCTGTACGTACTATGTGGGAAGTCAGGGACACGACGATGTGTGCAGGAAATTTATCCGCCTCCAGCTCCTGTCAGACCGCATTGCGGAACTGGAGCTGCGGGTGGATTTACTCTGGAGCATGCACGATGCTGAGAATGATGTGAATACCACATTTAGCGAGTTGGTCTTACCGCAGGTAAAGGGTCCACAGCCAGCTAGGGAATGGAAGACCAACAGGAAGAGCAGTGCAAGGAAGGTAGTGCAGGGATCCCCTGCGGTCATTCCCCTGCAAAACAGATACACCGCTTTGAGTACTGTTGAGGGGGATGATTCATCAGGGGAGAGCAGCAGCAGCTAAGTTCATGGCACCGTGGCTGGCTCTGCTGCACAGGAAGGCAGGATAAAGAGTGGGAGAGCGATCGTGATAGGGGATTCAATTGTAAGGGGAATCGATGGGCGTTTCTGCTGCCGCAACCGAGACTCCAGGATGGTATGTTGCCTCCCTGGTGCAAGGGTCAATTATGTCTCGGAGTGGCTGCAGGACATTCTGAAAAGGAAGGGTGAACAGCCAGTTGTCGTGGTGCATATAGATAGCTACGATATAGGTAAAAAACGGGATGAGGTCCTACGAGACGAATTTAGGGACCGAGGAGTTAAATTAAAAAGTAGGACCTCAAAAGTAGTAATCTCAGGATTGGTACCAGTGCCACGTGCTAGTCAGAGTAGGAATCGCAGGATAGCTCAGATGAAAACGTGGCTTGAGTAGTGGTGCAGAAGGGAGGGATTCAAATTTCTGGGGCATTGGAACTGGTTCTGGGGGAAGTGGGACCAGTACAAACCAGACGGTCTGCACCTGGGTAGGACTGGAACCAATGTCCTTGGGGGAGTGTTTGCTAGTGATGTTGGGGAGGAGTTAAACTAATATGGCTGGGGGATGGGAACCTGTGCAGGGAGACAGAGAGAAATAAAATGGAGTCAGAAGCAAAAGATAGAAAGGAGAATAGTCAAAGTGGAGGGCAGAGAAACCCAAGGCAAAAAACAAAAAGGGCCACATTACAGCAAAATTCTAAAGGGGCAAAGTGTGTTAAAAAGACAAGCCTGAAGGCTCTGTGCCTCAATGCGAGGAGTATTCGGAATAAGATGGACAAATTAACTGCGCAGATAGCAGTTAATGGGTATGATGTAATTGGCATCAAGGAGACATGGCTCCAGGGTGACCAAGGATGGGAATTCAACATGCAGGGTTATTCAGCATTTAGGAAGGATAGACAGAAATGAAAAGGAGGCGGGATGGCATTGCTGGTTAAAGAGGAAATTAATGCAATAGTAAGGAGGGACATTAGCTTGGATGATGTGGAATTGGTAAGGGTGGAGCTGCGGAATACCAAAGGGCAGAAAACACGAGTGGGAGTTGTGTACAGACCACCAAACAGTGGTAATGAGGTTGGGGACAGCATCAAACAAGAAATAAGGGATGTGTGCAATAAAGGTACAGCAGTTATCATGGGCGACTTTAATCTACATATTGATTGGGCTAACCAAACTGGTAGCAATGCGGTGAAGGAGGATTTCCTGGAGTGTATTAGGGATGGTTTTCTAGACCAATATGTCGAGGAACCAACTAGAGAGCTGGCCATCCTAGACTGGGTGATGTGTGAGGAGAAGGGACTAATTAGCAATCTTGTTGTGCGAGGCCCCTTGGGGAAGAGTGACCATAATATAGTAGAATTCTTTATTAAGATGGAGATTGACACAGTTAATTCGGAAACTAGGGTCCTGAACTTAAGGAAAGGTAACTTCAACGGTATGAGGCGTGAATTGGCTAGAATAGACGGGCAAAGGATACTTAAAGGGTTGACGGTGGATAAGCAAAGATCACATGGGTGAACTTCAGCAATTGTACATCCCTGTCTGGAGCAAAAATAAAATGGGGAAGGTGGCTCAACCATGGCTAACAAGGGAAATTAAGGATAGTGATAAAGCCAAGGAAGAGGCATATAAATTGGCTAGAAAAAGCAACAAACCTGAGGACTGGGAAAAATTTCGAATTCAACAGAGAAAGACTAGGGGTTTAATTAAGAGGGGGAAAATAGAGTACGAGAGGAAGCTTGCCGGGAACATAAAAACTGACTGCAAAAGCTTCTATAAATATGTGAAGAGAAAAAGATTAGTGAAGACAAATGTAGGTCCTTTGCAGTCGGATTCAGGTGAATTTATAATGGGAAACAAAGAAATGGCAGACCAATTGAACAAATACTTTGGTTCTGTCTTCACGAAGGAAGACACAAATAACCTTCCGATTGTACTAGGGTACAGTGGGTCTAGTGAGAAGGAGGAACTGAAGAATATCCTTATTCGGCAGGAAATTGTGATAAGGAAATTGATGGGATTGAAGGCCGATAAATCCCCGGGGTCTGATAGTCTGCATCCCAGAAGTGGCCCTAGAAATAATGGATGCATTGGTGATCATTTTCCAACAGTCTATCGACTCGGGATCAGTTCCTATGGACTGGAGGGTAGCTAATGTAACACCACTTTTTAAAAAAGAAGGGAGAGAGAAAAAACGGGTAATTATCGACCGGTTAGCCTGACATCAGTGGTGGGGAAAATGTTGGTATCAATTATTAAAGATGAAATAATAGCGCATTTGGAAAGCAGTGACAGGATCGGACCAAGTCAACATGGATTTATGAAAGGGAAATCATGCTCGACAAATCTTCTGGAATTTTTTGAGGATGTAACGAGCAGAATTGTCAAGGGAGAACCAGTGGATGTGGTGTATTTGGACTTTCAAAAGGCTTTTGACAAGGTCCCGCATAAGAGATTGGTGTGCAAAATCAAAGCACATGGTATTGGGGGTAATGTACTGACGTGGATAGAGAACTGGTTGGCAGACAGGAAGCAGAGTCGGGATAAACGGGTCCTTTTCAGAATGGCAGGAAGTGACTAATGAAGTGCCGCAGGGCACAGTGCTGGGACCCCAGCTCTTTACAATATACATTAATGATTTAGATGAAGGAATTGAGTGTAATATCTCCAAGTTTGTGGATGACACTGAACTGGGTGGCGGTGTGAGCTGTGAGAAGGACGCTAAGAGGTTGCAGGGTGACTTGCACAGGTTAGGTGAGTGGGCAAATGCATGGCAGATGCAGTATAATGTGGATAAATGTGAGGTTATCCATTTTGGGGGCAAAAACACAAAGGCAGAATATTACCTGGATGGCGGCAGATTAGGAAAACGGGAGGTGCAGTGAGACCTGGGTGTCATGGTTCATCAGTTATTGAAAGTGGGCATGCAGGTACAGCAGGCGGTGAAGGCGGCAAATGGTATGTTGGCCTTCATAGCTAGGGGATTTGAGTATCGGAGCAGGGAGGTCTTACTGCAGTTGTACAGGGCCTTAAGTGAGGGCTCACCTGGAATATTGTGTACAGTTTTGGTCTCCTAATCTGAGGAAGGTTGTTCTTGCTATTGAGGGAGTGCAGCGAAGTTTCACCAGACTAATTCCACGGATGGCTGGACTGTCATATAAGGAGCGACTGGATCAACTGGGCCTTTATTCACTGGAGTTTAGAAGGATGAGAGGGGATCTCATAGAAACGTATAAGATGCTGACGGGACGGGACAGGTTAGAGGCGGGAAGAATGTTCCCGATATTGGGGAAGTCCAGAACCAGGGGACACAATCTTAGGATAAGGAGTAGGCCATTTAGGACTGAGATGAGGAGAAACTTCTTCAGAGAGTTGTTAACCTGTGGAATTCCCTGCCGCAGAGAGTTGTTGATGCCAGTTCATTGGATATATTCAAGAGGGAGTTGGATATGGCCCTTACGGCTAAGGGGATCAAGGGATATGGAGAGAAAGCAGGAAAGGGGTCCTGAGGGAATGATCAGCCATGATCTTATTGAATGGTGGTGCAGGCTCAAAGGGTCGAATAGCCTACTCCTGCACCTATTTTCTATGTTTCTATTGTAAAGAAAGACCACAAGGCTGGTCATCAGTGCCAGAGACTCTTCAGACATTAAAGGAGGTGAATGAGAAAGGACCTTATACAGCTGTACAAGATACAAAGTGGAACATAAAAGTTTCCTCTAGAGTATTTTTTCAAGTTAAACCATGTCTTCAGGATAAAAGACATATAATAAACTAATAAAAGGTAAGTTAAGCAACAATCTTTAATATAGAAAGAAACACCCAAGGTCTTTCACAGAGGCGCAAAGAAAAATGGACGTCAACTCTATGGAAGAAAAATTAGGAGGGGAATCAGAAACTTGGTCAAAGAAGTGGGTTTTAAGTTAAAGACTGATGTCAAAAAGCACTTGCTCATGCTGAGTGATTAATTCCTGGAGTTGTATAATTGAAGATGCAATTCGCTGTTGTGATGGGGAACTGTACTTGTTCATGGATGTACTAAGTGGGCCAAGGAACTTCCCTCATCTGTAACTTTACTTAAACCTGGTATTCTTTATGAAAAGGTGATTTCACTTTGCATCCGTTTGGGAGAGTAACCTCCATATTCTGCTTTCAATTCTGCTCTCTGTCGGAAGCTAGTCTTTGGATGTGTGCTGGGCTACGTTGTCAAAGCATAGACCCAGAGAAGAAATGTTCAGAACCGGCTCCCCCTGCTTACATTGCTGAAAGCCTTATAATCAAGGCAGAATCACAGACTAAAGTTTTCATGGGCCTACAATGCCATTAGTTCTTTGAACCTGAGTTTGTTTACACTATGGAGTACAACTAATGGAGGAGACCTGCCGAGTGTAATGTAGCCAAGTTTGCTGATGATACAAAGATGAGTGGGAAAGCAAATTGTGAGGAGGACACAAAAAGTCTGCAAAGAGATATAGACAGGCTAAGTGAGTGGGCAAAAATTTGGCATGGAGTATAATGTGGGAAAGTGTGAGGTTATCCACTTTGGCAGAAAAAAATAGAAAAGCAAATTTGAATTTAAATGGAGCAAAACTGCAAAGTGCTGCAGTACAGAAGGACCTGGGGGTCCTTGTGCATGAGACACAAAAAGTTAGTATGTAGGTACAGCAAGTAATCAGGAAGGCAAATGGAATGTTGGCCTTTATTGCAAGGAGGATCGAATATAAAAGCAAAGAAGTCCTGCTACAATTGTACAGGGTATTGGTAAGGCCACCCCTCGAGTACTGCATACAGTTTTGGTCTCTGTATTTAAAGAAGGATATACTTGCATTGGAGGCTGTTCAGAGAAGGTTCACTAGATTGATTCTGAAGCTGAGGGTGTTGACTTATGAAGATAGGTTGAGCCTAAACTCATTGGAGTTCAGAAGAATGAGAGATGATCTTCTCGAAACATATAAGATAATGAGGGGGCTCGACAAGGTGGATGCAGAGAGAATGGGCCCAAATTTCCCGAAACTCTTTTTCTGGCGCCCTCACTCGAGCTGCGTCGCTTTTTTCCGGCTCCAAGCACGCCGAAAAAAGACCTTCATATTTTGGCCACTCCCCAGCTTCTCCTCCGTCGTAGCGCAGCGTGGCCCAATGGATTGGGGGCGGAGCCAGGTCCCGGTGCTGAAAACAGTGCTGGGGCCTCTGCACATGCGCGCTAGAGTCTGGCAGGCCGTTTCTGTAAACACGCGCTGCAGGCTGTGTGGGAGGGGCCGATGCATGCCGTCCCTAGCCCTGGCCGAATAGGCTCCCTCATTGACAGCCCATTGCGTTCCCTAAGATAGGATTTCTATTTTTTATTTGTTATTTACTGATTGATTTTGGTGCTTTAGGTGCAGGGTTCCTTCTATTTTTTAATGTGTTATTTATTGATTGCTTATTACTTTGGTCTTGGTACTTTAGGGGCAGGGTTCCTTCTATTTTATTTGTTAATTAATTGCTTGTTACTTTTTGTGCTTTGTTTGGTGCTTGGTGGTGCTTTAAACGTTGTTACTTGTGTCGATTCCTTAACTGTAAGTAAGGTCTTTCTGTGCGGACAAAAGTGGACACATACGTTGCCCTAAGTTAGTTTAGTACATCTTTTTTCTGGCCAAATTGGCATAAATGGTGTAAGTGGCTGGGAACGCCCCACTTACACTGGCGCAAATTAAATGGCCATATTTGCAACTAAAAAGATACACCAGAAAAATCAAGTTACACCCAAAAAAATGGTGCAATTCATGGGGAAATTTGGGCCCGTATTTCCACTCATAGGGGAACTAAAACTATGAGGCATAGTCTCAAAATAAGGGGCCACCCATTTAAGTGTGAAATGCGGAGGAATTTCTTCTCTCAGAGGGTTGTAAATCTATGGAATTCTCTGTCTCAGAGAGCTGTGGAGGCTGGGTCATTGAATATATTTAAGGCAGAGATAGACAGATTTTTGTGCGACAAGGGAATAAAGGGTTATGGGGAGCGGGCAGGGAAATGGAGCTGAGATCATGATCAGATCAGCCGTGATCTTATTAAATGGCGGAGCAGGTTCGAGGGGCCAGGTGGCCTACTCCTGCTCCTATTTCTTATGTTCTTATGTTCTTATGTCTACAGCTGAAATCCTGTATGTAAAAATGCCTTAAAGATTATACCAAAGAAAGGTAATCTTACTTTCCTCTACACTCTTCAGAATAAATGTGCCAAATATATTTGGTCAATGATTTCAGCAAAAGTAAAATAAAATGGGTACACCTAATAAGGTGTCATACAATAGAGCAGCACCTTTGTATGCTTTATAAAATGAAAGATGATCAAGCAGACAGCCACGGCTATACACCATTTGGTTCAGACTGGGATGGCAGTCAGTGAGGGGCTGGCAGGCTGAGGTTTTGTAGACACCGACGTGAAGACTCACCTATGACTTGATATCAGATAGACAATCAGATAGTACATCAATAGCCTTACAGTTGATGGTAGTTGGGTGTAGTTAGCACATACATAAAAGGTATGTTTCTTGGAAAAAGCAGGATCATCTTTTACAAGATACCATTTAAATAAAGAGGGGGCATAGGATTTGGAATCCTGGAGACACTGCAGTTGACAAAAAGGGAAACCATTCAAAATTTAGGACATACAGTAATGGTATTAGGAAAGAGTGGATCACAAAGTAGAGGCAGTGAAGGAGATTGAAATTATTGATGGTGCTAAAGTCAGTGAAAAGGTCAAGGGGCAACAATTAGCCATGGTAGCAGTCCCACAGAATACTGTTGGTGACTTTTGCTAAGGTGGTCTGAGTGGTATAGGTTGAAAACCAGATCGGAAGAACTGGACAATGATTTCTGGAAGAAGTGGGTACAGAGTCGAGTGGTGATACTTTTACTTCTTATCTCTATGAGAACACATTTTCCAGAGATTTATAGAAGTGTACAGGCATGTCTATGAGTAAGAAAAAAACACTTTATTCTAAATTGGTTAATTTTTTTCTGGATGTTTTATGTTCAAAATGTTACTTACATGAGTATATTTTCAGCTCACTGAAAAATAAAGATAGTGGCTCAAATTAAGTTCACAACATTACTTGAGCGTTTTTGACTGGTTTCTGTTAATTGCTAGTTTGGGATTGGTAGCTTTTAAAAATGGAGCAATTTGATTGCTTACTTGTTACTCATTGGAACTTACCGACTAAATCAAACTGATTTATAGGGCCCAAGTTTCCACAC